>NC_081306.1:1237500-1862500 GCF_030435805.1 Mustela lutreola | reverse complement strand
AACCCTAAGGACCCTTGCCCTCCTGGGGCCAGAGTGCCCAGGGCCTCCCGGATGCGCAGCCCCATCTGGATCACAGGCAAACCTAATTCTGCAAACAGCTCTCAAAGCCCCCAGGACATGGAGGACAGAGGAGCAGGACCCCTGGCTACGGAGACCCGCCGTACCGTGCGCCAGGAAGCGGGTCCCCTCCTCACACCCGCTGGCTTGACTCCCCACCACATCTGCAGACGAACAGGGCCCAGAAAGGGACGGGGATGAGACGGGTAGGCACCATGAATCCAGGACGCACAGGGACCCCGACTCTGAGCACTCAGCTCCCTGTTCTTCCCACAGCTCAGACACCACCCACAAAGTGCCTCCACTCAGGTCTGTCACGAGGAGGAAAACAGAGCAAAGCAGTCACAGTGTCTCTGGCAGGGAACAGAGCAAGATTTGGAATTCTCCGGACTCTGGAGCCCTATGGACCTGAACACGGACCCCAGCTTTGCCCGTGACTTGCTGTGTGGCCTTGGGCAAGTCACTGCCCTCTCTGAACTTCGATATTCTCATTTCTAAGCTTTTGGTCTGAAGGCAGGGAATCCTAGGTGGGGGGGGGGGGGCACCTGCAAAAGGGCAAAACTGGCTGTGTCTGGGGGGCGGTGACGGCCTGTCTCCTCCTGTCTCTTCCAGCATGGAGGAGGTGGGAACCGTTTTTGGAAATGCCACAATACAGATCATTAACGTAATAAAAGCCCCCAGAGCTTCCTCTGGGCTCCTGGCAGGGCCCCAGGCAGGCTCGGCAGGGAAGATTGAAATGCTCCGCACATCTTTCTCTGGGGTCTGAATTCCTCCTTCTTGAGTGCCCTTCAGAGGCTAGAACCAAGGTCGCTGCCACTCCTGGGGAACCCGGGAGTCATCTGCTCCAGCACGGGAACGCGGGTAGGGATGGGGAGGAGGCCCCCCCGGCCTCGGGCTCCACCTCTGTAAAATGGGGGTTGTGCCTCCCTCAGTGGCTCCAAGAATGACAGGGGTCCTCTCTCTTGAGGTCAGGGAGAAGACTCACGTCTGGATGAGTCTCTGGCCTCAGAACCCCCCCCACTGGCTCCAGACACCCCCGTGAGTCTGAGAGACGAGGTCCCGGATGAACCTCCCACGGTGTCGCAGCGGCTGCCTCCACTTCACCGGCCTGGCGTGGCTTAGACTGAAATAACCACGGAGACCTGGGGTCTCCCCACATGATTCACCCAGAGGGGTGTGTGTTTTTGTGCAAAGAGGCCGCCACACACGTAACATGATCTTATTCCCCCTGGGAGAAAGAGGTGTTCTGTACGGGCATACGTATGTAAATGCAAGGAAAGTTCTGGTAGGCCGCCCACTGAGACCTTATTAAATGGCTTTGTAGATCTTCATGTTGTGTATCTTTCCAAGGAATATGTATTATTTCTGTAATAAAGGGGGGTGAACGAAGCTTATTTTTATCTTTATAAAGATTTATTAACTTGAGAGAGCGTGTGCTTGCGTGTGAGCTGGGGAGGGCAGAGGGAGAGAACCACAGCCCCCAAGCAGACTCTGCGCGGAGCTCGGACCCGAGGCGGGGCTTGATCCCACAACCCATGAGATCACGACCTCAGCTGAAATCAAGCGTCGGACGCTCAACCCACGGAGCCACGCAGGCTTATTTTTAAGAAGAAAATCTACCGATTGCCAAAATGCCCACCTATGTCTGGCCTATGTTTCACTACAGTAGTTTTTCAGCCCACCCCCAGCCCACCGCGGGTGCCCGGCCTGGACTCAGCAGGGGCTTCCGGTGTTCTTCAGGGCCCCTGGGGCTCTGAACAGGCTTTGGGCCTAACCCAGGAGGCCGCATGACCTGTGCCCTGAACCACGCCACCCCCACCAACTCCAAGGCTGGAACCAATGAATTAACACGGATTTCTAAAGATGTTTCCAACGATGCACGCAGGGATGAGCAGAGAAGGGAGCCCTTGAACTAAAGAAATCCTTCACTTAAGAGCTGTTTACTCAAGTGCTTTTCCCTGAGGAGCCCTGAAAAGTGAGGCCGCGTGTTCGCAGCAGACACCCACAAGACAGCAAATTCCCAGAAGACAGCAAATCCGGAAAACCCTCATGGGCTCGACATTTGGGGCGCCCGCTGGGGGCTGAGCCCCACCCCCTGCCTTCATTCAGGTGGGGGCTACCACAGGGGCAGTCAAGGTGGGCTCAGGAGAGCTCCAGAGGTGGCAGTCATGGAGGACCTCTGCTTTCCCCCCGAGCGGATCCCGGAGATGCCCCAGCGCCGCCAGCCCACGTCCTCCTGCGTGCTCGCGGCACAGAACGGGACGCTGCCCGTCAGCTGTGCGTCCCTGGGCCGGTCACCGCGGCCATCTGTGCTGGCGCGCCAAGCCGCACAGAGCCAGATGCCTTCGCTTCCGGGACAAGGGAGAGCAGAAGTCCCGTTTTGCCCTGCTGGCCCGGGATGGCCGCTGATACAGTCCGCTACTGTCCAGACATCCTTGTATGCAAAGAAAAGCAAAACTGTTGGGTCTCCCCAACCATTTCTCCATCAATTTCTCCATCACGGCAATCTGGGAATCTGCGAAGTCTCCAGGCAGCTCCCGCCTGCTGGCCGGCCTTCGGAGGCCGTCACCCCGTGTCCTCACCGGCTTGCCCACCGGGGAGCCCCTCCACACCCTCCAGGGACGAGTTCGGCGGTCATCAACCTCGGTGAAGCCCCCCTGATCCTCGGTCCCCCATCTGTTTTCCAGCCCCCAACCCCCGTCACTGTACTTAGCACATCTCCCTCGGCAACAACCTGTCTGTCTGTCTCCTCACGAGCCTGCAAAGTCCTGGCGGGCACCAGCTGCCTGATCAGCCTCCAAGTCCTTCACTTGCAACCCAGCACCTGGCTTAGGCAGGGATTCCGTAAATAATGTTTGTTTAAGTCCAGGGCTGTCCATCAGGGCTCCCATCAAGGGCCCAGGAGTCAGCTAGAACCATCCGCAGCCCCTCCCTGCAGAGACGTCACTCTGGAATAAATGGTGACTCTCGGAAATGGGCAGGAGAGTCCCCAAGATCCACAAAAAGCAGGGGCTGATATGGTCAAATGATCTCAGTGGACCTTAACAGCTCAGACATTTTGCAACTCTCAAGTCTGTAACTTAGCTTCTGCAGGATAGGAATCAGGCCCAGCAGGCTCCATCAGAAGCCTCGAGAACACTTGCGCTGTCCCCTTCGCACGGAGGAGGAGAACCTGCGGAAACCCACGACACAAGCACGGACGTGGACGGGCACAGAAGCTCACTGCGGCACCACGGGGGATCCGGGAAACTGGACACAACGCGAGCGCCTGGGGCGGCCCCCGCCATTAAAAATCAAGTTTTAGAAAAATGGTCACAACGTGATCATGAATAAAAAAGGCTGCAAGACAACACGAGCTCGAGTTCACAGAGCAAAACTGTGATGTATTTGTACGTATTGGGGGAAAAAAATTCACCACAATATTAACAGTGGTTTTCTCTGAGCAGCAGAACTATGAGGACTTTTTTTAGCTTTCTGCGTTCTTCACGACAATATGTCAGGAGGGGAGAAAAGGCAACGGAAAAGGAAGTTGATCCTCCGCGGTGTGAGGCTGATGGCACCAAGTGGAGGAAAGTGCTGGAAGCTGGAAGTGTTTCATCAGACCCTTCCCAGAGCCAGCGGCTGTGCCTCGCGTGGACGCCGCTGACGGGGACAGACTATCGTGGCGGCCTGCCCGCACCCGAAGATGGCAGAGCAAGTGTCCTCTTCGGTGGAAACTTCGGTGCTGTCGGGACTGACCTAAAGCCGGCCGGCCATCCGTCTCTGGCCTCCCTGTCCCCTGCCTCAAATGCAGTCTCTGCAGCCACACTCCTTAAAACCTGTGGGGCGGGGGGCGGGGGGCACTGCAGACAAGAGGGATGAGTCAGGGGAACACCAGGGGAGCGGCTCCCCCAGCCTCTGCTTGCACACCTCCAAGGACTGGGAGCTCACTACGACCCACACAGCTGGGGCCATGCCCAGCAGTCTTGGAACGGAACAGCGGGGCCCACCTTACTCCCCGCAGCCTTCCCCATAGCACCCCGAGTCCCAAGTTCCGTCCCAGGGTGCAGCTCTCTTCGCCCCTCCCCCCGCGGGCGTTCAAAGAGCCTTTCACCAGCTCAGGCGCAGACCACACCGGGGCCTTTCCGCACAGGCAGGTGAGGCGGTATTTATAGCCCAGGGATAATTGGATGCTAATTCCTTTCTGCAAAAGAGCGAAGGGAGTTTCAATTTCCTCCTCTCTGACCTCTGAAGTGGGGCTAGCTGCAGCCGGGAGCCCACGTGCGCGCCGCCCAGGGACCCCTGCCCGCCCCCAACCCCCGCCCCGCACGGATGCTCATAAAGGCCTCAGAAGCACAAGCCAGCAGCCACCCTCCCTGCGGGTGAGCGAGCCTGTTCCCACCAGGGCTGGGTCCGCGTGACAACCTAGCCTTGTCCAGGGGCGCCCGGCCGGCTCAGCTGGTGGAGCGTGCAGCTCCGATCTCAGTGCTGTAGGTTAGAGCTCCATGCTGGGTGTAGAGCTCACTTCATAAAAGCTTTAAAAAAAAAAAAAAAAAAAAATCTAGCCTAGTCCTGCCGGTCCGGTCACCGGGACCGCAGGAGGAGCTGCTGACGCGACATCCCAGAACTTCAGGACAAAGCACCGTCGCCACACACGAACACGGCCGACAAGGCCCGGCTCTCAGATACATCCGGGATCCCCAAGTGCTTCCCAGCCCCCAGCCTCTCCCGAGCACACCAGTCACCCAGCCCTCCCTGCTGCCGTGGACCTCCGGCAAGACTTTGGTCCACCGACGGCCAGTGCCTGGCTGTGTGTCTCAGGCAGCGTCCATTCTTTAGGATGCTGAGCGCGAGCCCAGGCCCGAGGAGCAGGGGTGGCGGACCCTACCTGGCTCCAAGCCCACCCGCACCTCAAGGGGAACTGTACGGACAAGTCCCTACCCTCTGACTCTAAGAAACGGGGCCCTATGTCTTCCTGCAGCTTAATGGAGAGGCGGCCTAGGGGTCCCTGCGCGAGCCGGCCCTCCTCCGCTGGGCTCTCCCGCGGCCCCGCCGCAGCCCTGGTGGCTCACAGCCCTGCTGCCCACCAGGACAGTCCCTCCACCGCACGTTGGCCCCGGTGAGCTGAGTGGAAAGATGCTCCCTGACCAGCGTTTATATAACAACAACATAAGCATTTTATTTTTTCATTAAGCTTCTTAGTTTCTTAGTATCACAATGGAATGATGAGAAAACAAGAACAAAAACCCCACAGTCTGCAAATCTCCAACGAGAGCAGAGACTTCAAGGCAATCGGAGGGGAGGGCGGGAGAGGCTGGACAGAAGCGCCCACCAGTCCCAGCATCGAGTCTCTCCGGGGCCGGCCGGGCCGCACGTGGGGGCGGAATGTGAGAAGGTGGCACTGTCGCGAACAGTCCTTGGCGTTTCGGCCTCATGGCTGACGTCCGCGGGCGTGGCGTGGACCAGCCCACAGGATTCCCGGGGGTCTCCCTGGCACCTGGCCGCACGATCCTCTGCCCGCTCCCGATGCCCTGGGCACTCCAACCAGGGCTAAGACGCACCCTGAAGCCAGCTCAGCTGGGTGGGCAGCGGGATGGGAGCGTGGAGAGGGACGGGGGGCAGGCAGCGCTGTTCAGGGTGTGAGAATCCAAGGAGCGGCCGGGGCCTGTCCGGGAGCCCTGTGTGGCAGAGGCAGAGGGGAGGCGGGTGGCAGCAGTGGGAGCTCGTGTCCCTTGGCGACAAGCAGGCCGTGCCTAGAGCTTCACGGTGCCGGGGGGCAGGCTGTCATTGCAGAGTCTGTAGTAGCGCAGGTCGTTGACCAGCCTGTGCACGTTCTGGGTGAACGAGGGCAGGTCCTGCAAGGCAGGGGCACAGCTGCAGCCCAGCCCAGCCCCGCCGCCACCCACCGCACCCAGCAACCCCACCCCGGCTACTCGATCCCGGGGCGGGCCGCAGAGGTCTGCAAATGCTTTACAGAAGTCAGAACTGCGGCTCATTCACTCGCCCCGTGTCCGCAACGGCCCTATGGGGGCAAAAGAACAGAAGCTAACACCCCCCGGGTGCCCACCACAGGCCAGGCCCTGCCCCGGGCCACCCGGGTGCTAAGCCACTGAGCTTCCCCACCAGCCTGCAGCACAGGTTTCGTTAGTGTCCCCGTGTGAAGGGTGATGAAAGGGAAGCACAGAGAGCTTCCAAAACTTGCCCCAGTTCCCACGGTAAGAAGGGAACCCAGACTGGACTCGCCAGTGAACACGGGTATGTCCACCAACGCACACCTCTCCATCACCACAGCCGGCCAAGCTGTGTCCACAGACTCCTCCCCGCCCAGGGCTCCCGATCAGGAGGGACACCCCCGCAGGAGCCCACAGGCCTCAGGACACCAGTGGAGAAGGTCCCTCGCAGCTGGAACCCCCAAGTCTCCCCCAATCCAGCAAGACCACCCCCCCAGGTCCGCCTCCTCATGCTTAGGCTGGGATCACTGGGGGCCAGACTGCAGGTCCAAATGCAGAATAAGATCAATGGTGCCTGCCACTGCCACGGGGCCTGTGGGACACCATGTGGCTGGCGGTGCCACGGGAGTACCTTCTGGAGGCCCGCTGGTGGGGCCCCTCAGCATCTTTCCCCTGGTTAACCTCTTCTCTTCTTCAAACTCATCTCAAAGCCAGCCTCTTGTCAAAGAGGCTCCAGACGGCGGAGGCCTGCCCCTCTGCTCCTCGTTCCCCAAGGGCCCTGGGTCACCTGCGTGTGGGCAGTGCTCACCGGCTCCGCAGCCGGAACCCTCAGCCAGAAGGCCCGCTTCCTGGCTCGAGCATTCCCAAGTTCTCTAACTGCCAACTACCAGCTGAGCTTGCTGAACCTCCGCTCATCTGCCAACTGGAATTAGTAACAGGACCTCCCCTCAGAAGGCTGCCGAAGGCGTCCACAAGCCAGGGCACGTGAAGTGCTTGGCCCAGTGTCGTGCACAGGAGGGTGGTGTTGCCTGTCTTCCCAGCAAGGCTCCTCTGAAGGCGGGGAGGGGCTGGAGCCCCAGCGCCCCCACAGGGCCAGAGAGCCAGCCAGGTCCAGGTACCCGTAAACAGATGAATGAAGGTGCAGGTTCTTTTACGTATTCTGTCCTCCAGAAAACAAACCAAAGGGGGGTCTCTTGGATCCGTGGCTCCCAAAGGCCAAATCCCAAATGTCCCAGGGGGGACACAGAGTTCGTCTCTGTGCATTTAATAGGCCCCCAAGTGCGCTGATGCAGAACTAGACCTGGAAGCCACTGCTTTAAATCAAGAGGTTGACTGGTAAGGACATGACGACAAAGGGAGAGTTAGGTATCAGGACTTGGCCTCAAGGAGCAGGAAGGAAAACCACCCCAGCAGCTACTGTGGGCTTCCAGAAGCTCCGGAGAAGACAGGACAGGCCCCGGGGAAAGAAACATTCCAAGACAAAGGAAAACAGGAGCTGCTGAATCTAAGAGAAAACCAGGCTGACGCACATCACAGACGAGCTAAGAAGCGAGCAGAGTCTGTTCCAGCGGGAGCAGTGCGTCCGTCTGCACGCCAAGTGGGGCTGCGGCCCGGCCACTGCAGCACAGAAGGCAAGGCCGGGAGGCCGCAGGATGGGGGAGAAAGGTTTCATTTTGCCGCACGTCAGGCGGTGAAGGATCAAACAGACTTGTCCTCGGGAAGAGTTCCAGAAGAGTCCAGCAGGCAAGTGCGGAGACCTAACAGCTGAGGAGGGCGGCTGAGTGCCCAGACATGACACCCTAGGACAGGAGAAGCTGGGCGCCGTGGGACTCAGACGCACCGGCAACCACGGCTCCGTGGACATCCTGGGCCTCTGCCTCCCTAGCCCCCACCCCTTCCCTGCCACGTTCCCCGGGCAGACAGCAGAGGGCGACAGGGCTCTTCCCAGGTCAGGCCCCGCGGAACCAGGAGGCCTGGGCAGAGCCCAGGGTCACAATCCTAACCCTGGCGGGACTCAGAGATGTGGCTCCTGAGCACCAGTCTTCCCAGACTACAAGTCTGGGCTATAGCGGCTCAGGCCCCAGGAGGAAATGACTGTGGCCGGGGGTGCTGTGTGCTTGATGCGGGGCAGGGAGCCCAAAGCAGCAGAGGCAATCAGATGGACTGCCAGGGCCGGGGCCGGGGCTGATGGCTGGGCCGGAGAATGCACTTGCGGCAGAAGCCCAGACCGTGGGTAGGTGCGGCCCAGCGTTCAGCCACAGCACCGAGTCATTCGGGAGCCACCAGTGGGCACAGACCACACACGGAAGTGGCCGGCCCCTTCCTCCCTGAGCGGGCGCCAGGGTGAGAGCCCACGTCTGCCCGCCCTTTAGCCTGGCCTCTCTCTCCTCACCCGATCCATCTTGAAATTCCGCCCCAGCACGTTTTTCTGGTTGGCATCCACGCCGTCACAGCTGCTCAGAAACTCTGGGAGGAAGGCCGCAAAGAAGCCGTCAAAGTCCACAGAGGCCATGTTGTAAACGGCGATGCCGATCTCCTCCTGGAGCAGGTCGTGGGACTTGTGCACCAGCACCTGCAGCAGCACGTTCACGAACTGGAACAGCATGGTGGTCCGGAAGATCTTCTGCAGACAGAGAGGGCGGGCTGAGCGACGGCCCAAGGGCTCAGTCCGCCCCCGAGCCCGTCCACGTGCCATCCCGTGGCCCACCCTGAGCCCTCGGCCCTCGGAGAAGGCTGGGCCTCCGCCCACCCACCGCCCCCTCCTTCGGAGAGAGGACACTGACCTTGTGGTACAGCTTCTGCTTGGTGTTGAGAGTTTCCAAGTAGAAGAGATTTTGTTTGAACAGGTGAATATCGGGCTGGAGAAAGGACTGTCCGAAAGCCTAGGGGGTGAGACCACTGCGTTAGGGGCAGCACTGAAAGCACCTCAGACCCCGCCCTCCTGGGCCCCCCCCCACCCACCCAAAGAACCAGCACTCTGCTGGTTCCTCATGCCAGTGGCAGAACAAGGGTACCCACGGCCTTAATGCCTCCAATCAGACCTTGGAATGTTCCTGAGTCATCTTAGCTCTAAAGTCCTCCCCACTGGGCCTTACTTCACACATCAGTCTCACCTTGACCTTTTGTAATACATATCTGGAACCCATTATGGATTCCACCTTTGAAGCTAGAAGCTACTCAAGTGATTAGTCAACCCTTCAGCCAACCCAGGGGACTCTGAAGCCTGCCTCCTCCAGCAGAGCCCGGGGCCCTTCCCCCGAGAGACGCCACTCAGCTTCTGGGCAAGAGCGCCTCCGTGTGCTGCAGGCAGCCCCCTCACCCTTGGCAGCACTGGACAAGGCCGAGAGAGAGGCACACATCCAGCACCCCACAGGCCAGTTGCTGGGCAGAAACGAACTCAGTCTCACAAAACAGGCAGCTTCTCTCTACAGATGGAGACCAAAGCTCCAAGAACTTAACTACCTGCCCAGCTGCTAAGCGGCAGCACCACGCTCTGACCGGAGACTATGGAGCTTCCCCGTTCGCCAGAGCAGCAAACCAAGGGACAGCCAGGCGAGGAAGCAGGTGGCTCCCTCACGTCACCTGCATGATGGCGCTGAACTGAGGCTCGTTCTCCATTGGCTCCTCGGCGACACCCCGCTGGACGCTGGCCAGGACGCTGGACTTAAAGAAGTGCCTCCAGTTGTGATGGAGCGTGCGGAAGAGCAGCTCGAACAGCTCCGCCTTCACGTCAGGGGAGGGGCGCTGCAGGAACACACAGGCCTTCACAAGGGCCCCCTGCAGCTCCAGAGCAACACAGACCGAGCGAGCCTGCGACCGGCACCGGCCCGGCACGGCACGGCCCGGCCCGCAGGGTCAGTGTCCCGCCCACAGGCTCAGCTGGGCAGGTCGCCCTCTCGCGTGCAGCTCAAACCAGGCATCGTCTCGCAAAGACACGAGGCCCAGGTCGAGGCCGAGGGACCCTGTGTTCTTTGATTTTTTTTCGAGCAATTTTTTTCCTTAAAGATTTTATTTTTATGTAATCTCTACCCCAACATGGTGCTCAAACTCACAACCCCGAGATCGCGAGTCACATGTTTTACCGACTGAGCCAGCCAGGAAAAAAGGCTACTGTCGGCAGAACGAGCAGAAACGCGGCTGTCCTATTTAGAAAGCAGCTGGTGTGACCTGTCGTGTCTTCGTCATGTAGTTCCTCTTCCCACAACAAAGAATGCTGTTCCCAGCTAACCTGGTGATCTTATGCAAAACAAGTAAGAAGCTTTAAAAGCAGTTCTGCCCTCTGTGGAACAGGAGTTTCAAGTGCACCTAGAGCCACGGAAAGCAGCGGCAGAGGACTCCGGGGAGAGGCAGTGGGTAGGACCGACTGCTCCCTGGGCCTGTCTCCGCTGTCCCCGGGAGCAGGATTCGCGGAGGGGACGGAGGGAGGCAGGTTCAGCAGTATTTCCTAACTGAACCGAAAATCTCCACGTCATTGGAGGGCAGGCCAGGTCACAATATTCTAGATGTCTCTGTAGAATTAAAACTGTAAGGCCCAGATAATATTTAACTCACTCTTGATTAAAATTAAATTGGGACCAGAGGGCACGAGCTCCCATGGCAGGAACCCTTACAGGACCCGAGCGTGTTTAATGATGCAAAGCAACTGACTTATTTAGGCCTTAGTTGGGGCAATTACAATGGTTAGCTCTTATTTAACTATCACATAAAACGTAGTTAAATCCACACCTATTCTGGATCTTGTCATTCTGAATGCCTGTTTTCTACGGAGGAAGAGCGTCCCTTTAACAATAAAACCTTTGCACGGATCCAAGAACTAGCCTTAGAGTCTTGAGATCAATGGACGTTCTTACTGGAGAAAACCACGTATTCACCTAAAGTTAGTGCTTGCCACAGCAGGCTGATCTCCCTCACCAACCAGCCTTGCTGTGCTTTCACTAGAGAGGCTCAGATTAATCCAACCAATACAGAAAGACTGGACTGAAGGCATTCTTTCTTGGAAAAAATTATTTTTACGAGAAAAATATCAAATTAGCTTTAAAACACAATGTGTTTTCTTCACTACTTCACTTCCTCCCCAGGTGCAGACCGGAGGCAGCCCCGGGGACCGGGCCCCCCCATACCTCAGCAATGATGGGATACACCTGCTCCATGCAGAGGGAGATGATGCTGGGGAGGAAAGGCTTGAACACCTGGCCAGGCTCCTGGACCACCACCTGCAGGATCTTCAGGAACTTCTCCACTACCCGGCAGCCAGTGCTGCCTTCGTTGAGGATGCTGTCGGCCAACTGTTCTCTGCAGACAAGGGGAAACGCGTGGTAGCCAAGGAAGCGTTTCTCTGCGGGCCAGCAGGAACACCAGCGCTTGTGACAAGCGAAGAGAAGGAGCAGAAAGCCCCAGGCTCTGTAGCCGGGGCCCCACTGCTTCTCCCTTGGGAGTCTGGAAGCCACGGAGAACAGGTGTGCGGTTACCTGGTAAACATGTTGAGGAAAGTCTGTATGATCTGCTCTGTGAAAGGCACGCCCATCTGTACTCTAAGGCCTCGAAACAGAGTGAGGAAGAAGCTCAGCATCTCATCGGTCACATCTAAACGGAAGCGCAAAGCGAAAGGTCAGAAGCTGGCACACAGGGTAAGCAGAAGCCCGCGGCCTGTGGCCTTCCTTTGACGAGCCGCACGACCATCTCGACTGAAGGCTTCCTGCTCGAAGACGTTTCCCCAACGGCCCCAGAGCCCATGACGGAAAGTGGGAAACCAGCAGGGACATGCCGGGAAAACAGCTCTGGAGTCGGGAACCTCTGGCTGACCGCAGCTCACCAGGGGACGTGAAGGTCCCCGGGCAGCCGTCCTTACCGGCCGGCACCCAGCGTCACTGTTCTCCCTGCGACCACTAATCCGGGCACTTGGGTCAGGGGTTGAGAGGCTGAAAGTGGATAAGGTGGATAAGGAGGGTGTATTCAGGCTGAATGGCCCCGGCCCATGAAAGGGATTAATCGCAGAAAACACTGGCTGCAGATCTAAACCATCACCTTGGGCAGTGTCCTGGCTCTGACCTCACCCACTCTGCTCCCAAGAGGCAATCGGGGAGCGCGTGCTGACTGACAAGACTCGGGCGGGGGCTCTCAGGAGAGCCAGGCCATGGCACCGGGAGAGCCTCTGCAGGGGGCACTGACGGAGGGCGGGCACCGTATCAGCAAAAGCCGCCCTGCCCTCTAAGGAAATAAGCAGCACTCGGGAAACAGCTCCCTTCCCTCGCCTGCACCATGACCCCATCGTCTCGTCCTCTCACGTCTTGCACGGGGAGAAGGCAAGGACTTAGGAGTGCACGAGGCAAGGTGCCCCAAGTGACTCTGGGCCACACAACACCGGCGCAAGACCCAGGTGAGGGCTCCCGGAGTGGGGGGTGGGGGTGCTTGGCCCCAGACTCCCCATAACCAAGCCCCACTCTGCCTTCAGTGTCCAGGCCCGCGCTACCCACTTGGGTGTGCTCTACAGAACCCAGCAGTCACTGTGGGACTCGGGGGCACCCGCCACCACAGGGCCTGCCGCCAGCTCCTACCTGACTGATGGATAAGAGCTGGCAAGAGAGCCAAGGAGACCTGCACGGACTCCTGCAGAGACTGGTAGCAGATCTGCCGCGACCTGGTGGACTCCCCGGAGATGTTCTCCACGATGTCTTCCAAGACACTAAGTGTCTGGTGGATAATCACTTTGGCTGCAAATCAAGACTCAGTGTGTATTAGGACTTGTCTGCGGACAAAGCAGGATCACGGGAACGGGGGAGGGCACACGTGCACAGGTGTTCGGGGGACAGCTGCAGAAGTCCTGCTAAAGGAGCGCGGTCTCTCCTGATGGACTGCCCCGCCCCTTCCTACTTCCTTTTGGCTCTTCTTTTTCCCCTCTTCAGCGCCAGGATGCTGGGGGCCTGCCTACTCAGCTTTCTGGCCTCTCTTCTGCTTCTGTCCACCAGAAAAAGTCCAGAGAGAGAGGAAGGTACAGTGCGGCCTCCGGTTAGATGATGGGTAAGAAAGTAAGCCTCACGAGGGGGCTACCCCGGGAGTGGACATGTGCGCATCAGACTCGCCATCAGTTCCAGGTCTACGGCGAGCGGGGCAGTCGCACTGGTACCCGGCAGCACAGCTGCGGCTGCGCTCGCGAAGACGCCATCTGCACCCGGGGCCTGATGATACGTACGACGATTATCGTAGGATTTTGTATTATTAACCACATCTATTCCTAACGAGCCCCCGATGATGCCCCATGCAGCACCCCAAGAGAGCAGAGGCAGTGGTCAGCCAAAGGGCAGGAGCTCAAGGCGACGCAGCAAGGGCCCAGCCCAGACAAGCCGCAGAGGAACAGCAGGCGAGCACTCCACGGCCCTATAAGTGGGGCAGGACCCCTGTCAGGGCACCGGGGAGAGCCAACAGCCCAGTGCTGCAGGGCTGCTGGGAGGAAGTCAGACAAGTTTGAGAATGTGTCCAGCGAAGTGCCTGGGATATCAGAAACTTCCACACAGGGAAGCTGCCGTCCCTCTCCAGCACTGGTGGAGCTGCCTCTCGCCCTCAGGCACAGGGCTTGCCCCCAGCTGCCCCCAGCAGGCCCCCGTAGCTCAGCCTGAGCTTGCCACTCAGCCCTGGCGGAGCTCCACAGAGGCTGAACCAGAGCTGGGCTGAGAGCTGGCCTCCACCTGGCCGTGCTTCTGGGCCCCCCGGCTCCTCAGCCTCTAGGGGGCTGAAGCAGCTTCCAGGGAAGGTACGGCAGAAAGAATCGATCTCTGGAGGTGGATGCGATCAGGTTTGACTCCGGACTCTACTGCGTTTTAAGTTGCAGTTCCTCTTCTGAAATGTGGACAGAGATGACCCCACCTCACTCAAAGGATTTTAAAATAATGGCTCACAGGGGCGCCTGGGTGGCTCCGTGGGTTAAAGCCTCTGCCTTCGGCTCAGGTCATGGTCTCAGGGTCCTGGGATCAAGCCCCACATCAGGGTCGGGGGTGGGGGGGGTCTCTGCTCAGCATGGGGCCTCCACCCCCGCCCCGCCTGCCTCTCTGCCTACTTGTGATCTCTGTCAAATAAATAAATAAAATCTTTAAAAATAAAATAACGGCTCACAATAGGCTGGCCACACAGACACTGGCACGTGAGCCAAAGACATGGTATCCCACTGAAGGAGCCACTCACGCCCACTACTGCAAGCACAGGGACTTTAAGCCAGGACACGGCACTTGGGTCAGAGGTTTCCCCAAGAATACACAAGGCGCAGGGAAAGCAGTTTAGGGGGAAAGCGAAAAGGGTAAAGAGACCAGAATCTGACCCCTGGAGTATGAGGAAATTGAAACAAGAACCAAAATGCACTCGCAGAAATGTACAAGAGGAAACTGAAAGCACCATTAAATACGTAATAGGAGAACAGGTCTATCACGTGTACCCCCACTGGACAGGACATTACCAGACCATTAAAAACAATGCTTTCAAGAGCAAAGGGGCAGTGTGGTGAAGAATCAGGATCCGGAGCCATTCAGCCCCAGCTCTGACTCCTGACCGCACCCCGCACCACCGTCTCGGATTCTGAGCAACCTCCACCTGCCAAGCAGGGGGCGAGGGGCGGATGGGGACTTGACCGTGGAGACACCAGCAGCGCTGCCTTATCACCCCGAGCATGCCAGTAACGGGACGCACAGAAGCGACGTGACAGAGAGTACACAACACTGGCCAGGCGGTAGGTATTCCTGCCCCAACGGCTGGAAACAATCAGAAAAGCTTCTGGACTCTGCAAAAACGTCAGTGTCAGGTAAAGCAAGAACAGGAAAGCTTTTCCGTATTAAAGGATTGGAAAGATGTTTGTAACCAGCAAAGAGAACACATGACCCCGGACTGTATCTTAGATTTTTAAGAAGCAAAAAAGGCCACTCTGGTAGCGCCTGGGGAGCACCTGCCTGCGGTCTGTGTGTTACATGATGTCACTGTTATCAGGCCGCACAGCTTGGCTGTCTTCATGGTGTCTGAGTTGTGAGACAGTATCTCGTTCTCTGAGATAAAGGTTAAAAATTCAGGGATAAGGTGTCAATTTTAGCAACTCACGTTATTTAATTATTTAAATGGTGGTTAAAATGAAAAAGTCGGAGGGGCCAGAACACAAGCGTGGTGAAATACTAACAAGCGGTAAAACCTCACTTAAGATACACAGCCGTTCCTCTGCTCAGGCTTTCAGCTATGGTGTCGGTTTCAAAGCGTGTCAGAGTAGTCAGCTGCAATGGAAGCCTTCCCAGGCCTTCATGTTATCACTTGGAGAAAGAGGAGAAAACCAACCTCACCGGCCGCAGGGAAGACTGAACGAGCATCTGTACAGAAAGTTCTGGGCCCAGTGGGGGCCCAGGGAACATGCCACAGATGTGAGCTCTGCCATTAAGTCTGTTCCCTGTGGAAATGGCTCCTCCTGTTCAGCAGATGGCCCCAGAATGGCACGGGGGGCAAGGGGGTGGCATCCGCTCTTCAGGGAAGCCGCAGACACATACCCCGATGCTCTGGCCACTGAACTGTGAGCGAACATACAGAGGCCGCGTGTCACCTGCAGGCCGGAGCTTGGAGCCGCTGGGAGCGCCACTGCACCATCCCCTGCGTCCCTGTCCCCGTGTAGGCACAGACTGTGGGGTGGCCCTCAGCAGCCCAAGGCCGCGAGTGACCAGAATGACAAGCAGGATGTTGCCAACCCCTCAGCCCCAGGTGAACATGTAATAGCAGCAAGAAATACATCTTTCCTGGATTAAGCCACTAAGATTTTGGGACTGTCCGCTAACCACGGAGCCTATGCTGACTGACAGTAAGCTCGCGTAAGATAAAGGGAGAAAAGGCCATCGAACTTTCCAAGTGGGATTCCACACTAGCCATACGTAACCCCTGCGCAAATCACGTCGTCTTACACTAGTTTCCTCCCGGACTAAATCAGGTAACAGCAACTGACTCAGAGGCTCACGTGAGAATTAAATGAATGACACAACGCTACACACGGAGACCCAGGACCAGACAAACACCAGGCCATGAAGGGCGGTGCCGGCACAGCAAGAGGCAGAGATGGAGAGAAGGCGGCCCAGGCAGGGGCCCGCAGCCCGGGCCCCTCGCTCACTCTGCCGCTCTCACGCACCCACAGAGCCACCGAAGACACTGGAACAGAGAAAAAGGAAGACAACAAGATGCTAAAATGGTTACTTCCTAAAATACTGAAACGAGAGATTTAGTTTTTCCCGTCTTCATAGTATTCTAATATTTCTGTACAGTGAGCACTTACTAATGTTCCCGATTATAAAAATAATGTTCTTAACGAGAATGCGGAGTACTTACCAATATTTCTAACACTTCACAAAGTGTTTTTGTTGACATTCTATAAACAGTGTCTCCCAATGTTTCAGTATTGTCTTAGTGTGAAAATACTGTTTTTATAATATTTCTATAAGATTCCTGGAAATCTGATGCCTTCTACTTGAACTGAGTTTTCTTATCTTTTTCCTCTCTTTTGAATATAAACAATCAGACTTGAAGTGTCATGTGTAAAGATACCAAGTTTTTTCAAAGCCTCTAAAACACAGGTTTTTAGAGAAAGGTTAAAAATAATTTCAAAAGACAGTACTTAAATCCATTTTTCCCAACGTGCAGAGGTGAAGTGCTTTGATTGCTTCTACAAGTATCTGAAATGGATCAGTTAGTCACTGAAGACTGTTTCTCCACGGAGGGCATCATCGGTGGTTGGCTTATTTTTGACCTTTTCACTAAGCGAAGGGGCCTCCTACATACAGGAAGCAGGTGCAGCGGACCCGGGCACAGAACTCCCCCGCCAGCGGCCGTGCGACAATGGACAGGTGAATACTTCATCAGCCACAAAGGAAGACAGCGCCTGCCCTATCTCCCCGGCCAGCCCTGCCTTGGGGATACTCACTGTCATCCAGTGGCATCTTCCTCTGTGGGGCGCCAGCATCGGGTTTCAGGTTGCGATAGTCCCGCGAGAGCGCAGAGATGAGGCTGGCGTGGTTGATGGAGCGCACGGGCCACTGCTGCTCGTTCTCGGGGAGGTTTGGCCACGGAAGCAGCAGGATATTGGAAAGGGCTCGGCACACCAACACCTGAGCCTGGAGGAGACCCGCACGTCAAGGAGCGAAGAGCAACATGCAAGTGCACATGACACGGCCTAGGCACCTGCCACACACAGACTCACAGACACACACAGTTCTGACCTCCCGGCTCCTTTCTCACAGGCTGGCCTGGGGGTTCGGTCCGAGTCTAAGGTAATGCCGGGAGGGGAAACTGAAGCAGGGACACCTAGTCT
This sequence comes from Mustela lutreola, assembly GCF_030435805.1. Classification (NCBI taxonomy): domain Eukaryota; kingdom Metazoa; phylum Chordata; class Mammalia; order Carnivora; family Mustelidae; genus Mustela; species Mustela lutreola. The sequence continues at coordinate 1,845,202 of NC_081306.1, read as the reverse complement.
GGGTCCAGCGCGCTCCAGGGCCGGCCCCGATAGCCTTTCCTGGTGACATCCCTCCCCCGGCAGCAAAAGCACTACAGAGGGAGAAGTCACGGACACCGCAGACACTGGCCTCCGACACCCTCCGAGACGCTGCTCAGAACAGGGCTGAGAGCGCGAGGCCGCCAGAGCAGCTCCCACGGTCACTGTGCCCTTGGCGCTGGGTCAGAAGCAGCACGTTCACAGCCAGGTGCTCTCAAGTAACTGATCTGACTGCCCTCTGACACCACCTCTGTTTTGTTTGTTTTTAAACTTCTAGCCTGAGCCTCCTGAAGGATTTCATGACAATCACTGACTGGATGGAGTATCTCTAGCTCAAGAAAATACAACAGAAACAGACTGTTTGTAAACCAAAAGGAGCGCAAGGGGACTCTGCCATCACCAGCACATGGCCGGCTCTCAAGGCAGCACCCCTGGCTGCCTCCCGGGAGAACTGTTCTTGTGTTCTGCACACTGTGCGGCCGCGCGGGAAGGGCCCATCGGGAGGGCACGGAGGCTGTGGAGGAAACCGCCCCTGTCGGCACGGCCTGTAAACTCCAAGTGCAAGAGAAGAGCCTCCTCCTCCTTCTTGGCCTCCCCGAGTCTGAGCCACGTAGCTCCAGGGCTGCTGCGGGTGGGCCCCGGGGTCTCACCTTATCGATAAGTCGCTGAGCAGAGGCATCGGTGATTCTGTTGAACACCTTCTGCACCGCGGGGATGCTGATCAGAAAGACAGGCCGCACGGTGGTGGCCAGGGACACCAGTAAGTGGCAGGCAGACAGCAGCAACTTGTCCTGGACCTGGAGACAGAAGAGGACATCCCGGCTCACTCGCTCTCCTGGGGGGCCGCTACGAGAAGAACTTTAATGAGGTAGCCCAAGCCAAATACAGCGCTGGGAGCCATGATACCACCCAGGCTCGGTATCCAAGCCTCTAGGGATGATGGCCAGCAATGCGCCCTCCTCTGTGCCGCATCACAGCTCCTGACATCAAGATGGAAAACAAGCCCCTCTGGTTCCTCTTGGCTTTAGTCACCGAAACCTCTGGGCTCAGTTACTTGTCAGCTCCACAACCCCACGGCAAATCCCCTGGCATACCATTCAAACTACTCAGGATCGTTCATCTCACTCCAACCACGCCAACCTCTCTCTCCACCTGCCTTCCTGCACCCCACCCGTCCCGCCAGGCTCTCCTGCTTCCTCCACCCAGTGTGCCAATCAAAGCCTTGGTTCAGGACCATCTGTCCTTTTCAAATTAGCCAAAGAGAAAACTACAGATAGAACCTAATGCTGGCAAGACTGGTGAAATAAGGCACACCGAAGAGTCATGGGCATGCAGAATTACTTTGGAAAGAAATATCAGAAAGTCTTAGAACCTTTAATCCCACTTACTCTAAAAAAATCACCCAAAAGGATAAAGCTAAGCTCGGGAGTACATACATTTCAGAATTACCTAAGGTGACTTTTTTTCAAATGGAGGTAACTTTAAAGTCCAGCAACGGCTAGGTAAATTATAAATTATATAACCCCCCCTCATGGGACACTATAACTCATTTACAAATTATGATTACAAACTCAACAAAAAATTATGGAAAACAATACACTGTAAAGAGCAGAGCAGAATGCTACCCGTGGTTAAAACTACAAAAAGACAAACAAACATCTATATGTTACATAATATAAATCAGGGGTCTTCTCGAAGGACAACTGAGGAGAATCTATCCAATTTACGTGGATACACCTTTGACAGCAAATCCACTTCCCGGAATCCATCCTACAGGGATATATACACCAAGAACTAACTTCCATCAACAGGAAAATTATAAAACATCCCACTACAGAATGGTAGGGTTTCAGAGAGGGAACTCAAGAGTATCACAACTTTCTGGTCTATAAATCTGAATGGTATTTTACAAGGATATTCTAACAAGGAGCATATATTTATGTGGGACTTAGCTAAAAAAATAAAGTTATATTTGAATTGATGTGGGCCGCAGTTCAAAAGGAACATGACATGACACGCTGTTCTACCACAGTGGTGAGAACTAAGGGTCTAATACCAAGCAAGATCTGGATTCTCTAGTAAGTGGGCATTTGGACAGAAGGGCAAGGAGTCAGCTGCGAAGTGCGGTGCCGCTGTTTCAGGACCTTGGTGCTGATCAGAGGTGTGACCGCATCCATGGTGGTGGAGATGAGCGTAACAAACTGCTGTGTGTTCTGCCGATGGGCTTCGCTGCAGTACTGCGCCAGCCAGTGCGAGTAAGCCTGCAGAGCGGCCAGCGACTGCGCGTGCCTGCGAAGGGGGGAGAAGATGCCATGTTAAAGGTCAAGGTCAAAATATGTTAGCATGAAAGGAAGAATCCCACCCAGAGCATTCACTGTTTGAAGACACGTGTGATGGCACAGAAATCATTTACTTGCTCAGGTAGGACCTAAAAATGAAAACACCATCTAACCCTTGCCGCCGCTGCCTCTACCACAGAAGGCAGTCAGCCCTCGAAGCAGCTCTGGCTCCTCTAGTGGAGAATGCACTTTAGAAACCAAGAGCCAGGGTCCTCAGGGGACCGTCCTTTCTGGGGTCTCATTGCTCCCAGGAACTTTTGTTGGAGGACAGAGCTAGGACTCAGGCAAACCACGTGGAAATCAAACTGAGCATCAACTCAGGAGGGCAAGCTGACCTCGAGGCAGGAAGAACACACGGCCACATAAATGTCAAACACCAATCTCCTATAGTACAAAAACAACTAGACAAATTCAGATTTTTACGATTTTCTAAAATAAATAAATAAAGGTCTAAATGTCCAAAAATTCAGTTTCTCTTTCCCTCTCTTCCGCTCTCTTTCTCTCCCCTGTCCCCTACCAACATGCACAATCTGGAGAGCTGGTCTAGATGACAGAAGGTAAACGTGACATGATTCATGATTAGTTAGACCCTGGGTCAAAAAAAAAAGGACATTTCTGAGATGACTGGGAAAATCTGAGTATGGAAAAATAATGCAGATACACACACACACACACGCACACGCACACACTCTTTAAAATGCTACATATTGGGGCACCTGGGTGGCTCAGTCAGTTGAACGTCCCAAATCTTGCTGTCGGTTCAGGTCATGATCTCAAGGTCTTAAGATCCATCCCAACACAGTGCAGAATCTGCTTAAGATTCTCTCCCTCTGAGGGCAGGGGATGGGGGAATGGATAAGCCCAGTGATGGGTACGAAGGAGCGGAGCGCATGTATTGCGTGGAGCACTGGGTGTTCTATGCAAACAATGAATCTTAGAACATTGTATCAAAAAAAAACTAATGATGTACTGTATGGTGACTAACATAATAAAAAATTAAAAAAAAAGATTCTCTCCCTCTCCCTCCACTCATGTGTGCTCGCTCTCTACCTCAAATAAATAAAATCAGATGATTTTGTTCCTAGAGAAACATGCTAAAGGATTTATAGATGAAGTGACATGTTGTCTGCAATTTACTTTCCAACAGTTCACCTAAAAAAATAAAAAAGTATGTGTTCTCATGTGAATACAAAAAGAAAGCATAAGAAACAAAAGCCAATGGGGCAAAATACTCGTAACTGATGAGTCTAGTTTGAGTGTGTAAGGGTGTTCATTCTCTTTTTCCCTTTACTACAGGTAGTCACTTTTTCAAGATGAGAAGTTAGGTAAGAAAAGTATTAAGTACCTTAAAGTACGAAAATACAGGTAATTCATAGTGACCAAGCAGTTACTTTGTATTTTATATTTAGAATGCATTGATTCTCCTACCCTTCAAGCTTTGAGTACCAAAATTAAGAAAAAGGACATCAGGGGGCGCCTGGGTGGCTCAGTGGGTTAAGCCGCTGCCTTCGGCTCAGGTCATGATCTCAGGGTCCTGGGATCGAGTCCCGCATCGGGCTCTCTGCTCAGCGGGGAGCCTGCTTCTCTCTCTCTCTCTCTCTGCCTGCCTCTCTATCTACTTGTGATTTCTCTCTGTCAAATAAATAAATAAAATCTTTAAAAAAAAAAAAAAAGAAAAAAAGAAAAAGGACATCAGTGTGCCTTTGGGGTCTAGGACTTTCAGTCAATCTAACCAATGCACAGAGCTCCGTAAGGCTGGAGAGAGGGGGCTCTGAAACTTCCTGAAACTATGTGCAAGATGTTGTGTTTATGAGCAAATTAGCATTTTTCTCGGCAGAAGCTTCACAGCTTTCTCTAAATTCTCAAAAAGGAAAGCTATATATATACACGCATATACACACACTCTTTAAAAAAAAAAAATCCTAAACTGCTCTAGTAAATAAGACTCTATCATTTACCTAATTTGCAGCTCAAGAACTATCTAGAACAGGGGTTAGCAGACTTTTTCTGCCAACACCAGAGTATAAATATTTTGGGCTGTGCAGGCCATACATACTCTCTCCGTCACAGCTACTCAGCTCTGTTGCCGGGGCACAAAAGCAGTCACAGACGATGCGTAAATGAATGGGCGTGGCTGTGCTCCAGTAAAACTCGATTTACAGAAGCTGGCAGTGGGCCCGATTTGGTACAGGCCGTAGTCTGCCAACCTTTGCTCTGTTCTGGAGCAGGTCTGGGCACTGTGGTCTCAGGGACATGGCCCCACCTCCAGTCCCCATTCCTGTAAGCCTCCCACAGTCACTTTCCGAATGGCTCTCCACTGTCCAAAAGGCTCCTCTGAGTGTGGTCCCCGAACGTCCTTCAAAGTCACTCAAGTTCCCGTGTAACACCAACACCCGAGGAGCCTCAGGCCGCCCTGCGGTAGTCAAGACTCTCCGAGTCACTCTCCACAGGCTACAGCTTCAGGCACTGGCCTACAGAATAAGACTTGAGGCTCTCAAGCTGTTTCCACTGTGGTCCACCCATGACTCCGCGGCCTCGTCTGCCACCACACACACTGCTTACCGCCCCCCTGACTGCGGGACCCCGCGACACATGTGTGTCTGGGCTCCTGCCGCTCCTCCCTCCCGGAGTGCCCACTCCATGCACGCCCCGCTCTCGGCCGTCACCTGCTCGCTGCATTCCACGTATTCCAACCACCCCTGCCCCTAGACCACCTTCTCTTCCTGGGTTGGGAGGAGGGAGTCCTTCTCTTCTTCACAGCAACCACCGCTGTTCCTTTTTATCTATGAACGGACCGGGACTAGAAGACTCGGTCTTTCCCAAGATTGCACCAGCAGCCCGCTCTGTACTTACACATCGATGAGATCAGGTTTCAGGACTGACGGCACAGCAGTCTCAATGTTGTACAACTTTATCTGAGATCCATACAGAGTGACTTTGACCAACCTGTTGGCAAAGAAATGGGCAGGAAGAGACACTCAGCTTACGGACTACAACAGACAAATGGACAAGGTACCAATGAAGGTCCCAAGGACAGACATTTTCCATCCAAACAATTATCAAGACCAGATCTTCAATTTTATCCCAAAGATCTAATCTGAGATGTGCATAAAGGTTTATACAAAGATACTAAGGCATGACTTACAGACCCAAGATATTCTGAACACAAAATAAATATCTAACAGGGAAATACAGTATAATATACACCATAAAAATACTTAAAATGCAAGTATTTTATGTTGTGTATTTTACGACGAAAAATAAGAAAAAAGTAAATGTTTCACATGGACAGACATATGATAAAGAAAATAGAGCAAAATGTTCACTGTAGAATCTAAGTGATGGGTATATGGGTGTTCGCGGCACAATTTTTCCAACTTTTCTTAAGATTAAAAAAATGCTCCTGTTAAAATATTTGAGGGAGGGGGCAGGGCATGAAGCAAAACCTTTTAGAACAAACTGAAGGGTTTTTAACTTCAAGCACAATCCTTTCAGAAGCCAGTTGCTGAGCCCACTGGCTGCCCACAGGCTCACTGCATACAAACAAGCCTTCAATGCAGTAAAGAGCCAGCTTTCGGGGAAATGGAAGTGCCTCTTTCACTGGAGACCGATGTACCCTTCTGGGCAAAGGGAAGAGCCGGAGGCCCAGGGCAGTTCCGTCTGTGCCTGCTGCGTAACGAAGCTCTCTAAGGGAGCAGGTCTGAGACAGACACCAGGCAAGCCAGAGGGCGTTCTCCTCCTGCGGTGCCCCAGGGCACAGCTTCTCGAGCTTCACCGACCCAAACAACCCACTTGGGAGCTTGTTACTGTGCAGCTCCCTGGTCCGACCCCACAGACGGACTCCGGGGCGGCGAGGAGCAGCCAGCAAGTCTGCATCTGGCACTCCATGCATGGGGACCACATTCTGAAAACCACTCCTCTCAGAAGGGAGTGGAAAGCAGGACCTGCCTAGAAAACCCCAAGCCTGAATCCCAAAGCATGCAGGGCTCGGGAGCAATGGGGGTCAAAGAGCCAAGGGCTCTCAATCGAAATTCTGGGAAGGGGCCGGCATGGTAACACGACACACCCACGTGCACCCAGCGTGTAATTCTGCAAACCGCTCTCCGTTCTGTGCCCAGAGCACCTTTCAGCAGTGCTGAATAGACGCATAGCGGGTGAGCACCGCCACGAGTCCCCTTTACCGTTTCCTCCTATAAAACTCCACATCTACCTGCTGAAGAACAACTCCATCCCCCCTGCCCCAAGCCTGGCCCGTCACTGCCCTTGCTCTCTGGTTCTGACTAGTGTCCGTTTCTCCCGTGAGTGGAATCACACGGTGTTCGGCTGCACGTCTACAGCATCTTGAGTGCCGTTCCGCACTAAACACGACTGCTGAATGTGTCTTCCGCCACGGCTGCACTTGGCAGCTTCGCCAGTAGGTCTGCTGTGCGCAGCCTGCAGGCGAGAAGCCAGCTCATCCCACTGGCCACGAAGGTCACGCAGCCCTAACGAGGAGCCTTCTCTCGCACTCCGTTCTAAACAAGGACAGAACAGCCAAGTATCTCGGGAGTACTGGGCCTGCAAACCCAAGCAGTGCACAAAGAGGTACACCAAGGCAGGGGCTCCGAAGTCTGAAAAAAGTCAGACAGGAAGAAAGACGCATCCCAGGCCTTGCCCAGGAAGAAGAGGAGGGGCGCTGGACGCGGAAGCCCCGTGGTCCGGAAGGAGCATAACATGTGGACTCAGGAAGCCGGTCGCAATTCACTGTCCCTCTTGGGAACCGTGTGACCTGAAGCAACAAGGCAGTCCCCATCTCGGGCCATGGCTGGCTCATAGATCACAGATCACCCCCGTCCCTCAAAGTACAGAATGAAATAAAATGTGCAAAACCACTTTTTTGAAAATCTCCTATTACTGTGTGCTTTTACTATTATTAATCTGCCTTTTAAAGATTTACTTAAAACTCTTAGTTATCTGTGCTTTTAGGCTAAGAGTAACAGTTAAAAGAAAACTCAGGTGTGCAAGTCACTAGGCTTGGGGCTCAGTGAGTTACCAATGATCTGGCTACTGGGCCAGTGACAGAGTCCGGTGACCTGACTTCGGGCTGGACCCACACCCACCCAGTCTTGATCTAATCAGTGCACCAGCTCCCTTGAAACAATCTGAGCCTCTGATCACATTGGAAGCACCTTCTTGAAGTTATTTACTTAAATTCAATTCCGTTAACATATGGCATTATCGTTAGCTTCTGGGGCAGAAGAGCTGCATGACACCCTCTCTCACTCCCCACGCGCCTCCTTAACGCCCGTCACCCAGTTACTGCTCCCCACACCGCCCTCCCCTCCGCAACCCCCAGTTTGTTTCCTAGAGTTAAGAGTCTCTTACGGTTTGCCTCTCCCCTTCTGTTTTCATCTGATTTTTCCTTCACTTCCACCATGTTCATAAGTTTTGTTTCTTAAATTCCACACGAGATTGTACATTATTTGTCTTTCTGTGACTTATTTCACTTAGCATAATACACTCGAATTCCATCTACGCCATTGTAAATGGCAAGATTTATTCTTTTTGATGGCTGAGTCATAGCCCTGTGTGTGTGTGTGTGTGTACACGTATCCCACATCGTTAGCCATTCCTCTGCCAAGTGTCTCACTTAATACTTAAGCACATGGGTTTGTCAGGCAGGAGCGGGGGCCTGGGCCTGGGCAGTGGTCCTGAGCAAATGCAGCTGTACACGGGGGAGGGTCCCGATGGGGAGGGTCCCGAGGGGAAGGTGACAGAGAGAGCTGGTAGAGGCAGAGAACCATCTCTCGGGTCAGCTTGGACTCCTCAGGACGTAACAGGACTGGGAGAAGTCCCAGCTCTGGCATCTGGCCACCCAGCTGGAAGAGGCTGAGTGACCGCTTGTCTGTCCTCGGCCTACCCGGCCTTTCCTGCTGTCTCTTTACCGTGCGGGCAGAGACATACGATGGACCTCGCCTGGTTTCTTCTGAGACCAATCCTGTCTTTTTACCCACAGACCCGTCGGCTATGAGCTGGGCACTGTGCTAAGTGCTTCCTCTCACTAATCCTCACAGTCAGCTGCAAGATAGCAGGTCCCTTCCACGTGACAGACGATGGGCCTGGAGTTCTCAGAGGTACGTGCTGCTCCGTGTGCAGCTGGCCGCACGCTGCCCTCACACAAGAACGAACAACCGGGCTCTGAGGCAGGAAGGGCACCACCACGGAGCCGCCGCCTACCTCTCCACGACCGTGAGGGCGTCGCTGAACCGTGCGGCGAACACATCTCCGATGAAGTACTCGGCCAGCCGGCCCACGGCCTGCAGGAGGGAGCTCAGGTCTCTCAGGGAGCAGTGCAGGCGCCGGCAGTCATTCTCCGCTGTGATGTTCAACCTGTGTCCTGCAAGACAACAGCGCCCATGGGTTCCCGCGGGAAGAAGGTGCTGCAGTCACCGCTACAGCAACAGCTCGCTGGGCAACTGGAGGGAGCAGAACCAACTGCCGAGGGCACCTGGGTAGCACGGTCAGTTAAGCGTCGGACTCTTGATTTCAGCTCAGGTCATGATCTCAGGATCACGAGATCAAGCCCCGCATCAGGGTCTGCAGTCAGTGAGGAGTCTGCTTGAGACTCTCCCTCTCCCTCTGTTCCTCCCCTGACCAACGTGTGTAAACTCGTACACTTTCTCTCTCCCTCTAAAATAAATAAATCCTAAAAACAAAAACTACTGTGAAACACAGCAACTTGCAGGCTGTTTCCCAGTAACAAGCCAGAACAGCGGGCCCTGCCTCCACCCAAACCGCACCCACAAGCACTGCAGGCCCAGAGAGAGCCAACAAGAGAGGCTCACAGCCCACAGTGTGCAAACATGGACCTGATGTGATTTCCCTTGGGCCAGAGGTAGCAACACCACCAATCCCTCACCCAAGGAAACAGGCAGGACAGTGCAGTCACTTGCCAACACAGGTCATACTTCTGGGGTAGCACTAGTGTCCTAGACTGGCCCCTACACCTGCAAAGCTGCCCACTTTCCACACCCGGGCTGGCCACAGAATGCAGCCTCCGTGGGCAAACAGGCAGGATCCACCGCTCTGCAAAGAACAGGGTGGAGTCAGCACTCCACGCCCCAGAAGGTCTGAAGAAGCACGGTCTGGGATAAAGGCACAGGGCCTGGAGTCCGAAGACACAGGGGCCGAACACCTGCTGGCTCTGGGCCTCAGCCAGCCCTTCTCAGTCTCAGTTCCCTGTCTTTAAAAAGGAAAATAATGCTCCTGTGGAATTCACTAGTGTACAGGCAAAGTCAGATGGCTTGCACAGGAAACCCTGTGACCTCTAAGGTATAAAGCATCACTCAGTGTTTGTGTCACTATATATAACAAAGAGCATGTGGTTTTCTAAGACCTGAAACTTTCTTTTCAATATAATTTCTTCACGCTGAGTGATAAAGGCACGAAGGTGAGGGACAAAAATACTTGCTATTCAGACACCTCCTCGCCCTGCAGACCCCTCCTCACAACGGTCCACAAAGGACAGTGAGCACTGCTGGGCGGGGAGAGCTCACTCTGCACTGGATCAAGTTCTGCGCCGCGGGACGGCGGGTACCTGCACTGCCAGCGCTCCCCAAATACCAGCCCCTCTCGCTGCCATGGCAGGCGTCTCCTCTCTGTGAGGAGACAAGAACTGGCTAAAGGCGACCCCCTCCTGCAGCATTCCCCAAACATCTTCCCAGAACCCAGGCCTGAGCACACAGCTGCCCGTGAGCACGGTGCTAAACCTCCTGGGGCTCCGTCCCGGCTCCGTGGGAGAACCTGAACCCCCAGCATCCACCCCAGGGCTCTCACTGCCTCCTGCCATTCCCATTTCCCACCTGGACCCCCCGGGAACCCCCGGTGCCTGAGGTCCCCGCTTGGACAGCCCCCAGCATGCCTGGTCCCTCCTGCCTTGCGTGCTCTCCCCACTCTCCAGACTCCCCCAAGGCCCTTCTGGGAGGCCTGCCCTCTCTCTGCACTGCCCAGCGGAAGGAACGGGCTTCCCTCCCGGCCTGCATTCCCCGCCAGGGCATCTCGGCGCACACACGGAGATACACTAAGGAGCCACACGTCTCCTCACAGACCATGAACTTCCACAAGGACAAGGGCCGTGGCCAGGAGCTGGCACGGCGCCAGGTAGAGAAGAGGCAACCGCAACGAGTGACTGAATGAGATGCGACCGGGCACAGAGCAAACCGAGTCGGACCAGGTGTGTCAGGTGCTTGAGTTCCTCATGCAGCCCTCGGCCCCGGGAATGTTCCCTTGTTATTCAAAGGCCACTGTGGACAGGCACTGTGAGGCCGCAAACAGCAAGCCTGAACACCTCAGAAGGTGCCAGGAAGCAGCAAGTCGGAGGCCTCAGACCCTACGCGGACTTCCGAGTGCTGAGGCTTGGAGCACAGCCTGGGACAGCCCCCGAGTGTGGACCACATTCCAGGGAGCAAGAGGACCAAAGGAAGGGGCGATGCAGGGGAGGACCCAGGCCAGCTTCTGCCCCCCTGCAGGGGCCTGCTCCTCCACCCTCCACCCTGCACAGGGAGCAGTGCCTCGGGGAATAAACACCAGTCCGGATTCCCAGCGCAGGCGGCCCTGCCGGCAGTGCCAGCCAGATGAGCCCACGAGCGGACAGAACCAGGAGGGATTTTGGTCCTGTGGAGAGAACGCTGCCTCTCCTCCGCTCCCAGCTAACAAAACACCACAACTGTGCACCTTCTGAACGTCAAGGATTTTCAGGGCTACAGCTCCATATCAACCTGTTGTTCCTCTGACACCAAGCAAGCTTTAGGGCTGTGGGAAAAAAACCTGAAGAAGACTCTACCCAGAACAGGGTGTGGTGGTCACATGGGGCGAAGAGAGAGGCTGGCGTCTCTTCCCAGAGCAGGACGGCCAGCCTGAGTCTGCGCCCTCCCCGCCCCCGGGCCCAGCAGGCTGCACCCTGCCCACGGCGCTCAACGCACCACACCGGACCCTACAGCGGCGACCCTTGGGTTTACCGAAGAACTAGGTGCTTGAAGAGCGGTTACACAAAATGTTTCCCTTTTAAAAACCGAGCCAGAATACCACCCTACGTCGCGCTTCCACGGGAGTGGGCTCTCAGCAGTCATCCTAAGCGGCCTGCACCCCGCCCCCACCCCTGCACCCACATGACTGCACCTGAGGCAGGGCCTCCTCCCCGACGCCCCTGCAGGGAGTTTTCCCTCCTCAGTCAGCTCGGTCGGAAACACTGAGGGAGGGAGTGTCTCCCCAGTTCCTTAGGATCATGAGCGGTCCCCCCGCCGAGGGCAGAACACAAACCCAGCCACGGCCTGCTGACCCACGCCAGTCTAGGGAAGAGGCGAGGCTTCTCCCCTCGGCGGAAATGCAGCCCTGGCTCCCTTCACTTCCCGGGTCCCCTGCTGCTGAGAATCCCTGCCATCCTGAGCCGCCCCCTCCAACCCACCCCGAATCGGTCAAAGAGCAGTACTTAGGGTAGAAACAGATGGGGACTGCCGTGATGTCAGACTATTAGTCTGAACCACGAGAAACTGCTGATGTTTGACCACTTCTGACCGGCCAACACTGCGATTCCACACAATTCAACTGAATACGCATGTGCCATGTAAGGCTCACGGTACTGCAAACTGTAGCTGCTTCCGTCCCGCTGTCTGCCGAGGCAGACAAGTGCACAGGCAGGAAGTACCCAAAGCAAAGTCGTCGCCCCCACCTCCAAACCCAGAACCCTCGAACCACCGGAGGCACAAAACACGGCAAGGAGCCAACCTCAACTCGAGGGGCAGGCCTGAGTGTCCACCAAGGAAGCTGTTCCCAAATACCCACATCTTCTGTTCGGCTAAGGCTTTCATGTCCTCCTGACAGCAAAGAACATCCACAAAGGGGGACCCTCTGCTACACAGAGGTTTTCAAAAGAGAAAATCCTCTCCCCTAAAGCAAGTTACCCTGAAGCTGTCGAGATGCACTCTTCACCACAGTCCAAAGGACAGCTTCCTGGCAAATCACACCTCAATGTTAAACAGAACTCCACCTTCTCTTTGTCGGGGGCTGGGGAGGCAGGGGTGAAAACCATTCGAGGAACTCCACTCAGAGAGAGCAAGTAGGTCGTAAACAAACCCGAGCAGAGCACAGAATGTTTAGAGACACAAGCACCAGGGACAGGACCTCTCCACCCACAAACGGTGGGAAAGACCCACAGGAGCAAAGCGAGCTCCCGGGGGCTAGAGGGGCGCACAGCCGCTGAGGTGCCACGCAGCAACATGTCGTGCCTCGGACCTGGCCACAGATGTGGAGGCAGAAGACCAGCAAGAGTCGACAGGAAGACTCCCATGGGTACAGACTCCAGAGACCAAACAATGAAAGGCTGGTGGGAAGCCGCACACAGGAACGGCGGGCTCACCCTGTCAGAGAAGACCCACGGTCTCTGGGAAGAGGTGGCAAGGCTGCTGACACAGCACGGGGGTTATGTCAGAGGGTGCATGGCCATGGGACCAGGGAGCAAAATGTACTCAGAGTTTCCATTCTTTTAACAGGCCTTGCATTGGAAACTTGGCTTGGGAGCCACCACGGGGTGGGGGAATGCTTCGTCGTGGATAAGAGAACTTGTTTTAAAATGGGAAGTATTTTTTTGGCCTGAGAGGTTCTTGCCCCTGGAGTGTGCACCAAGGATCAGCGCTAGGGGTGAGATTTACAATCTGGAAAAGCCAAGCACACTGTGAAATTGCCAGCAAAGGGCTTTCGATGAGAACAGGTACGTGATATTGCACGTAGGGAAAAGTAAAACAGATTATCCTTCTCGGATGAGAAGTTATCAGTATGTCTCAGAAAAAGGACCTAAAAGTCACTCAGACTTTTGTCCGAAGACAGACTCAATGCAACGTAGAGGCAGCAACACGCTCGAAAAGGAACACGGGGTCCATGCAGGGAAGGAGGGAGTGCGTGCTCAGCCTTTCTAATGATCCAGAACAATGCCTCGAGGATGCCGAGTACATTCTCATTTGATGAGTGGCCCTGAGGAAGAGACCACCGGGGCACAATTTCTCCCCAAGAATGGATGCTAGAAACATCGGTAGCATTGGGACACGGTCAAAAGGATTTTCGTTAATGTTGACAGCATATTCTACAGGCACGTTTGCTTTGAAAGTGGTCTTTTTAAAGTTCTAAGTTGCTCTTAGCCGATCTACAAACTTTGGGGCATGCCAAGTCCCATCGACCTCCTGGGGCCCAGTGGGTTATTTAGAAGCTAATACAGTCATGGAAACAAACCGTCACAGGCCACCAAGGGCAGCCTCAGAAAGAGCCTCTCCTGGAGGTCCTGCCATGAATAACAAGCTCGTCCAGGAGATGGTCTCTACCCTGGGCGGCTCTGTGCCAGGCTGAGACAACAGTTACACAGCAGAGGGACCGGAGGCCAGGGCTGGGCACAACTCCCAGAGGGGAAACACTAAAGAGGAGCAGTGTGAAACCACCGGCAGAGACAGGAGGGGCTGGGGGGCTGTGGGGCTGGGGTGAGCACAGGTGCATCTGCAAGCACAAGGGTAAGTTGCTGGGGTTTCTGATGGTTTTGGCTAGCAAAACAGAAGTCAGGTTGGACTTAATTCAACTTTTCAATCATTCCCTGTGACACCATCTTGGGACAAAGAAACATCTCCGGACATTAATTTCCTGTTCCGTGAAAAAGAAGCAACTGGCGCTAACCCTCCCAGCTGCGGAACAGGTGAGGGAGGTAAGGAGTGTAGGCGAATACTGAAGGGCCAGGCAGGTAATGCGCATCTGACAAATGGAAGCTATTGTTGTCACCGACAAAATAACCCCAAAATGCCAAGAAGAAACCCCAGGCAGGCATGGCCAACAAAGGGCCACCCCAAGTCTTTCAACCCAGCTATGGCCCGGCCTCCTGTGGCCACTGACCGGAGGAGAGCTGCCGATCGGAGCTGCCGGAGCTGCCGATCGCTAGCTGTCGGCCTGTTCTACATGAGTCCGCCTGCTCTGGAGCCGCTCCCGCGTCCTGCTTCCAAACACCCAAGAACAAAGAGCACATGGCAGGGAAGCCCAAGGCCATTTTCCCTAGCACACGTGCTGGCTGAAAAGACCTAAGGGAATATTCTAAGTGCTGGGCTTTTTATGTTTTTGTGGTTTTTTTCTCTTCAAAGTTCTCCCTCTTTGCTCCCATTAGCTGCCCCCCCCCCAACAGCTCTCCAGAAGGCCCTGTCCAAAGGAGCCTCACCTTCTGCCTCCCCACAGGCCCTTTTTATTACGATTCTTTAGAAAAGTCTTCCCTGTGCAGAAGTGAGGAGAGACAGAGCCACAGGGAAGTGGCGGTGGAGAAATCATGTTCCAACAGCAAAGACGGCAATAACTAAGTATCAGCCCGATATTTTTTTAATGTTGGTTAAAGTGAGAAAATAAAAACCAGTTTACCTGACCCTGAAGTAACTATAAACTGCTGTAACCCCAGATAAACTTCTAAATTGTCCTGAAGAACTGGGAACTGAAAACAAAGAAACAAAGATTAAAAAAAAAAAAAAAACATAAATGCAAATTTTAACAGCATTTTTAACATTAAAACATTATAAGTATCCATGGGGGGGGTGGGCATCAGATAAAAGAAACTTCTCTGGGAACTTTTACAGGCAGCTAAGCAGAAGTGTCTCCATTCGGTGCCCTGCCCTCAACAACTTCTACAATTCACACCGCCAACTAACGGTTGGAGTAAGAAAGAAAACAACATTATCAGTTCCATACTCTTTTTCTAACAAAGCAGTGGATGCTGGGTAGGACTATCAGAACTGTCATGTTCCTAAAAGAGGACGTCAAACCCCAAATGGTCTAGACCTTCTAGAGCTCAGGGACAGGGCCTATCTATCTCCCTTCAATTCCAAGGGAAACTGTTCTGGAAAGAACTACCAGATATGCCTTATTAAAGTGCATAACAAAGTGAAAAGACAGGCCAAATTTTCTGGAAGTCAGATTCCCTTAGTCATTTAGTACACAGGACCTTCATAGCCAACGCTCTATCTTTTCTCTCTAAAGCTGCTAACACACCATTTAGATAAAAGATCAGACTTTTAATGTGACAGGTCCCTATGCAAGGCAGCTGGAAAACACAACACAAGCCCCCCAGCTCACCTCGCCCTTTGAAGGCTTAGGGAAATCTCCCCAAATAATAAGCATCACTTAGTGAATGAAAGCAGTCCTTATGCCCAAGAGCCTAGCACATAAACAGAGGCAGAGTGCTAGCCATGAGCTTTACAAAGGCTCACTTTCCAGCAACGTAATCTTTGTAAGTCCTCTACGGGGCCTGGCCATTTCTGAGTTACTGATGCAGGCCTGAAGGCAGGCATTAGGAAAACTGCTATTACAGCCAAGAGTTCAGGAAAGAAAAACAGTACTTTCGAAAGTTGATTTAAAAATATTTGGGGGAAATGTTAACATTTGTTAAACTTCAGGGTTAGTTATGGTAATTATTATGTTCTTTTAAAAATAAATAAGTAAAATTTTAAAATATATATATATATATACACACACACACGCACATATGTGTGTATATATATACTATACACACACACAAAAGTATCAGTGAGCAAAAAAGCTTACTACTCATGCTACATGTGCAGGGAAAAACCTTGGGCTCCTCATCCCCCTCCGAGAGGTGAGTTACCAGTGTTGAGAAGGCGTGCGTGGGAAGGAGCTCCATCACTTTGGCCACCACCTCCAAGCTCTGGCGCAGGTAGCGCTGCCACTCCGTCTGCTGCTGCGGGGGAAACAGAGAAGGATCAGCTCTCCTGGGAAGGCAGAGTCTTGACATCTCCCCTGCCCCTTCATCTGCAACCTCAAGTCCACTCTCACACAGAAAATCTTGAAGAAATGGCAAATGATGGAACTGGGTTACTCAGTACTTGAAAAAGAACAACCTAGAGGGGCGCCTGGGTGGCTCAGTGGATTAAGCCTCTGCCTTCAGCTCAGGTCATGATCTCAGGATCCTGGGATGGAGCCCCACATCGGGCTCTCTGCTGGGTGGGGAGCCTGCTTCCTCCTCTCTCTCTGCCTGCCTCTCTGACTACTTGTAATCTCTGTCAAATAAATAAATAAATAAATAATCTTTTTGAAAATTAAAAAAATAAAAAGATCAACCTAGAGTATTTTTTTTTAATCCAATGAATTAACGTCATAAAAAGCTATTTCCTCAGAAAGCACATGACCCACAGAGAATGGCCTAATTTTTCCCCTATGGTCAAAGGAATACAGACTTCAAAAAGCCACTTGTGAAGTGCTTGAGCCCCCCCTTATGACACCCCAGCTATAGAAGTGTTCACGCATTCGTCACCTTCTGAGAAGGTAACCCTGACTACCTCCTGTCAGTACAACGGACCACATCAGTGCCACTCAAAGTATCGCCTGCAGGCAAGGCAGCATCTCTCGCAGGCTCTGTGGCCCACCCCCAAATCAAAGTCTGCTTACCAAGCTGTCCCAGTGATTCTCACCCCTGCTCAACTCCGAGAAGTACTGTGTGAAATCATACGGTTAACAAGATGTGAGGCTCACATTTACCACACACACACACACACACACAATGTGCCAGGCATGTAGACAGTCCCTCCAAAGCTACCTTCATGTACCTGTCGGACACGGTGCTCCCCTTTCGGGAGAGGAGCAAATTAAGGCTCAGAGAAATGAAAGGCCTAGACTTCCACCTCCTTGGGGTCCAGGGCCTTTGGGCTCCAAGTACAAGGCTCTTTCTAAACCAAACATGGCCACCCCTCAAGGTCTCACCATGCCACTGTCACTGTTATTTGGAAAGGCATATCAGTGACCTGAAAATTCTGAAGTGCATGGTGGGTAAGAAAAAGGAACAAGGGAATTGTGTCCTTCGACCCATATTCTTGGACGGGCACACCAGCATCAATAAAGTCAAGACTGACTTTAAGACACGGATTTACAGGGGCGCCTGGGTGGCTCAGTGGGTTAAGCCGCTGCCTTCGGCTCAGGTCATGATCTCAGGGTCCTGGGATCGAGTCCCGCATCGGGCTCTCTGCTCAGCAGGGAGCCTGCTTCCTCCTTTCTCTCTGCGTGCCTCTGCCTACTTGTGATCTCTCTCTGTCTAATAAATAAATAAAATCTTTAAAAAAAAAAAAAAGACATAGATTTACAAAATACACTCAGAAGAGACTTCCTTTCGTTCTAGGCTTGCCGTTTAAGTCGTGCTTTATTCCCATCTGCATCCAGCTGGCTTTTGTTTGTTGCCCAAAGTGGGGGGCAGAGGTGCGGAGGCGAGGCAGGGGAACGAGGAATCCAGAGCCCTTACTAAACCTCTTCTCACTGTGCATATGGCTTCTCGGCTTATATCTCTAGTCCATACAGATAAAAATGCCGCCAACTTCCTTTTACAATTACGGAACCCCAAAAAACGAATAGGATATACAGCTGACCCTTGAACAACAGGGGTCTGAACTGCGCGGGTCCACTTATGTGGGATTTTTTTCAATAAACACAGTACGGTACTAGAAATTCATTTTCTCTTATGAATTTTTTTTTTTAAAGATTTTATTTATTTATTTGACAGAGAGAGAGAGACAACAGGAGAGGAGATACAAACAGGGGAGGGAGAAGCAGCCTCCGCTGAGCAGGGAGCCTGATGCGGGGCTCGATCCCAGGACCCTGAGGTCACGACCTGAGCCGGAGGCAGCCACTTCATGACTGAGCCCCCCAGGCGCCCTTCTCTTACGATTTTCTTAGTAACATTTTCTTTGGTCTAGCTTACTTTATTGTAAGAATACAGTAAAATACAAAACACGTGTTAATCAACCATTTGTTTGTAAGACTTTCATTGAACAGTCAGGTTATCAGCAGTTAACTCTGGGGGAGTCCTAAGTTGTACTCAGATTTCTGACTGTGCGTGTGGTCAGTGCCCCTAAGCCCCGCACTGCTCAAGGTCAGCTGGAAAGTTCGAAGGCACAAGTCAACCTGTGAGACTACTCTGGCCCCAGAGCAGCGAGCTTACAGGCTCCCAGTCTGTCTGGCCTCACGCCAGAAGCAACGGCGACTAAGGCCGGTGAGGACGCACGGCTTACATCGTCATCCAGAGTCTCGTCATCCAGCTCCTCCAGCTGGGCCTGGTTGTATCTGAACTGGATTCGATTCAACACCTCCGTGAGCAAAAGGACTAGTGCGTCTTCGTACCTACGTGGCAGAGAGAAATTCAACATCAGGTGACAGCGGGCTTTTAGCCTAGGTTTTTGAAACGGCCTCCTGCAAACGGCCTCCTGCACTCTGAGAAAGAAGGGCGTCCCTGCTGGGTCACCAGACACAAGTAGCACGTGAACCAGATTTAGTTTGTGGGTGGACAAGGGCGTGGGTCAGAGCGGAACGGCAGCAGGGCATTTCCTCGTGTCGCCATGTGCCGGGCATCTTCCTGATGCACTGACGGGTCCATCTGCACTGATGGATTGAAGGATCTTTTTTTTTTTTTTTTTTTTTTTTTAAAGTCAGCTCCGTGCCCAGCAGGGAGCTCAACGCAGGGCTCCATCTCATGGCCCTGAAATGAAGTTCCGAGCTGAGATCAAGAGTCGGGACGCTTAACCGACCGAGCCTCCCAGGTACCCCCCGACAGCCACTCTTCAAGTCTATCCTGCCTGATATTTGCCGTGCTACCCCAAATTTCTTTTGGTTACTGTCTGCATGGGAAAGCTCTTACTTCCAACCTATTTGTGTCTCTGAACTGAAGTGAGTCTCTCAGAGACATGCAGTTGGATCATGTTTTTCGTCCACTCCGCCGTCACTGCCTCTTAAACTAGCGAAGTTAATTCTGCACATTTAATGTCATTACGGCTAAGGAAGGGCCTCTGCCATGGTGCTACTTCTTCCCTCTAGGTCATGGCTTTCGGGCTTTCGTTGGACTCCTCCATGACCACCTTCTGTCATGTCACAGACACCCGTGTGCCACTTTCATTCCCTTGTCACTCCTTTCACCAGGCATTTGTGAGTCGTTTTCCCCATGGCTGCCCTGGGGATTATAGGTAATTATGTATAAATACCAAGTTATACTGATTTAATATAGGATTCAATAATTCAATCCTTTTAACATCTAAGAGAGATGGCTAGTAGTACTGGTCTATTTCTGATGAGGAAGCCAGAGTTAAAAGAAGTTAAGTAAACTAGCCAAGGTCACCAAGCTAGGTGATCTGAACCTGGGATTCTGTAACTCAACATCCTATGCTCTCCCCATAAACCACCAACAGTCTTTGGGCCTGCTCTAACCTCGTCTTTAGTTAGTTTTTAAGAACACTTAATACTTAAAGGAAGAACTAGAAAAAGCCTGGGGGAACCCTGCTCCTTTGACCTATATCTAAGAACTTCTCGAAGAAACACTCCAAGCTCCAGGCCTGGATATCTCCCATTCATGTTAAGAACCTACCCCTCAGAAGACACCAAGTCACCTGCAGCAGGTACACCAAAAGGGCCAACAAGCCACTAATTTTCAAGAACAAACCAGCTGCTAAATCCCTGTCTGTCCCAGAACGTTTCAAAGATAAGTTTAGGGACTGCCCCTCCTCACAAAGCGGAGCATCCAGGCCAGGAACTCAGCACCACTCTATCCCACACTCTAGGCTGCTGGGGCTGTGAGCACATAAAGCACCCTGGTCCTCCACCTCGGGGAGCCTCCATGGCGTGGGCACTGCAGGAAGACCGAGCGGCAGAAGGAGCACAGGGACACCATTCTTCCTGTGGGCTCATCATCCTGGCTGTGTCGCCCCGGCCAACAATCACCCAGGAGTGATGAATGGTTCCATCTTCGGCTTCCCCATTCCTGGAACCAGCCTCACGCACAGCCAGCCTGCACCCCCTCCTCTGCAGAGTGAGCTCCAGCTCCATGGGGCCCCTCCTCTGAGCTCCTGTGGCAGCTGGGTGCTACCCTCTCCTCAGAGACCCGAGCTCCAGCTGCATGGGGTCCAGCCTTCCGATCTAGAGGTCAGTAACTCCGCCTCGTTCCCCTGGACCCTCAGCTCTAGCAGTGGGGCTGCTTCCTGTAGTTCTCATCCGCTTTACCTTGCTGTTTCCTTCTTGCTCTTCCAATCCTCCAACACCAGTTTCACCACTTTCCTACACTGAATCCTTAAAATAATTAAGTCTGGTTTCCATCTTCTTAACAGGTCTCTACCTAATAAACCATCTAAGCCCATGCAGGTGAGTTCCACACAAGCTAATCAGAGCTAAAAGGTATCCAGTGCCAAGATCAAATACAGTCCATCCAACCTAAGTCACAACCCCTGGCTGAGACTCTGTACAGAGGGTCTGCAGACTCCACTAGAGTCCTCCTGAACAGTCACATTGCAGAGTCTGGTGGGCACAAGAGCTCATTTTTCCATTAAGACGAAAACACTGACCACCCCTCCTCACAGTGTTTGCAAATGACTTAACCTAGGCTAGACAGGCAACTGAGCATGGCCCAGAAATGAATGTTGGTGGCGAAAATCACTAATAGCGTAGGCAGCATCTGTGGGAAAAATTGCCGATAGACTCAAAAATCCCATTTCAGAAGACTTCAGAGAAAAAGGTAAGATCAAACACTTAAGCCTGGAGCTTATATGTGCCATTTGCTCAGACAAAAATTCCTAAAGTTAATTATAGAAATTTTATGCTATAAATTGCTATACTGAACCAAAACATTTTCACAATTTTGCTAGGAAAGAAAATCTACTTCAGACCAGAGGGCAGATGAAACCTGTCATCTACAAATTGTCTTGCTGAGCTAAAACAGAATTTAAAGACTTTGTATGCATAGGATAGATAACCTTAAATTAGACCTAAAACCCTACTGGCAATTAGCACCACTGGCACAAAAAAAGCTTATCACATAGAAAATTAAACCCAACTAGAAACCAGGCTAAAGCACACTTAGGTAGTACTTGCTCCCCCAAAGTGTCTGATGAGGGTAAGGAGAGCATATGGGGTGGCAGACTCTGGTTGTCTACCCAATACCCATTCTTGTTTTCTCCCTCAGTTAGACAATGGGCACTGAGGCCAACTGGAAGACTACATCTCCCAGCCTCCCTTGCAGACGGCAGTGGTTGGGGACATACTAAGAGAAGTCAGTGGGCAGAGCCTCTGGAAGAGGCATCTTTTGTCCAACATCTCCCCTTCTCATTTTTGCTATCTGAATCGTGGCGTGATGTCTGTAAATGCAGCATCCATCTCTGACCACAAAGTGACTGTGGAGACGGAAGCCATGCCCAAGGCTGGTAGAATAAACAGGTAAAAGGATCCAGAATACAAGTAAACATATAAAGAATGAGAAGGCACTGACCATTTATCAAGGGAAAGACAATCAACAGAAGCCAACCTAGAGATGCCAGCACATTGGAATTACCAAAGACTTTTAAGGCAGCTATTGTAAGCATCCTCCATAAGGTGTTTCAGATAGAAGGTGCTAGGGACTGAACTGGGTCTGCTTGAAATTATTATGTTGAAGCCCTAACACCCATGTAACTATACTTGGAGGTAAGGCCTATAAAACAGCCAGTGGTATTCTGTTCTGTGAGCTGATCAACAGAGTAGGTAAATGGTCACGAGAAAGAAACCTGGAACTTGAAGAATGAAGGACAAAAGAAAGAGAACTGGCACGTGTCTGGGGAAGTACCACTTCTCTAGTATTTTCCAGACTCCTCCTCTCCCCCTAGGATCTTTAAAACGTTAATGATGGATGAAAGCAATAATAAAATATCTGATGGGGGTTTCCATGGATACAGATGTGAAATGTGGCAACCTCCATCAAAGAAGGGAGGACAAATGATGTATGTGGCAGCAAGGCTCCTACATACACTTGCAGTGGTGAAATGCTAATGTGAAAAGCAAATAGGCTGTAATACGAGAGCAAGCTCTAGAAATCGCAAAGAGCTATTGTAAAACAATAAATACACTGAACAGGGAAACTAAATTTGTGTGAAACTAACAAGAGTCCCAAACTAAATGAAGCAAAAATGATAGGGCTGAAAGGAGACGCAGATAAACCCACAATCACACACAGAGTTCGCCTCTCTCCTGGTCACGGACAGAGCATGACAGGGGACACACAGAACCCCACCGCCAACCTGACCTAACTGACATCCACCAAACACCCCATCCAACAACAGCAGAATACACGCTCTTGTCAACCACACTCTGAACAATCACCAAGAAGATTGTCATAAAACAAACCTTAGCAAATTGAAAAGAACTGAAATCACATGAACTATGTCTGCAGATCATAGTAAACAGAAGATAGTAACAAGAAGATAGATGGGAAACCTCCAGATATTTGGAAGTAAAACAACAAAGAGAAAACCTCAAGAGAGATCAGAAAATCTCTTTGGCAAACAAGAAAAGGGACATAGGACAATCTGATGGGCGCAGCTAAAGCCGTAGTCAGAGGGCAATCTGCTGCACAGCGCGCTTGAACACGCAGTGGAGATAAACCGACAGGACCTGTGTGGCTGGAGCCACACATGTGATTCCTGAGCACCCCAACATCGGAGTTAAATAAAACAGCAGCAACTGCACAGGCGTTCCGTAAACGCCGAGCATAAGTACAAAGGAACAAAAAATGAATAAATACACAGGCAAGTAACGGACAAAAGTCCAAGCCAGGTGACTCCAAAGCCTGGGGCAGGACCCTAGACGGCTTTCTGGACTCAATGCAGGAACTGAGACGCCATTCACTTGCTCTCTGCGGCCGTCAACAGCACGGACAACAGCATGAATGCCTCCTCACAGGACCTAGAAAACTCCTGGAACCCTGACACAAACCTACTTATCACCTTTTATTAACTGTCTCAAAATGCCACGTGCCACAAAGGCACTTCCTTTTCGTTAAGCAGAAAAACCCACCCGGAAAGAGAGGGGAGCAGGCTTTCTCACGCTCAGCCGGTTTGTTTACAGTGCAGCCCAGTGTCACTCAGAAGCCCTGGCTGCTCTGGGGCCAGGACTTGCCAGTACTCTCACGACAAAGGGGACCACAGGACATGACTCAGTAACTCTGGGTTGCTTAACTCCCTTCAGGTTTCCTCATGTTCCTGTAAAAATGAGTTTCTACATAGGTGGCTACTCCCACCGTGACGAGCACCAAGAGAAGGGAGGGCGGGAGAGAGAAAGAAGAGAACCAGCCCTTCTCCACCGCCGGCAGCCGAGGCACGGAACGGAACAGAACGCGCTCCAGCTCACTTCCCTTTCTCAACAGCTTGTAAGCAGACACAACGCTCCCCGGAGCACAGCACAGGAAAAGGAGACTGAACCTCAGGCCTTCACAAACCACCACGTGAAAACGGCCAGTGTGGACAATGCACTCCAGCAGCAGCTCTGCTGGGCGGGTTGTGTTCCAGAGCACATTCCTCTGACAGTGGGACATGAGCCCCAGCAGCTCTGATCAAGAAACTCGGGAGCATTCTCACTGAGTGAGGAACATGCAGCACTCCAATCCCCAAGCTCCTAGGTCCAAAAATAAATCCATGTACATATGTGCTTCTAAATGGAGAGCCTACAAAGCCTAAAACACTTTGTTGTGATGAATGATGCAAAACCAACAGACCACAAGGGACAGGAACTGAGCGCGGTCTCTTAACTCAACCACACCCACGTTTCCCATTTAAGACACCAAGAAACATTCTTGACTAGTTCCTGCAAGATCAGTTACTTCTGAAATTCCGGTTCACGCCACAAATGTGATTCCAAAAGCACCTCACCTTCTTTCAGATGAGTTTTATCAGCTGAAAAACATCTGATCGCACTTATGTGCTTTTTTAAAATGAGGGCTCTTTAAAAGAGCCAAGGCTCTTCATCAGCCCTTCTGCAGAACTGCACATGTCTGACATATCAGGGTCTCTTAGAACCTACAACAGTGGTTGCCACATTTCAAAACCTTCATCTAAGGACGTGAGTACACACCTGTACAAATGTATAGCGTAAGAGGTAACAGGGAAAATCCAGATATTAAAATTCAACTCTTTTCTCTGTGCCCCTCAGGGGACTACCTTATACACCGTCTTTGGAGCCGCAAGCTAGACCACTAGGCAGTGTCTGATCAACAAACAGTTCCCCGGGAGATGGTTACTATTCAATATACTATTCGAAAACCACAGACCAGCTTTGAAGGGTTGGGGTTTTTTTGTTTGTTTTTTCAAGGGCATAAAAGTGTTCTAAGTGTACGTTTAAAAAAAAAAGTCATTAAAAATTAGAAAGCCTCACTTAGGATGACGATCAAATGATCAATGAGAAAAATCCCTAATGTTTAAAGCGGTCAGGCTTCATCCCCGACAACTGGGACATCAGAAGACAGACGCGTGGGCAGGCGGAGGGCTCTATCACTTAACTTCACGGTCACCAGCGTGGCTAAAGGGCAGCAATGTCTTCTGCTACTTATTATCACAGTTGTGGCCATCACTGTGATCAATGACTGAGTGCCAAAAATAGGCTAACTACTGGCCCAGGAACTTTATATACACATGATTTCCTTGAAACCTAACCATCCTGCAAGAGACGTCAGTACGTGCATTTTGCAACAGGAAATGTGATCAGCATATAACCTGACCAAAAGTAACACTGCTCCCATGAAGCAGAAAAGGAATTTAAATTCTAAACCAGCGCTCTTTCTGTTGGTACAAAAATGTGCACAAGTGCGTATTCAATACTAATAATCTGCTAGCACATATTTTCTCAATGAAACCATATTCTCCACACCCAAAACACATTTGTACTGTGCTTTAAAAAGCGCCTGCATATTAATCATTTCCTCAGTTTACTCTTCCAACAAGCCTGAGAGATGAGAAGTATCTACCACTAAATACAGCAAGATCAGGCACAGTCCCAGAACCAAAGAGTACAACCATTCAGCATACAAAATAGAGAATAAGGCAGATGTACCTTTTCTTTGAGAATCTCATTCAAAAACACTATTACTGAGAGTTGGCAAATTCACCAAAACAGGATCTAGTATTGTGTCACGAAGTCTCAGATACATGAGTGTGCTACCCATAAAACACATCTGACCTGACACCACAGCAACATGGAAGCTGTTGTGCAATCACAAAAATAATGGTTTGGGAACAAAAGTGCAAACGGTTAAACTTGGAATATGAATATTCTGTTCAGAATTTTTAAAAACTCGTAAAACCGCAGCAATACCAAGGGTTTTAGAGGGTCAGACTGACCTCTTCTCGGGTGGGGGTTCGCCTTACCACCTCCGTCAAGCACACTTCTGGGGAAAGGCTGGTCATATCCCACCACCAAGCACGGATGCCATGGACTGAGCAAGTGTTCATAATGCACCAAGCGCTCTCGATACATTAGCTCATTATTTCATTTCTGAAATAAGTAACTAGAGTGTACAGGAACTACACTTTCTGCCTGTAAGAAAAATGCGGAGAAAGGGGAACCCTCCTAAACTGCTAGAGGGAATGCAAGCTGGTGCAGCCACTCTGGAAAACAGTGTGGAGATTCCTTAAGAAACTAAAAATAGAGCTTCCCTATGACCCTGCAATTGCACTACTGGGTATTTACCCTAAATATACATGTGTAGTGATCCAAAGGAGCATGTGCACCCGAATGTTTGTAACAGCAATGATTTGCGGTGTGTGTGTACACAAACACACACACACACACACACAATGGAATACTCTGCAACCATCAAAAGATGAAATCTTGCCATTTGCAATGATGTGGATAGAACTAGAAGGTCGTACGCTGACCAAAATAAGTCCATCAGATGAAGACCATTATCGTATGCTCTCCCTGATAGGAGGACCTTGAGAGGGAGGGCGGAGGGTTGGGGGGGCAGGGAAGGAAAAAACGAAACGAGACGGGATCGGGAGAGAGACAGACCGTGAAGAGATTCTTAGCCTCACAAAACAAACTGAGGGTTGCTGGGGGGCGGGGGAGGGACAGGGTGGCCGGCTGATGGACACTGGGGAGGGCACGTGAAATGGTGGGTGCTGGTGAGCACGCAAGCCTGACGACTCACAGTCCTGTACCTCTGGGGCAAATAATACATCATATGTTAATAAAAATAATTAATAAAAAAAAAAGAAAAATGATCTTGAGAAACACCCGAAGGGAAAAACATTTCCCCATTTACTCTTTTTAAAAAATGCAATAAAAAGTACGAAAGTAACTTTTGCCGGACTGCGGGTTATAGATGGCTCTTCTTTTTATTTTCCTCTTTTCCTAGTTTTTAAAAATATTTATTTTTCACAAGCCTTTATTATTTTATTTAGGAAATTTTCAAACATATACAAAATGACCACAAATATAACGAACCCTAAGTTAGCATTAATAAAGGTCACCATTGATTATCAACACTCGGCCAACCCACTTTTCCCTCTCTCCTCCGTGGATTACTTTAAAGCAAATCACAGATGTCTTATCATTTCATCCAATAAATATTTCAGTTTTTCATCTCTAAAATAAGGGCCATTTAAAAACAAACCCATGAGAACACTGCCACACCTAAAACATTAATAATACAAATTACTTTTTTAATCAGAAAAAAATATTTTAAGAAAATAAGATATTTAAAGGTGAAAAAAAATATAAAACGCACAATGACATAACTACCTAACCAGTTTCCGTGACCCAGTCTCACTGAAAAGGTCTTGCTGCACGGCTGCCCCTGCAGGCCACAAGAAAAACTGGCAAAACTGTCTATTTCTAGTTACCAGCGTTTCTGGGGTTTACCTGTTGAGAACAGCCTCCTTGTCTCCCAGACGGCTTTTAATTTTACTTGTCAGATAGTCCAAAAAGAGCGTCCAGATATCCAAGCAAGAGAAGTAACCTTCATGAGTAGGCTATGATGCAAAAGAAATCCAGACAATGAAATTACTTAATGCAACTGCTTCTCAGAAACACACCCACCGTGCTTATTTCCACCAGAACGGTGCGACCAGAAGCCCAGATTCCCTCCACTTCCTTGTAACCACAACTGGTATATTTTACTTTATTTAAAGACTTCATTTATTTATTTGAAGAGAGAGACACAGCGAGAGAGGGAACACAAGCAGGGGGAGTGGGAGAGGGAGAAGCAGGCTCCCCGCTGAGCAGGAAGCCCAGTGCGAGGCTCAATCTCAGGACCCTGGGATCATGACCTGAGCCACCAGGTGCCCCA
The DNA here is from genome assembly GCF_030435805.1 of Mustela lutreola. Taxonomy (NCBI): domain Eukaryota; kingdom Metazoa; phylum Chordata; class Mammalia; order Carnivora; family Mustelidae; genus Mustela; species Mustela lutreola. Next base: position 1,817,725 of record NC_081306.1, on the reverse strand, counting down.
CAACTGGCATATTTTAGATGGTCTTCAAGACTGAGCCCTAGTGATCCTAACAAGACAAGGGTGTCATAAACACATCATTAGGGAGAGACTATGCAGGACAAACTGAATTACAAAATAAGCCGAGTAGATGCCAATCTTTAAATGTGAGACTGACTGGGGTAGGGGTGGCTCTCACAGATCATCTAATTCAAATCTGTTTTAGAGAAAAAGAAACTAAAATCCAGAGTCATTTTATTGAAGGTCAGGGGTAGAAGCAGGTCCCTTTACCCCTAGCCAATGCTCATAACTGATCGTATGCATACGGCAGTGGTTTTGGGAAAAGTTACCACACACCTACAAAAGCAAACAAGTCAAGCAGATAAAGACAATTATCATACGGCTTCACTTATGTGCAGCACATCAAGAACAGCATGGAGGACATTAGGAGAAGGAAAGGGAAGGAAGGGGCGGGGGGATCGGAGTGGGAGACGGATCGTGAGACTATGAACTCCAGGAAACAAATTGAGGGTTGCAGAGGGCAAGAGGGTGGGGGAACGGGTTAGCCCAGTGATGGGTATTAAGGAGCGCATGTATTGCATGGAACACTGGGTATTATACGCAAACAGTGAGTCATGGAACACTACACCAAAAACTAATGAAGGACTGTATGATGACTAACAGAATTAAAAAAAAAAAAAAAAAAAAAAAAAAAAAAACCCAGTGGCTCCAAAGGTGCCAAGTTTACACATCCGAAGGTTAGGAAAGTAACATTTGCAGTCTTCCTACAGAACAGACTGAAAATGAGCTTCATTCTGACCCTCAGGTGTTATGTCCTCTGCAGAAGGAGCGGCGCCCACCAGGCTCATAGCCATCTCTAACCAGGTGTTGATAAAGACAAAGTCAGGAGGGAAGAAAAGAGTGAGTCTCTGCAGGGTCCTCATGCTCCGATTTCTTAAGAGCCCTGAGATTCTACTTCATGCAAAAATCCACTATGTTCTCCACAACCTAGTCCTTCTCACACATACTCAATTTCAACCTGTGACCCCCAATCCCTTCTATAGCCACTCAAATTCTTGCTACCTCCAAGAGCTCTTTTGTTTTATTCGTGATTACTTCACTGAGCCCCATGTCTGCCGGCAGGATCAGACAGGAAAAGAAGTAATACCATCATCTTCCAGGATCCGTTTCCTTCCATTTCAGATCTACAAGGAAATCCAGAGGCTTACAAGGGCGTAGGTGGGATTTACGCATTGGGTGGTAGCATGAGATGGAAATTCTGTACCCAGGCTGAGTCCAAGACAGAAAAACTAACTTTTTCGGGTGCAGACGCAGGCAGAGTCCAACCTCACAACCCACAGCGTCTCCCTGGAACTGGAATGCACAGCTTAATAAGGACCACTGACAGGGCCGTCCTCAGAAGACAAAATGACCATTTCCTGTCTCCACTTCATCCTCTGCAAAAGCCAGGATGTCCACAACACCAAAGGAGCCAGAAGAACAAGGGGAGAAAACAATAAGCCAGGTGGAAGTAGTATGGGCGGCTTGCAGACAGGAGATGGAATCTTTCCTAGCTGCGGCTCGCTGAGCTTCCTAGGGTCGCACGCAGTTGTCCCTCCTTGATCTGAAAACACCCATCTCCCCCTCCACAGAACATAACTGATCATATGCATACGGAAGTGCTTTTGGGAAAAGTTACCACACAAACCCAAGGTTTATGGTTATGTCGATTATTATATATTACATATATAAAATATATTATATATATTATATAAATATATTATATTTATATATATAATATATAAATATATTATATATATTATATAAAGTATATTATATATATATATATATATATATATATATATATATATATACAATATACTACAATTATACACATCCTCCCCCTGCCTCTGAATTGAGGATTTACCATGTGGCTCAAGACCAGAAAAGAGGGTGGGCAGGTACACCCTCAGTAGGACCTGAAACATGTCCCCACCTGGAGGCCCCACTGTGAGGCCCTCGTGCGCTGCGCATAATCTCACCTCTGACAACTGCTGTGGGTACAGATGGTTAAGCACATAAAGATAACAGGCTGGCTGCACTTTTAGAGTCATCCAATGTTTCAGAACCCTCACAGACCCATTTTAAAAATCTATCTAGGGGCACCTGGGTGGCTCAGAGGGTTAAGTCTCTGCCTTTGGCTCAGGTCATGGCCCCAAGGTCGTGGGATCGAGCCCCACATTGGGCTCTCTGCTCAGCGGGGAGCCTGCTTCCTCCTCTATTTCTGCCTGCTGCTCTGCCTACTTGTGATGTCTCTCTCTCTCTGTCAAATAAATAAATAAAATCTTTAAAAAAAAAAAAAAAGGTATCTGTACTCAGATTTATTTTTCACACTCCAGGGCTGACTGATCACTAAAGAGCCTGAGAAGTTCCTTCAAGAATTTAGCGACGCCTCCCTTCTCCAAGCACGTCACAGCGCATTGGTCTTTCTGATCACCACAGCCCCAGGAAGCGGACAGGTGTTTTTCTTCTTCCCATTTTACAGATGAAGAAACAAAGGCTCAGAAGCAAAGTCACCTATCCAAGGTGACAAGATAAGGAACAGAAAGAGAACTAGGATGTGGAACTTAAGCCTCCTGGCCCCAAGCCCTGTCCCCGGTGCCACACATCCCCAGGCACTGTTGTACGAACGACAGGCAGGTACGGCTGGCAGGTGGCAAAATGCAAGACCGAGAAGGACCTGGTGACAATGCGGTAAGAGATGGAGCAGGAAGACGGGCATCAGAAACTTCTAGGGCCACCTCAGCGAGCAGAGCGATGGTGGAGGCCAACGCCCGCCGCAGCTGGAGGCAGCACACGGGACACTTCGGTGAAAAACGATGTAGGAAAAGAAACAAGAGAGAGGAAAGAGTTAACAAAAGATACAAATACCTCCTTTGTCTCATTATTATTCTTTCAGTGTGCAGTAACCAGCAGTAAAATTTCTTACAGATTCTTTACCCAACACGGGGCTCCCAGAACTCACAACCCTGAGATGAAGTGTCGGAGGCTCTACTGCTGAGCCAGCCAGGCACCCCCTAGGAAACACTTGAGGACACTCACGAGCCTCCTGACAAGAGGAAAGAATGTGTTCCCACTCCACAGATAATTATGATAAATTAAGATCACACTGTTAATGAACAGATGAGAACTTAAAGCTCTATCTTGAGAGCACGTCACTTCCGACTCTTAAATCTTATCCCAAAGAACTGCCCCGCTCCCACCAGCTCCTGACCCTGGAGTGCACTCGGCCAGCTTCTTCCACTCTGCCTCTGCAGGCAAGGGCAGCCCAGCCGGCAGTGAACCGCACAGACCACCTTCCAGCTTCCTGCTCTTCTGCCCAATGCTCAAATTTGCTTCTGCGGGACCCCCAAGGACACTGACTCCCACAGCCTGGGAGCCTCCGCCCAGAAAGGAAGGTCCTCATACAGGCAGCTGAGAGAGAACAAGAGAGCTCACTGGACAGTGACCTCAGTCAATGGAGGAAGAAAAAAGCCCGTTGTTTGCTTCAGGACCATCGCCATTTCTCTTCCCAGTATACAAAAATGACACACATAAATAACATAATACCACTAGGAGTTCAACAGAAAACGAACACATGGGATTCTCGAGAGGGGACCGCGGGTGATGAACACTGGGACAGACTGTGAAGGTGCCCACCACAGTCCATCTCCTTAGGTGACGAAACTAAATCTAAGGAAATTAAGAACACTGGTCCAAGGACACAGACCTCGTAGAAATAACGAGAGCTCAAACACAGAACTGTTGTTGGGTTCAGGTCCAAAGAAGCAGGTGTAAGAGCTGCATACTTTAAAAATGCTATTAGGGGCGCCTGGCTGGCTCAGTGGGTTAAGCCTCTGCCTTCAGCTCAAGTCATGATCTCAAGGTCTGGGATCGAGCCCCACGTTGGGCTCCATGCTCAGTGGGGAGCCTGCTTCTTCTCCCTCTGACCCTCCCCCTGCTCATGCACACACACTCTCTCTCTTTCTGCCAATAAATAAATAAAATCTTAAAAAAAAAAACCAAAACCACACTTGTATTTAGCTTTTTTCTATACTGCGTGTAATAGGCAGATAGAAAACTTCACACACAGAGCAGCAGAGCAAAACATTTTATTCCATTTTCCCAAATAAACCCCTTCTTCCTGACGTCTGCACTGGCTCCTCGTCTCGTTCATCTGCCACACTCACTCTAAGGTGTCTGTCTACCAAATCCTTTCTTCCCGGCCCCCCGGATGCATCTCTCTGGATCCGCCGCAAACTGTTCCCACCTTGCGTGCTTCGGGCCACCTCCTCCCCTCCCTGTCTCGCCGGCTTCTCCTTTCCTTCTCAGGCCTGGAGAGCTCAGCGGGCTGCCCCTCCGTCCTAGCCCTGCGCCCACCTGCCCCTCCGTCCTAGCCCTGCACCCACCTGCCCCTCCCTTCTAGCCCTGCGCCCACCTGCCCCTCCGTTCTAGCTCTGCGCCCACCTGCCCCTCTACCAGACATCGTGACACATCCTCAACCCAGATTCTCCCCCACGTGCACCCTCCCCACTGCTCCCAGGAACAGGTCACCCTTACCCACTGGGGGTGCTTCATTTTACATGCCCCGGGGAAACTTGGCTCACTACTGTACCCTCAACCACACACACACACACCCCTCCCAGCCTAGGCCCATGTCTCTATTTCAGCCTCATTTAAGCTACAACAACATTAGTGGTTTGAACTACCAAAACGGGGGTGCCTGAGTGGCTCAGTCAGTAAGGGTCTGCCTTCGGCTCAGGTCATGATCCCAGGGTCCTGGGATCGAGCCCCACATGGGGCTCCCTGCTCAACAGGAAGCCTGCTTCTCCCTCTCCCACTCCCCCTGCTTATATTCTCTCTCTCGCCGTTTCTCTCTGTCAAATAAATAAACAAAATCTTAAAAAAGAAAATAAAAAAATAAACTACCCAAACCGTCTACTTATAAAATCACATGCCCTCACTGACCCAGCAATGTCATCACCAGGACACACCGGCAGAAAGAGCTTCATGGAGAAGGACGCCCAAAAGCATGCATGAGAAGGTCCACAGCAACACCACTCGTGAACACCAAAAACCCCAAAGCAGCCCCCATCAGCTGTGGAATGCACTTGCAGATAATGACTTACTATAAAGCAATGAGGGCGAAATACGGCCCCACACAACACAGGCGATCTCACCAGCGGACACTGACTGTCAAGGCCAGACAGAACAAATACATACTGGATACTTCCGTTTACAAAAGAGCTCGAACAGGCACAGCGCATCTGGGACATGAAGGCCGAGGTGGATACACGTAGGGAGAGGTGAGGGGAAGTGACTGGGACAGGACACGGGCAGGGGCGGGGCTGGCTGGCAGTAATGTTCCATTTCTTGATTGAGGTGGGGGTGACATGGATTTGTTTGTTGGGGAAAATTCATCAAGCTGTCCATGTATGATCTCTGCACTTCTCTGTGTGTGACACTTCTAGAAAAAGACCGTATTCTAGGGACACTCACAAAAGGATGAGCTCTGAGTGAGGTAAAGAACTGCTGAATCGCTACAGTGTACACTTGAAACTAATTAACGCTGTGCACTAAGTCTACAGGAATTAAGAAATAAATCAGACATACACACACACGTACACACGCACGTGCACATGCAGGACAGGGTAGGACAGAAATGTCTGCAGCCCAACTGGCTACACAAGTCTATGAAGTGACTGTACGATTACAATGGGTGAATTTCGTTAAGATGTAAATTTTACTTCAATAAAGCTTTAAAAATACACACACACGCACACATATATATATAAAAAGACACTGGGTCACAAAATGTAAACTCAGTGAAGGCACGGACTTTGCTTGCGAGGGTTCTATGTCTAACCCCCGATACACAAGACAAGCTCGAAAAGTACCTGTTGAATGGGGGCAAAAATCGGATCCACCAAAACTTCACTCTTAAGAGCTTCACCACTTGTAATCTCCTTGTAGAAAGTTTTAGTGACAGTTACAGAACTAAAGGCCCTAATTTCAGACTATCTGCATCTTTTGCTTCTCCAGCAAAACGTGGTTAAGAATACAGACTCTAGGAGTTCAGACCTGACCCCACCACTTACTGATCGTACGACCCTGAGCAAGTTACTCTTTGTGCCTCGGTTTCTTTATCTGGAAGGTGGAGACAGTTAGTAACACCCACCTCAAAGCATTGTTAAAAAGGATACATGTGTCAATCTTCACAAGGTAAACATCATATAAATGTTTGAGAAATAAAGAAGCTCTTTCCCCTGAAAGCAAGAGTAGACTTTGAGGGGGAGGGCAGGATGAGCAGTTCTGGTGTTTTACCTGATGAAACGTGTACTTGAACAAAAGCGTCAAGAACTCCACCACGGGGAACTGGGAGTAGGACTCGATTCTTCGCAGGTGGACACTCACAAAGAGCCTCAGGAAGTCCGTGAACTTCTCAACGTAGCTACGTGAGACAGGAAAACGAACGGTGACAATTGGAACCCAGCCACCCCCTCAGAAGAAAATTCAAATTCAATCCAAATTTCTTTCAGTACAAAACTATACAGATTTAAAATATATTTTCAGTTAAAAATATAAAGGCCTGCAACAATTACCTACAGGTCAGGCAACCCTTCATTCCATTACCACCTGAAACATAGCAGAAAAGCAACTTTAATCCTCAGACACTATCCATTAAGGCATCCTATAAACTAGCGCTCTCACAGTTTCTAAACCTTCAGGTTATGGCCCAATTCAAGTGAAAGGAAACGGTACTAAAAAGTCGATGGACAGAGCGTGTGCATCATTTTACTGTGGCAAGTCTGGAGGGCTGGCTGGCTTTGCTAGGAGGCCAAAATATTAAAATGGACGCGCTAAGAACAAAAGCAAAGTAAGACTAGACCAAAGGCATGGCAGCCAGGTGATGTACATTCAGGCTGACAACCCAATGCTTGCTCCTGCCCCGGCCCTCCGCTCCCAGCGGCTAACTAAACACAAGTCCGTCCCGGTCCACTCTGGAAGCAAAACTAAGGGAGGCGGGCTGCCCGAGCTGGACAGGCCTCGGGGACAACCGAGTCTGGTGCCTCATGGGGCAGAGGCGGCCCAGGAAGGTACAGTGTCCCGCCCGAGGTTGCTGAGCCAGCTCACGGCAGAGTGGGACCCCATCCACTCCCACGCCAGTGCTCTTCCCTTTCACAGCACAGGGACTCCCCCGTTCACGTGTATTCAGTGTCCTTGCCCAGAGGAGTGCGGGTCACAGCCGTGAGGATAGAGACTGCTGCTACTGAACGCACAGCACACCTCACTCTCACGTTTCAGAAACTGTCACTGTAAGCCCCCCGACACCAAAAGGTGATGAGAAAATGAGATGGACGTACCTCCATAAATCTTATGTCAGAGACCAATAAGCAAAGATAAAGGTTCACTACAGGCCTTAGTGAAAGATTAATTATTGGCCACTGGCAATTCTGACACTCCTCACTGCAAAAACCTTTTTTTCCTTTTTTTTTTAAAGCAAGGATTATGCAATAATAAAGGCGGGAGAGCAGAAGACTCCTCCTCGGAAGAGCAAATCGGCCCATAAATCCAACGTCCCCTGCCGCACTGTTCCTGGGACCCAGCACCCTACAGGCGGGCCACCCGCCCATCTGACCTCCGCACCGCTGCTAGGAGCTAACCTGTGATGTGTAAGCTTCTTTGCAGCTTAAAAAAACAAAAACGAAAACCATTCATTTGCTCGTAAGGAGAAAGGCTGTCTCTACGGATCATGGGACCAAGGCCATGGAGCACAGTCAGGCACCCGAACCAACAGTTCTCAGAGTCAGGGGCGAGGAGCCGTCTCTCCGTGCCTTGGTCCGTGCACTCTCCTGTCTCACTCTCCTTGTCACGCCGCCTTCTGCCGTGGCTGTCCAGAGCCGTTACCGGCAGACGCTCGATTCCCGGCTACCCGTCAAGTAAAGGGAAGTCTTGGGGAAAAGGGCGCACTGCCTCGATTTTAACCTCCAGCCCCATTTGTGATGCGTACAGACCAGGGCCGTTGGGAAGCCGACACTCTAGGTTTACTTCATCTCATTCTCCCCCCCTTGCCCACCTTCTGGTACAGCTCATGAGCAGTGGCAAGTTAGAAACAGACGCCAGGGCAGAAGAGAAGCAGAGGCCTTGGGTCGGAAGCTCCTGAACAGCTGAGAACGGACATGGCTGTTTAGAACTAGCGCTCAGGGGCCCAAGCGCCGGGGAGCAAGCCCACGGTACTGCTCAGGGCACCGTTCTGCTTCCGGGCACCTCTCAGCTTTCTCAGGGTTAAGAAGAAGCACAGGATTAAAACATAAAACCAAAAGCAGAGTTACGCGTAAAAAGCGTGACACTGACAACCTGGGACCACATTTCTCTGCCTGATGCAAGCCATCAAGAACATTGTGCTACAAGTAAAACTCAAAGCATTAGGATACCTGGCGGCTGGTGTGGGCAGCTGGACTTTCTGTTAACATATGAAAATACAGCCTTTCTCAACCAAAGCTAGAAAGGATATAAAATTGTGTGTTTGCTTACTGATGCCTTTGCATTCACAGAAAAAGCAATTATGAAATAATGAGAAATAAAATCTACATATCACCATACGGGATCATGAGCTCTTTTGTGATTATACAAAGAAAATTTCACACAAAGCTTGTTTACAGGGAACCAAACCAAAAGAACGTTATGAATCCACGTTTTTAACTTTAGAAAACCCTTAATAAAATTGCTAAATTTAAAAAGCACTAAGGTGATCTTTAAGCACTTGACTTTATATTCTGCTATTTACTCTAAGAAAAAGGAAAATGCCTTAACTCTGTGTAGGTTAAGAACAAAATACAAGCCCAAGAAAATGGATTAAAATATGAACAACATTCGCTGCCTGGCAATCTATAAATATTTTCTAACTCAATACGATTTATCCACCTGGATGTTTCTGAACAGTCGATATGATGCCTTTAATATAAGTTTCCAATTTCCCCTCTTTCTGGTACACAGTGGTAGCGTCGCATTATTGAAAGCTGTGGGACAGACCAGTGACATCACCCAGAGGACGACGCCTCAGGGCGCCGTGAGGGATGATCTTCTGGAGTACTTCGGAAAGAGAAGCAAGGTCGTTTCCGGCTCCACTCAAGGGGAGGGAAGGAAGAGACCCAGTGTGTGCTGCGTTAACACGCGCCCTCAGTCACACCCTCTCTGTGGACGCGAGTGTGCCACCTGCGGGAAGCTCCCAGTGACACTTTTCCTCTCTGCACCGCACGATTTCACTCGGGGGAAGTCCAATAGCAAAACTGCTGGGCCACATCAAGTGAAAGGGGGGTTAGCGCTCCTGTACCTCCACGGCCTCCTCTCACGGTCCTGGCTACGCACGAGCAGCAGACTTGGCTCCTGCGCCACCTGAGACCTGCAGGCGAAGCGTGAGGACAGGGCGGGGCGGGGGTGCGGAAGGGAGGAGAGGCGGCAGAGGGAAAGAGACAACGCGCCTACATGGTTCGCAGTCACCAGTCACCTTCCCGGCTCGTCTCAGCCCCCTAGCCACCCTAGCCCTTCCGGCTGAGCTCAGACTTACTGGCGGACACCTACCTGTCCGTTCCTCGTCAGGAGCCCCACACTCTGAAACCAAAGAGGATTACAGACACTATGCAGCACAGCATGACAGAGTCACGGCCCTTCTGAGGACACGGCCGGCTCCACACTTGTTTTCATTACCTCTCATCAAGTTCTTCCAGCCTGCTCTTCACTGTGTGAGCATTGTTATCCTTGGTGATTTTCTGCAGGAGGTAGAAAGTCTGCTGGAACATACGTAGTAAATACTCCTCGAATTCCATAGGCACACAGTTCTTGGACATGAGTTCATTGATGCAAGACATGGCCAGGACCCCAAGCCGGCCGCGTTCCTGACCCAACACACAGTTCTGGCTGCTGCCGTTAACTGACGCCATCTTTCTGGCCCGGATGTCACAGCCAAAGCGCGCAAAGTGGAAGATGGTGGTTAGGAGGGATGGGGTGATGCTGGCAGACAGAGGAATCCAACTGAAGAGATGGGCCAGGCACTCCAAGGCCAGGGAACAGATATACTCACTCTCCGCATCAAGGATGGGGATTGGCTGATTCAACAGTTTGGCTGAACTAGGACTCTGCAACAGGTTACTCAGTAAGTCACCTGGAAATACAAAGAGCTCTTAACATACACACTATCGAGTTTCTTACAAACCAATTTACCTACAACAGAGAGAAAGCAAAAGCTATCTTTCGCTAAGCTCCATATTAAAGAGATCCATAAAAATGTAAAATAAAGCTACTCTTACTTCCCAGGGCTCAGTGAATTTTTCCTTTGGAAAATATATTTTTCATGAAAACATATAATTTGTTTATAAGCAGAATTCATCACAGTTCTTTTTTATTAAGTTATCAGTGTAGGGCACCTGAGTGGCTCAGTCAGTTAAGCGTCTGCCTTCAGCTCAGGTCACGATCCCAGGGTTCTGGGCTCCCGGCTCAGTGGGGAGTCTGCCTCTCCCCTTCCGACTCCCCCTGCTTGTGTTCCCCCTCTTGCTGAGCCTCTCCCTGTCAGATTAATTAATTAAGGAATAAAGAAGAAATGTACGTGGCCCAAAAACCCCACATACACGAAGGAGAAAAGTCCACATTCAGACTTCCCCACAGCACACAAGAAGCCAGACAGCAGTGGTACCGTGTGCACAAGTGCTGGGGCAGGAATAACTTAACCCAAAGCTCTCCTTTGAGCACAAAGGAAGAGGGCAATCTTCTCAAACGCAGAAACTCCAATAATATATTGCCCACAAAGTCTTCTTTCTTTTTTAAAGATTTTATTTACTCATGGGTGTGGGCGGGGGGGTGGGGGAGCAGAGGAAGCAGCAGAATCCCCACTGAGCGGGGAGTGGGATCAGGATTTGAGCCAAAGGCAGATACTTAACCAACTGGGCCACCTAGGCCCCCCACCCCCACCCCACAAACTCTTCTTAAGCAGGACAGTGAATAGGGAAACCAGGCAAATAAAGCAATAAACAGAAACGAAGAATTAAGGAACGGAGCAGCTATGGCCAGGGACCAGAGCAAGCACAGAACCAAGTACAGAATGCAGACTAAACATACGCAGGAAACCCCAGAGGGTGTGCTAGCTCACTCGTCTTTCACAAGCAAGAAGTCTCAAAATATATGGGCTAGAATTAAAACATGGAGTAAGAAACTGGGGTTTTCATGTTCTTTTTCTTAATCCTAGAGATACCTTTTGCAAACTAATATTCCTTGTGGAAAAGCTATTCCGTTCATTTTAAAACTTCCCGTTAAATTCAAGTGAAACTACAATTTGTTTTTATTAAAAATAAAACGGAGAGCATCTGGCTGGCCCAGTCAGAAGAGTATGGGACTCTTGATCTCGGGGTCATGAGTTCAAGCCTCACGTTGGGTATAGAGATTACTTCAAAATAAAATCTCTAAAATTAAAAAAAAAAAATGGATATGACGCCACTTTGTCTTTGTATTTAGCTCTGTAACTACGTATAGAGAGGCACCTGGAATGGTGTTCTTTCTGGACGGTGGAATACTGGCTACATTTATACACTGTATTTTGTGCTTTGCAGCAGCAGTTCTCAAACATTTTGGCCCTAGAACCCCTTTAGACTCTTAAAACTTACTGAGGCTGCCAAAGAACTCTTCTTCATGCAGGTGATTTCTGTTGACATTCATCACATAGAAATTAAAACTGAAGTTTTTGAATACTTCAAATTTTTAAATTTCCACTTAAACACATTACATGGTAGCATAAAATATTCTTAAATGAAGAAAATGCATTTTGCCGCCAAAAAAATAAGTGGGAAGAGTAGCACTGTTTGTACATTTTTGGAAATCTCTGTAATGTCTGTCTAGCTTAAAAGCAGACAGACTCTCTCTTCTGCTTCAATCTGTTGCAATCTGCTGTTTTTGCTGAAGTGTATGAAGACAACAGCTTCATGCAGATATGAAACGGCCACGGACGGAAGCGCTTCTGTGGCCTTCCCAGGTGACTGCAGCTGTTCCTTAACATGATATAAAAATTCTACTAGTAGTCATCGCTTAAAGGTTAATTGCAATGTGGGATCTGAATGAGTTTTATTCAGTATACTCACGAGAGAAGGAGCAAAAATGACAAACAACGTCCTAGTATTTTTATGGACATGTATTTGACCTTTGGGACCCCTTAAAGGGCTTGCGGGACCTCTAGGGCCCCCAGATCTATTGCGAACTCCTGCCTTACATGATGAACACTAACAGATTAATTAACTTTTCTCAGCTTCATATCCTCGGCCATTAAAATGAGGATTTGCGATTTATTAATAAGGGGTTTAATTTCTACCATTAAAAGTAAATTAGAAAGCTGTCCCCTAGCATCTTATGAGGTGTTCCTGGCTTCTGTTCTGAAAGAGCTACATTTTTTTTAAAAGATTTTATTTATTTATTTATTTATTTGAGAGGAAGAGACAGAGTGAATCCTCAAGCAAACTCCCCACTGGGCACAGAAGAGCCCACATGGGCTCAATCCCACAGCCCATGAAATCACGACCTGAGCCGAGTCAGACACATAGCCGACGAAGCCCCCACGTGCCCTGACGGAGCTGATTTAATACTGGATGAGACTCATCATGATCTCAGCTACCCATGCAGATAATCAGAGAACCTGGTTTCAAAGAATAATGCAAGACGGATGTTCAGTATAATCTGCACATATTTACCAAGTTTGTTATGAGATTAATAAAGTGATCTTTATTTTTTTTTTTAAGATTTTATTTATTTATTTGACAGAGAGATCACAAGTAGGCAGAGGCAGGCAGAGAGTGAAGAAGGGAAGCAGGCTCCCTGCTGAACAGAAAGCCCTATGTGGAGCTCAATCCCAGGACCCTGGGATCACTACCTGAGCCGAAGGCAGAGGCTTTAACGCACTGAGCCACCCAGGCGCCCCAATAAGGTTATCTTTAAACGGCTATGGTGGCTGTCCACCTGAGTCATATGGAGGCATCTGCAACTTTCTCACACGCAATGCCAAGTGACGGTTTCTGGTATTGCTCTGCTCTTCGTTCATGAACCGGGACCACTTACAGAAGACGACGGAGTCAGACAATTCACCACTACCCAACTAGAAGAATTATCGGGGTAGAGAATTAACCAGGATTAAATGGAGGCTTCAGCAAAGGAGAAACGAACAGACACCATCTCAGTATGATCTTCGATTAAACCTGGACATTTCTGGGCCCCAAGACCTATTTAAAGTCTCTTCAACATTTTTAAGTGGAAATAAATTGTGGCTTTGAAAATGAAAACGAAACAAAGAGGTTGTCCCTATTCTTTAGCTCAGAAGAATTTTTCCAGAGTAGGATTGCTAAGGAGGGGAGTGGAGGGAGGAAGCAAAACAACAATAATAATCACGCGGCAAACAGCCCCCCCGGATGAGCTATTACTACACGCACGGTGCTGCACTAGGCACTTTACAGATTCTCACCTCATGCTCACCGCTCTGAGGTAGGGATTATTACCCGCATTTAAAAATCATTAGAATAACTAAGATACAGACACATTAAGCACTTCCCCTATGTTCCTCAGCTAGTAAGTAGAGCTGAAACAGAAACCGAGGTCTGTCCCCTAAGCCTATGCTTCTTTCCAGAAAGCAGGTTAACTAGAAAGACCACGCAGCCAGGAAAAGTGATCCGGAAGAGAGCTAATATTTAAATGCAGAAAAATATGCATGGTCCGAAGTCCTGAGTAAAACGGCCATGCAGGCCATGACCACAACTGCACAAAGACAGGGACGGGCAGAAGGACAAATGCTGACCGGGTGACGCAAACGTAAAAACCACTGAAGCGGATAAGATGACCTATTATTTTTCTCCCCTCAAAACAAGAATCTCTGAAGACTGTTCTCGAAGAAAATGATTTTACTCAACTTTAAATGTCCCAGTCTTTCAGTAGGTTACAGAGAGTTTTTCACAAATCGTATTTTAATCCTAGTGGGAAGGAATGCCCACAGAGCAGAGCGACTCTGCTCCACGCTGCAGCTTTCCAATGCAAACCCGAGCAAGCTGGAACAAGCTACCTCTGCAGGAGGCCACCCCCAGATTAGAGAGCCCGAGGACGACTTCAGCTGCTCTGAACTGGGCCAGGCTCCGGCAGAGTACGCAAGCCCTGCCAAGAGGTCGGGGACAACTCTAGTGAATTTACTCAACTGGAAGTCACCCAGACGGGTTAAGCATTCATGCAAAGATCCCTTTGGCTTTTTGACTTTTCAATTATTAAAATTTCATGTTTTCTATTCAGTTCTACATTTACAAACTGTCATTTGGCCAGGATAATGACTTCTTCGGTGTCCTGTGCGTTGTGGGACACTTAGCAGCACCCATGGCTTCCACTTAGGAGATGCCAGTAGTACCCTCTCCTGTCATCCCGTTAGCCAAATTATTTCTCTGTGTCGCCAAATAGCCCCTACGGGGCAAAAATTGCCCCAAGTGACAACCAGGGATCTCACTGTAGCCTCAGTCCAGCAGAATGGGGAGAAACTCCATTCAAGGCGTCTGAGGGAGACCACGAGCTCACGGGAGCGGAGTGGCCCTCCCCAGCCCCATTTTCCTACACATGGCTTCTAAGGGGAAATGTGGAACGATCTGCCAAGCACATGAAGATCGGCAATCTGCCAAGTCCAGGAGAAAACAGGTATAAACTACTCTCCATCTATCAGCTCCCCGGAAACCTGCCAGTGCCAGGATATGTACAGACCCAAACTCGACAGAATGTGCCACAGAGACAGGAAAGACAGCGCCTCCAGTTCTATCGCAGAACAAGAGCAAACGCAGAATCTCAGGTATTTACACCATTTCGTTTTGTTCACTGCTTCCTCCCTGGCCCCGCCCTTGTCCAAGCCAAAAGAGGGGAGGCCGAGAGGGGGCTAAGGAAGGAAGAGGGCCGAAGCCGCCCCCGTGCAGCAGGAAGCCACGGCCCCGACGTGCAGAGGGCATGGCCATGGCGCCCCCCGTTCAGTCCTCGGAGGACCCCTCCTCTCCTCTCCCAGCCCAGGAGGCCAGCGGTCAGGGAAGGCACAGAGCACACGGGGCAGAGCCAGGGCTCTAACCAGGGGCAGGAGGCGGCGGGCAGATGCCGGGAGAGTGGTGGAGAAAGCCAACTTGGGACGAGAAGGGTCTCCGTCCCGGCTCCGACACCAGCGCTGGGACTCCGCCCCTCCACAAGCCCCAGTTTCCTAGTTTGTAAACGAAAGATAAAACCATCATCTATTTCACAGGATTCTGGTCTAGTGAGGCAAGTTTAAAAGATAAGGCAACAATTTGAGGAAGTATTCTGAGAAGCAGACCACAAGCACACTTCAAGGCTTTTTCTACATCCAGAATGTTCGAGTGGCCGTTGCAGGGACTAGTTCCTGGGCTTTATTCTTTGAAAGAGATCAGACCAAAAACGATGTTACCAGAAAGCATATGAGGAAAAAAACACCACAAGCCCCGGGGCTGCCAGAGAGCTGCATGGGGACTCGGGCAGGGCAGAGCGAGGCGGCAGAGTGCCGGGGTAGGGGAGTGGACCGAGTATCTGGTTTACTCACTGGGTTTCCTGTCCCCACTAAGATCCTCGGCCACAACAGTGAGCTCACGGTCACTAGAGTTAAACAACCTCTTACAAGCTCTCCTGCTTCACTTGGCGTCTTCAGTGCGCAGAGGCAGTTGAGCAAAACCATGAAAATAAATGTTAATTAAATCATTAGCACTGTCCAAATAATGGAACAGGACCCGACAGCTTTGCTTGCAACTGTCAGAAAGAGAAAAAAGGCGTATCACGTGAACATGTAAGCCTATTGTTTTTTAAGGAGAAGTGCGCCAGCTTAAAAGCCTACTTCACTTCCCAGGCCCCCAACAGTCTCCATTTATTTTGCCTTTTCTCAAATATTAAAATTCAAGACTTCAAAAATGCTTTAATGGTGCCTAAGAGGCAATTTTCAAGAAGTACGAACCACACTTTCAGGTTTTGTTTGTATGGAAATGTCAAGTCTGTTCACACTGTGTTTCACCTCACCTCACCAACAAAACCTAAGCAGCGCAGAAGAGAGGCAGGCATCTATTTTGGATGTGTATTATCTGATCTTCCCCAAGCTGGCCTCCATCAAAGCAGAAACGGAGTTTGCTCAGCACATGCAGCTGAAGGAAGCCAACTAAAACACACAGCCTCTGGCACTGGAAAAATGATCTCTGGGAAACAAGTTTTATTAGAGCAAACCGGTAACTCCACACTGGACGTTAAGCTAGTATTCACTCACCTAAAACCAAATCCAATCCAACAGAACTACTCTTTGCAAACTAGTGTTTAAATGAAATGACACATTTTAAGATCAGCCAGACTGCAGGAGATTCCAGAGCGTGAGCTCATAAAAAAAAAAATCAAAGCTCTGCCTCATTTGCGATTTTTTTCTTTAATCATCAGGTATTGCAAAATGTAGATCTGCTAAGTCATCGCAAATATCCACGTTGAAAATGAAAGTCTGCTACCAAGTACAAATAAAGTTCAAATCCCTGTTGGCTTTTAGTACACTCTCAAACTCAAAGTGTTGAATTTAACAAGTCTAACAAATGACTCTCTAACAGTTCTTAATCCAAGTACGATAAATGGAATCCGGAATAAATTAGTATACTATGAGCTGTTCTCAAAACGTCACGCTGTATTTTCAGCTCCACAGCAGCTCTGCAAGAATCTGAACTTCCGCTTGTTAACAACAACAGGCTACATGAAACAGCGCAGGCTTGGAGGTTTCTGATTTCAGCAGCCCATTTCCTGGGGTAAAGGAGAAAGATGGAGAAATCATTCTCATCAGCCCCACCAACCTTTACAGGAGAGGAAGAAGTGTGTGCAACCCACAGGACATACTCTACTTGAAAAGCATCTGTGATCATTCAGTGTAAACACAAGCATTCAGAAACTAAAAGTGTCTGCTCAGACACAATTTCCTCTATCTATCCTTGAAAGTAGCCATTTTTAGTCAAAATGCACTTTGACTTTTGAAAAAGGTATTATTGTAATTGTGGATAATGAGCCACCAGTAAATGACTTAGTGATCCTGCAAATATGCCCACGCTTGACCGAATTACTCGGAACTGATGTAAAGTCACTGCTGATTACGGCACGCTGATCTCATCTTCCCCGAGCCCCAGAGGGAAGAAGGCCCTCCGCACCCTCTCTTCCCCCCTCCCCCCCGCTCCTCCTTCAGGAAGCCAACCAGCTCCTGCACAGCAGACCTGTCAAGCCCACGGGCACATGCCAACCCCAACATGAGCAATATACCATGAAATCTGAGAAAAAAACAAACCAGAAGGGACAGCCACCAGCTCTAAACTGAAGGGGAGGGAGGTGGATGAAGACGATCAGGGGTGTCATCTTTCTGACAGGTGAGGAAGAAACAACATGAGTTGTTCCAAGTGTATTAGAAAGCACAGGTACTTACGAAGAACTAAGCAGAGCTAGCTCCTCAGAACACAAGGGCAGAAAGGCCGAAAATAGATCAAGGAAGAGTCAGCATCTGTATCTGGCATAGGTAGCAATCACTACCCCATCGAGACCCCAAACTGCATTTAAAAAGAGGAACACCATCTGTGGGGGGCAGACCATACCACTTTCTCCTGAGGTCGGGGACGGCGGGGGGGTGGCAGCAGTGACGCTGTGTTTGTCCCATACGGTCTCCAAGATACCTATCAAGAAAGCAGAAACGGAGTTTAAGAGAGAAATGAAGTCTAACCTATGAAAATCAGACTGAGAAAACGATCTTGTATCTCTGATCAAACACCAGTATTTAAACGCCCCTCTCTCCAACGTACGCCCAACTGGACATTCCTGGACACCACCACTCGGATGGTCCAAACCCCATTTATCATGGCCCAAATACCTGCCGCTACTCCTGCTACGCTCCTCACCCAGCCAAGGGCTCCATCCCACAGGACCTCGGCCTCAGGCTTCTGCTGGCCCATCCGGCCTTGCCCCCACACAAGCTGCACACGCGCAACTGTGCGCTACTCCTTCCACACCAGCCTCTGCCCTGCTCTCCTCCTTCCCTCCAAACCCGACCTTCCCCCCAGACGGACAGCTGCTATCTGTCCCTCAGAGTCACACCCAGCTGTCATCTCTCCCAGAAAGTTCTGTCCACTCAGTTCTGCCTGCCATCTACTGTAACTCCTAACACACCCATTTTAGCTGTCTTTCCCCCTAGTACCCTAGGCCCCTCTAGTACCCCATATTAGAGGCACAGACTGTATTTTACTCCTCTCTGTATCTTTTTACAGAACCTACCACCTAAGATGATGGAGCATAAAAGCTTTTGAAAACAATGTGTTTTCAAAATATTTAGTATTATAATATAGGTGAACCTCGAAGTATCACAATATGAAAAAGAAGCCAGACACAAAAGGCCACATATTGTTTTTCTTTTTTTTTTTTTTAATGAAAAGGCCAAATAGGAAAATCCAGAGAGACAGAAAGATAAGTGGCTGCCAGGGGCTCGAGGGGGAGAAGGGTGGTGAGGAAAATGTTAAATGTTCTGGAATTAGATGCTGTGATTGTTGTACAACCTTATGAATATATTAAAAACCACCGAGTGGATTTTGTGCTATGTGAACTAATCCCAAGTTTAAACATTTGAATGTCTGCACAGTAGGACACAGAGGTATCAGACATGGTCCTGGAGTGCAGAAATATGACCTCTAGCTGGGGCATCAGGGAATGTGCTCTGAGGAACGGGCTCCCCCAGGAAAGTGCGGAAGGACAGAGGCAAATGACAAGTTTACTTCGGATCGAGCACTCCTCACCGATGTTAAGTGCCCACTGCATGTCATGTGCTTCTGTAACCCCTAAAAAAGAAAACAGTTCCTAGACATCCAAGAGGAAAGCCAGGCAGAGAAGTGGAGATAAAAAGGCTTTTTCCATTACAACACCCCTTCCAGCAGCAAGCCTAGGCCCTCTTCCGCACTCAAGGGCCCCGGGCCCCGGGCCCCGGGCCGCACCTGCGCCTCCTCTAGAGCAGCCCGGCCATGCAGGGCCACCGCACTCCACCCTCACCCCACCTTCCGCCCCCTTCTGTGGTTTGCTTTTGCTTTCTGTTTAACCCCACTCCCCACATGCCATCACGAGGCTCTGATAAAACAGACAAGATGACGAAGAAAACACTACTTACAACTACAGCCTCGCACACCTCGTGCTGATGCTACACCTGGTCTTCCTTCGCGACACAAAAATCGTAACTTTCCCACCCTCCTCTCCTCTGGCTTCTTCTGATCTTAAATTCGAATCCTTTTTAAGAAGGTGCTTGCCACCCACCTTCCTGAGAAGGCAGCGCTTGGCATTTCAGTCACATCCCTGATGTGACTGGCGGGCCAATCCATGAAGACAATAAAGGAAGGAGGTCACCAGCACGTTCAGGGGTCCTACTGCGGGCTGGACACCGCACCCGGCACGGGCAGCCCACACCGTGTTCTGTTTTTCGGCTCCGCCACAGCCACAACTAGAGCGACTGCTCGAGATGGCAGAGCGTAAGTGCCACACTGCTCACCTGTCAGCAGCCCGAGCACGGCCTGCACCTGGTCCAGCAGCAGCTTCCGCAGCTCCTCCTTCCGAGCCACACTGAGGTCCTCACGGGGACAAGCCAGCTCTTCTGACGTTGTCTTCAACATGATCAGCCCAAGGGGGGTTGTCACAGGGGACTGGATCAACTGCAGGCAAAAGGAAGTTCTGAGCAGGCCGTCCCGCCGACGAGGAACAGGAGGACAGGGGAAGAGTAGACCTAGCAGTCCCTCCATGGTACAACCTCGCCAGCACGGGCACATCACTCAGGGCTCTGTAGTCCATTTTAGTTCCTTCTGTAGCCATTCAAAGTGTCTTCTCATCTCAAAGGACTAAGGTTCTAACCATGAACATGATGCTCTTTCACACCCAACATGACAATTTTTTTACACATCTACCTTCCCAACAGAGCCTTGGTCGCTCTGCCCAGACCGATGTAATAGTGACAGAGAAACGTGTAAACCACTTTGCGGTACCTCCATTTCCAAGCTTTGCCTACTTCATGGAAGTTTGAGATTGAGCATGTGGTGGAGCAGAAACATGCATACACATCACTCACCCATGACTTCGTCATCGACAACGGTTATGATTTTACAAATACCTATGTCGCATGTTTTACTCTTTCTATCACCTGCAATAACCACTGTGCTCTAACAGCTGCCTTAAGCAAGAGACAGAAAAAAGTACCCCTTCAACAGCATAATACTACTTAGATCTTTCTAATCAACTTCACAAAATTGAAAGCATTACTCACCAGTCATTTTTCAGTTTCCAGAAATGGTAAAAGCAAGCTGCCACTAAAATTCTGTGGACTTACAGGCTACACTCTAACAAAGGGCACACGGGGGTGCCTGGGTGGCTCAGTGGGTTAAAGCCTCTGCCTTCGGCTCAGGTCATGATCTCAAGGTCTGGGATCCCCCCATCGGGCTCTCTGCTCAGAGGGGAGCCTGCTTCCCCCTCTCTCTCTGCCTGCCTCTCTGCCTGCTTGTGATCTCTGTCTGTCAAATTAATAAATGAAATCTTTTAAAAAGGGCACACAACTGAGGAACACTTGACCAACTTCTTTAACCAGAAAGATAAATTGTTTGTTGATTCAATCTACAAAGTGAGGGAGGCGGAGGGCACGGGGAACTGCGGCGCAACAGAACACCTCTCCTCCACGTGAAGCAGCCCAGGGCACTTGCCTTTCTTTCGCAAACAGCTCTCCCCGCCAGTGGAGGGAAAGCTCATCCCCAAGAGCAGGAAATGCCTTCACTGGCGGGAACTCAGGATAAATTCAACTGCCCTCAGGAGCAGCATGACATGAAAACAGGGGCACGGGCAGCGTCTTGAAAATGCTGTCTACTGCATCAACTCTCCTGAAGGCTACAACTGTAGACCAGCCTCCACGGGGCTTTCTCGTCATCCTCTGCAAGTCTGGGCTGCTTCTAACGTGAGGAGGCGCAGGACGGAAAGAACAAGAAATCCCTGCAGCAACTCTTCTTTACCAAATAAAGAACTGACCCTTCACGCGCATCTCTTCCCTTCCTTCCCAGAGGCCTGTGGGTTCCCACTCCGTACTGGAGGGTGACGGCCGGTAAGGAGGGCAGCTCCTGCTGGGATCAACACCGCGCATCGTGCGGAAAAAATAAACCACTGATTTCGATTCCTGAAACCAATACTGCACGGTATGTTCACTAACTTGAATTTAAGTAAAAATGTGAAAAAATAAAACAAAACAAAAATAATAAAACAAATAAATAAAAGCGCTCCACTACTTCCCCCCCCCTCCTTCTGTTTCTCTCCTCCACCTCTTTCTTCTCTGTTTCTCCCCAAAGCCCTCAGTCTTACTCTCCCGGCTCGGAAGGCCACATGTTCCACTTGACAATGCATTTCCCTGTAGAAAGGAAAAGTTCTGTGCTCTGTAGGGAGTAAAAAATTCCTGTATTATGGAAAATGCAGCCGAAAGCCCTTTCTCTCATTTGGAAAAAAGGAAGGCGGCCAGGCAGAAAGCCGGCTGAAAGGGAAACCTGTTTCTACCCGCAAGAACAACTAGGTCAAATGTTTTTTTCTCACGAGCTTTGTGTCCAGAAGACTTGTCAGTGAAACACTGCCTCCGCTTACCATCTTCACATGTGTAATGGATGCTCAGAACACAGGTCATTCTGGGGAATTTATTTTAACAGAGAATAAACACTTTGAGGGTGAAGGTCAGGTTCTTAGCGTGAGCTTCTGAAAAGGTTCACGGTTTCACTGCGCCACCGCACCAGAAACGAAATGGCGATTCCTTCTGTGCTGCTCGTCCTTTAATTACCTGGTCCCAAGCAGTGCGACCACAGGTGCAGCCCAGCAGAGTTCAGGAATCTGAACAGACTCTAGAAAGGCATGGTATTGGGGCTTCTGTTTTGGGGGGAGGAGGGAAGCAAAGGTGACTTTCAACTTCAACTACTTCCTGCTCCGGCGGCTACAAAGGCTGTAACCAATACACAGAACTACAAGCGTCCTTCTGGGGCCCAAACTCAACTCCCCTCGGCCTGGTATGTGGTCACAACGATGGCGTAAACTGCACAGATGCCCAGCCAGCCAACACAGAGTTAAAAACAGAAACCAACAACTCTGCATCCCACACGGCAAGTAGAACATGATGGAACTCAATCAGAAAAAATCTTTCTAGATGGTTCATTCAAAGGATCGTCGTATGGGGCACCTGGAAGACTCAACTGGTTCAGTAACTGACACTTGGTCTCAGCTCAGGTCAGGTCTCAGTTCATCTCAGGGCTGTGTGTTCAAGCCCCACAATGAGCTCCACAGGGCCAGAGGGCCCACTTAAAAAAGGGGAGAGAGGGCGAAGGCGCCTGGGGGGCTCAGTGGGTGAAGCCTCCGCCTTCGGCTCGGGTCATGATCTCAGAGGCCTGGGATGGGGCCTGCATCAGGCTTCCTGCTCAGTCAGGAGTCTGCCTGTCCCTCTGCCCCTCCCCCTGCTCCTGCTTGCTCTCGCTCTCTCTCTCAAATAAATACATAAATAAATAAATACATATTTTCTTTTTTTAATGTCAGAAACTGAGCACCACTATTCTTTTTTTTTTAAGATTTTGTTTATTTATCTGACAGAGATCACAAGTAGGCAGAGGGGCAGGCAGAGAGAGAGGAGGAAGCAGGCTCCCTGCTGAGCAGAGAGCCCGATGCGGGGCTCGACCCCAGGACCCTGAGATCATGACCCGAGCCGAAGGCAGAGGCTCAACCCACTGAGCCCCCCAGGCGCCCCGAGCACCACTATTCTTGACATGGCTTTTATGTTGCTATTTATCTCATGGATAAATGAGGAGGGAATAATATGACAAAAAGGATTTTAGAGATCACTTTGTCCAATCCTCTTGTTTCACAAAGGAGGAAACAGAGGTTCCCAAAGGGGCAGAAGTTGCTAAAATCAAAGATGATTTGTGACAAAAATGGAAACAGACCCCAAAGGCACATGCTCTCCAGTGCTCGCTCCACTGTGGAGTGTCTCGAAGGCACAAAGGCCGCGTGAGGTAAGCATAAAGGTGGGAGGTGGTGAACAGCGGAAGACACTAGCCCTTCTAAACTCCACGAGCACTTCACCTAAATATGCTCTTCCAAACTGTCATTTGTTACCAGTAATTATACTTCCAGGGCAGACAGAATGTCTATTCTCCATCCAAGGAAGTGACCCCAGGTGGGTGGACACACAGCTCCTCCCCACCTGCTGCTGCTAGGACCAGGCATCTCCGGCTCACATTCCACTGCTTCTTCTCAGGGGACATGCCACTAGCCCACCTAGGAACGCACTCCCACTCTAGGAGGGTGATGGAGAGTCACCACAATGGTGCTCATCCTGGAGTAAAGGGAAGTGTATCAGAGCAAGCCCCCCCCTTAAGTCCTACCAGTCCAGCTTCGCTAGCCTCCTTGCCATTCCTCAGGGTCTTTGCAACTGCTATTCCGTCTGCCGCAAATGCTGTTCCCCTAGATACCCACATGGCTCACTCCATCGCTTCCACCTAGGTTTCTGCTCAAATGGCTGCTCCTCAAAAACGCTTTCTATCAGCATCCCAGCTACATGACACCTTTCTCTCTTTCTCCTTATTCTGGATTTAATTTTCTTTGTCTTACTTATAACTACCTATAAGCTCACTTATTGTTTATGGATGTCTGCCCACTGGGTTAAGTTCCATGAAGGCAGGGACACTGTTTTTGTTTCATTACTTTATCCCCACCAGATATCTAGCACAAGGCTGGTATTCAACAAATACCTTACTGAATCAATGAATCAATCTCCTTTGCAGTAGCGACCCAAAAAATCTCCAAATAAACGCATCACTATACACAACGCCCCCAAAATTTTTTTGAATGAAGAATTTTTGTGCCACTTTGAGGCAATCTGAGAGAAGGAATAAGGTTACTGTATTTTTCTTGCTGCCCCATCATTCAGATGCCTTGCAGAGAGAGCAGTCAGAATGTTAGAAAATGTCCTGAACCTATCTATAGTCACTGAGACACTGATTTTCAGAGAATTTTATTCCTATCAACTGTACATAATACCCATTTCTTGCATACTCACAACTATCTCAGTAACATGAAACTGCTTCCAACTTCAGTCAGGATTCAAATGAACAACTGAACAACAGCATCTTTCTGCCTGGCTTTCAGGTCCTGCCCTTACTCTGATGACTTCCAAATCCTGACCTGTGGCCAGACCTCTTTCCTGAGCCCCAGATCCACAGTTCTCAAAGTCTCACTAGATATCCACAGAAGAACACACAAACCATTAATGCGTTTTCGGCCAAACTTAACTCACCGCCTTCTACCCAACTCCATTTCCTCTCCCTTCACCCCTGGCCTGGAAGACCGGCGACCTGAGCCAGGAACTTCCCTGCCCTCACCCCTACCGCCCCGCACTGACCAAAGCCTCTTGACTGGGTCTCCTAAGTGCCCCATCTCCACTGCCCAGGAAGGCCTCAGGGCCAGGTCCTCCCTGTCTCACTCACACTCAGGACTCTAGCCTCGCCCCTCTGCAGTCGAGACCCCTACTGTTCCAGAGCTGTCTTTCCAGCACAAAAATGTGGCTGTGTGTTCTCCCCTCTACACACCTTTCATGCGCTCCCAAGGAAGGACTATGAATTACAAACTGAAGTCCCCTGCAAAAGCAAGGCCCTTCCTGGCTGGGCGCCGGCCCATCAACCTGGCCACGGACTCCAGCACCTCAGCGCCTCACACCTCACCCAACGACGCTGAAAACACATCAGTTCCTAAAGCTGAACGCTCGACCGTCACTGCACTCCACACACACCTCCACGCCGTAATTAGCCACGGTGCTGGATAATTACTGTTTGCACAGCTAGTCACCCCACCAAATTAAAACTATTGCTCACCCCTGTACCCCCACACCTGGAGCAGTACCTAACAGGTTTTCAAATTTTGTTGAATAAAATCTCACAAGAAGTTAACAAAGGGATTGGGTTCTCCCCGCTCTTTTGCCACTGCACGAAGGTACAACATGTCTCAAGAATGCAGAGTTAAGCGAATGAGTTCATGTATCCTACAATGAACTCTCTACTATGGTTCCAAAATGCTGATCTTAAAACTCATCTTTAAGAGAAGGAAATAACCACTTCTACAATCAAACAGTTTATGAGATGAGGTATATCCTTACCTGTAAAATGTTCGTAAAAAAGTCATGGTAGAACATGGGCCAATCTTGACGGCCAATGTCAACAATAACTTTGCAGAGCTTGTTCCGGATAAAGTAAGGTAAGGTTTTGTGGTGGGCCAAAAGGAGTTTGGGCAGGCAGCTGCGGATTTCCATCTTATCTTGAGATGGGACCCCAAGCCACATTTTATTGATCAGATTCTGAAACACAAATACACATCTTTGAAGTTAACCATCTCTACACAAAAGTAGCTCGTTTTCATCCACTGGTTAGCTACATCATCTCAAACAAAACCCCTGCTTTTAAACAAAGGTTTAGGGCAAATTGGCAATAAGAGTACCAGGAACATTTAAACCCTGTAATACAACAGTCTCATTCCTGGAATGGAAAGATGTGCTAAATAAGTTCACAGAAACAAAGGGCTCCACATGCAAAACTTTCTATTACACATTGTCTCTAATGGCCACCAAAAATGACAAAAACAAGTCTAATATTCAAAATAGGAGAATGGCTTGGTCAATAATGGTATAAGCACTTAGTGGCATAAGCAATATGATTACAACTAGGTTTTTAAAAATGCGCACAGAGGGGCACCTGGGTGGCTCAGTGGGTTAAAGTCTCTGTCTTCGGTTCAGGTCATGATCTCAGGGTCCTGGGATCGAGCCCCACATCGGGCTCTCTGCTCAGCAGGGAGCCTACCTCCCCCCCCTCTCTCTGCCTCTCTGCCTACTTGTGGTCTCCGTCTGTCAAATAAATAAATAAAATCTTAAAAAAAAAATGTGCACAGAAAGACAAAAACTGGAAGACAGTTGAAATAAGTGAAAATGTTTGTGGTTGGGATAACGGTATTATGGGTACCATCTCTCCTCCCAAATGTTTTTCTTTCATTATCTTTCTCTTTTAAACAACACGGAAGGAAAGGTTGCGTGTTAACACAAACAACCTACCCACCAACCGAGCGCTGTCTCACCTTTCTGGGTTGGAAGATGGAAAGGTGCCCCAGGACAGGAGATATCCTGACAGAGGCCGTGAGTGGGAGGAAGCCCCTGAGCTGAGCTACCATTCTTTCCCAGCCATCTGCACACTGAAGCTAAAGTCCAATGTCAACAACCTGGCACTGCGACCACAAAATACTTTTCCAAACAGCAGAAAGTCGTTTGACAACTTACCTCAAACACCGTTAAACTATACATCATGACATAGTCATTCCTGGTGCTGGAGAGGAAATACAGGCAGAGTCTCCAGGCTCCTAATTGCTGGGCAAAGTTATCGAGAAGCTCCTCTAGAAAAGTTAAATAGCAACAAAAGAAGGCTATGAGGGACATGAAATCAACACAAGGCTAAGCTGTCTCATCAGGGTTTTTTTTTTAAGATCTTATTTATTTATTTGACAGACAGAGATCACAAGTAGACAGAGAGGCAGGCAGAGAGAGAGGAGGAAGCAGGCTCCCCGCTGAGCAGAGAGCCCGATGTGGGGCTCGATCCCAGGACCCTGAGATCATGACCTGAGCCAAAGGCAGAGGCTTTAACCCACTGAGCCACCCAGGCACCCGACTCATTAGTTTTTAAACACGTATTTCTCCATACCATGTGACTGACACCAAAACCACTAGAAAAATCCAGCCATGTATTCGCGGTAGGAAGGACAGACTATACATTTTTCTGACTCTAACATGACCACGAGCGTGGATAGTGTGTTTGGCCATCTCCAGTCTAATACCCTATGGGCACTTATTTAGGCAGAGAAACTTTCACTGTTAAAGTTCTTACTTAACCTGGGGCGCCTGGGTGGCTCAGACAGTTAAGCATCCAGCTCTTTTTTTTTTTTTTTTTTTTAAAGATTTTTTTATTTATTTATCAGAGAGAGAGAGGGGGAGAGAGTGAGCACAGGCAGACAGAATGGCAGGTAGAGGTAGAAGGAGAAGCAGGCTCCCTGCTGAGCAAGGAGCCCGATGTGGGACTCGATCCCAGGACACCGGGATCATGACCTGAGCCGAAGGCAGCCGCTTAACCAACTGAGCCACCCAGGCGTCCCAGCATCCAGCTCTTGATTTTGGCTCAGGTCACGATCTCAGGGTTGGGAGATGGAACTCCATGTCAGGCTCTGCGCTCGGAGTGGAGCCTGTTTCAGGTTCTGTCTCTCCCTCACCCTCTGCCCCTACCTCCTCAAAAAAAAAAAAAAGTTCTTACTTAACCTAAGTATGGTCAGTTATAAAATACCACTTCAAAAAAAAATCATTTCACCTTATGAGTGATGGCTAATTATTAACCTGTTTCCCTTGGAGTACCGGCTATATATATTTCTTTAGGACTCACACTGTTCGCACAAACACAAAATGATGGCTAGGGAGGCAGGACAAGAAGATACTAAGGATAACCTTCTTAGTATAGGGCAGGGAAAAATGCAAGAGAATTAAAGATGGATAACTCTCTTTATTTGGTTTTCATTTGGTTTTATTTTAAAATACCACACCAAAAACAGTCTGTAAGTCACAGCAGCAATCATGGGCTTGGAAGCTGCCAGGAGCAGCCCAGTGCACATCCAATCAGTTAGAAATGATTTCCTCCTCCTTAGACGGCTGGTAGGATCAGCCAGAACCCCAAGATAGCAAGCACTAAGAGTCTGTCACCACGTCTCTGGACCCACTACCGCTCAGTCACCTTGACCTGCTGCTCTGGTCATGGAATACAACACAAAAGGGGTAAAAATTTTAAAAATCAAAATAAGCATAAGTTTAAGAGGATAAAAAAGTAATTAATTTAAAAATTAGAAAAAGAAAAAGCTTTATAAAAGAGTAAAAAGATAAACCTCAACAACCCTGGGGCGCCTGGATGGCTCAGTGGGTTAAAGCCTCTGCCCTCGGCTCAGGTCATGATCCCAGAGTCCTGGCATCAAGCCCCATATCAGGCTCCCCCAGGGAGCCAGTTTCCTCCTCTCTCTCTGCCTTGCCTCTCTGCCTACTTGTGATCTCTGTCTGTCAAATAAATAAAATCTTAGCAAAAACAAAACAAACAAACAAAAAAACCCGTCAACAACCCCAACAGATTCTAGGAAGCGCCTGGAAAAGCAGGAAGTACAGCAGCCTAAAATCCTAAAATCACTGCTCTGCTAGCACTCTACAGCCCCACTGAAAATCCCACACAAGAAAGCCGATGGCCTACTCTTCCAGCTAAGTGAAAGTCCGTAAGACTCCCAGAGCAGGAGCCGAAGCAGAGAGGGACTCTGACCAGGAAGGAGGAACTCTGGGCTAGAGACTGCCGCTCGTCTACGGAGTCTCATTCCAGGTCATCACTGCTCCTCTTGGAGGCTCCGGCTTCCTCCACTGTGAAAACGACCAGCCTGTCCCCCGAGTTTCCCTGCAACAGCGTATCTCTAGAGCACTAACAACGTGCCTTCGGTGGAGGGTGGGCAGAGCCCCTTTCTCCCACCTCACCACGAAAGCCTTCAGTTTACCCAAGATACCAAAAAAGCAGCCAGTGGTTCCAGCCCACACACTCAGACCAAGCCCCAAAGACTAGATACAAAGAGAACTGAACTGACACACACCCACCATAGAGAGCCAAGCATCCAGGGATCCCTGTTAGCCTGTATTTAAATTAGACATCTGTAGTATCTGGTTATTTAATACTATTTTAAATCAGATTAGAATACGATTTTAGTTCAGAGGTTCCACTTTTAACTCATGAACACTGAAAGTGAGCAATAGCTGCTTTGCCAACCAAAAAATTAAGAGAAAAACCAAAAGGATCTCAATAAGCTAAAAAGAGGACTTCAAAGATATTAGTGTTGGGATATAGCAGACTGATGTAAAGGGCAGATCCTTCCCCTGCTTTGGTAAAAATCACCAGTGGTATTTTTACTGTAAGTATAAGGTACTCTGGTAGCATAAAACTAGCGAGAAGACAGATCACTCTGGAGGCAGTAGGGTCAGCCCAACTGAGTACTGAGAGAGTCTAGGAAAGCAAGCCGAGTGGATATTCGAGGCCAAATGCCTGATTATCTATTGGGTTCGGCTTCCGTCAGCATCCCTCTGTTTACAAATATTCTATTTCTCTACAGTATACTCCCTGAGAAAAGACAGGCATGCATACGACAGGCCTAAACTTTTTTTAAAAGTTAAAAAAAAAGAGAGAGTAAGAAATTTACAGCTACCAGGAGCTGATGTGTCTGAAGAATGCAAGAGAAAATGGATTACAGGACAAGGTCTGGCCACCTGGAAACCCAGACTCCAGTCAAACTCTGGACCAAAGAGTCCTAGAGACAGAAAAAGCCCTCTCCAGAGGCAATGAACATGAGGTCCGTACAGAGCAGTCAGACATCCGAGGGGAAAAGCCTTTAGGATGGCCTAGAGAAGAAACATCGCTTGTTTTGAAGTTCAGGGGTTAAGTGTGGACTCAGAGGGGACAATAAAGATTGCTCCAGGAATGCAGTGCAACACGTCTCCGAGGCAGAGATCGGACTCTTGAGTACACACTGTAGTTTACAGTATGCTTTCATGAATATCGTTCACATAAATGAATATGAAATTCAAAAGGAAATTCTACAAAGCCCTGAGGTTCCCAGAAAACCTAAAATAACTATATCTACATCTCTGTGCTGTTTGAAGCCTTTCTTCATCAAAACCTGCAGAATGGAAGAGACAATGGCAGAGATCAGGAAGAAGATGCAAGAAGCCCCCAGAGGAAATACCAGTTAAAGGGTCTGTGGGCACTAGGTAAGGTCTGGATGAGACTTCCATACACCGAAGTCATGTCATTTTGACACTTTCATGAGGTTGTATGTTTGTTTGTTTTTTTAACTAACAGTCGCAGGCTTCTTTTATAGAAGTTCAACATTGCTGAAATTAAGAACAAAGCAGTGGGCGGGGTTTTCCACACTTGGCCAAAGGGAAGGAAAGCCAACACTCTGGATGAGTGTGGGCCCGGGGACCCCAGCCCTTGCACCGCTAGATTTGCAGATGCCACCGACCAGCAAGATGAGAGCAAGAGTCCCAGGGAAACGAGCAGTCTTGACCCGTGCAGGCCGCAAACTCCTTCCTCCTCACCAGGGCCTTTTCCTCTCCAGTGACTCGTCCACTCAACACCTCACTTACCTATCTCACGTTTTCTTTCATTGGTTGTACAATCGTGGAAAAATTCTGTCATCAGACTTTCCAATGCCCTGAGGGAGGCTTCTTCAGATGCCTAACAAAGGAATTTGAAAGAAAAGAAAAAGATCAGTAACTGCATCTCCTCCAAGTCACATTCGTAAATTTACTTCCTCAAATGTCTTGGGCTCAACATTCTTCAAATGCATGGGATTCAGAAAAACTGAAGGGCATTTCCCAGCTGGCTCAAATCCCAAATTTCGAGTATACCCTATAAATTCACGCTACTGTACAATCGATTTTCAATTATTTATGCTAAGGAAAAAGGGAACAAATAACTCAAAATATCGTTCCAGAAATATGTTAAAAGCAAATTAACAGCCCCCAGCCCGGACCGAACAGATGGAGCGAAGAGACCAGGGGAGGAGGTAGGGCTCCCTAGAGACTGCCTGTCGATGATGCATTTACCCCACATCTAAGTAACTGGCCATATTTGGACTGAGAAGAACTGCAGTCAAGCTGCTGGGGGTTCTGAAGGCACTTACGGGGTCACGTGTTCTGACAAGTCTCAATTTCAAATGAGCAGCCACCAGAGACTAAGGGTAGGACAGCTAAGAGGCAAGCTGAGTGGGAACTCAGAATGAGCGTGTCCCAACCAGCCAGACTCTCAGCAGAGCGGGTCGGGCGGAGGAGAGGAGGGGCGCTCGACCGCGACGCCCAGCCGCTCCCTCCTCCATGTGGAGCCCCCAACCCACTTACTCTTCTCCCACTCGCGTGGGTGACGTCCTCTGCAGCAGAGAGTTGGAGTCAACACTCCACTCACCCATCTGCGGAAAGGTGAGCGCTCCCAGACCATTTCTGAATTCTCACTGGCATTATCTACCCAGAAATGATCAAGAGCCCAGCGCAGTTCTGATTTCTTATCTCTGAATTCCAGTCTCCCCAGCTTCCCTCCTCCCTTCTCCGCACCCTCTCCATTGAGCGCCCCCACCCCCCACTCCCCCGCAGAGAGAACAGACTATGAAAACTGTATTTTAAAACGTGTCCACACTCAGATGTATGTATCAAACCATAATATTACCGGAGGCCTCCACTTGGTAACCGACTTTGGAAGACACCGAGGAACTGAGCCACCTCTGTGGGTAAATCGGCTCTTAGGACGGGTCCTAATTACAGAGGCGGGGTCAGGCTTGCACCAGCCCAGACACCAACGGGCAGAGCACGCACACCACAGAACACAAGGGGACCACATTCAAACAGTTCCGGGCATGGCTGTCCCTCCCATGCTGCGGTCACATACAAACGGCTGTGCCATGACAACTCGCAATGACATGCTGAGTGATGAATGACTGTAAGTATTAGCTCTTCGAGGTTAGCTGAATTTTGTATTTATGGTCAAGATTAGCCCTTGAACCTGGGTGGCTCAGTGGGTTAAAGCCTCTGCCTTCAGCTCAGGTCATGATCTCAGGGTCCTGGGATCGAGCCCCGCATCCGGGTCTCTGCTCAGCAGGGAGCCTGCTTCCCCCTCTCTCTCTGCCTGCCTCTCTGCCTACTTGTGATCTGTCAAATAAATAAATAAAATCTTAAAAAAAAAAAAAAAAAAAAGATCAGCCCTCAAACCTTACTCTTTTTTTAAACCAATGTATCACCTCAACTGAATAATATCCTTGGATCGCAGGTTAATCTGAATTACACATTTTGGGGCACCTGGCTGGTTCAGCCAGTATAGCGCGTGACTTCTTGATCTCAGGGCCGTGAGCTCAAGTCCCATGTTGGGCCTGGAGCCTTCTTGGGAAAAAAAAAAAAAAAAAAAAACCTACACATTTTTTTCAAGTGGTGAAATAACTGAAGGGTCAGGCTAAAAGAAGCCTGAAATCTTTTTCACCTTTTTTCAAGTTTTTGTGTTGATCAAAACATCCTCACTGTCTCAGCTTTCCTCAGTAAATGCTGAAAACTCAAATTCCTAAACTGAACTGCTGTAAGTAAAAGAGTGCCTTGGTCTGTTTCATAAATCGACTTGGGATACCAATTTCATTTGAAAAAAGGATTTGCTATTTTAAAAAAAGTTTCTGGAAAGATCTGAAAGAATCAAAGGAAAAACTCACAAGCAACTTACTGGCAGAAAATTAAAATTAAAATTAACATAAATTAAGAGATATCTGTTGAACTTAATTAAGTCAGTTATTTAGTTAAAATAAATCAGTTGGTCTTCTGGAGCCAAAATGGGTGCCTGAAAACTCAAGACATTTCCAAATCCCACCTGCTCCACAACTTTTTCTTGTACTGAAACATTTCATAGCTGAGCCTAGTAAACACCTGAGCTCACCACATTCAAGCACTCAACCATCAAGGTCTATTTTGTACTGGTTCTTGAGGCAGAAGTTTGTGAACTCGCCAATTCCTAGCCATGTATTAAATGCTACTGGGGCAAATTCGGGACAATCTCTCCAAAAAATGCAATTCTAACTCCATTCCCAGTCCCATCCAGCTCTCCCCAGCTCAAACCCGAGAAGCATTCCAGCAGAAAAGCAGAAAAGATTTAAACATCCAGAAGGATCAGACTATGATGCCCTCCACCAAACGATGGTCACATGGAAACAGAAACTATAAAACCTAACCCAGCAGTATCACCAGGTATTTCCCAACAAGAACAAACAGTAGGCTGCTCGCATTTTCAATCACCCCTATTCTGTAAGTACTAATACCTACCTCACAGTGACCCGTGTAAAGCTGCTATGTAAACTCTGAAGAACTATCTAATTCAGTTATGGCTACTATCATTTGTATTTGGTCTTAAATGAAATGAAAATGAATACAGACCAAAACACAAAAACAAAAAAAGAGAGAGAGCGAGAAAAGTGGTCAGGCCTACTTTGAAACTGGAGATTCATGTCCTCGGGCTTTACAGGCTTTGTCCAAACATATCTAGTGAGGCTTTTCCAACTGGATTTCAAAAATTAAACTATGTAAGTTTACAGGAGACAAAAAGAAGGCTGAAGAAGCCTTGCCAAGGTCATACAATTAGAACAGAGATGGTAAAACATAAAAGATAGGCTCAAGACCAGCAAATGGCCAAAGGATATTGGAAAAGTCACCCCAACTGGCAAGAAAGCTACTGGAACCTTTGCCAGATGTTTCTAACAGATGACGAAGTCAAAATCAAGATTGCTTGGGTTTAAGAATTAAAAGCAAGTAAGGAAGTGGTAATATTCCAGCAGATTACCCTTCCTAGCAATAAAGGGACTAAAACATAAAACAAAAACCAAGTGCCATGATGTGGTAGGAAGTGAAGGTTCCAATTCCCAAAGACTATTCAAGCACTGCACTAATTTATGAAGCACATTCAGGGTTCAGATACGCCCGAATGCTTCCCAGCTTGTGCTTGGGACGGGAGATCCCGATCTTGAAGAATAAAGGAAAGAGAAGATCAAATTAAAACCAAGTAAGGCATATTCACATGAAAAAAATTCCAGTTGGATTACAGGTATAAAATGTGAGAGATAAAATAATAAAGCTTCTAGAAAGTAATACAGAACATCTTCATGACGTTGGGGTAGGGGAATACTTAAATAAGACACATAAATGCACTAAACATAAAGGAAAGGAAAAGATTAATTAATCAGAGCATTCATCAAATGGCACAATGAAGAGAGTTCAAAAGAAACCCACAAAGCAGGCAAAGAGATTTCCAACATAAATAACTAACAGAGGACTTAGACGAAAGACAAATAACTCATTTTTTTTGGACAGGCAAATAGTTCATCATAAGAAGGTATTCAAAAGCCTATACAGAACGTAAGTGCTCAACCTCATCAGCTGTCAGGAAAATGCAAATTAAAAACCCAACAGTGTTACCCATTCACCAAAATGGCTAAATTTAAAGGACAATAACAAGTGTTGGTAAGGATGTTGAACAGCGGGCACAGGCATAGAGTGTGCACTGGGATAACCACTTCAGAAAACCATTTGGCTGAACAGAAGATATGTGCAAATGACATATCTGATAAAGGGTCAGTGTCCACAACATATAAAGAACTGATACAACTCGACACCCAAAAAGCAAACAATGCAATTAAAAAATGGGCAGAAGACATGAACAGTCATTTCTCCAAAGGCATCCAGAGGATGCATGAAAAGATGCTCATCATCACTCATCATCAGAGAAATGCAAATTAAAACTACAATGAGATACCACCTCACACCTGTCAGAATGGCTAAAACCAACAGCACAAGAATGACACACGTGTTGGTGAGGACGTAGAGAGAAAGGAACCCTCGTTCACCGTCAGAATGCAAACGGGTGCCGTCACTTTGGAAAACAGTATGGAGGTTCCTCAAAAAGTTAAAAACAGAGCTACCCTATCTCCAATAATCACACTACTGGGCATTAACCCATATAAAAACACTGATTCAAAGAGATACATGCACCCCTATGTTTACAACAGCATTATTTACAATAGCCAAATTATGGAAACAGCACGAGCATCCATCGATAGATGAATGGATAAAGAAGATGTGGTATATATATACACAATGGACTATTATTCAGCCATAAAAAGGATGGAATCTTGCCATTTGCAACGACATGGATAGAGCTCGAGAGTAGAATGCTAAGTGACATAACTTGGTGAGAGAAAGACAAATACCATATGATTTCTCTCACATGTGGAATTAAGAAACAAGTAAGAATGAGCAAAGGGGAAAAAAGAGACAAACCAAGAAACAGACCTTTAATTACAGAGAACAATCATGGTTACGAGACGGGAGGTGGATGAGGGGAGGGTCAAACAGGAGATGGGGAGTAAGGAGTGTACCTGAGAGGAGCACAGGGTGACGTCGGAAGTGTTGAATCACTATACTATAAACCTGAAACCAATAGAACACCATATGCTAAGTACACTGGAATTTAGAATAAATGATTTAAAAAAAAGAAAATCAATGGCAGCTGAACACATACATGCACACCTTATGATCCTGCAATTCTACTCCTTGATAACTCACAGCAGAAATCTGTACAAATACATCAAAACAAGGTACGCAAATGTCCACGGCACCATTACTCATAATATCCAAAAAAATCAAAAGAACCCAAATGACCATCACCAGTGGAATGGATAAATAAATAGTTTATTCACCAGAAGAACATTTAGAACAACAAGAATGGATAAATATTGCTCCGTGCTACAACATGGACGAACCCCACAAACACAACGTTGACGAAAAAGCCAAAACACATCCTTCATTATCCACTGTATGCTAATTTTGAAAGCAAGCACGATGCTTGGTGCATTGAAATCACAATAGTGGTCACCTTCGGGGAAGAGGGATCCCACGATGCTAGCACCATTCTGTCTCCTTGATCTCGGTATCAGGCACACAAGCATGACCTTACATTACTTCTCTGTAAATACACACGCATCATTTAAAAAATCAATGTCGGGGCACCTGGGTGGCTCAGTGGGTTAAGCCACTGCCTTCGGCTCAGGTCATGATCTCAGGGTCCTGGGATCGAGCCCCTAATCGGGCTCTCTGCTCAGCGGGGAGCCTGCTTCCTCCCCTCTCTCTCTACCTGCCTCTCTGCCTACTTGTGATCTCTGTCAAATAAACAAAGATAAATCTTTAAAAATAAATAAATAAAAATAAAAAACGAATGTCATACTTATTTTCAGTGTTCAGGTTGGTATTTTCAGATGCCGAATTTAGAAGGTGTGTTTTTTCTTCTACTAACACAACTACTGAGAGCAACTGGGGGCCTGCAGGTCACATGTGAGTATTTGTTTTCAGAACTGCTGAGGGCGAAACACAGGATTACAATCCCGAAAATCTGTGTGTGCTTCCCCACGACTTCCCTGGCTTACCGCAGCAGCGAAGTAAAACCCTGGGGCAGGAATCGAAAATAAACCTGGGTCAGAAGATACGCTCAGAGAGCTATGTGAATATCTCAAATAAACCAAAGTTTTTTGCTCCAGAAAGAGTTAAAATCTGGGAAGTGGAGGAGCTTTCAGCTGTGCCTGCTCTGACTGCATCTGCTCCTTCTAAAATTTTTTTTTTTAAATTTGTCAGAGAGAGAGAGGGAGAGAGAGCGAGCACAAGCAGGCAGAGAGGCAGGCAGAGGCAGAGGGAGAAGCAGGCTCCCTGCCGAGCAAGGAGCCCGATGCGGGACTCGATCCCAGGGCGCGGGGATCCTGACCGGAGCCGAAGGCAGCCGCTTCACCAACGGAGCCGCCCGGGCGTCCCAGCATCTGCTCCTTTTCTACCAGTGCTCCCAGTTCAGCAGCTCAGAGACGGATCTCCTATAGACTCATTTATTAAGGAGCAACGAAGTCAACCAACACCAGCCATCGGCCAACAAATCGTAAGGAAAACCTGAAAGGGGAAGATCCCGTAATCTGACATCTTTTTGGACTCTTCCCTCTCAGCTGTGCCCGCAACTACGGTCATCCGGCTGGCTGGTTCCTGCTTTCCGCGGTCTTTTAGATTTGCACCTTTTCCCTCACCACAACTTCTCCCAGGCCCTAATCCCCGCCTGTCAAGGCTACCGTAACTTCTCTCAGCTCGGTCGCCTTGATGTCAGCTTCCCCGATTCCAATCCAATCTGTGCTTCACACCAGATAAATTCTTCTCAACACTGATTCTTTGTCCCCAACTATTGTAAATCTAGCTTTAAAGAGCCTTTGAATCTGGACGGCCATTCATTCGACAAATCAGCTCAGTGCTCACTGACTGACTCTGCGTTAAGCCCCAGAGATATAAGGGTAAGTAAGACCACCCCGGACTTCAAGGAACTGGAGGAAGCCTGCGGAGAGACGGGGAGAGCCTATACAAAAAAGGAGAATACAATGGTTTCCATCATCTAGCAGGGACAGAGGTATGGCTAGATTCAAGAGCCCAAAGGGAATTAACTCTGTCTGAGGGACAGAAGGAGAGCTTCGCAGAGGAGATAACGGATCTTGTGTTCTAAACAATGCAAAGAAGCTTCCCAGGATGAATGGAGAAGGAAAGCCCGCCTGATTCTCCATCGCTCACCGCAAGCAGCCATCACCCCAGTCTGAACACTCAGGGTCTCCTAAGCAAATGTCGATTCCGCCCTACATTTGCTGCTGGGTCTGCGATTCACAGCTCTACCATCATGAAAAGTTGTCACAGAACAGAAGTTTACAGCACGGCTTCCTTCTTTGCACCCTGAGTCTCTGTCATGTAACCAGTACTGCAGTTTTGCCCGTGGCCCTGTTCTCCGGTCAGTTCCACATGCCCTGACAGGATAGCACAGGCTCTGGGCTTGGACTCCTCGGTTTGGGTTTTCCAAACGCACCTCAACCTCGGCCTCGTTATTTAATCTGTCAGGGTTTTTCCCCTTTCTTTCCTTTTGTGCCCAACTGGGGATAACAGAACCCAACACATGGGATCATTCTAGGGATTAAGTAAACTGTATAAAGCACACGGTGAACACAGTGCCAGGAATAAAGAAAGGGCCCAAAGCCCCATCTGTAAGTTAACACTTCATCAGTACTGGGCCTCTCTCCTTAACCAGAACATGAAGTGCCTGGAAAAAGACACTGCCTAACACATCTGCACTTTCTACCACATTCAGCATGGACTGCTGCTCAGACATTTTAGACCGAATTCAGGAGAGAAAAAGGAACAAGAAGACAGTATCACTTTCAGTTTCTCAGGAACACTGGTGATCCCTCCAGATTTAAGATTCATGTGACTATTTAAATTTCCCCCTTTAGGGCCTCTGACACAGTGACCTTTGCTCACAAGCACTCAATAAACATTAAAAACAAAAAAACAAAAAACAAAAAACAGAAAAAAAAAACCCAGAGACTGCTAACAATGTATCTTAAAAAACACTGAGACTGAAGGTGGATGAATGGTCCCTTACGGCGCCTATGTGACAGGTTTCTCAAATCCTGGCTTAAATCTGTTGTGTTTTATCTAATTGCCTCTATAACACCCTTTCTAAAGCATAACCTTTGGGGCGCCTGGGGGGCCCAGTCAGTTAAGCATCTGACTCTTGATTTCTGCTCAGGTCTTGATCTCAGGGTCCTGTGTTCAAGCCTCACATTGCTGGGCTCTATGCTGGGCATGGAGCCAACTTTAAAGAAGTAAAAAGTAATAAATAAAGCATAACCTTTTTACAAAATCGATGCTGGGGAAAAAAATGACTCTTTTTCAAAGAAGCTTTTATCAAGTTTTTTGGCACCTTTTCCATGAGCCACATCTCACATATCCTAGAGGCAAATCAGATGAGCCTCCTATATCTAGGTTCACAGCCTCCTTGACACCAAACCTAAAAAAATGAGGACTAGCATCCCAGAGCCCCATTGAACATTCCCGTGGCATATCCAGAACCATGTTACTACTCCACCTGCCTGTGTATAGAGAAGGTATCTGAGAAAAGCGATTCTGTACTAGCCGCTGAGCAAGGCTGCCAAGTGCGCGAGGCATGCCTGATGTGTCACGACAGATGCCATTGGCAGAGACATTCGATCTCATATAAACTTCTGGGAACCTAACAGGATCATCGTGGGTATTCAAACTCTCCACTCTTTCTCCCCTACTCTCTTCACGGCAAAGAAAACAGATGAGCAAAGAAGACCCTCCGGCCCTCAGGCCTGCCTACGAACAGGAGATGAAATACAAAGCTTAAAAGACGGCATGACGGGCATCAGTGTGACATCTGTCTGGCCCCTCTGATGTCACCGGCTCAGAATGCTAAGAAGACAGGAAAGCCTGGAGAGGAAGCCCCAGCCAGGAGGGCAACATTCACAGGTCTCTTCCCACTTTCCTGTCTCTGCTCTGTGTGTCTGAAAGGGCAGATACTAACCTTTAAAAAGAAAGAAAGAAAGAAACCACAAATCATGATTAAGTAGAAATCTCACTTAACCTCTCTAAAAAGAGTGTCGAAACCAATTAGACCTTGGAAGTCCAGCGCTCAGAAGGGCAGGCTGTGAAACCCGGTGAGCCGAGTGCCTTGCTCACACAAAGCTCTGTCAAGCCACGCCCGTTGTCCAGCTGTCCCTTAGTCAGTCTGTGATAGAGAAGTAGAGGCAAGGCTAAACAGAGGGGTCATCTAGGGCTCCAGATGTACAGGGAAGTAATTAACTCCACAAATTATGTACAGGAGTTACAGGAAAAAAATGTTTTCTACTGCAGGAAAGAAAGGGAGACACTCCATGTTCTAGGAAAGCAAGTCTGGGGCGATGCACTTACCATGAGTCCATGAACGGATGTCTGGAACGAACTACTGAAGTTATGCATTTGCCTCACAAGGGCTGCGTACTGTCTTGCCTACAGCATAACCCTGAAAATATGTGCCCTTTAGGAGTAACCATGGATATAACTTTGTGCAGTATCATCACACAGATACTAATGCATGATGAGCAGATCAATATCTGATTAAAACACGGACTTCAGCCACATCTGAACAGAATACTAACCATTAAAAGGAGTTTTTCTGCATCAAGCTGACCAATGGCAAAAAAAATACCTCCAAGTATTTCTTGGGTTTGGGTCAGACTCTTCCATGAATAAAAGGGGTCTGCTTCTGGGGACTAGGAGGTAGAAACAGGATAACTGCCAGGCATCTGGGCCAGAAGTGGTGATCAAATTGAATCAACTTTTTCTGCCCCCCACCCCGACTAATTAGAGGAAACATCTTGTACACGGAGGACAGTATGTTTGATGCTGGGAAAACCTATCCATGTACTGTATGGGACAATACATAAAAACAATTAGGAACCAATTAGCTACCGCTGGACAGGAGCACTGGTTTCAAAAATTTAGAACAAATCTAAAGAAGATTACAACATCATGACAAGTAAATGCTATATTCTAAGACTAGATCCTGTGCTTAAGGGGAAAACACGCTATGAAGGACAGAACTGGCCCAAAGGACAACACTGGATATGGGCAGTAGATCAGATCAAAGTCCTGAATCAATGTTACATTAACCGATGTTGATAACTGCACTGTGGCTCTGTAAGAGAACATCCCTGTGAGAAAATACACTACACAGGGTCAATGGCCAGGACAGAGGTGACTTCCTCTCCAACAGTTCAGAAAAAAAACACTATACGTGCATACATATATATATGTATGTGCATATATACATACATAGAAAAGGCATAAGTAATAGGGCAAACAGGGCAAAATGTTAGCAACAGTGGAGTCAAGGCATGAGAGTGTTCTCGGTACCACTCATTCCTTGCAATCTCTGTCAGCTTGAAATTATTTCCAAATAAAAAGCTTTTTTAAATGTAGCCATCAAAAAAAAGAAAGAAATCTTGCCATCTGCAACAATGTGGATAGAAGTAGAGGGTATTACACTAAGCAAAAAACTCAATCAGAGAAAGACAATCATATGATCTCACCGATATGAGGAATCTGAGAAAGAAAGCAGAGGATCATTGGGGAAGGGAGGGGAAAAAAGAAACAAGACAAACCAGAGAAGGGAGACAAACCATAAGAGACTCTTAATCTCAGGAAACAAACTGAGGGTTGCTGGAAGGTCGGGGGTAGGAAGGATAGGGGGGCGGCTGATGGACACTGGGGAGGATCTGTGCTATGGTGAGCACTGTGAATTGCATTAGGACTGATGAATCACAGACCTGTACTCCTGAGACAAATAATACAGTACATGTTAATAAAAAAGTAAAAATAAAAAATAAGAAGTTTTTTAAAACTTCTGTTCGATTGGTACCTCCGACTTTGCTCTGCACTGCTCCAAGCTGCCTGGGTAAAGAGGAAAGGGAAAGTGAGAAACACAGACCAAGAACAGGCAAGAGGAGACTGACGGCTCTCTCCGGTGCCGGGTTTACTATCACACGCTGTTTTCTAAAGAGGACAGGACATAGCCTAGGCATTAAAGATTTTGCACCTGCTGGCTGGGCAACAAGCATATCCCACTAGGAGCTCAAATACATGTAAGTTACATGCTTATTTATTTAGATTACAGTGGAAGGCTTTAATTACACAGCCAAAAAAGCAAATGATAATAGTTATTGTGCAAGAAACTGTCTAACATAACTGAGTAACAGAGCCCCAAACAGGCTCTCTCTTCACAATTCCATCTGCTGCGTTTTCCCAGGTACTTCTCCCAGGAGGATAAATATTTATATCTGCACGCCTAGTCAATTAAACGCAAGAGATACTGAGCACGTTAACGTAAGGCATGCTATCAAGAAATCCTAAAACAGAACCACGGAATCTTAAGAGAGAAACCCAAACCCCAGAGAACAGCAAGTCCAACCTCGTTTTCAGAGAAGGAAAACAAAGCACAGAGAGAGTATCCTGCCCAAAGTCGACCAGCTATTGTTGGTGAAGTGACAGCCCTGAGCACGGCCACCCCAGCCCTCTCTCCCAGCAGCAGCTCCTCTACCCCTTAAAGGACGACACAGCGTTCTAGGGCTGTGAGGATGCTGAGTGAGCTGGCGCCACCTTGCAGAGCATGAAATCGGGGAATGAATGAACATGAAGCTGACAGAGCACAATACATGCATGCTGCCGATCTCAAGCCCCAATCAACGCTACAGCT
Source organism: Mustela lutreola (assembly GCF_030435805.1). Taxonomy (NCBI): domain Eukaryota; kingdom Metazoa; phylum Chordata; class Mammalia; order Carnivora; family Mustelidae; genus Mustela; species Mustela lutreola. The sequence goes on along the minus strand of NC_081306.1, from coordinate 1,775,855 downwards.
CATACATGAAGGGTTTCCCATCCGCTGCTCTTACTACCTGCAACTGTTTAAGGGCAAGTTTGTAAAAACCCACGCCACCTTCATGCGGAATTATTCCCAGAGAGCACTGGCATTTTACATACCAGTTAAAATAACATTTCTTTCATTTTGGCAAAAAACGGCAGGCCATTTCAGACTGCTGGGTTTTGAAGGAGCATCGCCACTTCCTTTCTCCCTTCCAGGTTCTAGCCAGCTGCTACATAGTCACAGGCAACCAAGTGCAGATCAAAGTCCAATGTCCTCTTCACGACAGGCCAAGCTGCAATGCCTCCTCCTTCCCATCCTGAACTGCCCAGTCAGGCCTAGCAACAATAGGAAGGCAGGACACGGCAGGCGACAGCTTCTTTTGAAGATAAGCAGGGGAGAGAAGTCCACGGCCAGAGCTAGGCGGTGTTCGGACACAGAGACCTCACACCGGGAGACACCAGCCAGGGGTGTTGGGCTCTTCCCAATGCAACCCTCATGAATAAATCAGGAGCTACATCCTTCCTGTGGGAAGGAAAGAGTGAGAAGGGGAAGAAAGCACCCAGAAGACGGCTCCGGTACTGCTCCCACCCGGGGTACAGATGGCCACGCCTCGAATGTGTGCCAAGCCAGGATGAGGACACAGGCGCACCCCTGTGAACGGACACTCTCTACTGTACATTTGAAAATGGTAAATTTCACGTTTATTTTACCATACACACACAAAAAAACCCTTCACTGTGGGGGAAAAAATATGTTAAGGCACCAAATTTCTAATACATTAAAGTTAAGTATAAAGGATGCTTAAGTAAATAGTTAAGTAAACATAAAATAAGCCTGCAAGGGTGACCTATAAATCCTACAAAGAGAGGACACAGGGAGGACACAGATAGCAAAAAAAAAAAGACAAAAATAAAATCGAAGTTGGTGATAACTCTTCCTACCCCGCCCCCAAAAAGATGTTATGGAACAATGAAGCCATTTTTTTTTAACCTATTAAGTTTGCAACAATTTTCTTAAGACTAAAGAGTGTTGAGGGGTGTATTATCTACAGCTGGCGGCAAGGATAAACGGGTATAAACTTTCCAGAAAATATCTGACGACGTACCTTAAAAATGTTCATACTAAATCTAAAACTATTTTAAAATAAAAGGTTTATTAAAAAATGTTCATACCCTTGGGTCCTTCTGGGAATCTAGCCTAAGGCAATTTTCTGAAATACAGAAAAAGCTCTTTGCGAAAACATTAATCACATTATTATTTACAATGGCAAAAAAAATGGAACAACCCAACTGCCCAAGAATCCATGCAATGCAATATTACACAGCCACTGTAAATATTTATGAAGTATTTGATGATCTGGAAAACCACTTATACTATAATGTTACATGGAAAAAAGTGCATTTACAGTGTGATCTCAGCCATGTTTAAAAAGTAAACAGGAAAAAAGACTAGAAGGAAACAAAATGCAAGAAGTTAAATCAGAGGACAGTGAGCCCCTGCCTGTTTTGTACTTTTAACAACAACCTACAGAGTTCAAAACACTTTTTCCTAGAAGGGGAAAAAATAACTATGCAAAACCAAGAGGTGGCAGAGAAGACCGTGACAGCGTCAGCACCTACTTCAGTCACCAAACGGTACGAGAACGAAGTAGCCACAGAAACTCAGCTAACTCACTGGTCACAAGTCTCGGAAGCTTGACTACTTTTCTAAAAACTAAATCCCCACGGGAGAAGAGGGTGCAGGAGCCCCTGTGCTATTCGTGCAAGTCCTCTGCAGGTCTCAAAGTACTTCAAAATAAGATGTTTAAATAAATAAATCCTGGGAAGATCACTACTCTTTCTCTCAAAACAGAATGTGGAATATAGACGAATAATTTCCTGGGCTGGATAAAAGCACAGGGCTCCTTTTGTCATGAGTTAAATAAAAGCCTTTTCTGGAATGGATGCCTTCACAGAAATCATCGGGGCTGCCTGGTAGACAGCTCGCGCTATAGCATTTCAAAGCTTTCGTCTTCAAGAACTGACCATTCTTCCATGGACATCTGTAGCTCCACCTGCCCTAAAGTGGCCCTTCTGCTTCTCCACCTCAAGCCCCAAATTCTGTGCCTCATGACTTCCCTATTTCTGCTCTGAAACCCAACCCAGGGGCCAACTCCTTTGGGAAGCCTTCCTTGATACAGCGCTCTAATTTGGTCAGGCTTTTTTTTTTTTTTTTAATATAGTTGTACCCTTACAAGGCTCTATTTCTGCATGCATCCCCTAGCACAGTAATCATCTGCTGACATGTACCTCCTCATCCAGAGTTTCAAAATTCCAGAAGTTAAAAAATTCTAGGGCGCCTGGGTGGCTCAGTGGGTTGGGCCGCTGCCTTCGGCTCAGGTCATGATCTCAGGGTCCTGGGATCGAGTCCCGCATCGGGCTCTCTGCTCAGCAGGGAGCCTGCTTCCCCCTCTCTCTCTGCCTGCCTCTCTGCCTACTTGTGATCTCTCTCTGTCAAATAAATAAATAAAAAATCTTTTAAAAAAAAAAAAAATTCTAGAACTTATCTTCACCCTTTCCATCCTCACATTAACTGTAGAGCAGATTTCTTCCCAATTATTTTGCAATGCTATTACAAGAAAGCCCTCAAATTCACCGACAGGTGCTTCCTCCACCTCCTAACTTTCCATTTTGGTAAAAAAAATTACCAAATTAGAAATCACACCATAAGGATGCCTGGGTGGCTCAGTGTGATAAGTGTCTGTCTCCAGCTCAGGTCATGATCTCAGAGTCCTGGGATCCAGCCCCACACTGGGCTGCCTACTCAGTGGGGAGTCTGCTTCTCCCTCTCCTACAATTCCCTCTCCCCTACTGTTCCTGCTCTTTCTCTAATAAACAAAATCTTACACACACACACACACACACACACACATCCACGCACAGACTTCGTACCACAAGTCTTTCCTTTTTCTTTTTTTAAGGGACTCCTTGAGAGGAGGAGTGTGCCCGGGAGTGGGGAGGGACAGAGGGAGAACGAACATGAAGCAGACGACACCGGAGCGCAGAGCCCAATGCAGGGCTTGATCCCACAACCACAAGATCATGACCTGAGCCAAAACCAAGGCTCCGACGCTCTACTGAGTGAGCCACCCAGGAACCTCACAAGTTAAAGTCTTTTCACCGCTCCCGCCGTCACCAGCGGCGTGGGCAGCAGCCCGGCACTCCTCCAGGATCAGAACTGCTTTCCTTTCCTTCTACTCCGAGGCATGATGAATCCAAGACACCACACTTAACCTTCTACTCTGGAATTTATCCAGGACTTCTACTTCCTCACTAAGAACTTTGACTTCCTCATCTTTTCATTTGTATCATCAGCTCCAATAGTTGAATTTGTCTGGAGGATTACCGTCGATAAAGTAATGAAGACTCTTGTAACTCCCAAGTCACAACCCAGAATGATAAAAAAAAAACCCAGGTTGCACTGAGCTAGGAGGTCAGCTGGACCCATTCACTAGCCAAGTGACTTGTTCTAGACACTGCAAGAAATACCTTTTTAAAATAACAAATGATTTATCAAAGGCTTTGGAGGTCACTGGCAATCATCAAAACCACAAGTGGTAAATGTCCAGGAGTCCGTGCGGATAAAAGTGGTCCACTCAAAGCCCTTTCACTTCCGAGCTGTTCATTATCAAGGTATAAAGGGGTATTCTTTTTCTCAAAATCTTTTCTGATATTTCTTCGAGGTCTTTGAAAGCCTTCAAGTGTCCTCTCTTCATAAGAACTCTCCTTTAATGGGGCACCTGGGTGGCTCAGTGGGTTCAAGCCTCTGCTTTCAGCTCAGGTCATGATCCCAGGGTCCTGGGATCGAGCCTTACATTAGGCTCTCTGCCCAGCAGGGAGCCTGCTTCCTCCTCTCTCTCTCCCTCTGCCTACTTGTGATCTCTCTGTCAGATAAATAATCTTCAAAAAAAAAAAAAAGAACTCTCCTTTAAGATTCCAATAGGATGGGAATTTTCAGCACTTCTCAGCCAAGTAGGTCTGTCCACAAGTGTCTGGAAACATGGACCGGTCACCCCCACAGTAAAATGAGATGAAGGCCACCTGGTGTTCCTCAAAGACAACCTGTGTGCCTGGGTCCTTAATCCACTTGTGAAGATTGGAAAGGGCAGGTAGGGGGACAAAAGAGAGAAAGTATAATGATTTTTAAACAATAAATGTTTAAGGTACAACCCAAGAGTTTCAAGAAATGTCAGATTTATAGAGATGCTCTGACCTATATCCCAGGACAGGTGCCTTCCTTTAACCAGCTGGAGGCACTCTCTGCCATTAGGGGAGTTTCAGGAGGAAATAAAATCCGAGACACACTATGCATGACTGATAAACTCCCTTATGAAATTACTTCATATATTCTTTAGCATTCTAAAATAACATTCTGGTTCATAAACCCAGTTAACAATTACCAAAAAAATCACTTCACCAAGGTGAGCTCTGCAGCTCTCTGGCAATGGAATCGCCTTTCTACAATTAAACCTGTTTTTTTTTTTTTTTTAAAGATTTTATTTATTTATTTGACAGAGAGAAATCACAAGTAGATGGAGAGGCAGGCAGAGAGAGAGAGAGAGGGAAGCAGGCTCCCTGCTGAGCAGAGAGCCCGATGCAGGACTCAATCCCAGGACCCTGAGATCATGACCTGAGCCGAAGGCAGTGGCTTAACCCACTGAGCCACCCAGGCGCCCCCAATTAAACCTGTTTTTATGGGATGTTATGACAAACACAAAGCCAAGTGGGGAAGAAAGTAAGCCTTAACCACATGGATCATCAGAAAAAAAAGTTTAGAAAATGATAAGGTTATACAGTCCCACCATTAAAACAAACACATCAGTCAAGTCCAAATTTTAGTATACAGGAAATGTTAGTATTCTTATTCTGAATAAAATCATCAGCATAACATTCACCAACCAAATGTGCAAGCCATTCCAAACATAACTTTATGGATTCTAAAATTCAGCCAAACTACATTAAAAGAAAAAAAACAATTGCTGGCTGACCCAAAAGAAAAACGTACAAAGATAAGACGACCAGGAGTGGTCAACAGACATGGGAAAAATACATATGGCAATAAAAAATCAAAAGACGTCCCACTTCACTGACAAGTAAAGAAAGGCTTGCACATGACGTGCCATTTCACTCTTCACGTTAAAAGAAGTTGTAATGGTCGGCCAGGAGGCAGGGAAACAGGAAGTGACTGCACCAATGACAACAGAAACTGGTTATCTTTTCACAGGACTAGCACCATCTATCAGAATTTTTAAATACACTTACTGTTTGTCCCACAATTCTTCTAGAAATTTATCCTACAATTTCACAAAGTAGATAAAGTTAATATTCAACATGTTTACTACAGTATTAGCAGCAAACACTAGAAATCTAAAAAAGCCAACATCAGGGAATTAGCTAACTACCTTAAGGCAGGCATACCAAGTTCTAGGGCAAAATGACAAAAAAAGAATCCATACTCGGGGTGCCCAGGTGACTCAGTTGGTTGAGCATCCAACTCTTGATTTCAGGTCATAATCTCATGATCATGGGATTAAGCCCCAAGTCAAGCTCCGCACTCAGTGTGGTGTCTGCTTGAGATTCTCTCCCTCTCCCTCTGCCCCTGCTCACACTCTCTAAAATATAAATAAATCTTTTGGTGCTCTGGGTGGCTCAGATGGTAAAACGTCCACCTTCAGCTCAGGTCAGGATCCCAGAGTCCTGGGATCGAGCCCCACATCAGTCTCCCTGCTCAGCAGGAAGACTGCTCTCCCCCTCCCTCTGCCTGCCTCTCTGCCTACTTGTGATCTCTCTCCCTGTCAAGTAAATAAATAAAATCTTAAAAAAAAAAAAGTTTAAAATAAAATATAAATAAATCTTTAAAAAAAAATCCACACTAAAAGATACCTTAACTGAGTTACTGAACTTCAGCAACATAGATTTCTTCTAACAACCATATATAAAAGGCAAGCTTTCTCTAACTGGGGTAAAGGGACAGCACTGTATGAATTCGGCTAACAATGCTTTTCTTTTTTTTTTTTTTTAACATTTTATTTATTTATTTGACAGAAATCACAAGTAGGCAGAGAGGCAGGCAGAGAAAGAGAGGAGGAAGCAGGCTCCCCGTGGAGCAGAGAGCGCGATGTGGGGCTCAATCCCAGGACCCTGAGATCATGACCTGAGCCGAAGGCAGACGCTTAACCCACTGAGCCGCCCAGGTGCCCCAACAATGCTTTTCTACACACCATTCAATAGCAGAAAACAATGGAGAAATATCAACAAAATGCTTACGAAAAGAATACACGAACCCTGAGGATTACCATTTATGGAGAACAACAGATAGGCATACTCAAACGTGAAATAACTCAAGGAATATAGCAACCATAAACTCTTCTGAAAAAAATTATTAGGGATGACTGGTGGCACAGTCAGTTAAGCATCTGCCTTTGGGATAGAGCCCTGCAGTGGGCTCCCTGCTCGGCAGGAGGCCGATTTCTCCCTCTGACTGCTATTCGCCCTGCTTGTGCTCCCTCTCTCTCCTTTCTCTGACAAACAAACAAACAAATAAATAAATAAAATATGCCCCAAAAATTATCAGCGAATCAATGTTGAATAGATTAAAAGGGTCAACAAAACGGCCAATCCCAAATGGTAGAACAATGTCCAAGGATCTGCAAGAGAGAATGCAAACCCAGAATTTTATACCTAGCCAAGATGTCCTTCAAGCATAAAAGCAGGCATTCCTGATTCATCACATAAGTGATAATAAAATCTAGCCAGCAGGAAGATGAATTAAAGACTTCAGATACGAACCACAGTTAAAAGAACCGATGGGGAACACTGAATCCTTTAAAATATAAAATGAACGGGTGCCTGGGTGGCTCAGTGGGTTACAGCCTCTGCCTTCAATTCAGGTCATGATCCCAGGGTCCTATGATCGAGCCCCGCATCGGGTTCTCTGCTCAGCAGAGAGTCTGCTTCCCCCCTCTCTGTCCACCTCACTGCCTACTTGTGATCTCTCTCTGTCAAGTAAATAAATAAAATCTTTAATAAAATAAAATAAAATATAAAACGAAGACTAAATACTGGTTATGGTCATGGAACATACTATAAATGCTCTAAAGACCCTGACAAAGTAAAATAAGAACCAAGAATGAGAAGAGGGAAATAGAAGGAATGTTCTTATTTTTCCTATTATTAAGTTCACTGATACTGCCTAGAACTAAAACATGGAATATATTTATTAAAAATGATGCCATCTTCTTGGAGCACTGGGCTGATTCAGTCAGTAGAAAACACAAGTCTTGATCTTGGGGTCATGAGTTCAAGCCTCACACTGGGCATAAAGCTTACTTAAAAATAAGTAAATAAAATAAAAATGATGCCATCTTCTTAATAACTTTCATAATCTTTTTCCTTAACCTACGGGGATTTATCAAGAGCTAATGATTACTGAAGCAAAGATTCATTTGAAGTTTGACAATTCCTTTTTCCGTTTCACTTGTTTTCTTTTTTTGCTATTAAATTCAAGTGACCTCAAAGGCACTATGCTTAGTGAAAAGAGTCCATCTCAAAAGGTTACATACTGACTACAGTTATACACCATTCTTAAAATGCCAAAACTATACACAGAGAAACAAGTGGATGCTAGGAGAGAGGGTATGGGGCTAGAACACAGAGAGCATTAGGCTTGAGGGAGTTCTGTGCTGATGGGATCGCTCTGTACTTTAACTAAAGTGGTAGTTACACGAATCAACATATGGACTGAACTGCACAGAATCATAATACAAGTGACTGTAGGTGAAAACTACATGGGGTCTAGAGTCAGTAACTGACATGGACCAACATCAACTTCCTGGTTTTACACTGGACACAGCTATTAAAGATGTCACCACTGGGGACTCATAATCATCCTTTCGCAACTTTCTGTATTTAAGTATTTCAAAAAGTATACACTTTGTTATAAAATACAAGTAATAGTAAATTGATTTTTCCTTCACTTAAAAATGAACATGATCCCAGAAATCAGAATGATCACTTTTTAAATGAAAGTACGCATTTTAGGACTCCTTCTCATTTATCCAGATAGATACATACATACAAAAACACATGGGTATTTATGTAAGGTTAACCGTAGTTCAGGCTGATAGAATTTGGGGTAACTTCTTTTTCTGCCAACATTCTTGGCACCTTTTAATACTACTTTGTTTTTAATAAGCACATGTCATTTTTGTAAAAATTATCCAGTTATTACTCTTTTGTAAATAAATAAAGACATCTTCCCAGGTCTGCTTACAAGCCAATTTAGAAATCAATGATTTTTTTCCCCTCAGCTGCATTCAGCTCATAAAATACCTTTACCTTCCCAGGGAGTCTGAGACCAGAGATCTTTTTCATGATGACATCTGTATAAAACAGCCACAGGCTCTGTGAGGTACCTGAGCCACTGCACCTGCTAGACCTAATGGGCTTCGCTGAACTCCTCTGCGTAAAGTCAAGCCACCCTCCTCACTGCTAACGTCCTGTCATGGGGTCCAGCTACCACCGTGCCAGCAACCATCATTCCATTCCTATCGCATTAGAGGATATGCAGATACCTAGCTTTGCTGCTATCAGCAAACTTCTACCATCCTGCCCTTTCCGTTAGGAAGTCGGTTTTACAAGTTTTACGGTTAGAGGACTAGATGTACTATTTTTCCTGGGACAGTACACCCAGTTAGGCTACAGTTCAAGTGAATATGCCTGTATAAATGTGCACTGGCTTAAGAAGCCTACTCATACGGAAAAAACATGGGCTGTGTAGTCAGAACCGTGAGTCTGAACCCCATCTCTACCAACCTGCTGTGTAATTTTGGTCAAGTTACTTACCTTGCCCTCCCTGACCCTCAGTGTCCTCATCTTCCCAAACGTACGGCGGGAGCAGATAGGACCTCCCTGGCCGGGCCGCCGTTAAACTGAACGAGGTACCGTGCGCAGCGCACACGAGGGCCCCTCAACGAGGACGAGTGTCCTGATGAAACGCGCAGACCTCCTGCTCCCTCTCTGACCCCAGCCTCCTTCCTCTCCCATCAGCCTCCTGCTCCTCCCCTACTTCTCTCTACACTGGGAGTTTCCTCAGCCTCCACCACCCCTTCCCTCGCCACACCCCACCCCCACTGTGCCCCAGTACTTCTCCCAGCGCAATTCCTGTCTGGAGCCTCCCCCTAAGTACACATCGACACGGCATTTCTGGTAGCAACTTCCCCTGACCACCTGTCCAGCGCCCCAGCCCCATAAACCACCACCACCACCACCACCCTCACTCCCCCTGCCTGTCCCCATCCCGTCTACTTGCGCAGAAGAAAAATGCCCTTATCAGAGCTTGCTGGCTCTGATAAGGCTCTGAGAGTAAGACAGTGCTTACTATATTCGCACTCTCCAAATACTGCCATTGTCATTGACTAAGGTCTAAGGCCCACCTTGACCTTCCCGGATATTTTTTTTTTCAACCCTCCCTCTTTTGACTGCCTCACTATGTGCAGAATGCTTAAGAGGCACTGGAAATGCAGAGGCCTAAGACTCAGCCTGATAGGGACTCCTAAAGACAAGGAACTAATCCTCCAACCCACAGGCTTGGAGTGGGACCGAACGGAGACCAGAGGATTTGGAGTCTTTCTCATACTGAGCTCTTCCAGCTTCTGAACTGTTTGACACTTACTAGAAGAAGGTAGTCTTACCATTTCTATACAGCAATAACAAATACATCAAAATAATAAAAGCCAAAAGAAAAAACCTAAGCATAATAAAAGATGGTAACTGTTAAACTACCAGCTGGAAGGCCTCAAAGAGACGGTATTTAAGGTGACCTTGAAACGGTAGGAAGGTCTCACCTGCAAAACCAGAAAGTAGAGCAGAGCAGACGGAAGAGCCTGAGCAAAAGGAAGTGCGAAGTGTGCCCAGTGTTCTGGGGATGACAGGTGGTTTGTTATGGCTAAAGACATTCCAAATCAATCACCTTAAACTTTTAATGGATCATCTTCAATCCGTACTGAGAGGACGAAAAGTAAAACTGAAAAATCCAAGGCCCAAGTGCTCTCCATCATTGTGCAGTAATAACAACTTGGTCTTCGGGGAGTCTGGGCAGCTCAGTAGGTTAAGCATCCAACTCCGGACTTCAGCTCAGGCCAGGACACAAAGCCCATCTTCCCGCTGGGCTGAGGATTCTCTCTCTCCTCCTCCCTCCGCCCCTCCCTCCCTCTCCTCCACTTCTCTCTCAAAACAACAATAAAACAAACAAACTTGGTCTCTAACAAAGGGGGCCCTCTGCTCTGAATCATCTGAGGTCAAAGTGCACGCTCCCAGCTGAGCTCCACAAGGTGGCTCGGGTAGGAACGCACACGATGAACTGCTAGGGGAGAACCTGGAAGCTGTCAAGACACTACGAGTGCAAAAGCAAGAGACGTGGCCTGACCAAAGTGGACAGAATGGAGAGAAAGGCTGGGTCAGAACACAAGTCAGAAGAGCACCCACAGGTCTACACGAAGGGACTAAAAGTGAAGAGGAAGTTAAAGATGACTCAGGTTTACCACTTGAGTGTCTGTGAATCAAGTCATGAACAGAACCAGGGCACGGGGCGGGAGGGGGTCACTAACCTGAGGCAAAGATGATGGATTTGGTTTTAGACGTGTTTGACCTGATGTCTTCGGGACACAGGACGATACCAACGGCAGGAGAGTGAGGCTGCGTTCTCCGGGACACACAGGTCCTAACCGAAGCCATGAGAAAGACCAAGGGAGACTGAGCCAAGGCAGTCATGTCATGGGAGCCAAGAAAAAGTCCAGTGGTCGCCACGGGCCCAAAGGACAAGTCAGCGCCAGGACTGAAAAGAGGCCCTTTACACTGGCTCAGCACACAGAAGTTAGAGGCGATCCGGAAAGTGAAGACATGAGGTCAGTACACAACGGGCGTAAAACGTGCCGGCCGAGAGCAGCGGCCCCCAGCTCAGGAGCCCCTCCCTCCTCACCGCAGCCTGTACTGTCACATCTTCCTTGACTGGGACACACGTACCGACAAGCCACTTTCGTAACAGCATCGAGACCCTTGTCCTGCCCCACGCCAACCCCCTGCACCTGAACCCAGCAGGAGCTGCCCACCCCCCACAGAGCAAAGTCTCCTGTCACCTTCCTGTCGGCTCTGTACCTGTCATCTCCATTCCCACCAAATCCAAATCACCCGTTAAGGAAACCCCACTGTCCCTGTCACCAGGTCAGAGCCCGCCAAACCGAGCTTGACCCTTTCCCTTTCCTTTATCCCCAGATTCTAGAATCAGGTTTTCAAGCAGTAAAAACTCTTACTGTTCAAGTCCTCCTCACCCCGATTCCATACCCAAGAACCGACCTTTGTCACATCCAGACATGCAAGGTATCATATCCGTTTCCCACACTGATCTAACCCTGCACGGAAGATGGATTCCTTCTCCTTCACGGGAAACACAAAGCCAAACTCCTGAGAGTAGTATGGAAAGCCCTCCCTGATCTAGCCATAAACCGCCTCCACGGCCTTCTCGGCAACTACTACTTGACAAAAAGCACCAGAGCCAAACCAGTCTATCCAATGGCTTGAACACTACACCGTTAGTTACAGCCTCCTCTTCTGAAATACCCTTTCTCTGCAAGCTCTCATCACAGGGAACCTCTCGGACTCCCATGCTCTAACGGCCCCGGAAGCACCCAAGACCTCCTGGCACTCCCACCCCAACGTAACTGTCACCCACGCCAGAAACCGTTCCAGGCTCTTGGGACACGTCAGTGAACAGAGTGAAGACCCCAAGCTCTAGCGAGTCCATATTTAGCAGGAGGAGGTAACAAAAAAAGACCTCATAAATAACATTATGTATATAAAATGTTTAAAAATGGTAAATGCAGGGCACCTGAGTGGCTCAGTTGTTAGGCAGCTGCCTGTGGCTCAAGCCATGAACCCAGGGTCCTGGGGTCAAGCCCCACATCAGACTCCCTGCTTGGCGGGAGGCCTACGTCTCCCTCTCACTCCCCCTGCTTGTGTTCCCTCTCGCGCTGTCAAATAAATAAATAAATAGAATCTTTAAAAAATAATAATGAATTTTAGGAGGGGGCGGGAGCCTGCGGGCCTGCGGGGCCGGCACCCAGTTCTGTTACCAGTTCTGAAGGGCAGCGCGCAGGCTGAAGATGCGATCACTGGGTGCGCGAAAAGAAGTCCTGCAGGGTGAAGCCGTCTCTTCCAAGAGCGGCGGAGGCCTGCAGAACACCACGTAGCCTTGGTCCAGGGACATGCAGGCAGCCCCGGCGACACTGCCAGCCCGGACAAATCACGTGAAAACTGGGCTGGAGGGCCCCAATTGCAGTAACTAATTGGTGACTGGGTCTTTAAAGTTCCATAGTTGGTTCTGGGGTATTGCGTTTTGAGAAATTCTAACCAAATGGCCTAGTCTGGCCCTGTCAGAGTCTGTTGTGAGGGGGCCTGGAGGGCTCATCATGATCCCTGGGATGGAGCCCCACATCGGGCTCGCAGCTCAGCGGGGAGTCTGCGCCTCCCTCTGCCTGTGCTTTCTAAAATGAATAAATAAAATATTTTGTAAAAATAAAATAAAATAACTTAATAACAAATTTTAAAAAATAAAAATAGATGGGGCGCCTGGGTGGCTCAGTTCAGTGTCTGCCTTCAGCTCAGGTCATGACCCCAGGGTCCTGGGACTGAGCTCTGCACTGGGCTCTCTGCTCTGTGGAAAGGCTCTCTGCTCTGTGGAAAGACTGCTTCTCTCTCTCCCACGTTCCCTGCTTGTGTTCCCTCTCTCACTATTTGTCTCTGTCAAATAAATAAAGTATTTTTTAAAATAAATAAAATGGTAAATGCTACACAGGGCGCCTGGCTGGCTCATTCAGTAGAGCACGCCAATTCTAGATCTCGAGGTCATGGGTTCAAGCCCCACGTTGAACATCAAGCTTCCTGGAAGTAAGGAAATAAGAAAGAAGGTCAATGCTACAAAAAGAAGTAAAGCGGGCTGTGAAGGAGGGGGTCAGAAGCTCCGGGGAGGACGTGAGAACCAACCACTGCTGTAGCGCCCGCACAGGGAGGGACCCTGACTGCGAGCTAGAGAGAATGGAAGGCCAGCGGTCAGGGAGCGCTCTCCCCTGGAGTTCTCCCGCAAAGGGGAACAAAGACATGGGGCAACAGCGGACCTGGCTAGAAGCAGTAAAGAAAGGTATTTACCATGAGAAGACCTGCCATGTTTGTGTCCTGCGAGTACCCAGCCCGAGAAAGTCCTCAGCACTCAACCAACGTTAACTCCTACACTTTCCCTTGACACCGGCGATTTTGTCATCTTACTGGCTCATACCAGATCTGTACAACTACCTGCAAACTTTTCCTAACCCTTCAAGACTCCAACGTGCCTCCTGGGAGAGCTCCCCTGGCACCTCTGCTCCGGAGTCCCCCTCGGCGGGGCTGCCTTTGTTCGCACGCATTCCTGCCCTCTCACATCACCACGGCCTCTTGCAATGGCTGCAATACAGCCCCATGCCCCTCGCGGGAACGGCTCCTGGAGGCCAGGCGCCACTAACCCCCGTGGGGTCAGAAAGTAACAACGGAAAGCTCTCACTGTGCTCTGGCTCTTGAGCCAGACTGCCTGGGTTTGAAGCCCCACTTCATCACTCAGCTGCAGTGTGGAAGGGCCCTGGATATTCTCATCCATTTAATGAGAAATAAAAATAGCATCTATCTCCTGGCATTGCTGGAAGAGTCACGGAGTTAACATGTGTAAAATACAGGGCATCCTCCAAACGCTATAACTATTAACTATTGTATTATTATATTGTACCCAGAGTACCTAAGATTATAAGCTTGACGTCGGAAATCAATCAGTCATTTCACGAATGAATAAACTGAGGCATTAAAAAGCTCTGTACATTACAGTCTGTGTTTTCTTTAACTTTCCCAGTAAAGTAATTTCGTCCTTTGAACCAGGTCATGTCTAATTTTCTCAAAAGCTGTTCAAGTCATTTCTTGATCACCGAACCTGCCTCCCAAACTAGCTCTAATTATGCGACTGCCTACAGACCCTCTGAGGACCGCGGACCCTTTCCCTAGCATCTCCTCACACCCCCACGGCTTCTTCATACCTCCCGCGCACGGGGGGGACCATGGAACAACACTGATGACCAAGTGTGACACAGCTCCTGAGTGGCCGAATCTAAGGTCTGATTTTGCCTCCGTTATAGTGACCACTCACCACTTGTTATGGGAATGCCACGGAAGGGGACATTCAAACTTAAGTCTTTGTAACCAAAACAATTTCCTAAGCAACTAGAGAACCACTAATTTAAGCAAGAGCTCGGTTTTGCACACCATTTCCACAATAACCAACAGCTCACTCAGTATTAGGTAACAACTTTTCAGAGAAGTAGTGGGAACCTCTGAGATATTACATCACTTAGGAACTCATGGGAATTCAACAAAAGCCAATGATTTAATCAAATGTACTTTCAGTACAGTTGTTAGAGTAATTCTGGACTACACTACACATTTTTTTGTTCTTACATTTTTATTTATTTAGTTGAGAGAGAGCGAGCAGCTGGAGGAGCAGAGGGAAAGGGACAAGCAGACTCCCCACTGAGGAGGGAGCCAGACCCAGTGCTCAGCCCCAGGACCCCAAGACCAGGACTCTAGCCTAAGTCAGACACTTAACCAGCCCCCATCACCATCTACCTCAGAACCAAACAAAATATATCCGGGTGGCGTTCCAATGATCTTCCATGATCTTCCGTGTGAGACCCGCGCATGTGCGGATGGACAGGCCCCAACTTACAAATGGTTCAACTTTAGGAGGCTGCAAATGCAATTCACAATCAGTAGAAACCATACTTGGAATTTCGACTTTGGATCTATCCCTGGGCCGGCGACATGCCGTACAAAATTCTCTCGAGATGCTGGGCAGTTGCAGCCGGCTACGGCTCACAGTCAGCCCACCATCACCAGGGTCAACAACCGACACAGCCACAACCATTCTGTCCCTCGCCTTCAGTGCAATATTCAGTAAGTGACATGAGATATTCAACACTCTGATATAAAACGGGCTGTGTTAGATGGTTCTGCCCAACAAGCCACCCCTTGTACGCTTACCCGTTCTAAACACATCGAAGGGAGGCAAGTCAGGTGTATTTTTTGACTGACAGTATTTTCAGCTTACAAGGGGTTTATCGGGACATAACCCCACTGTAAATGGAGGAAGATCTGTCCTGCCAAAAAGCACAGGCCTTGCAGTAGAGTGCCTTGGTCCAGATGCCGGCTCCACCCAGGAATCCTACAGCTCCTCTGTCCTCAGCCCCTCTGGTAAAACTGGCAAGAATGTGGGCGCCTGGGTGGCTCAGTGGGTTAAAGCCTCCGCCTTCAGCTCAGGTCGCAGTCCCAGGGTCCTGGGATCGAGTCCCGCATCGGGCTCTCTGCTCAGTGGGGAGCCTGTTTCCTCCTCTCTCTCTGCCTGCCTCTCTGCCCACTTGTGATCTCTCTCTAAGGAATAAATAAATAAAATCTTTAAAAAAAAAAAAAAAAAAAAAGCTGGCAAGAATGTAACCTAGCAGGGTGGTCTTGTTAACCAGACCAGACTGACTGACACAAGAAAAACGATCGCTAGCTCACAGCAGATCCGTAATAAATGGTGTTATCGCATTATACTATGTTCATCTCATCAGGATTGAAGTTTTACAAAGACATGAAAAAGACTCAAACAGGGACTCCTGGCTGGCTCAGTTGGTTAAGCGTCTGCCTTCGGCTCAGGTCAGGTTCTCGGGGGTCATGGGATGGAGCCCTGCACCGGGCTCCCTGCTCAGTGGGGAGTCTGCTTCTCCCTCTCCCTCCACCCCTCCACCCTGGCTTGTACAGGCGCTCTTACACGATCGTCTCTCAAATAAATGAATAAAATCTCTTTAAAAAAAAAAAAAAAAAAGGCGGGGGTTGGGTTGGGGCACCTTGTTGGCTCAGTGGGTTAAAGCCTCTGCCTTCGGCTCAGGTCATGATCCCGGAGTCCTGGGATCGAGTCCCGCATCGGACTCTCTGCTCAGCGGGGAGCCTGCTTCGTCCTCTCTCTCTCTCTGCCTACTTGTGATCTGTCAAGTAAATAAATTAAAATCTAAAAAAAAAAAAGCGGGGGGAGAGGCTCAAACATGTGTCAACTATTACTCCTAAAAGTAAAAATGTTAAGTAAGAAATAAAAAGGCAAAAAAGTTCCTGGAAAAAAGCAAGGGATGTGATCCCAGGGGGAAAATCTCCTCCTCCTGTAGACACACACCAGGCAACGATTTCCTCGCATTCTGGTGACAAGGCCTGCCCCACCCACACCCCTGACCCTTGGATACCTACAGGATGTGAACCCCCAGTGTGAGTGATGAAGAAAGGATCTGTGTCCTAATCTGGTCACAGTCACTGTGGCCACCCCTTGCCTGCTTAAGTATGTGAGGTCGAGCTTACAAAACGCTTGACTCGTAACTTAGTCCCAGAAAAAAATGTACATTGTAATCATGGAGTCAACTACTTTACAACAATTGCTCAGAAGTGGCCATTTTCATAATGTTCTGATTGCCAATTAAAATGAATTCTGAACGCAAGGATGCTGGGCTAGCTTAGTCAAGAGCTGGTAAGATTCTGCCAACGGGGGTCCTAAACCTCCATTCCTGGCAAGCTCCCTGAGGGGAGGAGCTTGTCTGCCCGTTCATCAGACATTTCCTAGAGCCTGGGGTCCGGTGGCAACTTAAAATTCAAGGAGAGATTTCGACACCCCTGTTCTAGGCAGCATCACTCACAACAGAACATTATTTAGTGTTTAAAATGAAGGAAATCTGACACATGCTACAACATGGGCGAACCTGCCGGACATCATGCTGAGTGAAGCCAGTCACAAAAGACCCAATACTGCATGATTCCGCTTCTGGGAGATACCGAGAGTCGTCAAATTCCCAGAGACCGAAAACAGAGCGTGGCCGTAGGGGATGAGGAAGAAGGGAATGAAGTTATTGCTCCATGGGTACAGTTTCAGTTTTAAGATGAAAAAAGTTCTGGGGATGGGGGGGATGTACCTTCACCACAATGTCAAAGTACAACGTGACCCTGGAACAACATGGCTTTGAACTACACGGGCCACTTACACACGGAGGGTTTTTTTTTCCCCCAATAAAACAGCACAGCACTGTAAATGCACTTTCTCTTATGACTTTCTTAGTGGTATTATTTTCTCTCGCTTACTTTGCTAAGAATACAGTATAGAATACATACAACATTCAAAACAAATATTAATCGACAGGTAACGTTATCAGTAAGGCAACAGGAAACTAACGGTAAAGTTTTGGGGGAGTCAAAATTATAGATGAATGAGGAGCCTGGGTGGCTCAGTGGGTTAAAGCCGCTGCCTTCGGCTCAGGTCATGATCTCAGGGTCCTGGGATCGAGCCCCGCATCGGGCTCTCTGCTCTGTGGAGACCTTCTTCCTCCCCCTCTGCCTGCCTCTGCCTCCTTGTGATCTCTCTCTGTCAAATAAATAAATAAAATGTTTAAAAAAAAAATTATAGATGACTTTCCACATGGAGGGGGGCAGCGCCCAAGACCCCCACCTTGTTCAAGGGTCAGCTGTACTTAATGCTACTGAACTGTATGTAACACCTAAAAATGGCTAAAATGGTACTTTTTATGTTCTATGTATTTTACAACTTAAAAAGAAGAACCAGGAAATTAACGTAAGACTAAATGAAGGAAGCAATGCGGAGTACTACCTTCATCCTCACGCCGTGTTCTATCTCCTGCCTCCGGATAGTTCATTAAGGGACTCCTACCACCATATTTTACAGATGAGAAAGCCGGGCCTCCGAGAGCTTGGCCCATCGGCCACTGCACTACACACCGCACCTGCTACCCGGGGCTGCTCAGCATTCACGGTGCCTTTTACCCGCTGGTTGGAGGCCGCGTGAGGACAAGGGCCACGACCGAGGTCTTCTTTCGATGCCCAGAAGCTAACGCAACACCGCACAGGCCCCTTGAATGTTTTAAAAAGTCGCACTGGCCCGAGCACCTGCATCACAGATGTCATCATGTCCCTTTCTCTACGAGGTCCCCACAGCACTGAATGGTCAGCCTTAGCACCGCTCCCCTCCCCGGGGTGCTCCAACACAGCCTGGGCACTGCAGCGCTCCCCCTGGGGCGTGCTGTGTACCCGAGCTGGGGCACATAAAGGGTCGGACACAGCCCGGCTGCGGAGCGGTCGGGCTGGGGACGCAGGATCCCACGGCAAAGCCTCCTAGACCGGTGCGAGCACCGAAGTCGGAGCAAGCGCCGGGGGCGGCCGTGGGTCTGAGAAGCGCGGAGAGCGGCCTCTTCCCAAGAGGTGGGTCCGGAGCGGGACCTGCGAGAGTGAAGCTTCCCGGGCACGACCCGGGGGAAGGCCGGGGCGTGAAGCGGAAGCAGCCGCCCGCCGCGTGTGAGCGGCCCCACTCGGACTCTGCTCTGCACCCCCGGCCAGGCGACCTCTGCGCATCCCCAACCGGTTTCCTTCGCTGTAACACCACGGCCAAGCCCCCATCGCACCCCTGACAGAGGCGCTGGAGGCAAAGGGCCGAGTTCACACCGTGCCCCCGTCACTGAAGAGTGACCTTGAGCTCGGGAACCAGCTGCCCGGTGCCCCGGTCTCCCCCGGGTCAGGAGAGCGCGACGGAACCCGCGTCACTCACTCGCCCGGGCCCAGGCACACCGTCCGCCGTCCACGCGCGGCAGCGCCGCAGGCCAACAGGCTCGGCGCGCAGGGACGCAACCCCCAGAGGCCGGGGCAGTGCCCGCTGCGCCGCCAGGTCGCTCCCAGGCCCGACACGGCGCTGGGGGGAGGGGAGCGCCGAGCCGGGGCGGCCGAGCCCGCACGCGTGTGTCCCCGCCGCGCCCGGCACGCGCCTCTCCCCGCCGCGGCGAGCAGCGACGGTCAGCAGTCCCGGGGCCCGCGTCCGCCCGCTCAGACCCCGCACCCGCGAGGCCCAGGCCTGCGGCCCCACTTACCATGCTGGCCGGGGGAGGGCGGCTCAGGTGAGCTGGCTCTCGAGCTGCGGACACGTCCCGCGCGCACAGGTCAGGTCATGGTCCCCGCAGGCTCGGGAAGTCCCCCGCCCAGGCCCAGACAACCGCCGCCCCACCCGGGCCCCGCGGGGACCCTCTAAAGCGAGCGCAGCCCCCCGGCCCGCCTCATCGGGGACCCCCTGAACAATTCATCCAGAACCACCCGCCCGTCCCCAGGAAAACGGAAAAAAGCAGGAAACGGGGCTCGGAAGCCGGGCAGAGGGCAGCGGCTGGGGGGGGGGGGGCGGGGCGCCCCGCCCGGGCCCGACCCCCGAGGGGAGGCTCCGGGCCCAGGCAGGGGCTCCCGGCCTCCGCGTCCAGAAGCGGCCGCGGGCCCGGCCCCGAGGCTGAAGGGGCGGAGGCCGAAGGGGCCCCGGCGGCGCGGCCCGGGCGGCCGGCTCAGGGAAGGGGCCCGCGGGCCCGCGCTGTCCTCGCCGCCTCAGCCCGCACGGCCGCCGCCGCCGCCCCCCGGAGCATCCCGGCGCGCGCCCGCCCCGGAGCCACCCGCTCGCGCCGCGCGGCCGCCCCCGACCAACAGCCCCAGCGCGCCGGAAGTGGCGAGCGCCCGGCGCGGCCCCACGGCGCGGCCGCCGGGCTGCGGCGCTGGAACCGGACCAATCCGGAATCGAGCGGGGCGGGGGGGCGGGGGGCGGGGCGGGGCCGCACCTGACGGCTCCCGCCCGGCCCCGCCCCGCCCGCCTGGCCCCGCCCCGCCGCCCGTCCACGCGGGCCGGCGGCCATGTTGGTAAAGGGCGCGGGTCGGCCATCTTAGTAAAGGGGCGGTTTCCCTTTCGCTTCGGGAGCCCATTCATTCCGCCGGTCTCCGGGAGCGTCTTCCACGCGCCGGGCTCCGGGGGCCCGGAAGTCCGTGGCCCCCAGCCTCCGCCCGCGTGGGGCCTACGGGCCTTCAGTCCACGCGTGCTTGAGCCCTGCCGTGGCCCAGGCGCTAGGACTGGTGCAGTAGACCCTGCGCGAGGAGGCCAGAAGCAGCGAGGGCAAGTGAACCAGTTAACCGTGTGAATGTTGGGAACGCAACAAAGTAGCAGCGCGCTGAGCTAGAAAATGCCGGGGAGGCACGGGAATGTCAACGGACATTACTGTAAAGTCAGCAATGGGAAGCACGATCAAAGCCGAAGGAGCCGAGAGAGGCGGCTGCCGGCTCAGTCGGTGGACCGGGCTGATCTCAGGGCTCTGAGCTTGAGCCCTGCCATGGGTGTAGAGATTACTTTAAAAAAAAAAAAAGGGGCGGGGGGCCCTGGCTGGCTCAGTTGGTAGAGCAGGCATCCCTTGATCTTGGGGTTATGAGTTTGAGACCCATGTTGGGTATGGAGATTACTTAAAAAGAAAATCTTTACAAAAATAAAAATGAGATCATAAAATCTTTAAAAAATAATAATAAATAAAATAAAAGCTAAAGAACAACAACAGCAGAGGAGCTGAGGGGGTAGAATGTGAGGCGTTCCTGTTCCTATCCTCCAACACGCTTGACTTGTGAAAGTGCTGATTTTAAGGAACAGAGGCAGTAAAGAACACCGACCCATAAGAGGTTGAGCCCTCGCGTGTTCCCACCGCATGGACTAGAACAAATTTGGATGACCCGGTGGTTTTCTTTCTTTCTTTTTTTTTTTTAATATTTTATTTATTTGACAGACAGAGATCACAAGTAGGTGGAGAGGCAGGCAGAGAGAGAGGAGGAAGCAGGCTCCCTGCCGAGCAGAGAGCCCGATGCGGGACTCGATCCCAGGACCCTGAGATCATGACCTGGGCCGAAGGCAGAGGCTTAACCCACTGAGCCACCCAGGCACCCCAACCCGGTGGTTTTCAAACCAGTGATCACCCATCCCACCCCTGGGTTTCAAAGATTCTCACTCAGTAGGTCTGGGTGGGGCCTAATTTACATTTCTAAGTTACAGATGATGCTAATACTGGCAGGTCCTGGGACCGCCCTTGGAGAGCTGCTGGGGGAATTCCTGAGAACCCCCCCCCCCCCAAGAGCAACAGCTTTCATTTATTTCTTCATCAACTATTTATGGCAACCCACTAAGGGACATCCGTGGTTCTGAGGATTCAGTGCCCAGAAAACATACACATGTGCTCTTATGAAATACACACGTTATTATAAAAGTATTATATGATAAGTCATCAGTTATAATTGTGATAAGGGTGTGAAAGAAAAATACAAACCACCATGAGAATTAATGGCCAAGGGATCTAGGTTAATCACCAGGGTAGGAATGGGGAGGAGGTCAGGAAATGACATTTATTTAAGCTGAGGCCTGAAAGACGCCTTGTAGTTTGCTAAGCAGAGAGAGGAGGCATAGACTATTCTAGGCAGTAGAAAACAGCATGTATTAGAGAATCCGTTTCTAGGCAGAAGAAACGGCATGTATTAGAGAATCCATATCCAAAGGTAAATGGATGAATCAGAACCAAGATCAAGCAACATGACCTTTCTTGGCTCAGCTTAGTGGGATGACCAAAGGCTGGAGGATAAGACGGATTTGGAGTGGAATCCCAGCTCTTAGCACTCACTGAAGAATGTTAAGCGCGTGACTATCAAAGTCTTGGCTTCCTGTGTAAATGGATGAAATAACAGGAATTCAAGTCAGACTCAGTTAGAGGTATGCCTTTGACTCACATAATTCCCATAACTGGACATCTGGAAATAGGTCAGCTTCAGGCCACTAGACTGTTTCAGTCCACGGAACATGCATGCTTGTGAGTTCAAGTCCCATATTAGGCAGAGAGCTAGGAAGGTAGGGAAAGGGAAGAGAGGAAAAGAGAAGTCAGGTTCATGCTGGGAGTCATGGAGGCCCTGGGTCCATTCCTTTAGGATTTTCTTGGCTCTGCTCTCCTCAACGGATCAGCCTTGTCCTCCAGAAGACTGCTAGGAACAGCCAAGACCACAAGCATCCAATCTCACATCCAGCAAGAGAGACCCCTTATCTCACATCCTTTCTCGTGGTAATAAACGTTATCCTACTGGTCCTGGTTGGCCCTATGCCTGTCCATCCCTGAGCTAGCCACCGTGGAGGAGGATGGAATTGATATGATTGGCTTTGAGAACCCTCTCCTGGAGCTGATTTCAACTCTTCACCTGGCACATAAGGCATGCAGTAAATCACAGCTATTTTTAATTTTTCTCCAGGGATTTTGTCCAAGTCAACTAAATAACACTTTGTTATTAATATTAATCTCAACCTGTCTACTCCGAAAAAAAAGATTTAAGGCTGCTATTACTTTTTGTTGGCACTCCAGAGATGGCCCCCATCCATCTCCTCCGGCCCATTCCTACTCTCCTGCCTTGGTCCCATTTGTTCAGTTACTCATTCAACAAACATCTGGTGAGTATCTACGTTTTGCCAGGCCTTTTCCTAAAGACTGAAAACTCCAAAATGAGTAAGATTCAGGCCAGTTGTTCAGTGCCTCATAGCAGAAAAAATGCCAGCACAAGAAGGCACTATAATAGAGGCGTGTGCAAACCTAAGTGCGCAGGAAGAGGGGAAGGAGCAACTCGCTATGGACAGAGGAGTGATGAGAAGGTTGAACAAAGATGGTAACATTTTCATTGGGTCTTGCTGGATGAACAGAGGTTCTCCTGACTGCTACAGAGGCCCCACTCCAAGGTCTCCCGCGGCATCCAGACTGTTTCCATGGCAAGTGATGAGATTGTAGCTCTGGAATTTGGAACCCTATCAGAGGGGAAAGGGGACTTTGTTGTCTCATGTAAGAGAATCCTCCAAAGATTTACATTGATTTCAGACATGGCTGCATGCAGAATCTGAAATGTCATTGCAGAACTCCGTTTCTCTCCATTTCTTGGTTCTGGTTCCTTGACCAGGGGTCCTTTATCCACACCGTCTCACTGGCATATCTAGGCTTTATCTTCTCGCAGATGGAAGCCTGGCAGAGAAGAAAGCGTGCCTCTCCTACAAGTATTCCAGGGAAATAATCTCCTTGGCTTTGACTGGATCACTCCTGAGCCACTCACTGTGACCAGGGGAATGTGATGCGCTGATTGGCTGGACCTCAGTCACATGCTCTACCCCAATTTCCAGAATAGCTCTTCCTACGGCTAAAATCTCTCTGAGCCCCACCATAGCCCTGTGAAGGCCTCAGAGCGTGAGGAATTCTCTCCTTTTTCCTGCAAGGAATTGATTTCTCAAGAGGCAGAGGTGTTACCGCTCAATAGGGATTTAATGAATAAAGAAAGGATGAGCTTCTGGCACCCTCTGTAGGAGACAGGAACAGTTTCTATTTAACATGGCATTCAAGGCCTTTGAACCTCCCGCCACACTCTCTGGTTGAGTTTTTATTCTTGTGCAGCTGGATGGCCTTGAGCAGGTCACCTCATCTCTCTTTTACCTCAGTTTCCTCATCCATAAAATGGGAATGGTACTAGTACCCACTTTAGATACCTGTATCATTTGGCTTCTATCAGGAAATTCTAGTTAGAAGAATTGACAAGGGAACTATTTTTAAAGAGGTGTAAGAAACCCTACCAAAGATCATACAGTAGCCCCAGTCTAGTAACAACAGGACTCTGAGTATCACTAGGCCTGAAGGGCCAAGAGGAGGAACAGTTGCCAGAACCTCTATAGAGAGAATGGTGTGAGCAGAGCTTGGGGAAGCAGCCAGCCAAGGTGTTCCTGCAGGAGGAACCCGACCTCACTCTCTTCCCACCCTCTATCTCCTGTTGGGGCTCCCCATTGGACAAATCCATCCAGAAGCCGGAGAGGAAGGGAGTCTAGTGATGTGGTTGTTGGGGCCAACTTCCTGGACACAAAGAAGGGGGAAGGGGGCTCCATGGAAGAGATCCAGCAGAACATTACCGTGACTGTGGCACAGCACACGATGTTTAGAACTGTGGCACATGGAAAAGATGTTCCACAAGGTTTAGACATTAATTATTGATTATGTTTCCATCCAAGTTGCAGCCCACCTTCCCATCTCCTTTCCCTCCGCAAGCCCACCAAGCTAGACTTCTCATGGCTCCTGGAAAGCAGCAGGCTCTTCCCTGTCTCAGAGCCTATGGTTATGTCATTCCATCATTTTGGAATGCCCTTTTCCTCATCTATCCCTTACATTCCTACTTACCCCAAAGACACAATCCAAATGTCTCCTCCTGAGTGACCTCCTCCCATAAATAAATAGCAATTTACAAATATCCATTAGTACGAATAAAGGAGAAATCTTGTCTGAAGTCTTACCTAGTTGGGACATCCACCAGAAATATCCTACAGGAATTATCCATGGGCAAGGCATGGTGGGAGAGAGACGTCTAATGCTCACCAACATCGGCCTCGGCTCTTTTCCAACTTCAAGGGAGGTTTATACTTCCCCACTTCTTGCAGCTGAATAGGACAGTGGCAACTGGGTGGAGGTGACCGTGTCACTTCTGAGCCAGAGCGTTTCCTTGCCTGTCCAAGTCACTCTGATTCTGCTTTCCCCTGCCACAGAGAACTCTGAGGCATCATGTTGAGACTGGGGGGGAACCATGAGATGGATGGCGTGACTGCATGGGGCAGAATGCTGCCCTCAACTATACCAGGCCAGCAGAAAAAGCAAGAAACAAACTCTGTTTTGAGGGACTGGTACTTAGGGGTGCTTGGTGACTGGAACACACACACCCTGACCTATCTTGACTAGCACACGAGACTATGTGTGGTGGGTAGTCTACAAAGAAGGGCCCCCATTGAACCATATCTGTCAGAATTCCCATCTTTGTATAGTCCCTTGACTTTGACTCTGGGTTGGCCCTGTGAATTCACTTCTGACCAGTAAAATGGAATGGAATTGAACATGACTTCCAAAGTCAGGTCTTAAAAAGCTGCATGGTTTTTGCTTGGGTTTCTTAGGTATTTCTTTGGGACAAGCCAGCTAGCATTTAAGAAGTCTGATTACCTGAGAACCCCAAGCTGTGAGAAAGTTCTAACCAGATATGTGGGAAGACTGTGAAAAGAGAGAGTATTGCCTGACCAGCTCCATCCATTACAGTTGGCTCAGCTGAGGCACCAGCCATGGGAGGGAAGAGGCCATCTTGAACTATTGAGCCCAGTCATGACTTGGGAAGACTCCAGCTGCTGGCACTTCTCTGACTGCAACTACGTGGGAGGCCCAAATGGGAACCACACAGCTAGGCCCCATCAGTGTGCAGGACTAGAAGGGACAACAATGAGTGGTTATTTTAAATCATTACATTGGGGGATAAAACAACTCATAAGGAGCCATCACAGCTCCTTTCTTAGAGCCCTGTCAAAAATCAGTTGCCTATAGCTCCAATCAACCACTGAGCAACCCCCTAACATAAGACCTGGCCTATCTCTGTTGACTGGGTCCTTAAAGGACAGGAGGTACCTCGGGCTCACATTATGCAAGGTCACCCCTCTTCCAACCCCAAAACACACCCAGGTCTCCCAGCTTCAGTGAGCGCCAGGTGACCTTCTGGATAGAGACCTTCTAGCTGGAGGCCAACTCATCACCTTTACTGTGAGCTAGTTGCTGAAATGGATTTCTGTTGGCTTGGGAAACTTCAGAAGAAATGACAAAATGAAAAGTCTGTGGATGTTGCAATACCTCAATTCTGAACAATGTGTGTAATAGTTATTTTTATCTCAATTATTTCCCGAACAAGATCTAAATTTAGGAAATCCAGTGTGTTATGGAACAATAATTACTTTTTTAATGGCACACAAGAATGGGGAGGGTAATAAAAGATCACAAATGGATCCAAAAATACGGTGCTGACAAGAGAGAAGATGGGCCCTGGACTGTGGACCAATGCATATGAATTGAGTACAAAATACATCTATTTTATATGCAGATTAGAACAAATAAAAAATATAAAAGGCAGAAAATTAAAAGAACAGCTTGTTACGAAGCAGATGACAAATGAGGAAATAAACTAAGGCTGTAACAAAGGAAGATAGAAAAAGATTCATTACGTGATGACTGTATGCATCATCAAAGTCTTCAATACAGGTGTGACCCAAGTGTCAGCTGTTCCTTTGTCCTCTGGCTCCTGTGTGCTTTGGTTTTGGCCAACTTCTACCCAGATACAAACTTCTGAGCATCTTTAAATTTCCCATAACAATCCACTCATACCAAAGCAGTGTTTCCAGTGGGGGTGCAGCTGGCCTCGTATGAGAGACATCTCACCAAGTAACGTGATCCTGGTCACCAAATAATGACCATGCCTCCAACCCCCAGCAGTCATTACGACAAGCAAAACCAAGCCCACATGTTTCCAGTGTTCCTAGAGGCAGTATTCCCCTCAACAGAGAAACCCTGCACCAGAGCAATAGGAACCAATATTTACTGAAGATTTCATAAGGACACAGAAGAAAGGATTTACATCGCACATTCCGTAGCAAACAATCTAAACCCTTCATTCTCATTTTCTGCAATTGTCCATCCGCCAGACTGCTCCTAGATTATTTTTGCCTTAGCTCTTTACCCCTCATAATGCCTGGCTCTCTCCTTTGTCTTTCTTCCCTCCAGAATTTCATTCCAAATCTCAAGTTTCTCTCCTATGATGCAGAGAGGCACGTCAACGTTGCCTGTGATGCTACCCCATCTTTGTATATTCATGCTTATCATGGGCAGTGCAGAGGGCCCTCTCCTTAATAGAACCCACCATTAATAGAAGGTGGTAGACCCACCATTGCTGGTCACTTGACCACACTCAAGTGCTGTATCAACTCTGTTTGCTCTGGAGCATTCCGATATACAAAGTTGTCTCCATCGTGTGAAACAAGAAGGGTGTGGATGATGCGGGGATATCTGGTTTGGTTTGGTTTGGTTTTCATGTCGCTTCTGATAACTCCAGTTTTGCTACGAAGGACCACCTTTCCTTGATACTCAGTTTTTGAAGTTTTTGGGTGGGGCTGACCCCACTCCCTGGTGTCAGAGGTAAGCCTGTGACCCAAGATAATGTGGTTTCTTTTCATCTATTAACAAAACCAATGCCATAAAAGCCAATCTTATGCATACACATAAATGAGCAGGTTTACCTATAGGAGAAATTCACAAAAGTAGAATTACTAAGTCAAAGGGTAAATGCCTTTGTGAACTGATGGATTTTCCTGAGTCGCCCTCTGTAGGATTTGTCTACTCCTACCAGGTATATAGGACTGTATCTATTTCCACACAGACTGGCCAATAGATATACTGTCAATCTTCTGGATTTTTGTCCATCTGAGAATTGACATCACAATTTTCATTCTTTCTTTCTTTTTGAAAATTTTATTTATTTATTAGAGAGAGAGCTCTTGAGTTGTTGGGTTCTTTGGCCACATTTCTAGGAATTCTTTATGCAATATGGAGATTAACCCTTTGTGGTATTGACTTGCAAATATTTTTCCCAGATTTTTGTCTTTTGACTTTGCTTATGGTTTTGCTTTTTCAATGAAGAAGTTCTGATTTTTTTTTTAATTGTTGAATGAATCAATCTTTAAGGGCTTCTGATTTTTGAGTCATATTTAATAAGGATGGTTCCATGCCAATGTTTAAAGGAATTTACCCATACTCTCTTCCAGTACGATCTACATAGAATTTATTTAGGTGTATGGCATGAGGTACGAATCCAATCTCTCGTTTGAGCTAGGAGAAGCCAAACCCAAACCAGGCACAGAGTAAGGTGATTGAGTTCTCAGAAAGACACCAGACCTATTGTCAGAACCTGATGCATGGAACGGAAGAAGTGCCCACAACTGGCCAGGACAGCCAGGGCAGCACCACATTCCAGGAAGGTGACAGCAAACCCAGGGTCCCCATCAGCACGAGGATACAAGGAGATCAGGAGAAGGACCTGGGTAGCTGCTTCCGTTCTCCATGCTAGAAAAAAAAATAAATAAATTCATTGTTCTTCTGCATCATTCAAAAGCATTTTAAAGTTTCTATCATACAAAAAAATTTTTTTTAAGTAATCTCTACACCCCGCGTGGGGATTGAACTCATGACTCCGAGATCCGGTGTGGCATGCTCTTCCGACTGAGCCAGCTGGGTGTCCCTCCTTCATATAGATTTTATGCATTTCGTACTAAATTTATTTTTGGGTCTTTTACCTTTTGTGTTGCTGTTGTGGAGGGAGGTCACCACTTCCATTATCTCTTCTAAGTGGTTGTTGTTAGTAAAAATAGAGGAGCTATTGATTTCCCTCGTTAAATTTTGGACCCAGACAACTGAGTATTTTTATTGTTTTGTTTTGCTTTATTTTCCCAACAGAGTCACTTAGGTTTTCCAGGTATGAAACTGTATCCTCTAAGGGGCACCTGACTGGTTCAGTTGGTAGAGGACACAACTCTTGATCTTGGGGTCATGAGTTCGAGCCCCATGTTGAGTGTAGAGATGACTTAAAAAAAAATTCTGGGGGCGCCTGGGTGGCTCAGTGGGTTAAGCCTCTGTCTTCGCCTCAAGTCATGACCTCAGGGTCCTGGGATCGAGCCCCTCATCGGGCTCTCTGCTCGCAGGGAAACTGCTTCCCTCTCTCTCTCTCTCTGCCTGCCTCTCTGCCTACCTGTGATCTCTGTCAAATAAATAAATAAAATCTTTTTTTTAAAAAGTCTGTATGAAGGAAACCTCCCTTCCTCAATTTCTTAGAGACGACTGAAAACCGAGGAGGGTGTTTTTGCTGATTCCAAGTCCTGAATGTTCCCTGAGGAGAAAAAAAAAAAAAATTCACATGTCCTGTGGTACCTCCCGGCCTTTATGCAGGCTCACTCCTTTTCCACGCCCTCTCCCTTTATGTAGTAAATTGTTTTCTTGCTTTCTTTCTTTTTTAAGATTTTATTTATTGATTTTAGAGAGCATGAGCCCGAGAGAGAGAGAGAGAGAGAGAGCGAGCAAGCACAAGCAGGGGGAGCTACCGAGGGAGAGGGAGAAACAGGCTCCCTGCTGAGCAGGGAGTCCAATGTGGGGCTTGATCCCAGGACACACCAATATCATGCCCTGAGCCAAAGGTAGATGATTAATGGCTGAGCCACCCAGGCACCCCTATGTAATAGATTCCTGTCGGACTTCCAGCCCCAGATCAAATATCACTTCCTCTGGGAAGCTCTCCTTAACCTCTCTTCCCGAATCTGGGTGGCCTGTACTTGTCCATCACGGAGGTCACCCCAGTCATTGTGCTGCTCCATCTACGTGCTGAGCCCTGAGCTGTGTGGGGAAAATAAAATTGATCAGAGCCAGCCTTTGGCCTGGAGGAGTTGACATCAAAAGAGAAAAGTTGAGGGGCGCCTGAGTGGCTCAGTGGGTTAAGCCTCTGCCTTTGTCTCAGGTCATGATCTCAGGGTCCTGGGATTGAGCCCCACATCGGGCTCTCTGCTTGGCAGGGAGCCTGCTTCCTCCTCTCTCTCTGTCTGTCTCTCTGCCTACTTGTGATCTCTGTCAAATAAATAAATAAAAAATCTTAAAAAAAAAAAAAAAGAGAGAAAGAGAAAAGTTGAAGAACAGCCCAGTCTGCCAAGATTTAAAGACCATCTCAGGACACCAATGGAATAAAATGGCACACACTTCCATGCCAAGAGAGATTCACTCTGGGCTGAACCCAGTGGCCTGGGAAATCTTCAAAGAAAAGGCAGAGCTCAAACATCAAGAGAAGCTATGTGCACACAAATTGTCCCAGGGACATTCTGGATTCAGACTCTGGTCAAACAGCATGCTGCACTGGATTCAACAGCAGGCAATTTGGACTTTCGGTGTCAGCCTAAATGCTCACCTGCCACACTATTTGTTACAGGCTGAAATTCTCAAAATTATTTTAGCTTATATGAGAGAAAGGCAATTCAAATTGGCTCTAACAAAACAGGTATATATTCTGGTTCATATATATTAAAAGTCTGGGTATAGGTGGCCTTCAGGCATAGTTTTATCCAGGGACTGCTACTAGGTCCTTGGAACTTGATCTTGCTGTCTATTAGTTGATTCTTTGCTCTTGGCCAAGCTCTCCCCTAGTGTTGGACCTTGGCTGTACCAGACTTACCCTCTCAGGAATAAGTCTAAAGGAAAGAACAGTTTTCTTCCTGAATTGTTCTGGAAAGGATTCTACGACTTAATCTAGATTAGCTTTTGTTGAGCCATCACTTTTGAGCAGGGTGGAATTTAATTTGAAGTCCTGGATGATACTTATCTGTACTCTGTCACTCCTTTATTTCCAGATCTTGGTAACCTCCAATGAGGGAGGTTGGAGAAGGGACAGACTGGCAAAGGGACTTCTCCCTGCATAAAGGGAGACCTTGGCCTGGCACCTCCTCTGGGAGCAGGAACCTGTTCAACGTACCATGACACATGTTGTAGAAACCTTTAGTAGACAGGTCTGGATTTTCTCTAAACATTCAGTGAATCAAGGCTTCTGCTGGGCAAAATGGAGCCAAAAAGATGTGCTAGGTCCCAAGGTTGACAATAGTTGGTAAGCCATCCCCATCTTCCGGCCTGCTTGAAGGAGCAAGGTGTTCTGTTCGGTAGCCCTGAGCAGCATTCTCTTATCCGCATGACTCACTTTGACAAACAGAGCCTGGCATGGGAACCACTGGGACAGAACTGGTGGCTGAGCCTGGGCTGAGCAGGCTGGAGCGTGGTTAGGAACGGTCTTGCATCCACATGGCCCAGAATTCAAGAGGCTGCCACTGTTTAGGCAGCATATGTGACAATAAACAAAAACCCATTTGTGCTCATTTAAATACAGTGACAGTATATATATCAGGAATGCTTCAGCATCAAGTAACAAAGACTTAAAAATGAGGACTTTTTTTTTTTTGCCTAATAGTAAATAAACGATATGACACTATGTAGACTCAGCTGTTCAGTGGTGTTATGGAGTCTCTATGATTCTCTTAGCCTTGCCCTCGTGGTGGCAAGATGGCTGCTGCAGCACTAGACATTGTGTCCACATTCTAAGTAAGAAGAAGAGGGAAAGAGAATGTGCCAGCCACACTGGGCCCTGCCTTTTTTGGATAAAGGAAAAGCCTTCGTATAAACCTTGAACAGCCTTCTGCTCCCATCGTATTGATCAGAACAGAGAAAAACAGCCTCCCTAAGCAGCAAGAGTAGCTAGGAAAAGAGACAGTCTATTTTACTAGACTATAGTGAATATAGAAAGAGTGAGGAATACCAGACAGCGTCAACCACAGGAAAGTTTATTATAAACATGGTGGCATAATGTTTTGGGGACATCAACCTCTGTTCTTTTCAATTTCCCGATTTTTTTTTTCTTCCCTGCCGTCCAGCTTAAAGTTGTGCTTGTCCCCTCATGAGAAGAATGTGAAAAAGTGAAAAACAAGAAAAAGCCATGAGTCTGGCTTTTGTGTCTCAATACTTTAAGTCCTTATCCGAGAAACATAAAAGCCAAATATAAGGTTTTCCACCTTCAGATCAGGAATATTTCCCTGGGATATAGGGGAAAAGAGAAAGAGGAGATGTAATGAAAAAAGAGAGAGTTTGGAAAGTCTCTGAAGGCCAGACCCTGAGCACTCCTTCTTTTTTTTTTTTTTTTTTCCCCTCCCCCCTGAGCACTCCTTCTTGTGGGACATTTGAGAAAGTCCAAGAGTGGATGGAAAAACTGCTTTCCAGCGTACCTTGGTTCCCAGCGGGCATGAGAGCAGCAGAATGATCCCTGAGCCTTGGCGACAGTCCAGGAGAGGCCAAAGCAGTTGTGCAGACAGAAACTGAGTGGCCTGTGTAAGCTGACGACCAGGGATGGATGGCTAAGAATGGATGTCTTGGGGCGCCTGGGTGGCTCAGTGGGTTAAGCCTCTGCCTTCGGCTCGGGTCATGATCCCAGGGTCCTGGAATCAAGCCCCGCATCAGGCTCTCTGCTCAGTGGGGTACCTGCTTCCCTTCCTCTCTCTCTGCCTGCCTCTCTGCCTACTTGTGATCTCTGTCTGTCAAATAAATAAAATCTTAAAAAAAAAAAAAAAAAAAAAGAACGGATGTCTTGGGCACACCTGCATGGGCTTCAGGACCGACACTGCCCACCATAGCCAGGCATTTTAGAAGCCATCCAGGATTAGACACATTCACACAGAAAGGTGCAGGTGCCATCTTGGCTTGCAACAGACATGGTGGTGAATTATGAAAAATGTACCCTTGAGTATGTGGACTAAAGGGATAGTCCATGACAGAGATGGCTGGTAGCCTCCCCTAGCATCCATTCTCCCCTTGTCCCCCAAGAATGAACCCCTATTTTTAGCTGAACACATTTCACAGACTCCCTTGCAGCGAGGTGTGATCGTGTGACCATGTGGTGTCCAAAAAGTCATTACAGAACTGCCCTGTGGGAGTTACAGGAAGTCGCCTTCAAAGAGAGGGACCTGGGCGCCTGGGTGGCTCAGTGGGTAAAGCCCCTGCCTTTGGCTTGGGTCGTGATCTCAGGGTCCTGGGATCGAGCCCCGCATCGGGCTCTCTGCTCAGCGGGGAGCCTGCTTCCTCCTCTCTCTCTGGCTGCCTCTCTGCCTACTTGTGATCTCTCTTTCCCTCTCTCTGTTAAATAAAAGAGAGAGAGACAGACAGACCTAGGAGCCTGGTGGCTCAGTCAGTTAAGCATTTGACCCTTCATTTTGGCTCAGGTCCTGGTCTCAGGGTCGTGAGTTCGAACCCAAGTCAGGCTCTACACTGTACCTGGAGTCTGCTTAAGATTCTCTCTCTCTCTCCTTCCTCTGCCCCTCCCCGCCAACCCATTCTTTCTTTCTCAAATACATGAACAAACAAACAAAAGGAGGCACCTGCTTTTTTCCCCTGCTTCCTTGTAGCTACCTGGCATAAGGCGCTCCAGCAGCCATCTTGGTCCAAGAGGCAACCTTGAAAACAGAAGGGGGAGGGGAGTGGAGCCTGAGTCTCTGGGATGTGGCCTGCCTGCCTCTGGACAGGTTTGACATGCATGGGAGACGCACTGCATCAAACAAAGTGCCACAGGCCGAGGGGCTCAAAGAACAGAAACATATTTTCTCAGGATTCTGGAGGCAAGGTGTCAGCAGGCCTCCCTCTTCGGCACGTTGGCGGCCATCTTATCCTTGTCTTCACAGGGTCTTCCCTCTGTGTGTCTGTGCGTCCAGTCGTACTGGATCGGGGGCCCCCTGAATGACTTCATTCTTACCTTCCTCACCTCTGTAAAGCCCCCATCTCCAAACATGGTCACAGTTGCAGCGGCTGGGGTTAGGACTTCAGCACACGCCCTGTAGGGGGGCCACAAGGCGCAGCTCCTACACACACCTGCTCGCAGGAGCCAGGCCTACCTCCTAACGCAGCTCTGCGTCAGTCACGGTCCTGCCCTTGTGGTGACTCAGCTTCCTCTCTTGTGAAGCCCGGGCTTAACAGGCCGATGGCAGCTGTTGGTCATGTTGCTTCTCAAAAGCTCCCTCTAGGGCTGCTTTTCAGCTAAATTTAGGGCCAATCTGTCCCCATCGTGGGCTTGGTGTAGCTGGAGAAGAGTGTGGGCAGACTGACACGGCGCTGGCTGTGAGCCCACAGCCTCCCTCTGGGCCTCCCTTCCTCTCCCGCCAGGAGGCTACATAGGACCGGCTCGGGCCCTCCACTGACCACCGACATCCTCCCGTGATGCACTTGAAGAAGTTGAGGACGAGGCCTGTCCCTGTGGTCAGCCCTCCCTAGGCTTCAGAGAAGAGACAAGAGTTCCATCTGACGTCTGACACCCATTCGAGATGCCCTTCATGCTTAGCTGGAGAACCGTAATCCTACAGATGGAGAAACTGAAGCAAATCCCGACCTTTATGCCAGGGTCTGGGAGCCCACCTCTCCTACCTTCTTGAAAACGGCCCTCTTTTATATTTTCAACCCCTTTCAACTGGTCCCATCCCATTAACTTTTTAAAGAGAATTCATGGAAGCGCCCGGGGGGCTCCGTCATTAAGCCTCTGCCTTCAGCTCAGGTCATGATCCCAGGGTCCTGGGGTCGAACCCCGCATCGGGCTCCCTGCTCAGCGGGAAGCCTGCTTCTCCCTCTGCCACTCCCCCTGCTTGTGTTCCCTCTCTCGCTGTCTCTCTCTCTCTCTCTGTAATTAATTAATTTAAAAAATAAATAAAACTGAGGATATGTGCTTTGGTGAGTGCTGTGAAGTGTGTAAACCTGGTGATTCACAGACCTGTACCCCTGGGGATAAAAATATATGTTTATAAAAAATAAAAAATTAAAATATTAAAAAAAATAATAAATAAATAAATAAAACTAAAGATAATTTACCAGTTTTAAAAAAAACCCTAAAAACAAAAATGAAGTTATATTTATCACCCCTGTTCCTTACCCTCCCCATGCCCGAACCCCTGGTGGGACCACATTTTACTGTTTTCCCCAGTGTTTTTTTTTTTTATAAAGATTTTTATTTATTTGATAGACAAAGATCACAAGTAGACAGAGAGGCAGGCAAAGAGAGAGGGGGAAGCAGGCTCCCCGCTGAGCAGGGAGCCCGATGTGGGGCTCGATCCCAGGACCCTGAGATCATGACCCGAGCTGAAGGCAGAGGCTTAAACCACTGAGCCACCCAGGCGCCCCTTCTCCAGTGTTTTTTATGCAAATATAAGCAAATACAGAAATATTGTCATAGTTCCTATTTTCCCCGTGACTTACACAAAGGACGGCAAGCCGAATACACACTTCCTCCCGTGGCCTTTCCCGCACTTAACAGTATATCCCAGCAATCTTTCCATTACAGTACATAGAAACTTGCTTCATTTTTTTTTTATAGCAGCAAAATATTCCGTTTATGCCTGTACCATGGTTTATTTAATCTGTGCCCCACCGGGCTTTTTCCAGTCTCGTGAGAAAAAAGTCAACAACAATAATGACCAACACACACACACACACACACACACACACACACACACACACTTTTTTCCATGCCAAGTAGCTCCATAGCATAAGTTCCCAGAAGCCAGACGCTGAGTCAAGGATAAAAGCACCTGTCATTCTGATACATAGTGACGAATCGTCAATCGCAACAATTGTACAAATTTGCCAAACCCCTCGGAAAATGTACACAAGTGGCTATGTCTCTTTGGGCTCCCTAGAGTCAGAAGAAAAATGACAAACTAGGGGAAAATATTTGGAACCCAAATCACAAATGAAGGACTCCCCTGCCTAAGACATGCAACACTTGAAATCAGTAATAAAAACACCAGTGAACCAATAGAAGAACGGATTAAAAACATAAAAAAGATAGTCTCTAAATTTCCCCATACCGATGAAAAGCTGCCAAGTTCACCTGTAATAAGGGAAATGAAATGTCCACCAAACAAACATACCTGGGTGGCTCAGTGGGTTAAAGCCTCTGCCTTCGGCTCAGGTCATGATCCCAGGGTGCTGGGATCCAGTCCCGCATCGGGCTCTCTGCTCAGCAAGAAACCTGCTTCCTCTCTCTCTGCCTGCCTCTCTGCCTACTTGTGATTTCTTTCCCTGACAAATAAACAAATAAAATCTTAAAAAAAAAAAAATACCAAGAGGCTATTTTTCACCTGTTAAACAGTGACCAAAAAAATCCAAAAGGTTGACATTCCCTCATTATTTGTATATTTTCTTTTTTTAAGGTTTTTATTTATTTCAGTAATCTCTAGACCCAACGTAGCGCTCGAACCCATTACCCTAAGATCAAGAGTCACACCTTCTTGGGACTGAGCCCGGCAGGCGCCCCCATCATTTAAACATTTTCAAAGTGCTCTCCTTTGTCCTCTCCGGGCGCCATCCTATTTCTCATCTCTACTCCACAAGGAAACTTCTAGAAACATCTGTCTAATGTCACCGCTTCCATGTGCATGCCTACCCCAAACAGTGCCAAGGCAGGAGTTCTCAACCAGGTGTGATTTTGCCCCGCAGGGGACATCAGGCAATGCTGGAAAGAATTATCATTGTCACGGCTGGGCTTGGGGTGTTAGCAGCCTTCGGAGAGTAAAGGTCAGGAAGGCTTCTAAACTTCCCCCAAGGCAGAGGACAGGCCCCGCACTGCAGAATCATCCAGCCCAAATGTCAACAGTCCCAACGTTGAGACCCCTGGCATTGGGATTATGTCTGGCGTTCAATCTGGTGGACTTTTTCTAAGTTTTCATGTACCTGGACCCCTCATCATTCAGCATGCTGACTGGCTCTCCCTTTCTCCTTTCCAAAAAGCTGACTTCTCTGATGCCTCCCTCCCCTCCATTCCCTTCCTAGGTTCCTGCCCCCTACATGGCAATCCAGTACTGGGGTTCCTTGAGGCTGGGGTCCTCTCCCTCCACACTGACCCTAGTTGACATCGCACACACCCTTGGCTTGAATCGCTGTCTGGCCGAACCTCACCTTAGACCTTCAGTTTTGTAGCACTAACTTCCTGCCCCACAGTTCCACCCAGATGTTTCCAAGGTCCCTGGCACCCATCAGGCCCAGCTTGCCTTCTGGGTCCCCCATATCACCCTCAGTGACTGGTAAAATCATCAGTCTCGAGATGCTAGCCGGATGCTGGGACAGGATCCTCAATGCCTTCCTCTTCATCAAGCCTCACCAAGTCCTGAGATGTACCCTCTAAATATCTCTCTCATTCATTCACTTCTCCCCAGTCTCACCACCACAAGTCCTCTCCAGATCACAGTCACCTGGACCCTGGACCACTGTGTCATCCATGTGGGCTCTTCACCACCGCCCAGCATCCACAGGGAGCTTTCCTTTTCTTTTTTTTTTTTTTAAGATTTTATTTATTTATTTGAGAGAGAGACAGTGAGAGAGAGCATGAGCGAGGAGAAGGTCAGAGAACGAAGCAGACTCCCCGTGGAGCTGGGAGCCTGATGCAGGACTCGATCCTGGGACTCCGGGATCATGACCTGAGCCGAAGGCAGTCGTCCAACCCACTGAGCCCCCCAGGTGCCCCTCACAGGGAGCTTTTCAAACCCCACATCAGCCTCCACTTGCTCTTAAGATCAAATCAAAACGCTTTACCCACTTATCTCATAGCAGCAGAGAGGGTCCTCACCCCAGAAGACATTACAGGGGACTTTCCACCTGAGATGTCCCGTAATTCAGGCCCCTGGTCACTTAGAGCCCTTAGTGTCACTTGATACAGTGACACTTGAGTGACACAGACCTGAAGGAATTGAGTGACAACCTGTGTTGCCGCCTGAGGCAAGAATGTTCCAGACAGAAGACCAGGAAGTGCAAAGACCCTTGAGGAACAAGACAAATTGAATATATTTCCCCCACATCCTTTTTGGAGGTTTGTGTTTCTTTATTTTGGAACTGCCAGTTCATGGTCTTTGCTGTGTGTCTTCTGGGGTTCGTGGGCCATCTCTTTCTGATTTGGGAGAGCTGATTTTGGAGTAGGATCCTAGCCTTTATCTGTCACTTGGATTGCATACTTTAAAAATAGTTGACCATTTGTTGGGGCGCCTGGGTGGCTCAGTCAGTTAAGCGTCTGCCTTCAGCTCAGGTCGTGATCCCAGGGTCCTGGGGTGGAGCCCTGCATCCATCTGGGCTCCCTGCTCTGCGGGGAATCTGCTTCTCCCTCCCCCTGCTCTTCCACTCACTCGCACACACTCTCACTCTCTCTCAAATAAATAAATTAAATCTTTTTTAAAAGCTTAAAAATAAATAAAAATAAATAAAAATAGCTGGTTGTGTTTGTTTTGTTGGCGGTAGTTTTTACTGTGTAGAGATTTTAACATTTTTTATAGTCAAATTTATGATTTCTGAACGGGGTTTCTCGCCAGCAGGACACTTCCCCATTGAGATTTTTTTTTTTAATCCATTCGTATTTTCTCCTAATTCTTTTATATTTTTAATGTTTTGAAAACCTTGATCTGTCTGGTGTTTCCTATGCTTTAAAGAGTGGAATATGCAGTGGGTAAGGATCTGGATTTATCTTTTTCAAAGAAAATAGAGTAGCCCATCTTTTCTTCACGAATTTGAAGTGCCCTCATGCCAGATATTAAGCTCAAATCTACCTCTTTACACTAGCTCAGCAAGGCGGAGGGCAGGGCTCTGCAAGCCAGCTTTCTTCTGGGTCCGCGCAGTGTACACTCTACCCACAGGGGCGCTAGAGATCGATTTTGAGGCTGAAGAATGAGAAGGACCATCCTGCCCCCGGGAGCTAGGACCCGGGAGCTAGGGTGATGCTAAGGGGTGACTTCAGGGGCTTTAGCCCTCCTCCCGCTTCATCAGATCCCAGCCAAGTCATCCCACATAAGCATGTTCTAAACCCACTGTTGCCTCAAAACGAACTCCTCTTTCTCTTCCCATCAGATTGCCTTCCCAAAGATGTCTACAGAGAGATTCTAGAATGGATCATACTCGGGTTCAGAAGGAGAGATCACCAAGCCCTAACGGGGCTGCTGTCCCAGACATGAGACCCGCCTCGGGGGACCTACACACACACACACACACACAGCTCACCCAACCCGTGCAACTTGTCTTTGCAGAGCGGAGCCCACGCAGGGGCTGGCATTCCCAGCCACGTACCATTCCAGAAGAAGCACTCAGGCCTCAAGGCAAAGTCCCCTGGTGCCAGGGATCCAACCCATCATAAGACAGGATCATGTGGCAGCAGAGCTCTTGCTGGCATCTGTTGGCTGCTGTATGCAGGGGAGGGGTTCTATTTTGTGTGACTCCCCAAGGACAGACTTAGGGGTCAAGGGTGGAAGGTGGGGGGCCCTTCCCATTGCCAGCAGCCGTCTTGGGAAGGCTTGAGTTCCCCATCCCTGATCCTTTGCCTGGAGCACACTCCCTCCAGTATTGACATGACTCACCACTCATCTCCTTCAGTTCTCTGTCACTCAAGTGTCCCTGTATCGGTGAGCCCATCTGTGACCGCCTAATCTAAAATTGTAAGCCTCCCACTCCATCCCTCCTCCCTACCTCGCTTCCTTAGCACTCAAGATCACATATTTTATTAATTAATCTTGCTTATTATCCATCTCCCGCCACTAGAATATAAACTCCACACTGGCAGGGTTTTGTTTTGTTTTGTTTTGTTTATGTTCTGCTCATTACTGAATTCTTCGTGTCTAAAACAATGCCCTGGCACATGGTAGATGCTCAACAAACACACGGTAGATGCTCGACAAATATTTGCTGAATGAGTTCCTCCCCACCACCTTCGCGGTAGGTGTTGTTTTTAATAGAAACTGAGGCACACGAAGATGAAATAACTGGCCGTAGCAGCAGCCATGGGTTTCCAGTCCCAGACGTGCTGTGCCCAGTGCCACCGCCCTTATCTCGATGCAATATTGTGGTTACAAAATGCTTATTGCAGCCTTGTCTGGAACAGAGGAAGCCTGGAAACAACCGAATTTCCCATCAGTAGGGGAGCCGTTAAATAAATTACAATACTAGGCACCCTGTAGTAGCCTATAAAATCAACCCATAAATGAATTAAGCAAATCTATATGCACCTATTTGGAACAAGCTCCAAGATATTGGTGAGCAAAAAATTGCAGGATGCAAAACAGTGCATTGCATGTGTTCTTATCCATAAAAAAATAAACAGGAGAATCCTATGCACATGGGTTGGATATGCAGAGAAAAGTTCTTGAGTGGAAACTGTAGAAAGGGTTGACAAGGCAAAAGGGAAGCTTGGGTATCACTAGTGGGGGAGACTTTGCACTCCATCTTGTATTGTTGGGATCTTAAATCATGGCATGATTTGCTTTTTTTCAGAATTGTAAATCTTCCACATTGTTTAAAACTCAAAAAAAAAAAAGGAAAAAAACCCTACAGGACTTGTACAAAAAGTGGTCAGTCCCCTACCCCATCTCTTGGTACCAATGGTCTTTTCCTAAAGGCAGCAAACTCAACTCTTTTAGACGTTCCTTCTGTTTGCTCTTCTCTTTCTAAGTCAGGGTTTCTCAAACTTTAAGGAGCATGTGAACCACCTGGGGTCTTGTTAAAAATACAGGTTCCGATTCAGCTGGTCTATGGTGCGTTCCAACATTTTCCATTTCTTTTTTTCTTTCTTCCAGATTTTATTTATTTATTTATTTATTTACGATAGAGCGGGCGCGATAAAGAGTGCAAGCAGGAAGAGCAGCAGGAAGGGGGA
Organism: Mustela lutreola; assembly: GCF_030435805.1. Taxonomy (NCBI): domain Eukaryota; kingdom Metazoa; phylum Chordata; class Mammalia; order Carnivora; family Mustelidae; genus Mustela; species Mustela lutreola. The sequence continues at coordinate 1,735,737 of NC_081306.1, read as the reverse complement.
GAAGCAGGTTCTCCGGTGGGGCTCGATCCCAGGACTCTGAGATCATGACCTGGGCTGAAGGTAGACGCTCAATGGACTGAGCCACCCAGGCACCCCACATTTTGCATTTCTAACTAGTTCCCAGGTGATGCTGATGCTGCTGGTCCATGGATCATTCTCTAAATGTCGAGATTCTAAATAACATGCTAATACACCTATCTCTTATTTTTCTGCTTTCTGGTTCAAATAATTTTTTAGTATTTATATTGTTAGGCTTGGTAGATAATAGTCACAGTTCAGCCACATGGTATGCTGTGATTACATTTCCCTTATTGGGCAACTTCTTGTTTTCCCTGGAGTTAGTAATTGCTTAATTTTTTTTTCATTTTGCCTTTATCAATGCATTCTCAAACTCTCCTGACAAAATCTGAAAATCTTTTCTTGATCGATCTGTACACGTAATACGCTCTAACTCTTGGAGCTTCTGTCCTCTGGGTCCAATATAGAGTGGTTATTCCATACTTTTCCTCAATTAAAAAGACCAAGAAATAGACGGTAAACAGAGTTTGTGGCAGGAAGCAGAGTTGTTCCTCGGTTATAAATTAGGACTTAATGACTGCTCATTGTATCCTAATTTCCCCTATTCCTTTTAGTAATACTCCACCCCCCACCCCGGTTTTTGGCTATGCACATTTCTGTGCTGATAGAGGCTGAATTTCCCAGTCTCCTTTCAAGCTGGAGGACTAAATATTTGCTGGCAATAGGAGGAATGCCACTTCTGCATCACTCCATCTTTCCCCCTCCTGGAGGACTAATGGGGTTTCCATAAGCCAGCTTCAGCCAGGAGGATCACCTAGCTCCAGAAGTTTACCTGAAAAGAAATAAAATTCTGGGGTGCCTGGGTAGCTTGGTCGGTTAAGCATCTGCCTTTGGCCCGGGTCATGATCCCAGGGTCCTGGGATCGAGCCCCGCATCTGGCTCCTTGCTCAGCGGGGAGCCTGCTTCTCCCTCTCCCTCTGCCTGTCACTCTGCCTGCTTGTGATCTCTCTCTCTTTGTCAAATGAATAAATAAAATCTGAAAAGAAAGAAATATATTTAAAAGAAAGAAAGAAAGAAAATTCTACCTCGTGATAAACTTGGACCAGACCTGGACTGACACAAACCTTTTCCCCGTGATCTAATTCACATGCTCCTCTGGGAAGACACTGGCGTTTCTCGACGGAAAGCTTGAACCACATTCTCATAAACCTTAATTCGAGTAAGACCTCTTCTAGGAAGTGAGCTTCCTGTCCACTCAGCTGTCCGTCAGTCAGTGCCACTAATGATCCAGAATCAGACATTCTATTTTCTCGTGTCCAACAAAGAATATCTAACCATTCCCTTCCCTATAAAAGGGAAAGGAATCTTTGAACCGAGCTGGTCATAAGGCTCTTGCTTCATGGCAAACTTGAAATAAAACTTTGGCATACGCTCCTAATTAACTTATCAGAAGACTTGTTTGAGCTGCTGTGATGTGGGGCCTCTTTGTTACAGTGGCTTAGCTGCACCCTAATTAAGGGAGAGAGAAGAGCCATTGCCTACCCACCCCCACTGGGCAGAGAATCCCCTGCAGATGGGACCCTTTCCTCTCTGGGCCTCTCTGGGTCCTCACATGCACTGCTCAGTGCGCGGCCTGGCCTGGAGCGTGTGCCCGGCGACCACTGAAATTGAAATTGAAACGGGAGCTGGTGGTGCTTGTATCTGCCTCTTTTCCAGACTGAGAGGTTCATCCCAATGATCCTGGAGGTATTGAGTGAAGGGCTTTGACAAACAGCTGTGCTCAGCGTGCCAAAGGAGAAGGTGTTTTGTCTGAGCTTCAGAGAGCCCTGGGAGAGAGGGGCCAGGCCAGGAGATGGAATTGAACTGACCAGTTACCGTTGCCAGGCATTGTCTATGCTCTGACTCACATAAGTCCCCCGGGAGCCCACAAGGTGGGCATTTGGAGTAAACCTTAGCCCGTCTGCCCGCCCAGCATCCATGGGGGTGAAAGGGATCAGGGAAATGAACAAAAACCAGAGAGGCCCTGCGTGAGCCAAGAACAACTCCGTGTCATCGACTAAGGAGACGGATTAACTCTGCCTTCCGCACACCTGAGTCCTAAATGGAAACTAAGGAGATGTCGGGGAACATCCTCTGGGGCTTGATTGGAGCCTGGGTGAGGCCTCACAGGCACCATGCCCCACATCCCGGTCCCGGGGCTGCGGGGAGGGGGTTGGCGCAGCACTGAGCTAGGAACCCAGCAGACGGCCCCTGCCGGTGACCTGAGTGTTTCCAAATAGCCAGGTGTGGGCCCTGGGTCCCCTGGGAAAGGCCTGGGTTCCTTTTCTAGAGGCTCACTGTGTTCTGGAAACATAAAGAAATGCCAAAAGCAGGGGTGCCTGGGTGGCTCAGTGGGTTAAAGTCTCCACCTTCGGCTCAGGTCATGATCTCAAGGTCCTGGGATCGAACCCCACATCAGGCTCTCTGCTCTGTGGGGAGCCTGCTTCCTCCTCTTTCTCTCTCTGCCTCTCTGCCTACTTGTGGTCTCTGTCAAATAAATAAATAAAATCTTAACCAAAAAAAAAAAAAAGAAATGCCAAAGGCAGCCTTATGAAGACCAAAGGGTATCTTAAATGTTTACACTTGCATAATAAACACTTTGAACATACACACGGATCCAGGAAAATATAGTTGTTCTGTGCACAAGATAATTGCAGGATTCATAAAGGACATGGACTCAGGGCACCTCATGGGATGCCATGGGGAGGATGTGGTCTGTGATGGGAACACGAGGACATGCTTCTAAATGTCCCAGGAATGTTCCTGGTCCTCACACCCGCCAGGGAAATTGTCATGTCTGAATGTATAACAGTATGTAGAAATCGTATCAGAAGCTTACACTGAATTCTCTTTGAGAACGTGAGACCAGGCCCAGATTTCCCCGATGCCCTCACCGGGTCTGTGAGCCTGGCCTGAACCCAGCAGGACGACTGGGGCTGCTCCTGAGTTCTAGGCCAGGGGAAGTTTCCCTGAGGCGGCAAACACAGGAGCTGAGGACGCCAGGCCTTCAAGTCCAGCACCCACAAGCTAGGGGGGCCTGCCCTTGCGGGTATGTTTCTGGCCTGCGGGCCTGGCATACAGATTGTCCCTCTTGGAGTGGGGAGTGAACGTTCAGCTGAGATTTAAGGACTCAGACCCTCCGAGATGCTTGGGGCAGAGTTTGGAGCTGTCTGATGTGCCTAATCTTTCCTCCCCAGCTGGAATCAGCAGAGGGTAGGGGCAGGAGAGAGAGAAAGGTGGGGTCTCAGACCCCTACTAACTTGGTCTGAGCCTCTGACCCCACCCCAAAGCCCAAGAGCCTGGCCCAGTCACCCAAACAGGAGACAGATAGAGCTTCATAACCGCTGAGAATTAAAACCTATTGATTTTCCCCATTAGCTAGAGAACGCCATCAGAGTGCATTAAAAGCAGGCAAAGCATCAGCCTCGTAAATAATTAACATCCACAAATGACAACCCATGGGGCCCAGGGGAGGGGGGAAGGGGCGCCTGGAGGCTTGGGACACCCTGACCCCTTCTGACTCCCACCCCAGGGAGCCATAGCCTGGCCTGGCTTGGCCTGGCCTTCCCTCCCCCCCGCCCCGACCCTGAATCTCCACGCTTCCCACTAACCCGTCTCCTTTCCCCTCCTCTCCTCCAGGAGACACCGAGTCTCCAAGGCAAGCAGCGGGGAAGAGAGAGCACTGAGCCGAGAGTCCAGGTGTCTGGCTCTGCATCGCCGTGCGACCCCAGGGGAGTCTGCCCCTTTCTGAGCTCCTTCCCTCTTCTGTGGAGGGCTGGGGTTGGATGAGCAGGCTTCTAAGGATGTGTACAGGTTTGTGGCTCCTGAGAGGGATGCGACTGACCCAAAGCATGCAGCAGGACTGTAGCAGAGCCCATACTAGAACCTAGGCCGACCTCTCTCCAGCTCAGCCTCTGGGGCACCTTTGTGCAAATCAGAACAAGTCCCCCCTCTTTGGACAGACTGATTCACAAAAGGCACCCCTCGACGTGGACTGATGTTCAGAAGGCCCTCTCCAGGCTGACCGATTAGCAAAAGCAACACCCCCCCCCCCCGCCATACACACACCCACGCCATCCCTAGGCTAAAGACGCAAAGCTTGGCAGAGCAGACTTGGGGCTCGAGCCCCCCCACTCACCAGCTGCTAGGCTGCCCTGTGCACTGTGCACAGCCTAGACAACTCCGTGGGGGGGGGGGGGGGAGGCTGCCTCCCAGGCCCCACCTTCTCTTAGCCAAAGAGGGGCAGATCTGTCGTTCCAGCCAGTGGAATTCAGTTCAACAAATATAGATGTTTCCTTCCGAGCTTCTCCGCCCTCGCCCGCCTCCTCAGCCCCTTGGCCGACCCAGGTTCCCGCTTCCATCCGTCGGGCCTCGGAGAGGCGAGGCGACTCTGCAGTGCAGGCCTGACGGCATCACCTTTGTCTGCCCGCCTCGCCCCGCACCCTCCGCCCCTGCACCTGCTCTGCTCTCTCTGCTCCTGAGCACCAAGAGAAACTGCTCGCTCCTGAAGACCCAGCTCCAAGTGCTGTCCCTCTGCTCGTCCCTGTCTTCCTCGGACAGACCAGCTGGTTCTCGACGCTGGGCCCTTGCCCCTGCTGGTCGCTCTTCCCGGACAGTCTCCCTCCAGATCCTCCGGCTGCCTCCTCCTCCTCCTCCCCCTCCTGCTGCCGCTGCTGCTGCTTCTGGTCGCAGTGCCCAGGTCACCCCCCACGGGAGGTCTTCCCCCGGCCCCCCACCAACACCCCTGCCCATCGTCACCCTCCCGCACATCTCCCTGCTGTGTTTGTTCATAGCCCTTTTGCACACTCAGAATTTACGTTTCTTCCTTTGATTGGTGTTTCCAGGGCCGCTGGGAACGGTGTGTGCGCTCTGAGCTGCCAAGGAGGCGAGTGGGGCTGAAACCCGGCCTGGGACGGGCCCTCCCCGCTGCCGTTCCGGGCGGCACCTGCCCACGCTGGCACCGCGTAGATGAGCTGGGGTCCCACCAGCCTCCCGCCAGGACAGGCAAGGCCCCACCAAGGTGGGAACAGCGTCTTCCCTCTCCATTGCGCAGCGCCCAGCCCTGTGCCTGACACATAGAGGCTTCCAGTGTCTCTCAAGCAAGCAAATTCTAGGCAGGTTCCTTCTTCCCACTGTATTCCCACACTCCTCAGGGTCCCACACCGCCTCTGGGTCCCACGGGGCAGGGGAGTGGGTGGGAACTAGACCCAAAGTCAGCAATGATGGCGACTGTTCAGAGAATGCGGTGGGCGGATTCAGGGGTTGCGGGGTGGACGTGGGAGTGGAGGCGTCCAGGAGATCTCCCTGGAGCTCAGAGCAGCTTGGGGGGGTGCCCTCCCCAGTTCCCCAGTCCTACCTGGCTCCCGGAGGTGCCTATGGCTGGTTGGGGAGGCCCAGGCACTCTGACCATAATCCCAATGCCCAGTGCCACAGAGAGACTGCTGGGCACGAGGTGACATCTCAGGGTCCTGCGGAGGAAGGCAGGCTCAGGTGGGGGTGGACCTAAGGCGCCGCCCCCCCCCCTTCCCTCGGCTCCCTGCAGCCGCTGCCCGCCCCTCCGGCCTTGCCAGCTCTGGCGGGGAAGGAGTTAACCTCCAGGCTTCTCAGCGTGAATGTAGAGCTATTAATACCCACAGCCAAGCGGTCTGCTGGAGCAGCCGCTGGAGTCGGAGGGAGCAGGCAGCCGAGGGAGCAAGCTCTCCAGCCAGAGCCAGAGCCAGAGCCAGGACTCCGAGGGCCCGAACTTTCCTTGGGGGACAGCAGTGGGCACGGAGCCAGCTTCCCCTGCTCTCCTCCTGCCTTTGAGCCGGAGGTCCTGATCCTGTCTCCCCGAGGCCACCGGTGCCCGCCGCCCCAGGAGGGCAGAACAAACTTTCTTGGGGAAGCCACCCCTGCCGCCCGCGCCCTGCTGGCTGGACGGGGAGCAGCCAGACGTCTGGACAGACAGATGAACAGATGGACAGGGCACCTGAGAGCCTGCCTGCCCAGTCCTGACCCTGACAGGCAGCAGCCGAGTGGGCAGCAGAGGGGCCGAGGTCTCCGCGAGGGGCAGCGAGGGGCCCTGCTGGACCTCGGTCTACCAACCAGCGACCTCTGAGTGCACGCGGCTCCCTGGAACCCGCTTCCCAAGGCCCAGCCCTGTGGGCCAGGACAGGAGTCCCCATCCGAGCCACAGGCTCCTTCAGCCACCGGGGCGACGGGGAACCTAAGGGAAAAGGCACAGGTGGTAGCTGGGCAGGCGCGGGGCCCCGAGGCCAACCGGCTGCTGACCCTGGAGCGCTCTGGCTCGGTTGTCCCTGCCCAGGCTGGGGACGATGCCACCGAGGTCCCCACCAGCCACCCCTGCCCGGTCCTGGAGCTCCCTCCAGCCTGGCCCCTGGGCTGTGGAGCAGAAGATGGGCCCGCCTTCTGCTTCGTGTGCTTCCACAGGGAGGAGGAGGAGGAGCTGCTGGAAGAGGTCCCACTGCAGAGGTCAGTGCCCCGGGGCTTGGGCAGGGCGAGGGCACAGGGCTCAGACCCAGGGACCTTCTCTGTGGGTCATGGCTTCTCCCTCACTGCCGCCTCCCCGAGTCAGACGCTGAGACACCTGGTTGGCACCACAGCTTTCTCTCTGGCTCTCCCATTCGTGCCTTTCCTGTCCTCTCCAGTGGTGCCCACCCTGCTCAGAGCCCTCCACGGCCCTCCACCAGGATAGAGTCAGCAGTCGGCTGGGCGTTCAAGGCCTGCGTGATTGGGCTGACCCCACCCACCTCACTGGGCTCTGCTCCCCTGTATTCACCCCCACTAAAACTGCCCAGACTTCCCCTTTCCCTGGTTCCCAACCATCCAGGCCCAGTGGCAATGTCTCCTCCTCCAGGAAGCCCTCCAGGAAGCCCCCGCCCCACCCCAAGCTGAGAGACACCTTTCCTCCCTGCACTGCACTGATAATGTTCAGTCTTTGTTGAGTTACTCGGTGGAAAATGTCTGCGTGTCTATAAGCTTGAACGTGTGTGTGTGTGTGTGTGTGTGTGTGTGTGTGTGTGTGTAAAAGGAAAAGAGCAGTGACAGGGTGGAAATGAATGTTTGTGTGGCTGTGTGAGCATTTGGGGGGGTGTCTGCGCATGTGCATACGTGTCCGTGGGAGTGGGTACAATAAGTTCTATGGACCTATGTACGTGAAGGTTTGGGGACTCCTCCCCATGTGAGGGTTCATGCCCCAAGGGCCATTGTCCCTTTTGCCAGTTCTCCCCACCCCCACCTGCAGGGAAACCCAGGCTCCAGCCAAGTGCATTACCCAAGCTGTGACCACAGGCTCTGGGAATGGATAGAAAGTCTGCAGGGGACACAGGGGTCACCTCTGCTCCAGCCCAGCCCGCCCACGCCTCCATCACTGCCCGAGTCAGCACTGCCCTGGGTGGGGAGGAGGGTAGGCTGCGGGCTGACCCGGGGGGGCCCCTGCAGGCCCCTTTCAGGAGGGTGAGAGGTGGGGACTCCTGCAGCCTGGACAGTTGCCTCTCTCCCTGGATTTCTCTGTCGGACCCCCAGTCTGTTAGTTTCCCTCTGTAGGCCTTTGTCCCCTCATCTGATGAATGGGGAGATGGCCCCTGCCACGGTTGTCAGTTCATGACTCCGTAGGGGCTGAGACCCTGACCCCCACCCCAGAGCACCAGAGCCCTCACCGTCCCAGGGTCACGGCCTGCCAGGAGAGACGGACAAGCAAACAGATCAGTGTGGCAGGGGCGTGGGACCGAACAGGCGTGGCTGCACTGTGCTCAGGGAGTCGGATGGGAAGACAGACCCCTTGTGCCTGCAGCGGCCCTCGGATACCCTAGATGTCTGTCTTACCGTCGGGGTCCTCCCCAGGTGGTGAGTGATGTTGAGGAAGGAGCATCACGGGGAAGCGGGGACAGCACGAGCAAAGGCCCGGGGGCATGAGAAAGAATTTGTAGGGGGTGGAAGAGATGAGGGGACGAGGTCCGGGGGGCCCAGGTCACAAGCGGCCTGGATTGCCGAGCCAAGGCCTTAATCCATCGGTGGTGAAGTGAGCACAACAGGAGACTCATTGTGACTATCCATGGTCCCAAAGCAATGGGCTCTGAGAGAAGGATTTTCTCATAGGAGGGGCTCAAAATGCTTGCTGCAGGAGTGAAGGTGGCACGGGGTCAGAGGGGACCAGAACCGTCTGAGGGGGTTGTCAAAAAATACACACTTAGGGGGCACCTGGGTGGCTCTGTCAGCTAAGCATTTGCCTTCAACTTAGGGTCCTGGGATCGAGCCCCGAGCCCGGCTCCCTGCTCAGCGGGCAGCCTACTTCTCCCTCTCCTTGTCACCTCGCCCCGCTCCGCGCCATCAGCCCCCTGCTACGGGGGACCTGCCCTCTGCCTCCTGCCCTGGGGAAACAGTGGCCTGAGAGTGTTCTTTCCAGCTGGTGGGTGCTGGACCTTTAAGTCCCAGAGAGGGGACACCAGGCTGGGCAGACAGTGACCACAGGTGCCGGAGCTAAAAATACTGATGATGTGGACGCTCGGGCTGCAGGCAGGAGCGGGTGGGAGGGAAGGCTCTGGAATATTTCTTTCCTACTGTAGGAGCGGCAAGTGGGCAGCAAGTTTCGGTGGGGTCTCCCCTTAGGGGCTGAGAGAAGCTGCCCCCCGCCCATGCCCTTCTCAGCCCTTCGCCAGCCCCTGAAGGCTCCTGGATGCTCTCCCAGGAGCCACTGCCGTCCTCAGTCGCCCCGAGTCCTGCCAATTCTGTGGCCTCCTGCTTCTCTTGGGAGCCTCTGTAAAACGAAAGAGGTGACTTTTCTCAGGCACCTGGGCGCAGAGAGGACTCATTTGTAAATTCGACACGCTTTCCCTCTGCTGGGTGCCGAGGCCACGGGGATGGCCGTGACACAGGCACGCTGCCCCGGAAGAGCTCGCGAGGACAAGATGGGCACACGCTGGAAGGGTTGCGACATGTCCCAGGCAAGGTGCTGTAATAGGGGGGCGAGCCCCGAGAGTCTGGGGCTTCTGCTGAGGGGTGATGTCAGATACCAGCCCGCCGAGAACACATCTGCATTGGAGGAAGGCTGGTCACTCCCTGTGTGGCTTCCCAGCCACCTACCTCTGGCGCTTGGATGGATTAATTAAGGCGAGGCTAGCTGTCGAAACAAATAAGCCTGGAAATCATGGTTGGCTTGGCACAGTAGAGCCTATGTCCTACCCCTTCAGGGTTCCAGAGGGGCTGGGGTCCAGTGGAGACCGCTCCCCCTACTAGGTCTTTTGGGGACCCAGGCTCCTCCCACCTTGTGACGCGGTCATCACCCAGGGTTCCGAGATCTGTTGCTGGATTGTCTGCAACCGTGGGCAGACGAAGAAGAAAGAGCCCAGGAAGGACATGTGAGGTTTTAAGAGCCCAAGCCGGAAGTGGCGGGCTTGATCTCAGCCCACACTTACTGGGCAGATTTGAAAAAAAAAAACAAAAAAAAAACCCAACCAACCAACAAACAAACAAAAAATCACCCTGGGAAATGTAGTCCAGCTGTGACAACCTCCTAGGTCTAGAAAAATGAACTATTTGAAATATCTGGAAGCACCTGGCACGTGACGGGTGCCCAGCGTGTCCGTCCGTCCGTTCATTCATTCGTGCCACAAAGTTCGCTGGAGACTGCAAGGCGAAAATACCGTCTGTGTGGCGTGTGGCCAACACGGGAGCCAAAGAAAACAGAAGTAAACAAATCAATATGCTCGAAACCCACTGTTAAGGAAACAAGCAGAGGGATAGTGGGGAAGATACCCCCTTTGCAGAGGTGAATGGGGGAGGCAGGGATCGTTCATCTGAGAGCTAAAGAAGAAGGAGCTGGGCAGAGTGGGGGTAGGAGCATCCCAGGCACGAAGAACAGATGTGCCAAGGCCCAGGGGCAGATGAGAGTTTGGCCAGCATGGTTCACACAGAGCACCCTGTGGGGAGAGCAGCAGGAGGTGAGAAGCAGGATGAATTACAGTGTGGACACGGGGTACCGGTGCGGAGGTCATGCTGAAGATGGGGGGGCCGTGGAGGTGGCCTGGACCAAGGTGGACCTTGGAGATGGGGAAGCAGATGTCTCCAAGGTAGAGTTAGGAGACAGAATTTGCTGATGGGCTAACGGAAGAAGGGAACGGAGGGTGAATCTGAGGTTTCCGGGTGGGAGAGATGCGTGGGTGTTGGGAAGGTGCGGCAAGAAAACCAAGAATTCTGCCACGGGGTCTTCAAGTGCAGAAGCGCGTGAGCTGTCCAAGAAACGATGATGTCAAGCGAGGGCTTGATCCTGAAAGTCTGGGGCTCCAAAGGGGAGACTCTTGGCTGGTGATAGACCGTCGGAGGCCTCAGCAGAAAGGTGGGCACTGGAAGCCGTGTGTGTGAGTGTGTGAGGTCCCAGCAGCCAAGAGAAGAGCGGCTCCAGGAGAAGTTGGAGCAGACAATTGGCCTCAAAGACGCCAATCAAGGGAAAAGAGAACGGATTTGGCGACACGGAGGTCAGGAGGGGACTTTGAGAAGAGACATTTCTGGAAGGGCTGGAGACAACAGCAGGTGTGAGCTGAGCCGGCCGATTAGGATGACGCAATGAACACACACATCGAACTTCTCTGAAACCCCATCAAAAGGAAGGAAGCAAGTGGATGCTTTAAGGTATGCATTTGGGTCCCGTGTTTGCTTCCGTAACAAATTACCGCAAACTTGCTTGCTTAAGACCAGACAAATGTATTATCTTACAGACCGTATGTCAGAAATCCAACACAGGTCTCACGGGGCTAACGTCAAGGTGTCGACAAGGCTGCCCGAGGAAGCTCTTCGTGGAAGAACTTTCTGGAAGTTCTAGGAGAGAATCCATTTCCTAGTCTTTTCCCAGGTGTCCTGTCCCAGAGGGGACCTACGTTCCTCCGCTTGTGGTTCCCTCCCTCTCCCCCACCAACAGGGAGCATGGTAGCTTCTCTCTGATCACGGCTGAGAAAGACAGGTTTTCTGCTTTTTCGGCCTTGTGTGCTTAGATTGGGCTCACCTAAATAATCCGGGATCCTCTCCTCACGTCAAGGTCCTTAACCTTAACCACACCAGCAATGTCCCGTTGTTCCAGGTAATGTAACATGCTCACAGGTTCTGGGGATTAGGACACAGACACTGGGGGCTGGGGGGGGAGGCGGGGAGCAGGACGGAATCTGGAAGGCAGATGAGCCCTTGGTAAGCGATTTCCCAGCCCGATGACCTTGCACCTGAAGCCAGCCCCCAGCTGGGAGTGAGAAAAGCAAGGAGCTCCAGAGTTAACCCCACAAAACCCCCAAAGGCTCCAGTGGCGTTAGTGGGCTAAGTACTCCCTGGAAGCAGGAGGAGAGCGGGGCCCCAAACAGGAGGATCCGTGTAGGAAAGGCTGTCGTCCTCGGGTCTCCTTCTCCAGCTAGGCACAGCTGGGCGGCTGCCCCTCTCCTGCCCCGACAGAGGCTGAAGGTTTATGCTCCAGAGAGACTAAAACACAGGAGGGTCTCCACACTGCAGGATGAGGACGGCAGTTCTACACCCAACCAGAAGGATTAGTTCAAGTCCACATCCTGAATCCGGGAGGCTCCGCCCCTTTACTCACCATCACCTGAGATCTTCCTCCTCCTCTGCGCTCCCTGGAACAGTGAGGTCAGGACTCAGCTTTCCAGGCAGGACTCGCCGGGGTTCTCTCCCTTCAGCCTCCAGATATGAGTATGAATGAGTACTCATGAGTATTCGGTTAGGGTTGTCCGTCGGGTTTCCTGTTCCTTCTCTTTGTTCTCTCCCCACACATTTCTGTTTTCTCTAAATCGCCTTTTGCGCGTCTGTATTAGTGTTGCCCCTTATCTCAGAGTCTGATGGGTCAAGAGAAGAATAGGTTGGCATCAGGGGTTTCCCAGCGACACGGACTGGCCAGGATTCTCTAGATTGAACCCCGGAGCCAGCCAGCACCCCGCCCCAACACAGGGCTACTCATCAGCTTGCTTTTATAAGTTGTATTTTTATATTCTTTAACCAAGGCATGATTAGAGTGGAATGCAAAGGTCTTAAGGGGTTGGTTTAATGAGTTTTAACGCAAGTACGCACCGGTGTAAACCACACCTTGATCGAGATCTCGCACATTGCCATGTAAGGTAACACATTTTCAGGTCTCTTCACGCCCTGATGCCTAGCTGCCCCAGCACGCGCGCAGACACACACACACACACACACACACACACACACACACACAGCCTCACTTCTATCCGCTCTGTAAATCTCTTAAGCGTGAACCAGGGACTGCCAACACTGGAGAAAAACCTGTGACAGAAGAAGCAGGACAAAAACAAACAGAAAAACAGAATTTGGAGGAAACAGAATACACAAAGGAAAGAAAACCTAAAAACACAACGATGATGACTGTATTCTGAAATGTAGGAAAATACCTACCAGCTATGAAACAAATGCTAGATGCTATTTTGGAAGATAAAAATACTCTGAAAATGAACAAAACAAAGAAAACGTCTTAGAAATTCAGAATATTGTCCAGAAATAAAAAGCATATTTAAAAGAGTAACAGGGGTCAGCAGACTATGGCTTACAGGCCTGTCATCTGTTTTTTTAATAAAGTTTTATTGGAACACAGCCACATACACACACCCCTTTTTTAAAAAATATGTCCTATGTACAATGGCTGCTTTCACATAAGCAGAGACCATATGGCCCATAAGCTTCAAATATTTCCCACTGGTCCCTGAATTTTAAAACATTGACCACTGGATGAGAAGATAAACACATTTTTCAAAAAGTAGAGCAAAAAGGTAAAGATACATGTGTAGGTTTGGACTCTCCAGTCAACAGATGCTACGATATGGAGCTAGAAATGCAAGAAGCCCTGGGGGGCTAATGCTCATGAAAATAAAGGAACAGGAAGCAGGACTGGACAGGGAGAATCTTCAGACCGTGACACAGGGCCGACACCTGCGGAGTGGCTGCTGGAAGGAAACAGATCTAAGCAAAGCAAAGAGCACCTGACCTAGAGGCAGATCAAACCAAATCTTGGCCAAGCAGGAGCAGCTCCTAGAGGAAACACTGTTCATCCAAGGAGCCCCTCACTGGGCATAAATGACCAGGCCCTGGTGTCTCTGCTGAGCTCAGTTGCTGGCGGGGCTGCCCAGGAAGACCTTGGTCTTGGTGCAAAGGCCATGGCAGAGCTCAAAGTCCCGGTAGTTGGAGGCTGCCAGCGCTTGCACTCCTCACAGCTGAGTGACAAGTTTTTCAAGAAAGAAAAACTCAGAAGGGGCACCTCCAGGGCTGCTACTGTGTGGAAAGTAGGAAAGAAAGAGAAAGAAAATGAAAGGACCAGCGCAGGAAGCTCGCCCCTGAACAAAAGAGTTCCAAAAAGAGAAGAGAGGAAATAATCAATGAATTATTTCAAATATTTCTCAGAATGGAAAGACCTGAGTTTCTAGATCAAAAGTGACCACTGAGTATGCAACCAAAGGATAAAAATAGACCCACACCAAGGCCACTTGCCAGTAAATTTTAGAATACAAGGACGAGAAGAATATTCTACAAGATCCTATGAAGGATCAAGAATTGAAATATCAGGGACCTGGGTGGCTCAGTGGGTTAAAGTCTTTACCTTCAGCTCAGGTCATGATCTTGGGGTCCTGGGATCAAGTCCCACATCGGGCTCTCTGCTCAGCGGGGAGCCTGCTTCCTCCTCTCTCTCTGCCTGCCTCTCTGCCTACTTGTGATCTCTGTCTGTCAAATAAATAAATAAAATCTTAAAAAAAAAAAGAATTGAAATATCATCAGACATCTCATCAGCAATCCTGAAAACCAGAAGACAATGAAGTAGTTTTCAAAAGTATGGAAGAAAATTATTGTCAGCCTAGAATTCTATACCTAGCCTAACCATTCATAAAATGAGAGGAGGAAAAAGATTGTTTCAGATTTACAAGTGCTCGAAGATTTTACCTCTCACACATCTTTTTTTTTAAATTTTGTATTTAAATTCAGTTCATTAACATAAACCGTATTATTAGTTTCAGAGGAGAATTTAGTGATTCACCAGCTGTAGGAAACACCCAGCGCTCACTCCCTCACGTGCCCTGCTTAATGCCCATCGTCCTGTTACCCGTCTCCCCACTCCTCCCCTCCAGCAACCCTCAGTTTGTTTCCTAGAGTTAAGAGTCTTATGATTTGTCTTGCTCTCTGTTTTCAACTTATTTTATTTTTCCTTCCCTTCCCCTATGTTCATCTCTTTTGTTTCTTAAATTCCACATATGAATGAAATCCTATGCTCTTTGTCTTTCTCTGACTGACTTATTTCTCTTAGCATAATACACTCCAGTTCCATCCATATCATAGCAAATGGCAAGATTCCATTCTTTTTGATGGCTGAGTAATAGTCCATTATATATACATTGGAATATATATATATATATGGTATTGAATCCATATATATAATAGAAAAGGGGGATGTAGACACACACACATCACATTTCCTTTACCCATTCATCCTTCAGTAGATGTCTGGACTCTTTCCATATTTTGGTTATTGTGGCCCCATGCATCTTTCTTAAGAAAGCTCCTGAAGGATGTATTTCACAAAACAAGGAAGTAAACCACCAAAGAGAAGGACCTGGGATCCAGGAAAAAAGGGAGCCAACACGAGACCCAGAGATGAAGGCGTCTCCCAGCTAATGGTGAAGGGAAACCCCTGCGGCAGCATCGCTGGGCAGCAGCCTGGTGGGCAGCCCTCTCACACTGAAATAAGTCAGGAGGGGAGTGCCTGCCTAACTCAGTTGGTAGAGCATGAGACTCTTGATCTTAGGGTTGTGAGTTCGAGCCCCACGTTGGGCGTGGAGCCTACTTAAAAAAAAAAAAAAGTGAAATAGGTCAGAAGGTTCTAGAAAAGATTTCTTTAAGGAGATGAAAGTGATAGAATACCTAAGTATTTTGACTTTTGAGAGATTTACACCAGTAGGAGAGAATGTGGATCACATTAGATATAAACACATAGAAAAATAAACTTTTGTGCAGAAAAGGGAAAGAAACTTAAAATCTTAAACTTCTGAGAGAAAACATATTTGCAAGACACAATTGGTCTGATAAAAAAAAAAAAAAAAAAAAAAAAGCTCTGTCCCTTGGATAACAAGGACTGTTATCCAAAGTATACAAGGAATTCTTAAAAAAAAAAAAAAAAAGAAAGAAAGAAAGAAAAGAAAAAAGAAAGAAAGAAGAAAAGAAAATGAGCAGCTCAATTTTAAAATGGGCAAAAGATTTGAACAAATACCTCACCAAAGAGGATCTATAGATGGTAAATAAATATATGAGATGCTCAACATCATGTGTCATTAGGGAACAGCAAATGAAGACAACATGATTTACCAATACACACTTAGTAGAATGGCTAAAATTCAAAACACTGACAACACCAAATGCTGGTGAGGATGTGGAGCAACGTTCACTGCCGATGGGAATGCAAAGTGGTACAGCCACTTTGGAAGACAGACTGACAGTTTCTTACAAAGCTAAACACAGTCTTACTGTAAGATCCA
This sequence comes from Mustela lutreola, assembly GCF_030435805.1. NCBI lineage: Eukaryota > Metazoa > Chordata > Mammalia > Carnivora > Mustelidae > Mustela > Mustela lutreola. The sequence goes on along the minus strand of NC_081306.1, from coordinate 1,720,162 downwards.
GCAATAGCCTTCCTTGGAGTTTATACAAATGAGTTGAAAACCTTCGTCCACGCAAAAATTTGCACGTGGATAGCAGCTTTATTTATAATTGCCAAACTGGGAAGCAACCAAAATGTCCTTCAACAGGTGAACGGATAAACTGTGGTCTGTTCATACAATGGAATATCATTCAGCAATCAAAAGAGATTAACCTTCAGGCCACAAAAAGAACCCTAAATGCATATTGCTAAGAAGCCATTCTGGAAAGGGTACACACTACAGGATTCCAACTATCTGATATTCCGGGGGGAAAAAAAAAATCTCTAGAAGCAGTAAAAAGACCAGCGGTGGCCCGGTGATTTGTGGGGAGGGTCAGAGCATGGGATTTTTTTAGGGCGATGAAATGATTCTGTACGATAGTACGATGACATCATACGTTTGTCAGAACTGGTAGAATGACACAGAGCCAGCCCTCAGCCCCAACCGTGGACTTTAGTTAATAATAAAGTATCTATTATTTCATCCATTGTAACAAATGTACAGCCTTAATACAAGATTTTTTTTAAAGATTTTATTTATTTGACAGAGAGAGAGAGATCACAAGTAGGCAGAGACACAGGCAGAGAGGAAGGAGGAAGCAGGCTCCTTGCTGAGCAGAGAGCTTGATTCCAGGACTCTGGGATCATGATCTGAGCCGAAGGCAGGGGCTTAACCTACTGAGCCACCCAAGCGCCCCAATACAAGATGAATAACAAGGGAAATATTAACAAAAGGGAAATAATAACAAAATAAAAACAAGGGAAACTGGGGGCGTGGGAGAGGAAGGTCTATGTCCTCTCTGCACGATAGTTTAAGCCTGAGACTGCTCTACGGAATAAAATCTTGGGGGTGCCCGGCTGGCTCCGTCGGTAGAACACGCCACTCTTGATCTCGGAGTCATGAGTTTGAGCCCACGTTGGGAATAGAAAATACTTTTTTTAAAAAAATCTATTCTCAGAAAGGAAAGGGAGGGGGAGAATGTGTAGTCTTCCACATGAAGCTGTTCCTAACGTTTCCACAATCCGTAGGCACCAGCAATGTTCCGACGCGGCTGTATTAGGAGAGTGGGAATAGGAAGTGTGTGGGGGCGGATGTAAGGGAGTGTGAGGGAACTCGATCCTCATCTTCCAAAGTGGGGAGCTGACAGAGAAAACCTAAAACTGGAAAGAAGCGACGGGAAGGTGCTAGGTAGCAAAGCCAGACGTAAGCATTCCTGCAGTTGAAATGACTGTCCCCAAGCGGTGGGAATGGGAGTGGAGGCTGCTCGGGTTTCTCGGTTCCAAGCCGTGAGCACGTTTCACGGGAATAAGAACGCAAGCCGTCTCTGCAAAAGGATCGTAGAAAAACAGTAAGAACCAAAGACAGGCAGGGAGATGGCAGGGCAGCAACCAGAAGCTGGCTGGGTCAGGAAGCTCGGAACCATCCTGGGACAAGAACCAGGTTGGTGGGAGAGGGAGGCAGGGGAGTCCTGAAGAAACAAGGCCCTAAGGGCGTCTTGGCCCCACAAGGAGGAGGGCGTCCCCCAACCCAAGCAGGTGGGAGGAAGCGAGAAGTGAGCAGCTGGGTGGGCTTGCGCTTCGGCCACGGGCGGCCCTGGGATCCAGCTGTTTTCTCGGTGAAGCGGGGGCCACGGTTGGAGGAGAAAGGAGCCGGTGGGAAGGAGTCAGGCAGCACCTTGCTGCTCAGAGTAGGGTGGACCGACCAGAAGCTGGGGACAGCCAGAGATGGGGGCTGGGTAGACAGGCCAGATCCTTGGCTCCACCAAGAGCCCTAGGAGAATCACAGGCAAATGGAAGTTTCCCATCCCAGAGCGAGGGGGGAAAGCAGCTGGCGGGAATAACAGGGGTTGCGCAGCAGCAATGAGCACCCCTTCAAGATCACGAGCTAGGAGGGAAGCTGCGAGCCCCGTGCAGGAAGCTCCTGCAAAGCTGGCTTGCTCAGGGCAGGCAGAGAGAGGGTGATGCTTACCATCCTGCCAGCCAGGGACCCCGACAGGGGGAAATGGGAGATCTTGGCAGGGGGGCGTGGCGTGGGGTCATTATGAGATCTAGGGTGTAAGCTTGGAAGCAGACGAGCCTGGGGAACCCAGAGGCCTGCTGTCGGCTGCCTGAAAGTTTTACCTTCTTCCCACCTCCGGAAGTTTGCTCCCACAAACCTAAAGATGGCGAGAGGAAACGGATCGATTTGCTCTTGGGTGTGTGGTCTGCACATCATGCTTTTTTAAAGCTTCCCTGGAGATTATAACATGCCGTAGAGTTTGGGAGAAACCCGCAGGTGGAGACAAGGAGACCCAGACACGGAGAGAGAGAGAGAGGCACACGCAGGGGGACAGCCAACAGGTGCCCTGGGGTGGGCACAGCCTAGTGAAGTCTGACCAGGATAAGGGGCCTCAGGTGAGTCAGGGCGGCTCCACGTGGCCTGCGCTGTAGGTGAGCTGAAGATGGGGGTGGCGTGGCCTTCCTCTGGAGGACCAGATCCTAAGCAGGGGCCTGTGTGCCTGTGTGTGAGGGACAGACAGGCCGAGACAGTCCCCCAGTTCGTCCTGCGCTGTGCGAGACCGGCCACTAGAGGGGGCGCTGCGCTCACACATCAGGGACGGGTCCCGCAGGTCGCGGCCGGAGGCTCTGGCCTCTTGATCGCGCAGCTCCTAGGTTCCTGCTACAGATCTGGTAGCCACACAGCCCTGGATTTAACGGCAGTTCCCACCACTTCCAAGGCCCCGAGACCTTGGCCAGGTGACTCAGGTGCTCTGTGACCCAGTTCCGTCCGCCGTAAAATGGGCGCAGCCACGGCTCCAACCTTCTGGGGCTGTTGGCAGCATGAACGAGGTCGTTCCCGGACGCCCAGGGCCACCCCGGGGGATGCTGACCTGACGTGATGCTGGAGGAGGTTTTGCTGTCGCCTCTGTCTCTCTCTCTCTCTGCTTCTCCGGCCGCCCCTTTACCCAGCCCAGATCCAGGAAAATGAATAGGGGTTTTATGATACTGGGGGAGAGCCGAGGCTGGGTGGGCTCGGGCAGGTGGTCGCAGGGGCAGGGACAGGAGAAGCCCAGGCACCTTCTCTGCCTGCTCAGTCGTGCTGGTTCTCTTGCCCTGGAGTGCTGCTCGTCTGATGGTTCATTCCTGGCCGTGGTCTCACCCTTCCGGCCACTGTACCTTCCTATCTCCTCGGGGGAGCCCCGGGAACCAGCAGCTGCCCTAGCCTGACAACCACATCATCCCTGGGGCAGTGCCATTGCCTGGTACCCAAGGGGCTCGGAGGGGCGCTCCTTCCCAGCCCCTCTCCAATCTGCCCCCCTCCCCGGCTCCTGCCCACAGCAGCCAACATCTGACCTGTCAGGCCGCACCCCAGGGGGACCCGCATTTCCAGATGCAGAGGTTGCCGTGGGAAGAAGGCCCACAGAAGCAGCCCACATGGGGGCATAGCCCGCCCTGACATGAAACACTGATTTGCCAGTATTGTGAAAAGCAGGGCATTCCATCCTCAGATCTGGATTTCCAACTTCTCTCGAAACCTCGGAGGCTCTAAGAGCCTGAGCTTACACTCCCACATGGCCAGAGTGGGTCACAGGGGCGAAGAGGCCACCGTGCAGGTAGAGCCTGGACTCTCTGGTTCCCCACTGTCCCGGCTCAGGCCGTGTCCCCCAGCCAGGGTCCCTCCCCGGCCGCTCCGAACGTCTCAGTCTGTGAGCCTGTGCTGGAGAGTTCAGGAGCCACCGCTGGCCAGGGGTAGGTTGCAGTGGAGAGCTGGAGGATGGAGTGCCCCCCGCCCCCTGCAGAATGACAGCGGATCCTCAAAGGCAAGGAACACTGGGGACCCAAGAGCTGCTCTCACCTGTTCGTGGAAATTGATGGTCCAGGTGCCCAGAGTAAACCCCACACCCCTCACCTCCATTGTCCAATCTGTCCACAGAACCCCACCCCGCGTCTCCCCACCTCTCCTCCTCCTGCCCCAGGTCGACCTGCTGTCTCCTCTCCCCCAGCGGGGTGCAGGAGCCTCCTCCTGTCTCCTCTTGCCCCCCCCCCCCAGAGGCCGTCTGCCCCACAACAGCTAGAGGGAGCCTGTGAGCCCTCCTTGGCTCAAAACCCTCCAAGGACTCCCACCGCGCTCAAGAATCAAAGCCAAAGACACGGTGGCCCATTACCTCTCATCTCCGCCCCTGCCGTTCCAGCCTCTTCATGGTTCCTGACATCCCAAACACACTCGGACCCCAGGGCCTTTGCACTGGCCGGCCTACTGTACCCTGCCCACCCACCCCACCCCCACCGCCCCGTATCCGCAGGGCTCCCTCCCTTACCTTCAAGTTTCTGCCGGAGTGTCACCGTCTCTGTGAGGACTTCCCTGGTCTCCCTGCCCCCGACCGGGATTCTGTTCTGTTCCGTTTGTTGGATGGCAGAGGCACGCAACAAATACTTGGTCATTGAATAAGGACACGAAGGAACAGGAGAAATGAGGGAGACAATGGTAGCGAGTGGGGGGGGGGGGGGTCGGGGGTCGGGGAGGCGGGGCAGACTGCCAGATTGTGGGTCACGCAGGGCCCCAACCTTGGGGTTTCCTGCCCTGTCGTGAACCTCTTGCAATCTTACGAGCTTCATCTTTGAATTTGTGAGTGAGGTCTGAAGGGACACCCCGCCCGCCCGCATCCCCCGCGTGGGTTCTCAGCGGCCCGCTCCTGGCCTCACGCAGTCACCACTGCTGTCCTTTGCAGAAGGTGGGGGGGCGTGCCCAGGGTGCAGTCAGGGTCCATGCTGCGGAGGCAATGGAGGGGCCCCGGGCACCGATGAGGGGCTGCACTGGCCAGCGCGGCCCCCCATGCCCAGGGGAGCGTGACACTGAACAGTAACTAGAAACCCACCAGGACGGGCTGCGAGAGGGAGCTGGCGGAGCTTAGCTCTGCTCTCTGAGCAAGGGCCCACATTCTGCAGCTCCCCTGGTATCACGCGCTCACCTCTCCCCAGTACTAAGTGCTCTACCCGCCAGAGCTGGGGAGGCGGTGGTGGTGACTGTTATTCAGGACCCCCCAATTAGAGAGAAATGGGGCTCCAGCAAGAGAAGGCGCCCGGGGCTCCTAGAAGAGCTGGTCCCTGGCCTGGAAGACAATATTCCTTGGGCCCTGCACAGCGAGCAGGAGGCTGAGGACGAGCCAGAGCCAGCTCCTTCCTCCCTGGCCTCAGTTGCCACATCTGCGAGCTGGGACGAGAGCCCCCGCACATCTTTACAGCAGGGACGGGGGCACACATTGCAGACTTAAACTGCAGGGGCGACGTGTGCGTGGCTGTCACGGTGCCCGACCTGCCGTGGGGCTTGTCATCGTGGTTCTGAAGGGTTCCTGGGTCAGGGCTCAATTTTTGTCCCCATTCTCCAAAATGTTCCAAGGGAACCTGGCTTTAGCCCCCAAAAGATGGGTACCAGGGGACCGGCCCTCAGTAATGACGTCAGGCCCAGATGTCAATAGTTTATAGGACCTTGGTGAGGGCATCCGACCTTGAGGGTAAGTTCAGACCAGCCCCTGGGGTTGGATGCACAACCTGATGGTCACTGCAGGTCTTGGTCGTGGCCTCAGACCCCCGTGGTGGCTGTAGACAGACCGAGGGACACCTGAGAGGCACCAGGCGTATCATCCCCACCCCCCATCCTGCCTGAGCCCCCATCCCTCCCTAGCCATTAGAATTTGAGCCATTCTCCAGGATCCACTTAATTAGCCAAGCTCATTAACTCCCACAGGCTTTTCCTCCCCACCTAATTAACTGACTTAATTAGGGCTTACAGACCTGCTCCCACCCTGCCCACCTCCGCCAGGCCCTGACTCGGCCGAGCCTCCACGAGGCAGGGCGTGGAGCGGATGTGGCCAGGGACCTTCTAGCACCGGCCCCTCTGCCCTGTGTCTCTGCGAACTCCCCCGACCCCAATCCCACCATCACCCCCAGGATGCCAAGACCGGGCGCCACCCGGGGAGGGCGGCAGGTCATAGGCAGAAATTGACAGAAATTGGGGAGTTGTGATGAGGAGGGCAAAGGGGAGAGAGTTGGGAAGAGCTGGAGTGGAGTAGGACTGGAGGAGGAGGTGGGGAGGGCATGATGGAGATGGGTGGGCTCGGCAGCCTGGGCCTGGGGGCCTGCACTCTGGAGCCTGCCTGGGTTTGAGCCCCACCTAGGGTGTGAACTTCAGCAAATGCCTCCCCATTCTGTGTCTTGGAAACAAGGTGACTGCACGCTTGTCATGAGGTTCGAATGAGTTGATATGTGCACAACGCTTAGGACTTGGCCTGGCACAAATCTGTGTTTGTGAAATAAGCAGGTAGGGTTGGACAGAGGTCCCCTGAGGGCTGGGGGCTGGAGGAAGGGAGGGGGCGACCAGAGCACCCTATCCCCAGGAATCAAGGCGAGGCTCTGAGAGTGCCAGTAATGGACGGAGGCTGCCTACAGAGCAGAGCCCTTGGCCTGGGAGAGGTTAAAGGCATAAGGACACAGCGTCCATTCCTACCCCAGGGCTGGAAGAGGTTGGCCTTGCTAGTTCAGGACCTCTAGTGCCGTGCCTCAGTTTCCCCATCTGGGGGAAGGCCTAGCCTCGTGGAAGTACCCGGCACACCCTTGATGCCTAATACATCAGTCCCGAGAAGAGAGGTGAGGCGAAAAGTACTTGGGGGAAGGTGCTCAGCTGCTCTTCACCTCCCCTGGGCCCAAAGCAAAGACAGTGGGCGGTGCTCGCAGCAGGCAGGCCGCAGGCCAGACAGAAAGCAGAGCTTCCCGGAGTTGAGGGGTATGAGTTCTGCAAGGTGGAGGAAAGGAGGTGTGCCCAGGTTGCTGAGCGGGCTCTAGGGGAGAGACGGGGGGTGATACCCAACAGTGAGCAGGAAGCGGGAGAAGGGGTCTGAGCACCTAGACAGCCTTTCCCTACATAGCCGCCGCGCCCCACTTGCCATCCAGCGCAGCCGTCACCTCCTCCAGAAAGTCCTGACCTCTGTCTCTCCTTTGTAGTCGGATCTTGGTCAGAATTGGACCCTTTATTGGGGTGATTAGAACAGTGTCTCCCCCACTGGGCTAGAGGCTCCTGAAGGCAAGGATTGTCTGTGGAGCTCACCTGTTTATCCTAGTGACCCCTTCCGGTAGGTGCCCGTTATCAAGTGTGAATGAATGAATGAATGCCTTGGCCTAGAACCCAGAGGTTCCTGAAAGAGAAAAAGACCCCACGTGGCAGCCCAGGAACCCACCCACAACATGCTCAGCTCTGAACCCACCCAGCTCCTCCAGTGACCCCAAGAACAGGAGCAGGAGGTGGACTCTCAGAATCCGAAACCTCTGCTCCTGGGCAGGTTGAGCTCCCTCTGAGAATTCCCTTTCACAACCTGGGACGCTGAGGAAATAGTATGGGAACAGATGGCAGAATCATTCATTTACCCCTGTATTTTTTAACACTTCAGAAACCCACATTTATACGTAGTATAAAGAACTTAGGGTTGTAAGTGGCAGAGACCCATGTCCAGCTGACAAGCACAAAAGGAACTTTAAGGGGATTACATACTCAAAAAGTCCAGAGCCTTCAGGTATGGCTGGATCCAGGGGCTCAAATGATAGTATGAGGATTTTGACTCATCATCTCTTGCCTCTGCTGTTTTGGCTTCAACCTCTGAGAGGTTCTCCCTGGTAACACTAACTCTAGACTTATATCTCTCTCTTTTGGTTCAGTGGGAAGAGAGTTCTATCCTATTGCCCTGGCTTGGGGTACAGACCCATCTCAGAAATAATCAGCGTGACCAGGGGGCTGGTAGACATTGATTGGTGCACGCTGGGTCACAAACCCACTCCTAGGGCCCAACAGATGAGCCCCTCCTGCTGCTGAGAACCCCCTAACGTGTAGGAATACGGGTCCCCAAGGGAAAATTGGGGTAATGTTGCTAAAAGATGCGGGAGAGAGTTGATGCTGGATAAGAGAGTTAGACTCTCTACTTGGACTGTATGACCATTAAGCCGACACCAGGGCCCGTCAGTAAGTGCTCATCTTGGTGGCAGGCATGGTCAGTCTCAACCGTGTCTTCCTGCCCCCCCCACTACTGCTTGCCAGCCTCCTCATCAGTGCTCCTCACCCCTGTTATCTGATCCCGCTGCTCTGCTCACATCCACAGCCCTGCCCGTCCCCGCCGCAGCTCCCCTGGATCCTGACAACATCCAGGAGCTGAACATGGTCCTGGACGCATGGTCTGAACATCTTAGGTGCACATTCTACTCTGTCTCTGAGCGCTCCCCAGTGGGACTTCCTGTTGCCCACCTGGGTAACCCTCGGGCATCGCCTTCCTGGCTCGCTTCTCCGCTCCCCACCCTGAGATTACCTACCAAATAAACTACTTCCTTTCCAATCACTGTCTCAGGGTCTGTTTCCGGGAAACCCAAACTAAGACATCATGAAATCCAGACCCCTGGGGATCGTGTACTGAACAGCACTTGCTTCCTTCCAAATGCCTAGATTCCTGGGGATAGCTTTGGTGATTAATTGCTGAGGAAGGAGTTAGGACTGAACCAACTCTGGGTAGCTTTGCTGTGTCTGCTCTGAGGATTCCAGAGGCGGCTTCTTGTTCCCCTGCCATAAGCTTGGGGGTGGGGAGGACCTATCAGATCCTCACTCCACTTCCCAGACAGAGAAGTAGCCCCAGCCAGCCCGGAAAGAAAGCAGCAGGTCTGAGTGCAGGGAGTCAGGGAGCCCAACTACAGCCCAGTCCTGTGTTTGTCAGAGAATATGAGGGGAGGTCATTCTAGCTAATTCCTGGATCTGGCTTTAGAAAACACAGAATCGCATTCTGCAAAATCTATTTTTTTTTTAAGATTTTATTAATTAGTTGAGAGAGAGGGTGATCTAGAGAGAGAGAACATGAGCAGGGGACAGCAACGGAGGCAGAGGGAGAAGCAGGCTCCCTGCTAAACAGGGAACCCAAGGCGGGGCTCAATCCCAGGATCCTGAGATCATGACCTGAGATGAAGGCAGAGGCTTAACTGACTGAGCCACCCAGGCGCCCCTCTTTTCTTAATCCCCACCACCACCAGATCCCATTTAAAAAGACTTCCACTGGAAAGCCTGGGTCCTGAAATCTCAGGGTCCTGAGATCGAGTCCCACATTGGGCTCTCTGCTCAGCGGGGAGTCTGCTTCTCAAACAAATAATCTCTCAACTAGATAAATCTTAAAAAAATAATAAAATAAATAATTTCGAAAAAAATAAGTAAATAAAAAGACTTCCACTGAGTAATTTTAAACTATTTTGAAAATCGTAAGAGAAAAATACAGAGATGTAGAAACCTGTGCGTATCCACAGCTAGAACCAACGGTAATATTTTGTTATATTTGTGTCAGATATATATTTTTAAAGATTATTTATTTATTTATTTATTTGACAGAGATCACAAGTAGGCAGAGAGGCAGGCAGAGAGAGAGGAGGAAGCAGGCTCCCTGCTTGAGCAGAGAGCCCGATGCGGGGCTCCATCCCAGGACCCTGAGATCATGACCCAACCGGAAGGCAGAGGCTTTAACACACTGAGCCCCTGTGTCAGATATTTTTTAAAAAGATTTATTTACTCATTTGAGAGAGAGAGAGAGAGAGCACACAAACACACACACACACACACACACACACACTAGCAGTAGTCGGGGGGAGGGTCAGAGGGAGAGAATCTTCAAGCAGACTCTCCACTGAGCACAGAGCCCAAAGCCCGCCTCAGTCCTGGGATCCATAGGATCATGACCTGAGGAGTAACCAAGAGTCAGATGCCCAGTCCACTGAGCCACCCAGGTGCTCCCCAACTCTGTGCCCACTGTTTTTAATGAACGAAAGGAAGGAAGGAAGGAAGGAAGAAGAAAACATGACACAGAAAAATGAGTTCCCATTATCTACCCCGACCCCAGGCCCATTTCCTAGATTCCATCTCCAGGAGCAACCACTCTGACCATTTTAGAGCTATCCTCATATCCGTTGGCAAGCTTTCAGCTACGAGGAGAATTGCCTTCAAAGCTGCTCCAAGTACAACTCAGCAGCTCGGCAATGTCATAAAGGAGCAAGGTTCTTTCCTCTCTGCACTGCCATTATACTGTACTTCCATCATCAGTGGCATCCTGCTGGCTACGGTCACAGACTTTGTATTTCGACACGGGAGGTGGAGAGCTCATCAGGACTCTTGCCGGAACACTGTGTTTCTCACTTCAGAATATATTCTCCGAAAAGGTAATGAGGGATTTAAAGATCGTTCACCTCCAGCTGCTGTCCATCCCGGGCTCCCCTCCTGTCTTCCTTCGGATCCATCTTGGGTTCTGGTGGAACTGTTGGTTTTTCGTTATTGGCAATAGCTTGACTTGTGTCTCCCAGGGGCGCTGGAGGCTCTTGTTCCTGGCTGTGAAGGGCTTCCGTAACCTTTGCTCAGAATGTCACCGTGGTCTTCAGCTTCCTAAACCTGATCTGCTCTCTGAACCACTTAGTCGCCGGTGCCAGCAGGATCTCTGGCCGTATGGATAAGCGGGTCACCAGGGGCAGTGCCCTGGGCATGATGGCGGCCATGAGGGCAGAGGGCGCTTCCTATACTATCGTAAGGTGGACCAGCAAGCCAGGAATGCCTTCTCTTTGTCATGACAGGGGGACATGAACAATAAGGAGCATCACAGAACATATACCACACTGGGAAAATCCCCAAATGCCATCATTTTTCCCCAGCGTGGGGACTTCCAAAATGGCGACACGTCAGTTTCAGTCCAGCTAGTAGTTACCCAAACTCATCTGGTTTGAAACGAGATGTCTATATCCTAGAGGACAGGGGCTCTGTTTTCATTCCTTCCCCAGTCCCCAGCAGTAGCGGAAACTTTGCCACATCGGTGAACACATCAGTGATGTAGCCAAAGGGACGTCCTGGGATGGATTTCTGGCCCCTCAAGCCTCCCTGAGCAGGGAGTGGCAAACTGCCTGCCTGGGGGCATGAGGACACACCCCCCATCCCCAGGCAGAGAAAACCTAAATGGACACCCTTTTTCTGACGTTTCTTCTGTGCTGTTATGGAAATCCTAGCCAAGTTTGATCTTGGGTTCTACTGCCCAGATCACACCCATGAAGATGCTCTCTGAAGGGTGGCATTGCTGTGGATACAAAACTGCGAGCTGGCAGGAGCGGCTTATCCCCAGGTGTCAAGGAAAAGGGAAAGCAGCATAACAAATAGTTGTTTTAGTTCCTCCCTTCAAATATGTTGTGATGGGTTCATTCCTCCAAGAAGAGGACCAAGGATGGGGTGAGATATTGCAAGCGGGTATCTTACCGGGGAAAATGCTTGGGCAGGGAAACCAGACGGGAGCCAGAGGAGGCTGGGGGGTGAACCATCAGGTTAGAGAGATCCAGTGCTTGGAAGAGGAATCGAAGGAAGGAAGGGGTGATAAGAATGCTAAGAAAGTTTTGATGACGCCAGTGGGAAGTCCTTGATCCCCAGACGCCCAGGAGGGAAGCTCTGTGTCTCTAGGGAACTGGACTCCTTCTTGTCTTCAAGGCACTGAGTCATGGTCTGGGATCAGCTAGAAGAAAACAAAACTCTTGGTCACCATCACCAGTGGATCCCTCCTGTGGATCACGGGGTTCCACATGTATTTCTCCCTGCTCCCACTTTGTAAAAGCATTCCCGCCTTCTTCTAGTAACTGAGCAGGGTACTTCTCTCGTAACTTCTAGAAACAGATTAGGGTCAGGGAAGGGAAGTGACTCCTCTTCTTGCCTGCTGGTTCCAAGCACACGGAACCCAAAGTGACCTGGCCACAGCCGCAGCTTAAACTTTAAGGGGACCCTAGATGTGTCCCCTGAGAAGAGTGTGCCCCCTTTGAGGACCGGGACTTCTCACCCTGCAGAGCTTGGAGTGGTAGTGGGGGGCGGGGAAGGAGGGGGGCGCTGAAGGGGGGAGATTTGAATACCCACAGTGCATTTTGGCAAACATTATCTAATTGCATTGTGGGAAATCAAATCCCCAGGCCAGGAATCAGGAAAGGTTTAAGCAGCAGGTGGACTTGATAACCTCGGATCACCATGGCTGGGAGCATTTCCAGGCCAGATTCTGCTCCTGTCCCTCTCTTGGTCTCAGTTTTCTCATCTGTAACAAGAGGAAAACGCCCTCTAAATTCTAATGTTCCGGGACTCGTGTACTAGACACAGGAAGACATTTCCTTCCTTCTTTCTCCCTCTCTAGCCTCCTGCTTCTGTCTGCCTCATAACTTAGACCCCTCCATTAGTCTGTTTGGGGCAATAAGGCCTTACTGGGAGAGGTGTAGAACAAAGGGTGAAATTGGAAACTCTGGACCATGGGCAGGGCACGGAGTGGGGAGAGAGGAAAGGCAGACAAAGAAAAGAAACCTGGGGAGGGTGCGGATAATTTGAGTGGAGAACAAAGAAGAGGAGAAAAACATTCTGTGCAAAGAAAACCGAGGGTAGAAGGCATGAAAATCTGAGAAAGCACATATTCCAGGAACACTGGCTAAGGCCAAGGCTTAATGGAGCAGAGGGGACCTCATTAGGGAAGTGTAGAGGCCCCCAAGGCTCCGGGGTCTGAACACCAGGATAGGGAAGTTAGATTTCTTGCCCTGGAAGTAACAGGACATCCTTGGCCATATTATGGAGAGAAGCAACCCAACCCACATAGTGCTTTACAGAGCTGATGGTCCTCCAGTACTTGGATTCTAGAACAAAAGCATCGAGACAGAAGCAGGAAGGAGAAAAGCAGGGAACTTAGGCAATACTCTCAGAAGCAGAATTTGCAAAATGATGGCCCATGGTCTAGATTTGGCCCCGAAACACATTTCATTTGGCCCATTCACTATTTCCAAACGTGGGGATTGGGTTTTGAATACCAGAACATCGGAAGACGTTATGTCCGAATATGGATTTCCTGCTTCTCTTGGAAGGTCATCTGTCCTTACAGGCCCAGGACGCTCCAGTTTGCCACATCTCACCACTTCCTATCACCGGATACCTGACCCCAGCCCCTAATTTATGCGATCGGTAGATCTTCGAGCCTGTCATCCCTTGTTCTAAAGATCTAGACACAGGGTGGTTGTGAAGAGTATGCTGGGTGGAGAAAACAGCCTGAACAAAGGAAGAAACAGGGAAGGTGCAGGATGTGTTGGGCTTTTGCACTAATGTGTGTCTGGGGCTGCGTGGACGAGTCTGAGAAGGAAGGGAAATAGGGCCTGGGAGCAGGAGCGATCCCTGTCTCAGCGCCACCGTCTTCCTTCTGGGCCCCAAACACCAGCATCAGACAAGGCTGCTTCCTCACACCCCGGCAGTGCCTCTGCACGCCGCTCCCTCCGTTTGGAATCCCCTGACCTCTCTTCTCTCCGGTCAGCACTGGGCCCCTCGGCTGCCTCCCAGATGGGTCGCTGACTGTTCACCCAGGGGGTCCCAAACACGACCTGGACTGGATAGAGCCCCCGAGGCCCCAGTTCACGACCTCTTCCCGGAGTAGACTGGTAGTTTTCCGAAGTCTTGCTCGAAAGAGGACGGATGGATGGATGGGTGGGTGGGCGGACAGACAGGACACACTGACGAATGAATGAGCGCACACCCGCGATTGCAGAGCTAGGCTGTCCCCCCCCCCCCCAAACGGAGCCATGCTCCGCCCCACAAGAACAGACTGGGACAGTCTGGGGCAGTCTGGTCCCGCAGGGGCCGGGAAGCTGGAGCAGGTGACCCTCTCAGACTCCCCCGAGTCCTCTCTAACCTCGTTCTCGCCCCCCGTGGGCTCTGACCTAGAAAAGACGGGGGAGGGGGGGGGGGAGATGGAGAGGGAACCCACGGGCGCTAGGACCCTGCGCGGCCGGAAGGCGGGGTGGGGCGCCGCGCGCTGCTCCTCCGGCGCGGGGAGAATCTGCGCCCCGCGGCGCGCGGCGGGAGGGCGCGGCGGGAGGGCGAGCGCGCGCCGAGGTGAGTGCGCGTGCGCGAGAGCGCGCGCCAAGCGGGGCGGACAAAGGGGCGGGCGGCGGCGCGCGAGCCGGAGGGCGGAGCCGCGGGCCAGGCGGGCAGGTGCGCGCGGGCCAGAGGGCGGAGCCGCGATGCAGCGATGGAGCGCTGCCCGGGCGGGCGCCGGGGCCGGGGCCCGAGCACCGGGCGGATCGCAGGCGGGAGCCGCAGCCAGAGCCCGGACCAGGCCGGGGTCCGGGACCGCAGGGCCGGGCTGCTCGTAGCGGTGGCAGCGGAGCCCCCCAGCGGCTGAGGGGCTACCTCCCAGTTCCTGCCGGTGGCCCGGACTCGGCAAGCCCCCGCAGCCGGGGAGCGCGGGGATCCCCCCCACCGCCTCCAGGACCCAGAGACCCCCAAGAAAGCGGGAGACCCCTCCAGATCCAGCAGAAAGCGACTCCCCAGCTGGGGAAAGCGGAGACTTCCTCGGTATTCAGAAGAGAGTGACCTCCCTACGGTACGGCTAAGACTCCCCCTCTTCGATCTGGCCCCCCCAAGACCTAGAACGCAGTGACCCCCCCCGTCCGGGATTGCTGGGACACCGCCCCCCCCCCCCCCGGTCAAGAACCTGGTCGTTACAACTCCACACCTCAAGACACGAAGACCCAGCTCAGAACGCCCCTAGATCAGGGGGTTCCTACACCCCCCAAATTCCGGTCCACAGGAACCCCAAATCTAGGGAACTGAGGACAGCGCGAGAGCTATCCCTCACCAGCAGGAGGCCTCGGGGCCCCCCCTCCCAAAGCTCCAGGACTCGGGCGACTGAGCCCCTCGCGGCGCCCTTCGCATCCCAGCCTATGGTTGTGGCGCCCTGAGCCCCCCCGGGCCGGGCGGACGGAAACCGACACGGCGCCCAGGCCCCCCGCCGCGGCGTCCCCGCGGCCCCAGCCCAGGTAAGCCGGGCCCAGGTGAGTGGCCGCCGAGGTCCCTAACCCTGCAGGTGGGGAAGGAAGTCCTGGGTGAACACTGCCCCCTCCCCAGCGTCGCCATGGAGCCGAGGCTGAAGGACGTCTCTTTGTGTCTCGCTCGGAGGAGCCGCCCCCTCCTCCTCTCCCTTCCCCCACCTCACACCCTAGCCCTGGGGTTTGGGCGCTGCCCCCGGGCCCCAGGGGGGAGTAGTGGTAGAGCCCCTCGTGCCATGGAGAGGGAGGGAGGGCAGACGGTGGACAGCCTCCCCCCCACCCTTCCGAAAACTGTGAGCCAGGAGCTGTTGGACTCTGGGTCCTTGGAGTATACATCCCCCCCCCCCCCCACCAAGGGCAGGCTGAGTTCCCAAGTGAAGTCCCCCCTGGGAAGGGAAGATTTGGGGATGTCCACGGGTGAGGGGGCCTGTGGCTGTGGCCCTAGGGTGATGGCCGGGTTTTGGGGTGTGTGTCTTTGTCTGTGAGAGCGCAGGGAAGGGGTGTGTTTGAGATAATGGGTGGGAATCCTGTATTTTCTCCGTGATTCCATTGCCCACCCCTGCCCAGGCCACAAGGAGGGGGTCCCCCAAGTCATACTTTGTATGTTTTGCAGGAGGGGGCAAGCTCTTTCCAAAGTGAGGCAGTGGTTTCTGGGGAAGAGAGGTAGTCTGGACGGAGAAGCCATTTCAGGTCAGGGCACCTTTCTGTCCCCATGTGCCCCATGGCTGGCAAGCCCAAGACCTTCCCTTCTCCTGACCTCCGTAATTCCCAGGGCCAAACCTCAGGTTGGATCTGTGTGTCCTGGACAACCAAAGGACCATTCTAGGTCCTTGCTTTAGCTTTCCAGTCTGTACACAGCAGTCACCCAGCCCGGCCCTCAGGGAGGTCCTGCTCCCCAGGCCTCACAGCTCATGTGAAGAGGAGAGGCCCAGGGGATGTCATACCCTGAAATTCTGGATCAGAGGTCCTGAGAAAGGTCTGGACCTTGCTGAGGGAACACTCCGGGCCGCTGGGGTTCCCCCAGTCTCTTCTCTCAGCCCTGCATAGGCAAGCGGTGATGCTGGGGAAGGCAGGGCTTGGGACAGGTAGCCCCACTGGGAGTTTCTTTGTTCATTTATTTACTCAACAAACCTTTAGCTAGTGTCTGTGAGGTGCCAGGCTGTGGACGCAAGGGCTTTTTCCCCCACATCGTCCTGATTCTCTTTCCTGGTCTCTCCAGGTCAGGAGACCCTGGGCTGCTCTCAGGCCACTGGCGGTTGGGCCAGTGGAGGTAGGCCTGGTCCTACTGGTCAGGTCTAGCTGACCAGTCCTGACCCCGCACTTGCAACCCCTGTTCATCCTCCTGCTGCAGCCTTGGGGGCCCTGAGCCTGGGTGCCTGACCCCTCTCCTCCCCCATTCTCAATACCAAGTGCCCCTACCACACCGGCCACTAGCACTGACCCAGGAGAGAGGAGGTGACCAGCAGGAGAAGAGGTTGGGGGTGTTGTGGGCCAGACCTCTGGCAGTCCCTCCTGCAAATTCAAGGACAGTCGAGGCAGGTGCCATCAGCCCAAGCTATAGGGAAGCCAGCTGCTCTGAAGACTGGGTGACCTTGGACAAGCGTGTGGCATCTCCCCGAGATAATGACAGAGAGTAAGCCACTCACTCTGCAGTGTAGAGACAGATCACAGCTGTGCCACGAGGAGCACCCAGGTGTGTCTTCTCCCTCTGTGAAGGAGTTCATTTCCAGCGGAGCCCAGGGTCTGATCATGTGACCCACAGGCAAGGTGTGGAGTGAGAGGCCGAACTGCAGAGATTGGAGTCACTGTGACTAGGGAAAACCATCAGAAGGCCGGAGGGGGACAGAGAGTAGATCGCCCCTCCTCCTTAACCTGCAGTGGCTTCCCCTGAATCTGGAATTGAGCACAAGTCCGAGCCGTTTGTGGCATCAGCTGTCACTTCCCAGTCACCATCTTCTACTTCTGGCTCCTCCCCCTGTGTCCTCTGACTCCCTCCCTCCTCTGGGACTGGTGCCTCCACTTGAGAGGCCCCACCACAGGATGGCTCAGAAGCAGCTTTCTGCCTCGACCTCCCCATTTGACCTGAACTGGCCTGACCCAGAGTGCAGAGCTGAGTTGGACTGGCTGATGGCTGGCAGCTTGGAGACTGTAGGACACGTCCTGGGGTGCTGGGAGACGTCGTCTCCGCATCTAGACCCTGGGCCCCAGGAGATGGAGCCAGGTCTGTCTTGTCTACGCCGCAGCAGCTTTGTCCATACTAGAGACCGGCACTTGGTACGGGACCTGCGGTAAAATACAGCTTCCAGTGTTCTGGTTCTCCAAACAGTGATCCAAACAGTGTTCTTCTCGTGTTTGCATTTGTTGCCAGCGTTGGAAAACAACATACGATTTCATAGACGAGTTCTGATTTTTGGATCCTCTTGAAGAATCAGATGTGGCCTTCCCAGGCCAGAGCCAAAGAATCACCGCCTTCTTTAGGGCACCTGCCCTCCAGCTCACCGGGGGCCTCCCCTGGCCTGCTCACTCCTTTACGGGACCTGCCAGCCCCTCCTGTAGGTATCTGGGCTTTGCAAGCCCAGGGCGGAGACCAGAAAATGTTTGCCCAGAGTGTGACCTCCGTCTGTATGTGTTTTGCACCCGTGGGTGTTCCTTGCCTCCGCCATGGCCAAGTTAGGACAGCACAGAGCAGTGTCCCTCTGGGGCGAAGTGGGAAGGTGAATCCGAATCCTGAAGCCAGAGCATCCCAGCCTGGCCCCGGTTTTACTCTGGGCTCCATCCTGTGACCCCTCATTGTGCTAGAAGGAGGCAACCACCAAAAACTTGTTTTTAATTGTCCCACTTGCTCGGGAGCAAAAGTCCAAGGCCCTAGGCCCAGGCATTGCTGAGGACTCTGGGGGGAGGGCTGCTGCCTGGGCCTCAGTTTACCCATGTGTCCAGAAAGGAATTGGACTTGAGGTTCTCTCACTATAAGCTTCCTCCTTGCTCTAACTTTCTAGGACTGAGTTCAAGCTGCTCTTAAGTTTTGGTCAGGCAGGAGAGACAGGGGCCTGGACACAGAAGTCACTCAAAATTATTGACATTCCCTAAACATTCATGAAACCAACGGGTGTTGCCAAGCGGCTGGGCTGGGGGCCAGGGGCCAGCACTGGGCCCCAGCCACAGGGCATGGCCCTGGAAGGGACTGTGCCATCTTCCTGGATAAAGATCCATAGCAGCCCGAGGTCAAGGGAGATAGCAGAGCACCCTGCTGGGGGTCACAGGCTCTGGACTCCGTGGGTTTCCCACTTGGCTGCTGTGTGACCTTGAGTCTGTTACTTACCCTCCATGTGCTTCAGTTTACTTCTGTGGAAAACAAAGATAATACCTACCTCAAGGTCATCGGGGGGGGAGGGGTGTAAGTGAGCTACAGCATTACGAGGGCTTAGGAAAGGGTCTGGCATGTGAAAAGTGCTCTTTTTACAAGGGAAATTGGCAAGTGGATGACTGTGACTTGGTGGTCACGCCTCTCCGGTTTCCCCATCGCCAGTCCACAGAGCCCACACGGCTTCTGCTGTCCCCAGGAAAGGGGAAGAGAGTGTCTGAGGGCCCGTACTGTGTGGTGCTTAAGAGCATGAAGCGTGACCCCATCGGGGGTGGGGGTGGGTGGGGTGGGGTTCTAGCCCGAGAAGGCCCTTCCAGAACCTTGCACTGTGGCTCTCGGGGTGGGATCTAAGGCAGCTCAGCCATCGCTCTGTAGTCGAGGCCTCCTGCCCACCTCTGCTTTCTAGGTGAGGAACCTGCTCTGTCTGCTGAGCGAGCTCCCAAGGCTTTCTGCACCCAGGCGGTTGGGCATCAGGACAGAGTCAGGACCAGCATCTCCAACAAATCCTGAGTCTTACCCAAACCACCCACTCCCTCCCCTGCTCCCTGGACCCCCTTTCTGGCCGCAGAAAGCCCAGCAGTAGCCCTGAAGGGTCCAGTCAGAGCCCCTCCTCGCTACCTGCCACCGCTGGGCCACAGTCCAGAGAGAGAACAGGTCCGGATTCCCAACTCAGCCCCCCCTTGGGGAACCGGGGAATATCGGGGTTGGGAGGAAGCGGTGGAACGTTTTCCAATGTCAAGTGCTCTGTGCCGGACCCTGGGGCACTACCTTCTCACTTAGTGCTGAGAACAGCCCTACGAGAACCCAGAGGGAGGAGTCTCACTGCCCGCCTCTGGGAGCCACCAAAGTGGAACTGGCCTGGAACTCCCGGGGTTCAAATCCGCCCTGTACCGTTCCCTGGTTATGTGACCTTGGACAAGGCAGCTGTCCTGTGCCTCAGTTTCTCCTGATGTGCTATGGGGGTGATAATAGCTCCTTCATTCTCAAGTTATGGTAAGGACTAAAGGAGCCTGTTACAAGGAAAGCCTGTCAGCTGTGCCGCTACTTCAGTGTCTGCTCTGTCACTTCTGCCACACCCTGCGGGGTATGCAAATGAGCTGGTCCCAGAGGGAGGAAGCCACAGTGATTCCCCCACTGCACCAGCTTTCCTTCCCTGCGACTTTAGCCACAGAATGTTCCAACTGCCTCTGCTTGTTGGGATGGCCCTGAGGGACCTCGGTGGGGGCTGGACAGGACAGAGCCTCCTCATCCTCCTGGTCAGGCCCCAGAGAGGCTCTACAAATCCCCACTCCAGGGTAGGTCCCCCGAGTCTGCCCAACCGCTCCCCTCACCCCCCCCCCCCCACCATCATGGGATGGCTTCCCCTTCCCTAGCTAAGGCCACTGCCCTGCAGGGAGATCTTCCCCTCCTGAGAGCTCAGATATCTGCTGGCCCTGACCACCCCCCCAGCTGTCTCCAGAAGGGGCAGTGAGGCCCCCAGTTAACATATTTTAGTGGCAAAAAGCATGATCTCTAGACCCTGCTGTGTGACTTTGTGCAAGGTGCTTAACCTCTCTGGGCCACAGATCTCTCATCTACAGAAAGGGATGGTGCTTGTACCCACCTTGGAGGGTCACTGTGAGGACTAAGTGAATGAATATTTGTAAAGGGAATGGCGGTGAGTACCCCACTAAAGGTTTGGTGTTAATGTTGGTCCCCGCAAGTCCTGAGCAGAAAGGGAATGGTAGCCCCACTTTTACAGGTAAAAAAGTGGAGACTCAGAGGGGAAAGTCTTTACTCGAGCTGCCATATCCAGGAGTCAGAGAACATCCTGCCCACTTTTCCACCCTTCACACACAGTTCAAAGGGCAAGGCCAGCCAGAAGTGCCCAACAGGACCTAACCTGGGCTCTGGCTGCAGTTCTGGACATGACCACCCAGCTTTCCTGCTCCCACACCTCTGCTCACATGGGACCGTGACAGGCAAGCACTGCAGCATGGAGGAATCTGCAGTGCAGCCCCCGGAACTTTTGCAGAAGCTTTTAAGTCTTCCCTCTTCCCTTCCTCTTTAGCCACACGCCTGGGGCGGTGGTGGAGTTGCTACAGGGGCTGAACTCCAAGTCTCTTAAGGGTGAGCTAGGTCAGGTTTATGCTGTCTCTTCACTTCCCAGAGCTTGGCACACATGTTGGCTTCAGGAAGGGTTTGCTCAGGCCGGGGTTTTGGAGGGCGTGTCACCAAGAGAAAGCCAGGTTCTTGCCGTGGCCTCCGAGGCCCTGCGCACTGCCACTCCCTCCTCACTTCTCCTCGCACATTCTGCCCCTTGCCCGCAGCCGCTCCTCTGCACCCACGATGGCCCCCTCCGCCACAAAAGCTCCCCCACCACCTTGGGGCCTTTCCTGACCACCACCCGTCCATGGTCTCGCCCCTCACCCCCAACATTTCCTCACCTCTCTCTGCTCTGTCTTCCCCTCTAGGACTCTGTATTTTCTGACCCACATCTCCTCGCTACCTTCATGATTGCCTCCTAACTAGGCAAGAAGCTCCTTGAGGGCAGGTCCGTTGCTTGGTTCATGAATGGATTCCGGATCCGAGAACAGTGCTCAACAAAGATTTACTGAACGTTGTGGGGCCGGACAGATAGCGCTAAGCCGCTTAGTCATGTGACACCAAGCACGTCAGCTAATCTTTCCTTCTCTGTTTCCATTTCCTGAGCTTTAAGGGACATAATAGGAATAATAATAGGTTCTCCAAAGACACTCGTGAGGCTTAAACCAGTCTCTATATATACATAAAGGACTTAGTACTTTACATGGTTCATAAATGTTAACTATTATTAATAACCTTCTAACCTGTACCTTATTATCCCCATTTTACTGATGAGGAATGGAGGCCCAGAGAGAGTAAGTGACTTACGCAGGGCTTCGTGGCCAGAAATTACCCAGGAATGCCTGAATATGGGCTCCAGCCTCCCGAGCTCGGCTCCAGCCTCATTCCCCACTCTAGGGGCTCAGGAAGGGGTGAGGGCTGGAGCCAGGAAGGGCTCATTTCTTCAGGGAGCCTCTGGCTCACCCAGTTGTCTCTCCAATGGTTGCCACCTGTCCACTGGTGGGTCCCCAGCCGCCACCCCTGGGCCGGTCAGCGAGTGCCAGGCCCCCTCTGTGCTCTCGGCCCGCCATTCCTGTTGATCCGCTGGGTGCGGGGCCGCCCACCTCACCCAGGCAGCAAGGCCCCTGCCTCCTCCCACACCCACAGGGGCTGCCACAGGCACTTGGCCCTCAGGCAGGTGGGGAGGGGTGAGGCCCGGGACCGCTCCTTCCCCCACAGGGTCTGGCTGGAAGGGCCAGAAGAGGCAGAGAGCCCGTTCCAGCTCCGGGCACCAGCTGCAGGCGGATAGCATCACAGGCTATTAATAACCACCAAGGATGTGCCCCAGGGAAAGGGCAGACTGCGCCAGCTGGAGGGGAGGCCGAGGCAGAGCCTCGCAGCAAGGGGAACCCCAGGCTGCCCCTAGCGAGGAGGGCAGTGGCAAGGAGGTTGTCGCAGTTTCGGCTGCTCGATCTTGCTCTGTCTTCCCACCTGATGGTCTCCGAAGTCCCTTCTGGAAACGTGGGAGCCGGGTCAGATGGTCTCCGAAGTCCCTTCCAGCTAGCGCAGATTCGGGGGGTGAGATTCAACCGAGCCCAGACAGCCCCCATGTCCAGCGTAGAAAACCAAGCTTCAGGCAGACGGTGCTGAGTCGCAGCAAATCCACGACAGGTCGACCCATAGTCCCAGACCCCTCTGTCCGGCCAGTGCCGGTTTCATGCTCACGGAGGCCCAGTGCCGGTTCATGCTCACGGAGGCCCAGTGCCGGTGTCATGCTCACGGAGGCCGACCCCGTTAGACGGATGTTGTCAGCCCCCATTCACCGACGGGCAACCTGAGGCTCAGACAAGCGGCACAGCCTGTCCAAGGTCACACAGCAAGAGGGGTGGAGCTGGGATTTGTACCAAGACAGGAAGCAAGGAAGTGATGGCAGAATACTCTTCTCCTCCTATTGAACGGGATGCGGAATGTTTGCTGGAGTCTCTATTCATGTTGAAGGACCAAGGGGAGGTAGGGGCCTTACCTGGAGCCGCTTGAGGGCTCCCTGGGGCCCTGCTCCCCGCCCCCCCCCCGCGATGTTGCATGTAAAAGTGTGCATGGGTGACTGGGGACTTTTCACATAGCCTTCTGTGACCCGTGAAGAGTTAAGAACCACTAAATAGTTCATTGGATAGACGGAAACTGAAGAGAAGGGGAGGCAGGGGGCTGCCAGGAGCTCCCTGGGACCAGCAACAGGGGCCAGGGCTCTGCCAAACACCTCACGGCCTTCCTGGGGCCAGAGGGCCAGGCTCTGGGTGCCCCGACTCCCTGGCAGCAGATAGGAGAACCCCCATGTGAACACATTTCTGCACTGGGGTAAACAAATGAGGGTCAGGGACCCCCTCTGGGGAAGACGGCAAGCAGCAGAGAGCCAGACTGGGACCCTCACCTTAGGGACATAAAGAGGGCTCTGCTCAAGGTGGGATGTCACGGAGCTCCCAGGGGCCCCCACCTTCCTGAGCATGGGCTGGCCCACTGTGGGGACCCAGGGCAACCAAGCTGGGCCATTCCTCCTCTGGCCTTTGGAAGGGGATCCCAGCCCTGGGCTGTGGAGCCTGGGTGGATGGGGGTGACTTCCCCTTGGCTTCGTCTGGACCATCAGCCACACCTAACTTTTACTGCCTAGACCTCAAAGGATCTTCCCTAGTGAAAAGTTTCATTCCTGCCCTGCCTTCGTCCACTCAGTCCCACCCCTCTCCCCAGAGACTGGTTCATGCATCCATTCATTCACCAAATAGTGATGAAGTCGCTGTGATGGGCAGGCACTGTCCTAGCTGCTGGGGGATCCGCAGGAAACAAAACCAGCATCCCTGCCCTCCTAGCGCTGAAGTTCTAGTGGCGAAGAGAGAGGGTCACGGTAGATCTCACCAGGCAGTAGATTATATAATACGTTAGAAGGGTACCATTTACTCGGGGACACTAGAGCAGGATAAGGGGAGTGCGGTAGAGGAACCCTAGTTGAGAAGGTGTCGTTTGAGCAGAACTTGGAGGAAAGGAGCCATGTGGCCATCTAAGAGCAGAGAGAACAACCCCCAGGCCAGGAGCTGGCATGTTTGGGGGGACTGCGTGTCTGGAGCAGGGGAGGGAGGGCTGGACAGTTCAGAGGGGTAAACTGAGGGCTCCTGTGAGGACTTTGGAATGAAATGGGAGCTGATGGTGGGTGCTGAGCTGGGGCAGTGTGCCCCGAGTGGGCTGTGGTGGGTGGGGGGTGCTAGGTAGGAAGTTACCACTGTACCCGTGGGACCGGGAGGGCTCAGACCAGCGGGAGTGAGGGCTGAGAAGGTCCAGTACCTTTATTAATGTCTGTTGTGGATTCCGGAGCTCCTTCATGCAAATACTTGCATGGGAGAAACCTATTCTTATTCCCCTGCCCCTCCCTCCCATTTCAAAGTAGGATACTAAAGCAAGTGAGACAGAGGCCCAGAGAGGGCGAGGGAGCTGGGGGCGGCCGGGGGCAGCCGCTGTGCCCCACCGAGAAGCCACTGTCTCCTACAGGGCTGGGGGAGCGCCAGTGGCACGGCCCTCTGGGGGACACTGAACGTTCTATAGAAATTCGGAACTCATTCACTGTTTAAGCTGGCCACCCATTTCCAGAGCTGAGCATAGAGACACATCTGCATGCTACAAAATGACTTAGGTACAAGGCAGCTCTTGTTTAAAGTAGCAAAAAGTTGGACATGACCCAGTAGGGGTTTGGTTAAATAAATGGCAGTGTATGCGGCCCTACCTTTCCAGCGGCCCCAGGGAGGGGGGCCTGGGTTCCAGTTCTGCAGTGGTCCCTCTCGGCCCATGCCTGCCTCCCTCCTCGGGCGTCTCGAGCCTTGCACAGTTGTGCCGGCTGCCTGGGTGCTGTCCTCGCCTGTGGTGCTGAAGATGGTGGGGGCAGAGGCCAAGAGTAGAGAAGACTTGAGGAGGGAAGTTTGGGGTTCAGTCCTTGTCTCTGCCCTTTCCTGGCTGAGTGGCCTGGAGCAGGCTGCTGAACCCCTCTAGGCCTTCTCTGTTACACAGGCGTGCCGTGAAGATGACAGCCCCAATGTGAAGCATTGGCATGTCGAGAAAATGAGTGGTGACTGACACGATACCAATCTAGGAACAATGACACGGAGTGGCCGGGCTTTTGGACACTGGAGTGATCATGCCTGGGTTTGAATCCCAGCTCTGCCATTTATGGGATGATCTTGGTCAAGGGACATGACTGCTCTGGGCCTCCGTTTCCTCATCATCTGTAAGTTGGGGCAAATAACAGGCCCCATGTCACAGGGTGTT
The DNA here is from genome assembly GCF_030435805.1 of Mustela lutreola. Lineage (NCBI taxonomy): Eukaryota > Metazoa > Chordata > Mammalia > Carnivora > Mustelidae > Mustela > Mustela lutreola. The sequence goes on along the minus strand of NC_081306.1, from coordinate 1,695,559 downwards.
GCAAGGCTTAGATAAGTTAATTTCTCCGAGGCCCTTGGCACACCTCGGGGATCCTCAGTGTTAGCAGTTCTGTCACTTTCCTCTCTCACACACCTATGGCCTCTCGGTCCCCACCAGTGGCACTCCCAGCCACGCCCCCCTCTGCTGTGCTGCGGCTGGGCTGTGAGAGGCAGAGCACGCCCCACTGTGCAGAGGCCCTGGCCTGCAGCCCAGCCCAGCCACTGGCTTTCTGAGGGCAAATGGTACCTCACACAAGCCCCTGGGAAATTAACTGTGTGCCTGCAGGGGCCTGTTCCAGAGAACCAAGACAGAAAAAGTTACAACTCACCGAACACGTAAAGAATTATTTACCCAGCGTTTGTCACACCCTGGCTAAGCCCTAGGACTACCAAGGTGATTAAGGCATGAGGGTTGCTTTCGAGGACCTCTTGAGTTTCTTGCTGGATTGTCAATCCCCTTCAAAGCCCGTCTGTATGTCACTTCCTCCAGGAAGCCCAACGATCCCCTCGGTCTTGCCCTCCTTGGAAATGCTGGAGCCCTGACGTGGCATTTCTGGCCTTCTGGTTATCTGAGTCCTCATTTTGTCTGCCTTCCTAGTTCATAGGTTCGTATCTTCTACCTGATGCATTGCTCTAACCCCCTCGCCCCATGCCAGCACCCGGCACAGTGCCCAGGCCTGAACAGACATACTTCTCTGGAATCTTTAGGTTGCAAGTTACATAAACTCAACTTAGAGTGGCTTAAGCCAAAAAGGAAGACATATCGATGCATGAAACAAACGGTCAGGAGTATAATTGCTTTCAGTCCTGCCTGGATCCAGGTGCCCAGAGTTCCCAGAAATCCCTCCACCTTACAACTCTGCTTTTCTCCTCTGAGGTTTCGCTCTCCGCCAGGCTCCCCTTGCACCGTGGCCAAGCCGGCCCCCAGCAGCTCCAGACTCTGCCCTCCAGCATTGCATCCCAGGGACTGGGAGGCATCTCTTTCCCGATGGCTGAAGCCCAAGTCCTAGTTCTAGATCCCAGGGCGTCAGCTTTGGTCACAGGTCTCTGAACCTCCTGGCCAGCCCGGCTGCATCCGGCCTGCCCCGAAGCCTGGGTGGAGACAGTTCTCCTGAGACCTGTGGCCGGAGAGAGGGGCCATTCCCTGAAGAAAGGGAAGTTCATGCTGAGCAGGAAAAAGCACCACAGGCTGAATGCCTGAGCAAGGCAAGGCGTGGGTCAGATGTGGTCTTAAGACATGGATAAGGAGGCCTTAGAGGGAGAAGCTTGGAGGCAGGAAAGGGGGCTGAGGGTATCTGAAGCCGGCTTGGCCGAGTAGGCTGGGAGCATCACGATCCAGCCCCTCACTCTCCACAGAAGCAAAGTGGAGCAGCTCCCCCCGCCCCCGTCCCCACTTAGTACCTGAAACGATGCTTTTGTTTTATGGCTGCTTTGGTGACATGGCGTTTCATAAGATGAACCCAGAGCAGTGACCCAGCAAGCACCATCATCTGTTCGATGCACTCCTTCCAGGCCAGGGCTTGGTTAGAGCTAGTCTTGGGGTTTGCCTGCGCTAAGGGCACAGCACGGGTGCGGTGACCTGAGGAAGGGGACCTGCGCATGGGGACAGAGAATCTTAGACTTCCAGAATGAGAGTAAGAAAGGCCTGGCTGATGTCACTTGGTCCAGCCTCAACCCCCCACTGCTGATTCCCCAACAGAGGGACATCTAGGTCTCTGCTTTTCTACCCCCAGCGACTGAGAACGCATTTCCTCCTTGTCATGATGCGAGAACTGTCTCATTGTGCTGCTCTCTGCTTGGGTTTACCTTTAGGAGCCTCCGAGGACACTGTGCATAAGAGCATGGGACCTGAAGCCTGACAGCCTGAGTTCAGATCCAGCCTGGTTAGCCCATCAGTTCCTCTGTACCCCTTTCTGTAAGATGGGGTCATCAGAGTAGCACCTACCGCCCGGACTTGTGCTTGTTAAATCATTTAATCCATCATGGTTAGCCCAGCACTTGGCATATGGAAACATTCAATAAGTATTTGCCAGTGTTCTTATTCTCCCATGAGACAGGATAAGAGCAGGCTCCCCATCTTTACAGACTGGTCACCCCCTCCAGGCAGTTGGACACACAGAGGTTCAAATCCTAGCTCTTTGGCCTCCTGGCTACATAATCCTTGGATTAGACTAGTGCTAGCTGCTGTAACAAAGAAACCCCTCTACTCAGGAGCCCTAACCCAACGGTCATTTACTTCCATAAGATTTAGATTTCATTTAGTTCCATAAGATGTAGAGTGGGCAACCTTCATCGGCAAGAGACTACCCACAGCCAGGCACCCAGGCTGCTCCTAGCTCCTAGCTCCACTCTCTTTGTTTGTTTGTTTGTTTAAGATTTATTTATTTCTTTGAGAGAGACTAAGCAGGGGGAGTGGCAGAAAGAGGGAGAAGCAGGCTCGCGGCTGAGCAGGGAGCCAGTTTGGGGCTCAGTCCCAGGACTCTGGGATCATGATCTGAGCTGAAGGCCCAGGCTTAACTCACTGAGCCACCCTGGCGCCCCTCCACTGTCTCTTTAGGACCCAGAGGCCTCTGTATCAGGCCCGCTTGTGGGAGGAGAGAAAAGAGAGAAACCCCGCCCACTCTGAAGAGGCCCCGCCCATCAGTGACTGCCGTCATTTCTGCTCCCATACTAGGGGGAAGCTGGTCACTTGGCCACACCTGGCTGCCAGGCGGGCGTGGGGGGTGGGGAATAGACCTCCCTGCTCCTGCAACAGCTCTGCCTTATAAAAGAGGAAACACAAAGTTCTGATGGACAGTTGGCTATCTGTGCCAGAAGCATAGTAAATCGCCAACCTCCTGGGTCTCTGTGCTTCATCTATAAAGTAGAAAGCACCACTTGATCGTGGCAATGGACATTTACTAAAATCCTGGAATTGTGCCTACTATGGGTACATTTCATGGTGTGTACTAGGTTAAGCTGTTTGTTTAAAAAACGGGAGACATCTTGGCCTTCTTGGGATACTTACAAGGACTCAGCGAGTGAAATTTTGCCAGCCTGGCACTGTGTGTGTGTGTGTTATGGAAGGGAGGTACCAATGCATTGGGTGGTTATGCATATAAGAGAGACACCCTGCTCAAGCCACGTGCCAACAGGAAGTGGTAGGTGGTTGGGTCTTGCTTCTTGCTTGGGAAGCCCTCCCAGCATGTGACGGAAGACCCAGCCCACAGGGCCACAGCCACAAGTACTGAGGGGAAGGCCAGGTGACACCCACCCCCTTCAGCAACAGAGGGGAAACCGAGGGCCTTCCTCGGGGCCAGTGAGGACACACACTCGAGGTGCAAGGCATGGGGGGGTCCCCCGGAACAACAAGGTCATCTTGAGTGTGGACCATGGACCATAGTGTCAACCACACAGGATGAGGGGGAGGGAAAGCAGTCAGGGGCCTCCACCAGCTGCTGCTGGAAAGGTCACAGTTACCCAAGTCCACAGCCACTCCTTCAAGGCGGATGAAGGTAAAATGTCTTAGATCAAGTTCCCGCTGGTACGTGCCCTCAAGCACTCGGCAAGCAACAGTGTCTTTCCTCTCTGGCCTCAAGTCCCTGCCTGGAAAGAAGTTGCTCTGTCCTCCCCGGTGTGGGGATTAAGTGAGTTAATACAACACGGGAAGGGCCTGGACAGTGCCCGACACCCAGTCGGCTCTCCGCAGGAGTTCGATGGATGCACAGGCAGCTTCAGCTCAGGCTTTGCTCTCTCCTGAGCCTCAGTTTCCCCACTTGGATACCCAGGGATCCGGATGGGACGTTCCCCCAGCATTCTGGCTTGGGAAAACTGTGGTTAAGAGCGCCAACTTTGGAACCAAAGCCTTCCGACCTTGGGCGGGCTGTATGGGGCGCTCTGCCTCCTTCTCTTTCTCCCAAAATAGGGGTCATGAGAACACCTACCCACTAAATGGTGAACACGAGCCCATCCTCAGAGCAGGGCCCTACTTCAGGGTTAGCTGCTGCTGTTGTCACAGATGGGATTCTCCCTGCCGTAAAGGTGTGGTCCCCGAGGCCCAGACAAGGGACTTGCTCAAGGTCACCACTCAAAATTGGCGCGTAGCAGGATCAAGGGCAAGCCTGCTGAGCCCCGAGGCCTGTGCTGTTTCTGTCACTCCCCACTGTGCCTCTTAAGTCACATGCGTGGTAACTGGGTCAGAGGCAGTGTGTACCTGGGCCGTGACGCAGCGGCAGGGACGGCTGTGTGGATCGGTTCCTTGTCGCCCGCTGACGCCTTGCAGAGAACAGGCCTGAACGGAGAGGATGGTTGTGAAGGAGAGAGGGTCGGTGGTGAAGACCCCCAGTGCCGGGCCCTAGGAACTGAGGGGAGGGATGAGGGCAAGTTGGGTCAGAGGTAGCCCCTTCCCCCGGAGACCTCTTGGCTTGTTGACAGGGACAGACAGGGGACAACGCTGAGATCACCCCAAGACATTTCAGCAGGAACTCTCAGAGAGAGACAGACAGACCTGTGTGAATCCTGGGGCTCAGCAAAGGCAGGAATCAGCACCTGGGGCAGCAGGGAAGGCTTCCTGGAGGAGTGGGGCCTGGGGACCGAGATCCAGAAGATTGCGGGTGGGTCAGCGGGAGGTCAAGGCGGGCAGCAGGACTGGCAGAGGAGAGGAGAGAGCAGCAGCGCAGGGTGGTGGTCAAACCGCGGGCTGGACCTGGATCGCAGGGGGCAAATGTGGGACCCAAACCCACCCCTGACGCAGGCTGGTGCCTACACAGTGCAGCTCTGAGGCCAAAGCAGCAGCAGAGCGAGCCACGCTCTCTTGGGGTGGGGCGAGAGGTAAGAAGAGCTTCTAGCGACTTGCAGCGGCCAGGCAGTCTCCCAGAGGACGCAGAAACGACCCCAAATGACGGACAGGGCCACAGCCCGAGGTGGGAGCATCGCACACGTGTGTGTGCATGTGCGTGCACGCCCGTGGCCAGCCCCGCGCGGCGGCCCTCCGGGAGGCCACACACCACGTCCTGGAGAAGTAGGTCAGCAGAGCAGCCCAGCAGTTTCTCCCCAGTGGGCAGGCAGAAGAGTTCAAGGCCAAGAGGGTGTGGACTCCTCGGAACCCCGGAGGGAGAGGCCTGCACTCTCCCCAGAAAGGGCCATCCCTGTCCCGGTCACATCAAAGCAGATCGTCTGCATTCCCTGGCTCAGAATTCTCCCCACCCGGGGAGCGGGAAGCCTGTGGGCATTCTGCAGAGGTTGGGACGGGTGACCCCTAACAGCACGGAAAGCAGGGAAAGACCATCATGGGCAGAGGCTGCCACTTTCGCCTAGTGGATGGCCGCAGTGAGAGGGACCCAGTACTGTCCGGTTAGAGCGGGGACTGCGCTGAGCCTTGGTGACAGGTGCCGCAGCCCGGTCGGGGGTGGAGGTCAGGGCAGCAGGACCCCGCGTCTGTGGGCCTGGCACCATCCCTCCCTCTGCTGGGGGGGGGGGGGCGGGGGCATCTAGGAAATGAGCCAGTCCAGGCTACAGACGCGCCCCGCTGAGGGCATTCGCGTGGCGTTTCCGACAGACTCGTGGCATATATTCAGACCGAAAGAATTCGGAAAGGCAAGGCAGTGGCTGTGGCGGGGGAAGGTTCTGTAGAACAGGGTTTGCTCTTGAACGGAGGGGAAGGGGGCTGAGTCGGGGGGAGCAGGATCCTGAGGCAGCAGAAGGGGCAGGAGCCAAATCAGAGGCGGGGAGGAGGGCCCTCTGCTACCCCAGCCAGCGGGAGGACGCGCAGATGGAGCTCCGTTTGCGGCTGGGTGGGAGGCCAGGAAGTTCCCTCCTGATGTTCCTCCTCTCCGCGTGAAGTGGGAGGCTGGGTGGTGCCAACAGGGAAGGGGAAGGCAGAGGAGGAGAGCGGAGGGTTTGGGCCTGGAGGGGAGCCGCTGGGTCCGAGTGAGCACGCCCTGCTCACAGCCTCCTCGGGCCAGCCAGAAGGAACACAGATCCCACCACTGAGAGAGCACAGGCGCCTGGCCCTCACCGAGGGCTCACTGGGTACCGGGCACCCAGAGGTCCCCGGCCAAGTCTTTTAATAAGTCACAAGCCCATAGGGAGAAGGCACTCTTCTTTCCTTTTTATCGATGGAAAGCTAAGGCAGGGAAAGATGAAGGTGCTTGCCCAAGGCCATCCAGCCAGCAGGTGACAGAGCCGCATCCAACGCCAGGCCAGCTGGCTCAGAGTCTGCCTGCTCTCCGAGAGCCCGGGGCTGGCTCGCAGGGGTGGGGCCTGGGGGAGTGCTGGCTGAGTCACCTGGGATTGGAGGTAGGAGGGAGGGAGGTGAGGGCAGAGGCTTCTGGAGGATTCCTCACGGGCCTCTCCTGCCGTACACGCACAGACACGAGCGCACCTGCTCTGGAAGCCCGGCTCCCCGGCCCAACCCCCCCACCCCCACCGACAGACAAGAGATGCAGGCCCAGATGGGCACTTGCTGTCATCCCAGCCCTGGACTCTTCCCCCCAGCAGCTCTCTGCCCCCCAACACCATCTGGGGACAAAGTCAGTACCTCTGACGGGTGGATGGGGAGGGCTGGGGCTTGGCGGGACGGGCGCTCTGCCTTGTGTCTGGGACTGGGGTGGGGTGGGACAGGGCGGGGCCCTAGGGTTACGCCTGTAGCTGTGTGGACATGAGCGGGGGCGGGGGGGGGGGTGTTGTCTGTGGCAGGGCAGGGGGGGAAGGCCGCCACGGGTGTAGCCCTATCAACACCGTTCTCCCAGAGTTGTCTGAAGAACTGGATACTGTGAGCCTGCCCTCGGACCTCACCTTCCCCACCCCCTGCCTTCCGTTCTCAAAAGCCTAGATCACCTTTTATAAGCATATATAATTCATGGGGTATTGTCACCCCTCTTGGAACGTAAGTCCCATGAGGGTGGGATTCTCTTTTTATATCTATAAAAGATTTTATTTATTCATTTTTGAGAGAGAGAGAGAGAGAGAGAGAGAGAGAGAGCGCACACACATACAGGGTGGGGAGGGGCAGAGGGAGAAGCAGACTCCCCGCTGAGCAGGGGGCCTGACCGGGGCTGGGGGAGGGCTCCATCCCAGGACCCAGAGATCAACCAGAGCCAAAGGCAGACGCTGAGCCGACTGCGCCACCCGGGCACCCTGAGGGCGGAATCCTTACCTATTTGTGTAGTGTGGTGTCCCCACGGCTCTGAACAGCAAGCCCCTGGGGAACAGCAGGTGCAGATCAAGATCTACGAATAAGAACACCCGTGTGAACTTGGTATATGGAGGGTCTTTGTGTGACATAAACACCTGATGCCATGTCTGAATGACAGCCGGAGATAGGCCAGTGGTACCAAGTGGGGACTGTGGGTGTCTCCCCAAGAGTGCTGGCTCAGGTCTGGCCTGAAGCTTTGGGGAAAAAGGAATGCAGCAGAGGTGCCTGTCGCCCCCTTGTGGTCATTTTGAGCCTGGCAGCCGGGGACCCTAGGTACTGGGGAAGAAGGTGGGTAGACCAGGGGGCCGCGGCTTGACATCACATTTCATGCCACCTCCCCCCGTAACAGGGAGAAGATGAGCGTGGGCTGCCCAGAGCCCGAACCACCCCGCTCCCTGCCCTGCTGTGGGCCAGGGACTGCCCCTGGGCTGGGTGCAGGCGTGCCCCTCCTCACTGAAGACATGCAGGCACTGACCCTCCGCACACTGGCCGCCAGTGATGTGACCAAGCACTACGAACTTGTCCGGGAGCTAGGCAAGGGCACCTACGGGAAGGTCGACCTCGTGGCCTACAAGGGCACAGGTGAGTATCTGCCGGGTGGCCGGCTTTGAAGCCTGGGCTGGGGACTTGTCTGGGGCTCTCGGTGCTCTCTTCAGGAGCCAGGAGGTCAGCAGGGAGACTGGTCCCGGCGGAGAGACGTAGCCTGAGCAGCCCAGAGAGACCTGAGAGGGGGTACAGGGCCCAGGCTGGAGGGTGGGGTGCTTGGGGACAGCTGAGGGGCTGACCTGGGGACATCTGGAGCTCAGGAGAGAAGTCAGGGCTGACCCCAGGGAGGCAGACAGAGCTGAGAGTGGGTCCTTGGAAACAGGGCACCGTACTTAAGGAGGCGTGGGAGATGCCTCTGGGAGGTCATAGGCCATGTCCATTTCTCGGATGAAGACATTGAGACCTGGCGATCCAGTCACTCAGCTGAGGTCATACAGCTAGAGACGCTTTGAGCCAGGACGAGACCCATCTCCAGAAACTTCTCGCTCAGGAGCACGATGCCTTCCCCACACCAGACGCTCACAGCGGCACTCACAACCAGTTCCCACAGCTGCACACACCGGGGGTGGGGGGCTCTGTGCCAGCTGACAGCAGCTGGGGGAACTCTGGACATGGGGTTCCCTGAGCTTTGCCCCTTGCTCTCTGTGTGACCTTGGACAAGTGGCTTAACCTCTCTGTGCCTAGGTTCCTCCTCTGTAAAATAGGGTAGCATTTAGGCTCGCCCACCTCCTAGGGTCATTAGGAGGAGCGGTTTGTGAATGGTGAGTGCAGGGGGAGGGCCTGCGATTCATGTGTGCTCTGTGGACACGTGTGCCACACACAGTTTTGCACCCCCACGGGGTACAGATGGCCGCCCAAGAACAAAGGTGAGGAGGACACAGGCCCAGGCACTCACCTTTCCCTGCCGAATTCCTTTTTATCATCCAGTTAGCAAACATTCATTGAGCAGCTGTGATGCACCACAGGGTCGTAGACACCGGGGAGAGGGCAACGAACAAGACCGAGATTCAGGAGGGCATGTCCGGGGGCGGGGGGCGGGGGGATCCACCAGATGAAAGAAGCGTGTTGAATGTCAGACAGAAAAGGGGAGCGTGGAGGAAGGAGCAGGCGGTCCCCACAGAGCTACGGGCCGGGGCAGGAGACCCAGGCTGACCGCTGAGTCACCGCATGGCCTCCGGCAGGTCCTTTCCCCTCCCGGGGCCTCAGTTTCCTACCAGTAGGATGAGGACAGACCCACACAGCCTCCAGGCGGGGGTAGGGGACACAGGCAGGCCTAGGGGCACTGGGCGCAGGAACTCAGGGACCTTCACTGCTGTGGCTGCCTCCCCGTCAGGCACGAAAATGGCGCTGAAGTTTGTGAACAAGAGCAAGACGAAGCTGAAGAACTTCCTGCGGGAGGTGAGCATCACCAACAGCCTCTCCTCCAGCCCCTTCATCATCAAGGTCTTTGATGTGGTTTTTGAGACAGAGGACTGCTATGTCTTCGCCCAAGAGTACGCGCCCGCGGGGGACCTGTTCGACATCATCCCTCCTCAGGTACTTGGTGTGGTAGCCCAGGGATGGGAGAGGGCCTGCCCGCCCCCGGGGCCTGACGGAGCCAGGCACTCCAGGGCAATGGCAGGGGGACAGGATGAAGTCCAGCACCTATCTGGGGACAGCGGGGACACAAGAGGGGAGCCGAGACAGCGGGGCCACCAGTGGCTTCCCAGAGGAGGCGCCCCGGAGTGGGGGGAGGGTGCCAGGAGGACTGTGCGTTTGGTGGGGGTCGGGGTGAGTCTGTGCCCGAGCCCAGGGGGGCGAGTGGTAAGGCCTGTCAGAGCCTTGACCCCATAAGGGAAGCGGCAAGCGGTGGCGCAGTGGCAGCGGACAGGACTCGGTGACACTGCGGGAGACGACGCTCAGGACCTTCCCCTGGGGGCAGGGACCAGAGAAGAGGGTGCGAGGTGACAAAGAGGGGACCAGGGGGGGAACAGGCGTACGGCCCGCCCCCGGCCCCCGCAGGATGGGCAGTGGCAGCAGCGGGTACTGACCGGCTGGAGGAGACAGCCAGGGACCGGAGGGGGGGTCGGGGGCCGCCGCGGGGTGCAGCTGGGGCAGCCGTCCCCCCCCCCCCCCCGGAGCGCGGCTCCCCGCTCCAACGCAGTCCCCCAACCGCGCTCCGGGCCGGCAGGTGGGGCTCCCCGAGGACACGGTGAAGCGCTGCGTGCAGCAGCTGGGCCTGGCCCTGGACTTCATGCACGGGCGGCAGCTGGTGCACCGCGACATCAAGCCCGAGAACGTGCTGCTGTTCGACCGCGAGTGCCGCCGCGTGAAGCTGGCCGACTTCGGCATGACGCGCCGCGTGGGCTGCCGCGTGAAGCGGGTCAGCGGCACCATCCCCTACACGGCGCCCGAGGTGTGCCAGGCGGGCCGCGCCGACGGCTTCGCGGTGGACACGGGCGTGGACGTGTGGGCCTTCGGCGTGCTCATCTTCTGCGTGCTCACCGGCAACTTCCCGTGGGAGGCGGCGTCGGGCGCGGACGCCTTCTTCGAAGAGTTCGTGCGCTGGCAGCGGGGCCGCCTGCCGGGGCTGCCGTCGCAGTGGCGCCGCTTCACCGAGCCCGCGCTGCGCATGTTCCAGCGCCTGCTGGCCCTGGAGCCCGAGCGCCGCGGCCCGGCCAAGGAGGTCTTCCGCTTCCTCAAGCACGAGCTCACGTCCGAGCTGCGGCGCCGGCCCTCGCACCGCGCGCGCAAGCCCCCCGGGGACCGGCCGCCCGCCGCCGGGCCGCTGCGCCTCGAGGCGCCCGGGCCGCTCAAGCGGACGGTGCTGACCGAGAGCGGCAGCGGCTCCCGGCCCGCGCCCCCCGCCGTCGGGCCCGCGCCCGCGCCCGTGCCGGTGCCCGTGCCCGAGGCCGGCCTGGCGCCCCCGGGGCCCCCCGGCAGGACCGACGGCCGCGCGGACAAGAGCAAGGGGCAGGTGGTGCTGGCCACGGCCATCGAGATCTGCGTCTGAGCCGCCTCCGCCGCCCTCGGGGCCGCGCGCCCTGCTCGCCCTGGGCCGGGCCGCCGGGAGCCGCCCTGGGCCCGCGCCCAGCCGTGGCGGGACGGGGCGGGGGCCGCGGCGAACCCCACCGCCCCCCCCCCTTCCGCGGCGGCGGGACGGAGGAGCGCCAGGCAGGGCGGGGCGGCGGGCCCGGGCGTCCGTGCGGGGCCGGTGCGGACTCAGCCACCGAAAGACCGCTTGCCCCGCCTGTGGGGCGTGGGCTTGGCCCTCGGGAGCCGAGCCCCGCAGACCCGCGGATTCAGAGGACCCCCTCCTCCCCGACACCCGGAGCAAGGGAGCTTGCGGGCAGACTCCCCCCCCCCCCCCCATACACACACACACCTCCCCGAACCCTGGAACCCCGACTAGTTGCTCCTGGCCCTTTGCAACCCCCGGCAGACCGACCCGCAGTCCCACCGCGGGTCCTCCCTCCTGGCCGCCCCCACCCTGCGCCCTCCCCCCAATGCGCGCTCGGGCACAGAAGGGGACGGAAGTGTTGGGGCGGAGAAGGGGCTCCTTAGGGCCCTCGAGCGCTGGCGGGGGGAGGGCGAGGAGCTGAGGGCAGGGGTGGTACCCAGCGGCGCCCGGCGCTTTCCTGGGACGCTGGAGTGGAGAGGCCAAGCCTCCTGCAAAATGTAGCAAATGCCTGGATGTGGCAAAACTGTGTGTGTGTGTGTGTGTGTGTGTGTGTGTGTGTGTGTGTGTCTGTGTGTGTGCGCGCGCGCAGGCATAGACCCCGAAGAATCCAGAGACCCCACAACCCATTCCCCTGAGGTGAGGACACTGAGCCCAGAAGGAGGGCCGCACAGACCCCTGCGAGATGGAACCTGGAAGCCCTGTCCCCTCCACCCAAGGAATTGTCCTCCAGATTCGAGGAGGGGAGGGCTGCCGGGGCGGGGCCGCGACCGCCCTGCGAACCCGGGACTCCGGGAGTGAGTGCAGAGCCCAGGGTCCGGCCCAGCTTCCCCTGCTGGCCGCACCTTCACCAGGCCGGGGAACCTCAGACCCCCTCGACCCTCGCTCCCTGAGCCCAGACACAGTGACCTGGGCCAGGAGTGTCCCTGGGTTTCTGCTGGGGACCAACATGTCAACCCGGGGCTGCCCCCGTCCCCACATCTCCCAGGTTCCTGGTACTGGAGTGGGCCGCCGTGGGTGTGAGGGTGGAGGTCCATGGAAACCTGAGGGGTGAGTGTGTGAACAGGTGTGTGCATGGCGTGAGTGTGAGTCGATGCCCATGTTTGCGTGTAGTCTCGTGTGTTCAGCGACGGCATCCAGACGCCTCCAAAACTCCGCCTGGCCCCAGGATCCTCCCCAGGCAGCTGCCCGTGGGTGTCCACACCTGTGCGTCACCACGCGCCCCTCAGGGAATCTGGCCGGGAGGCACCCAACGGTGGGTTCAAGCCCCGAGGCAGCAAAACAGGAACCCAACCTCACCCAATGTTCCCTCGAGACCCCTGACCTCGCTGTGGAGGCCCGGGACCCCGCAATAACCTCGACATGGGTGAGGCCGCTCCTTCCACCTGGCAGGGGCCCAGCCGCCATCCCGGGCACACCTGCCAAGGTCCTACCGGGGTTCTAGGCCATTGGAGGCGGCTCTCGGAGGAGCCTGGCTGACCAGAGAGGGCCCAACCTCCCTCTGGCCTGGAACCCGCCTCTCCACCCATCCCTCATTCCCACTGCGCATAAAGGGCTATGGGTCCCCCTGCCCTGCCTGGGTCCAGTTTACAAACAGTGTGCGGTGGCCCCAGGGCCTGGCCCCGCTCCCCTCCGTGTGCCCAGCCCTCTGGAGGCCCCCCCCCTCTGCCGTGGGCCCTGGGGCCCTCCAGGTGCCAGGTAAGTAGCAATCCCTCTTCCCACAAGGGCCGAGTTTCAGAGAAGGGCCCCCCCGCCACTGCCCCTGGCCCCCCTGGAGCCCATCTGGGCCACCTCTCTCTCCCAGCCGTGACTTCTCCTTCTTTGCCTTAGGCCTCTCGACATCCTGTCTCTCCTGCAATAACTCGGACGCAAGATTCCAAGTAGATGTCCCTCACCGTGCGCCCTCTCTCTCTTTCTCTGTTAAGATCCTCTCTGGGAGTTTCTCCCTCATCGTAGTATCTAGAATGTTAGAGTTGGAAAGGGGACTGTAGTTAGTTAGCCCAGCCCCTACGTTCAGAGGCACAGGAGGGGCAGCAATGGCCCGACGCCGGGAGCCACCCCGAGCCAGGCCCGCTCCCTCGACGTCGGGCCGCCCGCCCCCCGCCGCTGCTGGTGCCCCCCTCTGCTAGTTGGGTTGGGACCCTTTGCCCCTTAGGAGAGGTGTTGGTCACAGACGTTTACCTCAGTTTATGTCACTGTCGAAGAAACAAATAGCAAAAAATTAATAACACCGTAGACACAAAGACTTAGAAGACAACACACAAAAAAATCTTCCTCTTTTCGATTCTTCTGTGAAGGTGTGTGTGTGTGTGTGTGTGTGTGTGTGTGTGTGTGTCTCTCTCTCTCTCTCTCTCTCTCTGTCCCACCCGGGGCAGGCCGGGTCATCCCTGATCTCTGTCCCAGCCCCTGGGCCCCCACACTGCCCCTGCCCTTTGGTGCTTCCCAGAGGCCCCTCTGAGCTGGCCTGTGGGGTGTGGGGAGCCCCCTGGGCGGGAGGCAGGGCCACAGGTTAGCTAGAGGGCCTGCCATCAGGCCCACGGAGAGATCCCCAAGGCTGCCAATATTCCTTGAGCCCACGCTGTGGCCGGTGGGACCGTCTCGGTGGTTAGCATCAGCATCCCAGCCTGGCTCAGGGCCTGGGCAGAGCCCCAGTTCCCGAGCCCTAGCCCCTCATGTCCTGCCACCGCTACCCCATATGTTTGTAAATACTCTGGCATCCTTTGGCCCTGAGAAGGTTTTTAAATGTGTTATTTACTTCTCTAATGATGACAATTGCTATAAAATAAACAAAAGTCTAGAAAAATGACCGCGGGGTGGCTGTCTTATCTCAGATATATATGGGGGCACACAATGACTCTTGAGCTGAAAGCTTAACAGATTTTCTAAAGTGAGGTCTCCAGAGTCTGAGAGCAAGTTCCTCACGCCTCCTGGGGCCTGGAGGAGTCTGGAAGGCAACAGAAAGGAGGACCAGGGTCTGGGAGGGAAGGGGCCACGGCTCGTCCCTGGCCCGGTGTCCAGCTTCAGACTGGGAAGACAGAAGCCAAAGCCCAGAGGAACGTAGTAAATCAGTAGCTGCTTTACCCGGTCACCGCCCAGCAAATATTTACTGAGCACCTTCTGCGTCCCTCCCGAGATACGGCGGTGAGCAGGCCTGATGGCATCGCTGTCCTCGGGCAGCCAGCCACGGAAGGGTGGAGACATTACTCATGTTCAAGGCTGGGTGCTGGGGAAGTGCAGGACTGGGAAGCTCATCAAGTTTGGGGGTGTCGGGAGCTCACCGAAAACAGAAAACCGGAGGATTCCGAGTTCTCAGTGCCACGGGGCATGGCCGGGTGAGAGGAAGCTGAACGGGCAGAGTTGAAGGCAAAGTGTAGTGGTGGTTAAGAAGTTTCATGATTCGGGGCGCCTGGGTGGCTCAGTGGGGTTAAAGCCTCTGCCTTCGGCTGGGGTCATGGCCTCAGGTCCTGGGATCCAGCCCCCGCATCGGGCTCTCTGCTCAGCAGGGAGCCTGCTTCCTCCTCTCTCTCTGCCTGCCTCTCTGCCTACTTGTGATCTCTGTCTGTCAAATAAATAAATAAAAATCTTAAAAAAAAAAAAAAAGGAAGTTTCATGATTCCACATATATTCAGCAAGAAATGTATTACCTTCTCGTTCCAGACCCTTCAGTAGCTCCGTACACCAGTTAGGGTGGAAGTCCTTCCAGTGGCCTCCAAGGTCCCGCTCCATCCCCTCCCCCGCTCCCCTGTGCTGCCTCAGAGCCACACTGGCCTGGCTGCGAGGACCACCCAGCATGCTCTCCCCTTGGAGCCCGTACCTTTGCCCAGGACTCTCCCAAATCTCCTGCTTCCCCTCCTGCGGGTCCCTGCTCAAATATCGGGCCATCAGAGAAAACTTCCTGGAGCAGAAGCCCCTTCCTTAGCTTCGTCGGGCGCTGAGTGCTCACCACCACTCCCGATTCCGTGTTCATGCTTGTCCCCATCTCTGCCTGCTAGCACAGAAATTCTGTAAGAACAGAGTCAGTGTTTGGCCAACTGCTATCCCCCCCATGCCTCGGGGAGGGCCCGCCACAGGACAGAGGCTCCCGATGGATTTGTCAGCTTAATAAGTGAATACCCAATACTATTCCAGGGGCTGAGGATATAGCAACAAACAAGACAGATAATCCTGGGGCACTCAGTCAGTTGGGCGTCTGCCTTTAGTTCAGGTCATGATCCCAGGTCCTGGGATCGAGCCCCACACTGGGCTTCCTGCTCTGTGGGGGGCCTGCTTCTCCCTCTGCCTCTCGCTCCCCTACTTGTGTGCTCGCTCTCTCTCTCTCTGTCAAATAAATGATGGACTATTTGGGGAATGGGGGACACAATCCCTAGTCCCTGAAGCTTACTTGCTAAAGAGGAAAACAGATATTAATTAAATTACATACTTATCTATGAAATGGGGTGGGCATAAAAGAAAAATAGGAAAGAAAATAAGAAATGAGAAAAACAAATCTACCCAAACTAGATCAGAGGGAAAGGACTCGTCCCCAAGAATTTCATCTAGGATACGTTAGAGAAAAACCCTGTCATTTCAAAACATCTATCACTTCTCTGCAATGATGAGGGTGGACACCCAAAGACTTCACAGAACACTTTGGTGGGTTATTAAGGGGGGAAGTGGAGATCTCCAAATGCAAACAGTATCCGTGGTTCATGAGCCTTAGTGTACAAATACCTAAAATTTAAAATATAAATAAAATAAAATAAATAAAATAAAAATTAAAACAAACTTAAAATAAATATAAAAATAAAATAATAAAAATAAATAAAATTAAATTAAAATTAAAAATTAAATGAAATAAAAATTCGAACTGCCAATGCGTCTGAGAATGCCAGGACTTACCACTAGGGGGCCTTGGTTTTCTGCTGACGCTGCTTCTGTCTGCCGCTTAGGGTCACTCCTGAACTTCCCTGCCAACCGGCTCTGTCATGCCCCAGGGGCTTGACCAGAGGGGTTTCCAGCCGCTCCTACACACTATATCAGAACCGGACCAACCCTGGTAACCCCTTAGGTCCTTCCATTTAGCCTAGGTCACCTACCCTTGCTCTTGGCAAGTGCCTTCTCAAGGGCACTTAGTGGTTTCTCCTGCCCATAGTCTCCAGGCTAGACTCAGTCCATCAAAAAGGCTCCAGTAACATTGAACTTCAGAAGGGAAGGAATTGTATTCTTCATATTCCCCCTTTTTCTCCCAACATGCTCCTTGAGTTCTATGCAGGTTTTCCTAGCTACTTGCTAGTGAAAGCTAAGCGTGCCAAGACAAGGCGTATCGAAATGGCAGCCTGGGCCCTCGGCTCAGGTTAGGATCCCTGGGTCCTGGGAGAGAGCCCCTAGTTGGGCTCCGACCTCAGCAGGGAATCTGCTTCTCCCTCTCCCTCTGCTCCTCCCCCACCTCCCACTCATGCTCCCCCCGCCCCCGCGACATGCACTCTCTCTTTCTCTAATAAATAAAATAATTTTTTTTTAAAGGGCAGCCTCAAAGTCCATTACACCCTCAGGCAAGGCAGTAGATGACAACTCAACCTACTTACATCGTGGAGGGAGAGAGTCCCCAAGCAGCATTTCTCTCTCAAAAATGTAGAACCTTACCCCCTATCCCCATCTAGTCCTATTTCGGGGTGGAAATGTGGGGGATATTTCCAGTTCTTTACTGGCAGTTGAGGAGAGGAGAATGTTCATCAACCCAGCCTTGGTTTTTGGAGAAAGAGGGCAATGGAGAACTTCAGGAGTTTTCATCTGGAACCAAACAAGGGGAGAAACATATGGTGGTTCCAGAGGCCGGGAGTGTACAGGGACAGTTGAATAAGCAGTCTGTGTAATCAACAATACCGTAGTGTACACTTGAGATTTACTAAGGGAGCCTATGTTAGGTGTTCTCACCACACACACACACACACACACACATGGTGTGAGACAACACATACATTAGCTTGTGGTGACCATTTCACACTGTACACCTATCTCAAAACACCAAGTTATACAACCTTAAGCATATACGGTTTTTATTTGTCAAGGATACCTCAATAAAGACAAGAAGAAGAATAAAAAGAAGTAGGCTGGTCACGGCCTGACTCGGGAGACCATGAGCCCCAACTTGGAAATCCTCAGAAAGATCAAGGAGGGGCTGTCCTTAATATATGGTTGCCCTTAATATATGGGAAGGGGGCTCTTTTGATATTAGAGGGAAACAGAGGGTGCCTCCAGAAGGTGGAGGCTTTGGGGTTATATATATATATGAGTTGGCTCAGACAAGGACATATAACCCAAGCGAAGCCGCTCCTGGCCTTTTATTACACCTATCCTAACACAAAAGTGTTCTCTTTTCATTAGATTTTTCTAAGTCTGTGTCATGCAAGGCTGGACCTGGCCACCACGTGGGGAGATTCTGTCCAAGCATGAATATGCTCATAAATCCATTTGAGTCTGGTGACTGTAGCCTGCAAATAAAGGAGTTCTAACCGATATCCAGAGAAATTTACTCCACAAGACCCCTGAAACACCCGTATCTGCCTTACAGATACAGTCCTGACCAACAAATGACCTTGATCACGAGAGGCCACTGAGCCCTTCCAGGGGATGGACGCTCATTTCTGAAGCCGAGATTACCAGAGTATTCACTAGCTGCCATTTGGCCCAAAACAACAGAAAACCCAACTCAAAGTCGCTGATGTGAAAACAAAGAAGTAAAGGTCCCTAAATGGAACCAACTTCAGGTGAAGCTTAATGCAAAGGCTTCAGCTGTGACACCAGGATAGGTTTCTTTCCCCAACTGCTCTATTTCTTCCGGGAAGACTCATTCCTGGACTTCGCACCTCTCTCCTCCGGGCGCAGAGTGGCTGCCAGCCACCACAACCTCCATCCTCTCCAGAACGACGCCCAGCGGGAAAGAGCGTGAGAGTCCGGGTCCCAGGCAGGGTGTCCTGGTTGGTGCGTTCCCGGTGTGTGCTTGATTCTGATTGGATGCTGTCCCCGTCGCTGATCCAATCACATGGACAGGGCAATGCGGTTCTCTGATTGGCCGAGGCCTTGTCACGCGCTTCCCTCCCCCCTGCTGGGAGCGGAGCCCCACCCAAAGTAATTGCATTTGACAGTGGTTTGGGGGGGTGAGGTGGGAGGTGCAGAGGGGGAGGGAGGCCCCATGCCTCGCTGAATCCCAGGACCCCAAGATCATGACCTGAGCCGAAGACAGCCTCTTAACTGACTGAGTCACCCAGGCGCCCCTGAAAACTTCCTGAATTTGATGGAAAACATGGGTGTGTCCATCCAAGAATCTTATTGAATATTATTTTTCGCTATTTATTATTATATTAGCTGAGCCATGTAGGAAATTAGGATTACCTTTCCTTTCCGCACGACCTTTTATTTTCTAAGCGTAGGGAATTTCCTTTTCTTATTTGTGTGGAATCAGCCATGTACTTACTATGAATCCAACCCCAATCTCTTGTTTCTCGAGAGGTTTGGTTTGATTAAATGGTTTCCAGATTTAATCTTCTAGGAAAGGGTTAGAGGGACGCCCCTCTTACCCCCGTTCCAAGATGAGCCCACGAATCTTCGGACCTCTTGCAGGATTGTCCCAGGGTCTGTCCCCTCTCATCATTTCCAGGAAAAGTCTCTCTCCCTCCTTTCTACTGGAGCGCCTACTCCTGTATTGAATAACGTTTCTCAAACTTGATTGACTCTTTCGTTTTGGTGGATCACATTCTCCCATAGCCCAATAAAGTAAATTTTTAAAGATCTTCCAAATGCATAGTATGGGATATTGCCAGATTTCTTTCTAAAAGACCGATTAAGAGTTTGTCTCTCCATCAGCAAAAATGACAGTGTGTGTCCCCTAAAACCAAGCAGACATTCCTCGTTGCCTACCGCTCAGAATAAAGTGCTAATTCATCCGAACTTTGACTTGCTCTTTGGATTTTGCCATTTTTCTTTTGCTGTCTGTACGGGCTGGTTCATTTATGTGCCGGGTTTGCACATGGAAATCATCCTTTAACTTAGCTTGGGTACCTTTCCCATAATCTTCCCTCTTGAGTTTAACATAGATTCATCTGGAAGACTTTCGCTGGCCTCTGGGCTTCTTTTCTGGATTTGAAAATTATCCCCAGGGACGCCTGGGTGGCTCAGTTGGTTGAGCAACTGCCTTCGGCTCGGGTCATGATCCCAGCGTCCTGGGATCGAGTCCCGCATCGGGCTCCTTGCTCAGCAGGGAGCCTGCTTCTCCCTCAGCCTCTGTCTGCCATTCTGTCTGCCTGTACTCGCTCGCTCTCCCTCTCTCTCTGAAGAATAAATAAAATCTTAAAAAAAAAAAAAAAAAAAAAGAAAATTATCCCCAATCTGTAGATTTTTTTTTTAAGATTTTATTTATTTATTTGACAGAGAGAGATCACAAGCAGGCAGAGAGGCAGGCTGAGAGAGAGGAGGAAGCAGGCTCCCTGCTGAGCAGAGAGCCCAATGTGGGGCTCGATCCCAGGATCCTGGGATCATGACCGGAGCGGAAGGCAGAGGCTTAACCCACTGAGCCACCCAGGTGCCCCCCCAATCCGTAGATTTTAAGTATAGTTCCCTAAGTGTTCTCCTAAGACTTTCATGAAGGGTTCATTCATCTTTTTTTTTTTTTTTTTAAGATTCTGTTTATTTATTTGACAAAGAGAGAGAGAGTGCACAAGCAGGGGAAATGGTAGGCAGAGGGAGAAGCAGGATCCCCGCCCAGCAAGAAAGGAGCCTGATGCAGGACTCGATCCCAGGACCCTGGGTTCATGACCTGAACCGAAGGCAGACGCTTAACAGACTGAGCCACCCAGGCGTCCCAAGTTCTAATTCATCTTTAACCTACTTTTTGCTGGAATGAGGTACTGATCCAATTTTATTTATTTCTTCCAATGGACAGCCGGTTGTGTTGGCCCCAGTTACTAAGTAAACTGGCCTCTTCTGACCGAATTGAATTTCCGATTTTGTTATGATTTTGACTCCCATAAGATAACGGGTTCCATTTCTGGGCTGTTTATTTAGTTGCCATGGTTGTAGATTTGTGGCATTTTGCGTGTGCAATGTCGTGTAGAGTGATCGGATTTTTTTGAAGGCCCCGTTGGTATTTTGGTTGGAATGACACATGGGGACATACGTGCTTTTCTGATGTTTTTAACTTGCCCCCGGTCCTGATGTGAGCGCTTCTTTATCCTTCAACACCGTTTTCTCCTCGTGGAGCTTCTACCCCTTCTCCGTTAGATGTGTTCCCCTAATAATAGAAATGTGGATGAAATCTTTTCCTTTTTCTTTTTTTTTTTTAAGATTTTATTTATTTGTTTGACAGAGAGAGAGAGAGAGAGAGAGATCACAAGTAGGCAGAGAGGCCGGCAGAGAGAGGGGGAAGCAGGCTCCTGCTGAGCAGAGAGCCCGATTCAGGGCTCCATCCCAGGACCCTGGAATCATGACCTGAACAGAAGGCAGAGGCTTTAACCCACTGAGCCACCCAGGCGCCCTCTTTTCCTTTTTCTATTTCTAGCCAACGATCTCTTACAATATCAAGCTGCCTTATCTCTTCTTTCTCAGTAGTGAGCATTTCATTGCTTTTTTTTTTTATCCCGGTGTCTTTTGACTGAACCTCCAAAAACTGTTTTGTTTTGATTCTAAGGGAAATGGCTTTTGTATCTAACATGGTGTTTGGTGTTAGTTTGGTCGAAGAACCTTTATGATACTTAAGTAGTTTCTTCTTTTTTTTTTTTAAGATTTTATTTGTTTATTTGACAGAGAGAGAGAGAGAGTGAGCACAAGTAGGGGGAGCAGCAGGGCAGAGGGAGAGGCAGAAGCAGGCTCCCTGTTGAGCAAGGAGCCCTGACATGGGGCTCGATCCCAGGACCCTGAGACCATGACCTGAGCTGAAGGCAGACACTTAATTGACTGAGCTCCCCAGGGGCCCCTTTGTAGTAGATTTTCTTAAAAGAAAGCAATTGAATTTTTTCAGCATCCATTGATATGATCCCAATGTTACTCTCTTTCAGTGTAACGTAAAGAATTATGTTGATGAATTACTCAATATGGAACCTGTCTTGCATTCTTGAGATAAGCTCTATTTGCTCAAACTATGGTATTCTTTTGATATTGGATTTAACCAACTGAGCTACCGAGGCACCCCCCTAATAAATAAATACTCTTAAAAAAAATAAGAATAGGGGCACCTGGGTGGCTCAGTCAGTTAAGCATCTGCCTTTGGCTCAGCTCATGATTTGGGGTCCTGGGATCAAGCCCCGCACCAGGCTCTCTGCTCAGCAGGGAGTCTGCTTCTCCCTCTCCCACTCCCCCTGCTCAGGCTCTCCATCTCTTTCTCTCTCAAATAAATAAATAAAATCTTTTAAAAAATAAAATAAAGTGGAGGGCTTCTATCTTTTTCTATGTCTTGGAATGGTTTAAGTAACACTAGAATTACCTTTGCTTTTGTCAGTTTAAATTTTCGGAAGATCAGCTAAATTCTTCTTTGAAATCATCAAGGCCTGGTGCCTTTATAAATAAGTTGATGCACACATGAAAGGTATGGCGCACCACTACCAGCAAACCCGCCATGTAACAGAAATGTAAGTTATTACTTGTCTGGGTCACCGAGGTTCAGCTTGGCTAAAAGGGAGTGGGGGGCTCCCCACTGCGTTCTCCTAGTGGCGGTGCCGCAGCCGGTCGGACTGGCTGGAAAGTTACTTGGGAGTTGGTGGACCCTGCGGTGTGATTTCTGGTTTCTCTCCTCCCTTCCGTTCTTCTCTGTGATAACCCCATACCTGCTTTGAAGTCCTGCCATTTTGTTAACAGGACAAGGCTAGGTAGCCAACAGAGAGGGATTCTGGGCAGAGAAGGACACTTAAAGGTTTGAAACCTACCCCTGCCCTGGGCAACTTGGACATCCGTGTGGGGCTGGTTTCTTGGCTGTGAAACAGATTTGTGTGAGGTTTAAAAAAGATGAAGGGTGCACAGAGTCTGCACATATTCCACAAAAGTGTCTGCTCCTTACCTACCCCCAGCAGCCCCCGCCGACTCCTGGCAGAAGAGGGCTATGCTTCGTTGAGTGGGCACGGGGGAGCCACAGCAGGTCCTTGAGGTGGGGAGTCACTAACATCCAAGAAAGCACGACAGGAAGGGTTTAGCGCCAGGAGGTGGATTTAATTAGCCTAATGTTACAGGAGAGGAAACTGAGGCCCAGAGAGGGGAAGACCCTTGCCCAAGATCACGCAGCTACAAAGCAACAGTGCTGGTATCTGAACCCGGGTCTTTCTGACTCCAGGCCGCTCGGCACAGGGCCTATCCATTCCCCAACCCTGGAATCTGGGAGACACCCCCAGCCCTCCACAGCCCACTGTGCAACCGGCCTCTTGGGAGGGATGAGCATCTCCCCCGGCGCCCTAGAACCTTCCGTACCTGCCCCCGCATGAGTCACTCACCGGAGCCAGAATGAAAGAACCCACCTCCTGGGAGAGTTCTCTGTGTGAGTGCATTTCAGGTTCCTGTCTTAGTCACCACTTCTCTTGGTTCCCACCCCTCCCCCCATCCCCGACTGCTGGGAGCCTCCATGTCCCCTGCCAGACCCACCTGTGCCACCCCCACCGGGCTCCGGTCCTCACTGTGGTGAGGTTTTGGTGGGGCTGGTGAGGCTGAATCCTGAGATGTGGGCAGGGTGACTGGGGGGGCAGTGGGCCCCGTAACCACCACTGGCTTCCCTTAGCCTAAGTGAAAGCCGCGAACTCGGCAGGTGGACAGTCGCGGTGTTAGTAAGAGCTGGCATCTCCAGAGCGCTGACTTCAGCCAGGCCCTGCTCAGAGCCCTTTGTGTCTACTAAGACATGTAAACCTCCTCAAAGCCCATGAGACACCGGTGTCCCTATTTAATAGCTGAGCAATCAAGACTCAGAGAGGGGAAGGGGCTTGCCCCAGGTCACAGAGCCAGCAAAGGACAGAGCAGGGTGTCCCACTCAGGCAGCTGGACTGTCACCACAATGGGCATTCCAGCACCGACATTGTCTCAAGGGCTGGGCAAGTCTGAGTCCCTGCACTGGGCCCGGTCCTGCACCTTGAGCCCAGCCCAGCCAGAGCCCCTGAGAAGGGCCAGCAGGGGCCAGTCCTCTGGGGAAAGGCACCAGCTCTCCCCATCCTGGGGTGAACTCTGGGCCAGGATATGTGTAGCCTCCCTGGCTTGCCAGGTTGGTCAGCCTCTGGGCCTTTGTGGGTGGTTTCCTTTGCTTGGAACACCCTCCTCTCCATGGACCAATCCCCTGTCCCATACAACTCAAGGCAGCAGCACCTCCTCTGGGAAACCCTTCTGGTTATGCACCCTCCCAGAACTGCACACTTCCCTAGATTTGGGAGTCCCAAATCTGCCACTTCCTTGCTGTGACCTTAGGCAAATTACTGAATCTCTCTAAGCCTCACTTTACTCATGCGACAAAATGGGGCCAATGATACCTTGAGGGGTTTTTGCGAGGAGGAAGAGATAAGCCTGGCTGATAACAGGGCAGGGCCCACAGCAGTCACTCAGTCCCCGGGCTCATCTCCCAGCACTGATTTGTGTAACCCGGGCTGTAACCATTGGTGTCTGTCTCTCCCTCTGGACCACGTGTTCTGCGAGAGCAGAAGTGGTGTTCTGTTTCCACACTCAGGCCGGATCCCAGCGCATGGCCTGCCCTGCGGGAAATCTCAACCCTTATCCTACGTATTGGCTGAACAGCCCGGGGTCCAGCTTCCCACTCGCGCTCGGTGCTGAGAACTGAGAGTTGCTCCTTCCTGGATATGTGACCTCGGACAAATCTTTTTTTTTTTTTTTTTAAAGATTTTATTTATTTATTTGACAGAGAGAGAGATCACAAGCAGGCAGAGAGAGAGAAGGGGAAGCAGGCTCCCCCCGAAGCAGAGAGCCCAATGGGGGGCTGGATCCCAGGACCCTGGGATCATGACCTGCGCCGAAGGCAGAGGCTTAACCCACTGAGCCACCCAGGCGCCCCAAATCATTTTTTTTTAAAAGATTTTACTTATTTATCTATTTGACAGAGAGAGGGACAGGGAGAGAGGAACACGAGCAGGGGGAGTGGGAGAGGGAGAAGCAGGCTCCCCACCGAGCAGGGAGCCAATACGATGCATGAGGGGCTCCATCCGAGGACCCCAGGATCATGACCTGTGCCGACTGAGCCACCCAGGTGCTCCAGGCGAGCCGTTTAAATTAACCTCTCTGCCGCTCCTTGCCCTTGCTGGCCAAGTGCGGAGGACACTAGTCCTGCCTCCAAGGGCTCTTGGGAGGATTAACGGAACTGCTGCTTAGAAGGCACTTAGGACCGAGCCCACCCACTGCAGGTAAAGGAGTGTTGTTGAAGTGTTGTTGAAATGTTGCACGTTTCGGCCTGTTCCGTGAACACTCGGCCAGCTCTCACTTCCCGCCCCAGGGACCTGGGGTCAAGGTCCCGACGAGCGCCTCTCCCCGGTCTCTTCCTTCATGCCACCCCTGGTGTTTCGCAAGGCCCCACTCTCAGCGGCGCCCGCGCCTCACCTTCCAGCATCTGAGGACAAGGGTCCCGTGTATGGAGCCAGGAGGGCGGTCCCCACAATCCGAGAGCAGAAGACCGTGGAACCTTGTCCTCCTGCTGAACACCAGTGTCTTGACTCTGCCTCCCCAAGCCTCTGAAGATACCATCGAGCTGGGTTTGGGGAAATGCGGTCCAAACTGGTGAGGTTTCGGTCGTGTCGAAGACTGAGTCCCAGCCACTAGAGAACATGGTGTCATTCAAGGCTTGCCTGTGGGCTGGCCTATGGACCCCAGGCCCTTGGGGCCACTGAGGGGTGAGTAGGAGCCCCCTAGAGTGACAAGACCGGTCGGTGGTGGGGAGGGGGCGGCTGGGGCTGAGCTGAGCTTGGGGCTGCTTTGGCCCCATCCCCCACCCCCTGCCACCTGCCCCGCGGCTGGGTGACAGGAGTGCTGTGGTTTCTCTTGCAGCTTCAAGGCTTCTCCGTGCTCGCTCTGCTCTGGCTCCCCAGGCCTCCTGCTTGAGGCCCAGTTGGGCGCCAGCCCACAACTCCAAGGTCACGTCACCCCTGAGAAGAGGGAGCCTCTCCCTGGTGGCAGGCGCCAGCCAGCCATTCCCCCAAGTTACCTTCCGGGTCCCCACCGGAGCCTGCAAAGACTTCTGGAAGGCTTCTTCACTATGCAGCGGATGTGGGATACCCCTGCCTCCCCCCGCGAGCAAGTGCTTTCCCGTTCACTCTCTGCCCCGTCCCCTTCATGCCCGTGGGTGGGCTTGTTGGATGAGCCACAGGACATGGGTTAACCTGGAATTTTGGACACCCAACGAATCGTGTTTGGGGATAACTAGTATGTCCCATATATTGGATCTGGGATTTTTATTTGCCAAATCTGGCGGAGTGACTAGGAGCCCGGACAAAGCCAGCGGCAGGGAGGGACACCGGTCCCCCTTTCCCTCAACAACACCAAACCCCTTGGGGACCTTTGTCTCTGCACTTCCTTCCGCGCCCTCCCCTCACGGACGGACCCCCAGGAGAGGTACGGAGGAAGACCTCCGCCAGCTCCAACGTCCGGTCTGCGTGGCCGTCCCAGCGCACGGCGGTTCGGCTCCTCGCACCCGCCTCCCCGCCCCAGGCCCTTCTGCTCACACCTGGCACAACGCTTTGAACTGGCGGTTTGGGCTCTGCGTCTCCATTCCCAGCTGCTTTTGGGGGGGATGGTAGAAAGCAGAACACGTGTTTTGATGTCTCGAGTGAAGAGGCCACCACAGATCAACGCTCCAGGCCAATCTTCGGCACGCACATCCTCTGCTTCACGTCCCGGTACAAGCTGCCCATTATACAGATAAGAATACTGAGGCCCAGAGAGGTAGAGGCCTCCGCCCCCCACCCCACACAGCTGGGGACTGACAGACTGGGGGTCTCTTTTCTTTGTTTTTTTTTTTTTCAAAGATGTTATTTATTTATTTGACAGACAGAGATCACCCGTAGGCAGAGAGGCAGGCAGAGAGAGAGAAAGGGAAGCAGACTCGCTGCCAAGCAGAGAGCCCGATGCGGGGCTCGATCCCAGGACCCTGGGATCATGACTTGAGCCAAAAGCAAAGGCTTAACCCATTGAGCCCCCCAGGCGCCCCATGGGGGTCTCTTTTCAACCCCCAGGACGCCCAGAGAGGGCCCCTGCCTCCTCGGAGACCTGGCTTCCCTGCAGTGGCTAGGCAAGCCCTGGAGAAGGGGCTGAGCTGTGAAGGTCCCCGTTCCCCCCGGGTCCCCTAGGCCTTTTCGAAGGGGACCTGGCGCTGAAGCCGCCTGGTGAAGCCTCATCCCACACCCCCACATCCCCCCGACACACCCCCACCCCACCCACCCCCGTCCCGCAGCTGGGGCTCTGTGACGTTTCCTCTCTGAGGATCGGCCACAGCCGTGCTGGGCTTGGGGAGAGGGAGGAAGAGGAGGCCCTTCGCACTCAAGGGAACCCAAAGTCTGACTGCTCAAGGCAGCCAGACCCGAAGGCGTGGGGCTCAGGAATGGGAAGACCCCTTTCAGAATCAGTCAGTTGGGCGCCAAGGCCCCGGGCAAGTCACTTCTCAGCGCCAAGACTCCATGTCTTCGTCCAAAACTGGGGTTAACAATACTTCCTAGAGCACAGGGCTGATGGAAGGATTCAAAATGGCCTTCAGAGCTCCTGGCCGGCTCAGTCTGTGGAGCCTGCCTGCCTTGATCCCAGGGTTGTGAGTTCAAGCCCAATGTTGGGCACAGAGCTTACTTAAAAAAATAAAATAAGGGCCCATGGGTGGCTCAGTGGGCTGAGCCTCTGCCTTCAGCTTGGGTCATGTTCTCAGGGTCCTGGGATGGAGCCCCGCATCGAGCTCTCTGCTCGGCAGGGAGCCTGCTTCCCTCTCTCTCTCTCTCTGCCTGCCTCTCTGCCTACTTGTGATTTCTCTCTCTGTCAAATAAAAAAAATAATAAATCTTAAAAAAAAAAAAAAAGAAATAAAATAAGGGTCACCTGGGTGGCTCAGTCAATTAAGCATCAGACTCCTGATTTTGGTTCAGGTCATGATCTCAGGGTCACGAGATTGAGCCCTTCGCTGGGTGTGGAGCCTGCTTAAGATCCTCTCTCTCCCTTTCCCTCTGCCCCTTCCTGCCCTCCCCGCAATGAAAAGTGAAACAAGAAAGTATTTTTTTTTAATGGCTTTAAATAATAGAAATAAATGGTTAACACTTAGGATGTATTATATACCAGACATTGTTCTAGGCACTGTTCTAGGCACTTTACATAACACATTAAATTACTTAATCCTCTCAATGACCCTAAGAAGTAGGACTATTATTTATTATTTATTATTTATTTATTTATTTATTTATTTATTGTTATTTTGCGGTCTCCCTGCTGAAGCAGAGAGCTCGATGCGGGACTTGATTCCAGGACCCTGGGATCATGACCTGAGCCAAAAGCAGAGGCTTTAACCCACTGAGCCAGCCAGGCGCCCTGAGGTAGATACTATTATTGTCCCCACTTTACAGATGAAGAAACTGAGGCAGAGAGTTGAAGTCGCTTGCTGCTGGAGTCAGTAATTCGAACTGAGGACTCAAAGGTCCAAGCTGCTAACAACTACAACTTCTGTGTAAAACAGCGTAGAAGTAGTCCTCCAGGTCCAAGACCACCAGCAGAAACGGCCCATGAAGAGAAAGGTGCTATAGAACAGAGCAGAAAATCCAAAAACAGGTCAGGGGAATTTTGAGGATGTGACACCATTTCAGATGAGTACAGAAAACACAGATTAGTCACTAAATGGCGCTGGGGACCAGGTTTTACCACCTGAAAAAAATAATAATAGTAAGTGAAAGGCTGCTCCGTGCCTCCCCCCTTACGCCAAGGACAAATTACATTGGAGACTTAAATGGAAACAATAAACCACTATGTAAAAATTTAAAAAACAAAAACAAAACAAAAATACTTCTCGTAGCAAAAGGCCGGGTGATATAAACAGCAGTCGAGAACTAACACAGGGAGAGGGGGCTTGCTCTGTGATGATTCACCAAGCTGCACACGTCGGATCTGGTACTTGGCTGTGCATGTCACACTGCAGAGGTCTTTGTGTTTGTTCTGATCTGTTTGTTCATTTTTATAAAAAGGGCCAAACTGGGAAAGTGACAAACCGGGAAAATATATTCGCTCCCTCGAATAACAAAGAGTTAATTTTCCTAATATGTAAAGCGTTCCTAGAAATAAACAAGAAAAAACTACCTGGAAAAAAAAAAAAGTGACAGTATATACAGATGGATCGCAGAAAAAAATACGATGACTTTTAAACACACAAAGAGATGTTCGTCTTTTCTTCATGAAAAGAGAAATGCAAATTAAAATGCAGCTAGATGCCTGACAGTTTGGCAAAAAGTTAGAGTTCAATAGCGCTCTGAGTTGGCAAGGATGTGGGGAGACAGGCGCTGTCGGATTATTGCTTGTGGGGGTGACAGCCCGCCCCCTCCCCCGAAGGGGAATTTGGAAATATCTATCACAATCCCACATGCTTGTTCACTTTGACCCAGTGACTCCACTTCTAGGGATTCGTTATATAGAGATACTCCCACGTATGGTTAAATGGCTTGTGTATAAGGTTGTTCACTGTGGCTTTTTTTTTTTTTTTTTGGCAAATTATTGAAAACTGTCTAAAATGTCCATCCCTGTGGAGGGACAGGGTCACAGGGTGATGGACATTAATGAGGGCACGGGATGGAATGAGCACTTGTTGTATGCAGCTGATGAATCTGAAACTAATAATACACTCTGTGTTAATTAATTGAATTTAAATAAATTGAAAAAATAAAATTACAAATCAATCGATCAATCAATCAATCAATTAAATGTCCACCCCTGGAGAATTCAGGAAGGAACACCCATATCATGGCGAACCATGCAGCTGTAGAACGGAATGGCCCCCGGGGAGGCCGTGAAGCTGGCTCGTCTCCCTAGACTGCTCGCCTCACAGGACACTGTGTCCACAGGCCCTCTGCTCTCACATGGCTGATCTGTATACCCTGACCATTTTCTGGAATATTCTTATTTGAACAAAATCAACATATGACAGTTTTCCAACAAGCGGGAATAAAGCTTCTGGGAAACAGAGCATCTTTTTCTAATTTGTACAAAGACCCTGATGCCTCTCTCCAGTCTTTTTTTTTTTTTTTTTTTTTTGTAACCTCCACACTCAACATGGGGCTCGAACTCACAACCTCAAATCAAGAGCTGCCTGTACCACTGACTGAGCCAGCCAGACACCTTCCTCCTCCAGTCTTTTTTATTTTTTTTTAACACCCAAGAGAATTAGACTATTATTTTGCCTGAGCTGCTGTAGTCATGTCTTCGTTACTTACAACCAAATTTAATTCTAATTGATAGAGCAACTAATTTTTTTAAAAATTATAAATAGAGGGTCATTTGCGTGGCTCGATCAGTTAAGCATCTGACTCTTGATCTCAGGTCATGAGATCGAGCCCTGAGTTGGGCTCCACATTGAGCATAGAGCCTGCTTAAGATTCTCTCTCCCTCTCCCTCTGCCCCCCACCCGACACACACACTCTCTCTTTTTTAAGATTTTATTTTTTAATAAGATTTCATTTATTTATTTGACAGAGAGAGAGAGCACAAGCAGGGGAGCAGCAGGCAGAGGGAGAGGAAGAAGCAGACACCCTGCTGAGCAGGAAACCCAATGCAGGACTCGATCCCAGGACTGGATCATGACCTACCTGAGCCAAAGGCAGGTGCTTAACCCACTGAGCCACCCAGGTGCCCCTCACAGCCTCTCTCTAAAAAAAAAAAAAAAAAAATTTTAAATAGGAAAAAATCCATCTTAAATTTATATGGACTCTCAAGACACCACAAATACCCAAAATTATCTTGAAAAAGAAGGAGAAATAAGTCTCACACTTCCTGATTTCAAAACTCATTACAGGGGCACTTGGGTGGCTCAGTGGGTTAAGCCTCTGCCTTCAGCTCGGGTCATGATCCCAGGGTCCTGGGATCAGGCCCCGAATCGGGAATCTCTGCTCAGCAGGGACCCTGCTTCCTCCTCTCTCTGCCTCTCTGCCTACTTGTGATCTCTGTCTGTCAAATAAATAAATAAATAAATCTTAAAAAAAAAAAAAAAACTCATTACAAAGCTACCATAATCAAAACAGTGTGGTACTGGCATAAAGACAGACATAGAGACCAAAGGAATAGAATAGAGAGTCCGGGGGCGCCTGGGTGGCTCAGTGGGTTAAAGCCTCTGCTTTCGGCTCAGGTCATGATCTCAGGGTCCTGGGATCGAGCCCCGCATCGGGCTCTCTGCTCCTCGGAGAGCCTGCTTCCTCCTCTCTCTCTATCTGCCTCTCTGCCTGCTTGTGATCTCTGTCTGTCAAATAAATAAATAAATCTTTAAAAAAAAAAAAATAGAGAGTCCCGAAATAAGCCTTCACATACATGGTCACATGACCTCCACCAAGGGTGCCAAGACTACTCAATGGGGAAAGGGCAGTCTTTTCTACAAATGGTGTCGGGAAAATTGGATATCCACATGCAAAAAAATAAAATAAAATAAAATGAGAGAGAGTTGGGACCTTACTTAACACCATACAAAATTGAACTTGAAATGGATTAAGATCAAATAAAAGATCTAAAACTATAAAATTCTGGGGTGGGGGTCAAAAACAGGAAAGAAGCTTCATGATACTGGATGCACAATGATTCTTGGTTACGATGCAAAAGGGTCAGTAACAAAGCAAAATTAAGTACGTGGGACCACATCAAATGTCAAAGCTTCTGCATATCAGAGAACAAAATCAATGGAGTGAAAAGGCAACTCACAAATGGAAGAAAATATCCACTGATCATATATCTGAAATGGCGTTAATGTCCAGAATATATATAAAGAGTTCCTACAAGCCAACAACAAAACACCAAAAAACTAAGATTTTTAAAATGGGCAAAAAATTAGAAGAGACATGTCTCTAAAGACAATATACAAATGGCCAACGTGCACATAAAAAGATGTTCAGGGGCGTCTGGGGGGCTCGGTTGGTTGAGCATCCGGCTCTTGATTTCGGTTTAGGTCATGATCTCAGGGTTGTGAGATGGAGCCCTGCGTCAGGCTCCGCACTTAGCGCAGAGACTGCTTGAGATTCCCTCTCTCCCCCTCTTCCTCTGGCTCTTACCTAACCATCGGCATGCTAAGTAAGTAAGTAAATAAATAAATAAAATATTTTTTAAAAAAAAGATCATCAACGTCATTCATTAGGCCACTGCAGATTAAATAATAAAATATCGCCACATATACATTAAGATGACTACTATAAGTAAGTAGAAAGGAATAAGGGTTGGCACGGATTCAGGGGACTTGGAACCCTTCTGCCCTGCTGGGGGGGGGGGGGTAAAATGGGGCAGCCACTACAGAAAATAGTGTGCCGTTCTTTTAAAAAAAAAAAAAAAAAAGAGGGTGCCTGGGTGGCTCAGTGGGTTAAGCCACTGCCTTCGGCTCAGGTCATGATCTCAGGGTCCTGGGATCGAGTCCCGCATCGGGCTCTCTGCTCAGCAGGGAGCCTGTTTCCTCCTCTCTCTCTCTGCCTGCCTCTCTGCCTACTTGTAATCTCTCTCTGTCAAATAAATAAATAAATCTTTAAAAAAAAAAAAAAAAAAAAAAAAAAAAAAAAAAAAAAAAGAGAGAGAGAGAGAGAGAGAAAAGAAAAGAAAAATAGCATTACCATAGTGATCCAGCAAGGGCACTTTGGGGAAGTACCCCAAAGAATGGACAGTGGAGTCTGGAAGAGAGATTTGCATACCTGTGTTCATTACCAGCATCATTCACAACAGCCGAGAGGTAGAAGCAAGCCCAGGAGTCCCCCAGGGGATGAGTGGGCACACAAAATATGGTGTGTACGTACACAGTGGAATAGCTTTCAGCCTTAGCAAGGATGGAAACCATGTCACCTGCTACAACGCGGGTGAACCTTAGGGACGTGCTAAGTGAAATAAACCAGACACAGAAAGTCAGTGCACGATTCCAATTATGCGAGGCACCTAAAGTAGTCAAACGCATAGAAACAGAAAGCAGTCGGGTGGCTGCCAGGGCCTGGGGGAGGGGGGACATGGGAAGGTGTTGTTTAATGCATACAGAGTTTTAGTTTTGCAAGAAGAAAACGTTCTAGAGATCTGTTGCATGGCGACGTGAATACACTTAACACAATTCAACCTGTACCCTGAGAAATGCCTAGATGGTTGAATTTTCTGTTATGTGTGCTTTTTTTTTTTTTTACCACAATAAAAAAAAAGAAAAGCATTTAAACGCTGCGGTGGGCCACCAGTTTGCTCTCCCCTTTAGACAATGCTCACCACCACCACCACCACCACCACCACCACCACCACCCTCACCGGGCCAGGGGCTGGTCGGGTACCACTTGCTAGGATGGCAAGGACGGGGGTCGGGGGGTGGCGGAGGGGAACTTGTCACATAAGAGGCTGGCCAGCTTGTCTTAGGCTCTTTCTCTTACTTGGTTCATTCTGACAATACTTGCCAGGCATGGACTCCATGTCAAGCTCCAGGCCCCAGAGCCACAGAGGTGAGGAGGGCAGCTACCAGTCTGGGGAGCACAAAGACAGACGCTGAACACATGAAAAGGTCGACGTTGATGATCCCCATTCAGTGGGGTAGCAAGATATAGGGTGACTGGGAGGGCCCGAGATTACAGGGAATGGACAGGAAGGGCTCGGAGAAGGGGAACTTGATCTGAGATCCCAGTGACAGGAGCTTGGGGCCCCTGAGGATGTGCGAGAGCTCCAGGCACCCCGGAGAGGGAGAACAGAGACCTGGAGGCAGGGGCAGGCCTGGCGGCTGGCTGCACGGTGGGCAGGAGCCGGAAGGCTGGGCTCGGGAGCTCTCCGCGGGGAGGAAGGCTCCAGCGCTCTCAGTAGCCCTGTGTGCAAGAAACAGATAAAGCCCCGTCTTCCATTGACATAAACTTGCTTTGTGGGTTCAAATGTATCATTCTCTTTTACAATAAAAAAAAAACAAATTAGAACAATAAACTATATTTTCCTAGAGAAAGGCTGAGTCAACAGACACGCATCAAACTCTCGTATTTGTCTCCACACATCCAATAGCTGCTGAATCTCTGAATTAGCTCCTTGGCACGGTTTAAAAACCGCTGATCTGGAGCGCCTGGGTGGCTCAGTTGTTAAGCGTCTGCCCTTGGCTCAGGTCATGATCCCATGGTCCTGGGATCGAGCCCCACATCGGGCTCTCTGCTCAGCGGGAAGCCTGCTTCTCCCTCTGCCTCTGCCCCTTCTTCTGTTCCTGCTCTCACTGTGTGTCTCTGTCTCTCTCTGCCAGATAAACAAATGAAATCTTAAAAACAAAGAACATGGTTGGGTTACAGACACTGGGGAGGGTAAGTGCTATGGTTGAGTGCCGTGAAGTGTGTAAGCCTGATGATTCACAGACCTGTACCCCTGGGGCTGATGATACATTACATGCTAATAAAAAAAAAAAAAAAAAAAAACACCGATCTGCTTGGGCCCCGTCACCCTCACTCACCCCCACTCAGCAGAGGGGTGGACTGAGGCCTAGAGCAGGTAAGGAGCTCCAAGCAAGCCCAGGGGTGAGGAGGAGTTAGGTCTGGAGGTTAGGGTTGCCTGACCCCCAGGTCAGTGGTCGGGAGACCCTTGCTTCTGTGGGGCCCTGCTTCCTTTATGGGGAAAACCTCCTCCCCAACCTCTGGGTGGTCCGGACGTGGGCGTGGGGCCTGGGGGGCACAGCTAGGGGTCAAGCCAGCAGCCTGCTGGCTGGGCTGGGGATGTCTGGGCACCCCCAGAGCCAGCCGCCGCCTGCTCTGCAGGACCATCCCTCGCTTCCTGCTGGGCATCCAGGCCGGCTTAGCCCTCTCCCAGGATCCTCCGGGCCTGCCTCCCCTGCCAGCGCATCTCTGAACCAAACAGCCCTGTTGGAGTCTAGTGCTTGCTCCCAGGAACTCCGACGGAGCCGGACGGCCTCTCAGGCTCCCGCAGCCTGTGCGGTGGCTGCTAGGGTCCCAGCCCTGCCACTGAGTGGCCAGGAGCTCTGCCTGGCTGGGAGGGCCTGAATCGACACGTAGGACTTTTCACCACAGTCATAGCTGCCCGAGCCAATTTTCTCATGAGGGTTCTTCTAAATGACTTCCTTTTTAAACTGAAATCCAGGGGCACCTGGGTGGCTCAGTGGGTTAAGCCTCTGCCTTTGGCTCAGGTCATGATCTCAGGGTCCTGGGATCGAGTCCCACATCGGGCTCTCTGCTCAGGGTGGGAGGCTGTTTCCCGCCTCTCTGCCTATTTGTGATCTCTTTCTGTATCAAATAAATTTTTTTTAATTCTATTTTTAACTAACTAAATAAAAAAATAAATAACCTGAAATTCATTTCCAAGGCAACTAAATGGAAAGCCAGGGTTGCTTGCCCTAAGTTCAAACAAATCCAGCAAAATCAAGTCAACTTAAAGTCCATAGTGCTGTCTGCTCAGGGGCCCTGAGCTTGAGGCTTCTTTCTCTATGGGGAAAGGCACAGCCCCGAGGGTCTCAGGGTGTCAAAGGGCAGCACCCAGAAGAGCCTCTGTCTGTAACCAAACTCGGAATTGAGAAGAAAACGACTTTCTCTCCCCAGGGTTTAAGGCGAGTTCACACTGCCTCGAACGGGCACTGTCTACAGCACATCCAGACTGTGGCCACGACCCCTTTCCTTCAGAGTCCTGGCCCCGTGGAGGGTTCCCAGCTGTGTGACCTTGGGTGGGTCACTCAGCTTCTCTGTGCTCAGTTTCCCCATCTGCAAAATAAACTTGATGATGGCGCCCACCTCACTGGGGTGTCGTGAGGATTAAAGCAGGGAGTAGAAACAGGCCCTGCGGAGAGAAAGTCTGACCCAGCGGCTGTTCAAGACGGAAGCCCGCTGGGGTAGAGAAGGGATGGATGCCGGGCAGGGAGAGGAAGGCCCCAGGGAGCCTCTGGGGCTCTCAGCCCCTCTCGGCTGCAGCCAGCCTCACTCGCAGACCGCCCTGCACCTGCGCTGCCTCCTGTCCTTCGTCCCCAACCCCCTGAGCCCCTCCCAGCTCTGCCCAGGCTGCTTGACTGGCTGCTCTCACCAGCCCCGCGAGGCAGCTCGTTCGTCAGGCCTAGCCCACGGAAGGGAGCCCTGAGGCCCAGAAAGGAGACATAATTCCTCCGTCTCTGTGTGCAGCACACAGAGGGCAGGAGGAAGACGCAGGGGATTCTGGGATCCCCCACCCCCATCCAGCCTCAGCCCCCCTCCGCGCATTATCTCTAGGCGGCAGTGGCTGAGCCTCCCAGTATCTCTCCGATCCCCCAAATTTCCGGTTCCCCAAAGACAACTCAGGATGTGGGGAGGGAGGGGCAGGGAGAGCAGGAGAGAGACAGAGAGAGAGACAGAGAGAGAGACAGAGAGATGAGAGAGACCGAGACACAGAGATGGGAGACCGAGGGCCGCCAGAGACAGAGAGACAGGGCAGAGAGACAGCGCTTCCAAGACAGATGAGCAACAGGGGGAGGCAGGCAGAGATGGGGGGACACAGTGGAGAGAGAGAGCTAGAAAGGGGAGGGTGGCCCAGAGATGCAGACCCAGAGAGGAGACATGAGGGGAGGCCTAGAGCCTGAGGCGGAGGCAAAACTGAAAGTGGCGAGTGGGAGAGAGAGTCGGTGGGTGTTGGGGTGGAAGGCACGAGGTGTTGGGGGGGCATCCGGAAACAGAAAGAGAACTGGTGAGTGTGGGAGCCAGGTGGGAGCGGGTGAGGAAACCTCGGAGGCCCGCTCAGGCGCACAGGGAGGCAGCCTGGGACAGGGACCCAAACACGCAGGCCAGAGAGCTCCCAGGGAAGGAGAACAGAGCCCCACTTCCCCTCCTTTCTTGGAACCCCCACAGGGCCACAGATGCCCTAAGCGCCCACCCACTGGGCTCAAGAAGCCCTGTGTCCTCGAGAAAAGGGACTGTGTTCAGACCCAGCCTCTGCAGCCCCAGAGCCAGCAGCCCCTGGGGCTGTCCGGCTGCATGTGCTCTGAGTGGACCCGGCTGCCCACCCTGCTCAGAGGCAGAGGGGGACTGAGGCCTGCGGGTGGACCTGGTGGGCACAGAGGAGGCAGTCGGGAACAGCGGTAGCCTGGCTGCTCAGGGAGGGAGCACTAGAGCCCTGCTTGGTCCAGCCACCTGCCCTCTGTAAGCCTCAGCTTCCTCATCTGTCCAGGGGTGATAAGGAGAAGAACGCACTCAGGGTCACAGCGAGGACCAGACATATGGGAGAGGCGTGGCACTGCGTGGGATATGTATGTGTCTGAAGGTGGGCCCGTTGAAGGTCGATGCTCCCCAGCATCCTGTCGAGATGAGTCAGGGCCCTTTCATTTGCAAATGACAGGAACCCAGCCAGAGCTGAGCCAAGTGAAGGAAGACTGTTAATAAATTCAAGTAACTAAACAGTTCTTGGGTGGATCCAGCTTCAGGCACAGATGGATCCAGGATCTCAACCCCCCATTCCCAAGAATCTTTCTCCCTGATGTGGCACTGCTCACCTTTCTGCTGCCTTCTCCCTCGGGCGCCCTTCCCATGCGTCTGGCAGCTCCAGGTTCATGTCTTCCCTGTTGGCTGGTTCCAGAAGACAGAGAGAGAGAGAGCGTGCACGCCTTATTCCCCAGAATTCTAGCAAACGTCCCTGTGCAGAGCACAATTTACTCTCTGTGGAATTTCTCTTTTAGTTCGCCTCTTTGTTTTCTCCTATGCACTAACTTTTAACCAGAACTTGGCCTTCCTTCCCCCACCTCAAAGTGGACTTTGGGTTTGGGATTCTGTAAGTAACTTTGGAATGTGCTGTGTGACCTCAAGCAAATCACTTAACCTCCCTGAACCTGTTTTCTTTCCTGAAAGAAGGGTTCCTCCGGCCCTCTATAGACGAGGGTGTGGTGAGACTCCCTGAAACGATGAGTGTGGCACATAGTAAATGTGGAACGGGGCATCTCAAAGCTGTCTCCTTTCTACCAGCAAGAGCCCCTAGGTTTGGGAGACTTCCCATCTCCAGTCCTTCAGAATTGGGGGTGGAGCTTCTGACACCAGCCTAAGTCAGTCAGCATATGGCATTCTGGGCCAGCAACTGGTTCAGGGAGTCACATCCACCAAGTTAGGGCAGCTAGAGTAGTGTAGGGCTTTTGATGGAGATGCTCAGATCTCTTGCCCCATCCCCCACGCTGAGAACCCAGGAGCGCGCGGTCTCCAGAGCTGCTAGAACTGTGACCACATGAGCGACGACTACAAATGGAGGCACTGGAGAAAGGAAAGCTGAAGCAAAACGAGAAGGTGGTAATAATATTTAGGCCTCTGACTCCAGGCACAGCTGATCGCTTCCAACCTTCTCAGCAACCAGAGATCCCTTCTTTCTACTTCCAGGGACGCCCTTTGGGGCTATGGACCTCAGAATGGGAAGGTTTTATGACCGAGGTCCAACAGCTTCAAGGGTGCCCAGAGTTCAGAAATCTAGTGGCAGAGTCGTGACCAACACGAAGTCTCCTGCCTTGTACCCCAGGCTGCTCGCCACCAGACGTGGTCCTCTGTCTGGAACCTTGGCTCATCAGCTCCGAGACTAAGAAAACTGAGTAAGTAAAGCAAAAGTAAGGAAAACCTGGAGAGATTTTCCTGAGGGGATCGAGGCAGGAGGGAAATGGGGGGGGGGGGGCGGGCACGAGGAACGGATGCCTGGGCCAGGCGGGGCACAGGCCTCGAAGGGTCCTCCTGGGTGTCTCTGAGGGGCAGTTGGAAGAGGTGGAGGGTGAGGAAAACCGGAGTCTGGAGCTTTCTCACATGGGCTGCTAGGCGTTCCTCGTCAGCCCAGGGTGGCCTGATTGTGGTTGTGATTTGGTGGAAATGATAGCAGCCATGGTTATGTCAGAACTCTCTCTCCTGCAACGGACAGAGAGTCTGGCTCAAGTTAGCCTAAGCACACACACCACACACACACACACACACAGCCCCTTGGTTCTTTAAAAAGTAATAATGGCTTCAGGAACACTGATCTGAGTGCCTGGACGGCCTATCAGAAGCCAGAACTTCTCTATTTCCATTTCTGTGCTCTGCTTGCCTCCGTGGTGCCTTTACTCACAGGAAGACTCTGTCCAACAGAAACGTGCCAACCGCGCCAGGGAGCGCCTCTCCCTCAGGCCCGTATGCCCACTGCGGTGTGCAAAGAGCTTCTCTTTGCCAGGAGTTCCACCAAAGTCTCAGGAATGGGTCTCATTGGAGTTGGGTCACGTGTTCCAATCACTGGGCCAGGGGGTGAGAGATGACAATGGGCCATGGCGTCCTGGGTCCCTGCAGAGCCGCAGGCACATTTCCGTAGCGAATCCAACGGCGCCTCAGCGTTGGAAGAAGGCAGGGGTGCATGAATGCTTGAAAAGGGAAAACAAAAAACATCCTCCAGGGGTGTTGTAAGGTGGTCTGCAGATTGCTAATAAGAACATTTTTTCCCCGCTGAAGTCAAGTAAGTTCGGGAAATATCAGATTCGGCGAAGATAAACACTATTTTATCCCAGGATCTCTCTCGAGCCATTACCTTCCTGCTGCGCACTTCGCTCGGCAAGTCCGGATGGGAGAACACTGCTTCTCCCAGGCGCTCCCAGCCACCGAGTCCTTTCCTGAGAAGCTTCCCCCGGGACTCAGGGGCCACAAGATGCCTTTTGGGAAGCGCGACATCTGGACCACCCCAAAGAGCCCAAGAAGTCACGGTCAGCGTGTCGTCCCCTTTCGTGGCCTGCTGGCCCGAGTGGCTGCTGCCGGCGCCTGCCGCCCCCCGACTCGAGGTTTGCTTTGGCCACCAGAAGCCAGCAGTTATGGAGAATTCGGTGGGGACCACGGGGTGGAGACGCGGAAGTAGCCACGCGCCCCCCGCCCCCAGGATGGCACTGTGCACAACCCCTGCCAGGGTTTTGGGACCACCTCCCGAAGAAACCACTTGCACTAAGACTCTCGCTTCAACGACTGCCTCTGAAAAAACCCAAA
Organism: Mustela lutreola; assembly: GCF_030435805.1. Taxonomy (NCBI): domain Eukaryota; kingdom Metazoa; phylum Chordata; class Mammalia; order Carnivora; family Mustelidae; genus Mustela; species Mustela lutreola. The sequence goes on along the minus strand of NC_081306.1, from coordinate 1,656,626 downwards.
TCGAAAGAGCTGTTGCCTCGCCATGGCTTTTAGAAGCACCAGATGTCTCCTCCGCCAACTGCAGAGAACACTCTCTCTCCTCACTACATCGACCTTTCCTCCGACAACGACAGACTCTGAGGGGGAAAAAAATCTATTTCTGCTACCCAGCTTCCAGGGGAAGCTTTGAGGGATTCTTTCCACAGGCCACCTCAGTGGGCTCAGATACCCCAACCCCAGCCCCACAGATCTCATTACATTGACTTGGTCTGTCCTGCTTGGCTCATCGACTGGAGGAAGCAGAGCCCCATGTTCTTGCTGGTCCAAGAAGCAAAAATGGGAAGCTGTTCCTGCTTCAGGGAATGCTGCTAGCCCCAATCCACCAAGGAAAGAAGTACCCCAGTCACCTTGGACTTGCCCAGGCTTCACAAGGCAGGGCTATCACCACGCCCCTTGCTTCGGCCCCCAAGCATCTCCTTCCACCTCCTCTCCCTGTTGTTCCTCCTTCATTAGCTAGCCCACCACCGCCTTTCACGTGGATACTCCCAACAGCCTCCTCTCTGCTCCCACCTCAGGCCCTTTGCACATGCTGCTTCTGAGGCAACTCACCTGCTTGGCGCAAACAGATCCATGACCCTTAAGCCTGTTTACTGTCTCTTAAAACTGCCCCAACCCCCACCCTCTCTACCACCACCCATTCCCTCCTTGGGCCTCAGCCTCTCTTATTATGAAATCACTCAGCTATGCAAACACTTAAGAGAATCATTTATCAAACACTTGTGAACCCAACCCTGCTTCAGAGTAAGACAGGACACTTGTCACCGGGGCCTTCCTGAAATCCTTCCCAACCACTGCCCACACTCTGCCACAGGGGTGCCTCTCCCCTGAACTTGGTATTCCTCATCCCTTTGCCGACCTTGCGTTCACGTGTATCCCCGAACCATATAGACCTATTTTCGTGCTTTCAACTTTATATAAATAAAACACCTTGCTTTGCTTTTCTCACTCCATATTCTCTCGGTGATGTCCATCCTCCCTGATAGGAGCTGCCCCAGTGGGCTCATTTTTACCTGCTGGGAGCATTTGCCCGTAGTGTGACGGGGCTACAAGAGCTCGACCTGCTCTCCAGGTGAAGGCCTCCATCTGCCATCACCATCACCATCGCCAGGCTGCCCCCGCCTCTGGTATCCGCCCCCTTAGGCTGAGGGCTATTTGCTCAGGATTTTTACCCAGGAATCTGCTAGGTAAAGGGACACACCATCTTCAGCCTTTACTGATGTTGCTAGATTGTTCTCCGAGGTGTTTATACCAACATACTTCTTTTTTTTTTTTTTTTTTTTTTACGATTTTATTTATTTATTTCTCAGAGAGAGAGCGCGCGAGCAAGCACAGCAGACAGGGCAGCAGGCAGGGCAGCAGGCAGAGGCAGAGGGAGAAGCAGGCTTCCTGCCAAGCTAGGAGCCCGATGCGGGACTCGATCCCAGAACACTGGGATCATGACCTGAGCCAAAGGCAGCTACTTAACCCACTGAGCCACCCAGACGTCCCCAACATACCTTTCTGATAAAGCTTCCTCAGCCCAGGCACAAAAGTGCCCCTTTCCTCGTCTGTTTCCTCCAAATAAACTCTGCCTGCTGATGTCCGGCCTGTCCGCGCTCTCCCCGGGCCTCCCCTCCCCCACTTCTCCAAGCGGGCCTCTTACACGCCTCCCTTGGACAGCAGCCAGCACTTTCGACAACAGCCAGAGCAAGGACGTTGGCAGCAGAACTCCAGAGGCCAACAGCTGCGGATAGAACCCCCGGTTTGCCGCTTCGGCTGCATGCCTTTGGGCAAGTCACTTCTCCTCGCTGGGCTCGGTTCCCCAACTGCGAGTGGTGACACCTCCAGTGAGCCAGCCACAGGGGAAGGTCAGTGATTAAATGAGATAAGCGTGGAAACATGGCAGGTGCTTGAAGATAACTTGTTACTGTTGCCTTTGAAGGCCCCAGAGGAGGCCGAGAACTGTGTGCATCACTCTGAGCTACTTTGCCATATGCAAGAGAAACCCCAAGTCAAGCCGGTTGAAGATAATTGGGAATTTATTGGCCCACATAACTGGGAAGCTGGAGGGGGGCATCTCGCTTCAGGTGTTACAGGATCCAGGAACTTGGACGCCAGCAGGAAGCTGGTCCTGTCCATTTCTGGGCCAGTCTGTCCCTCACACCACCTTCCTTCTCAGGCGGCTCTCCAAGTAGGGGCTCGAGGAATGTGTGCTTCCAGTTTCCCAACTGCCATGAACAAGAACAGCTTCGCCTTCCAGATTGATTCTTCCTACTGGCATCCCAGGGCCAATCCTCAGCGGCCCAGGTTGGGTTTCATGCCCGGACCAGAGCCAGTCACAGTGACCGAGTCAGCCACCAGAAGCTGCTCCGAGTGTGGTTGTCAGAACGGGGCTGTCAGAAGCCCTCGGTAGCTTCTTTGAAATGCAGACTGTCAGGCCCGGACCTACTCACTCGGGATGTGCATTCTGGCCAGACCTCCAAGGGAATCATCTGCACACCAAGGTCTGAAAAGGCTGCTCGGCAGGTTACCTTTCAGCTGCCCCGCAGTCTAGTCTACCCATTGCTTTAAAGATGGATGAACAGGGGGCCGAGGGGACGTGGTCTTGCTCTAGGCGTCCACTTCGCACCCAGGGCTCCCCAGGCCCTGCCCCCCACCATCCCAGACATCATCGGCCGCAGCCATGGACTGTCTCATGGGGGCCGTACTGAAGCCCAGAAGTGGCCGCCTGGTTTGGACTTGCCTCGCGCCCACGTGCCAGAGCCGTGTCTCTGCCGACATTCGGTGGCTCCCAGGACTGGGTCGGGACCGTGCCAAGCGTGGCGGCCCCAGGGTGGGGGGGATGGAGACCCTCCCCCAAGACACACACATGGGCTTGTGCGCGCGTGCACACACACACACACACACACTCTCCCACATGGCCCCCTCACGCGGACTCCCACCCACTGGGCCCCCCAAACTCAAGAGCGCTACAGACCACGTCAGCCTTTATTCTCCTGCAGAATAGGGCCGGGACCGGGGTGGTTCATTCTCAGGCTACGTCAGAAGGTGCAGTGCTGGGGGCACACAGGCTGTACCCCAAAGTGATAATAAGTTAGGGGGGAGACTCTCAGACTGATCTCAGGCTGGCATCAGGGCGGGGTGCCATGCAGGGTCCCCATCCAGAGCCCTGCCGGCTGCCCAGCTCAGTGGGGGTGGGGGGCTCTCGGCGAGGCTGGTTCCAGGTCGGGCTTGGCCTCACGCTGAAACAACAAGGCAGGAGGGGGAAGGTTTGTGAAGTCGGGAGGTCAGCGGGGGTCGGAGGGGTCCCTGAAGGAGTCAGAGGATCGGGCTGGGGGGGAGGGGCAGGGCGGGTGGGGGGCCTCTCACCAGACACTCAGTTAAGGCCCTGCAGATTCTCATAATCTGGAGCTCCCTCTTCCTCTTCTTCGTCCTCATCTTCCACCTTCTGGGAGCTCAGGACAGCTGGGAGGGGTCGGAGGGAGGTCTTGAGCTCACAGACCCCCCTGTCCCCCCTTCCCCAGGCGGGCTCCCTGAGCTTCGGCCGCCCCCTCCATTCCCACCCCTCCCCAGCCCCACACACACCAGGTTCGGTCCTAGCCATGGGCGGCAGCTCCTGGGACACGTTCACATACTCCCGGCTCCCATCTGCAGGGGGCAGAGCAGAAGCGGGGGGATGGCCACGTGGAGGGCGAGTGAGCAGGACACTCCGAAAGAGGGCCACAGCGAGTGAAGGACAGAAAGGGGACCCCCCTGGGCACTGGCCACTCACCCAGAGACGCGTCTGCACTCTCCTCGCTCTCAGGAACATTCACATAATCCTCCCCGGACTCCACTGCAGGAGAAGCAGGGCCCCCCCGGGCACCGTCACCCAGAGCCCTGTGCCCAGACCCCCCCATGGCGTCCCAGCGGGCCAGCCCCAGAGCCCTACCCGCTGATTCCAGAGGCTGCCCCACTGCCAGCCCTGGGCTGGGGGCGCCCACAAAGGCCTTGGTGACAGCGAGAAGTAGGGCAACCTGGCCAGAGATGATGAGAGGGAGTGGAACCCTGGGAGCAGCCAGACGACAGACCCTGGCATGTCCCCCAAGCTGGGGACAGGGACAGACAGCCTACACTCTGGGTGGCACCGTGTGCACACAACACTCAGGGCCATGCTGAGTCCGAGGTGTTGTTCCCCGTGGGTCTCATCAGCCAGACCTGCCCTGACCCCCACTCTCATCTCGGTGCCTTCCGGCACCTGTCACCACCAGCGCCATCTTGTCCTTTTATGCGGACTCATTTCTCCACGAGGCCGTGGACTAGGCGGGCTTTGGAGCCAGAGGTTCAAACCCAGCTCTGGCACTAACAGTCGTGTAGCCTCACACGAGGCACCTAACCTCTCTGGGTCTTGGGGTTCTCATCGGTAAAAGAGGCTGAGCGACGGCACCCGCCTCCCAGGGCTGTTGTGAGAACTAAAGCAGAGAATATTGAAATGAGGCCTGTCCTCCAACAAGCGCGTCTGGTAAATAAAGAATCCCTCCTGTCGCACAGCTGGGACAACCGAGGCACAGGAGGGGAAGAGCTGGGCCCAACAGCACCCGGGAATCATGGGATTTAATAAGCTAACGCATGAAACACTCTTAGGAGGGCAGGCAGTAGGCCCCGAGTTAGCTCTCACCCTGACATGAGAGGTTTCCAGTAAGTATGGGGCGGGGGGGGGGGTGATGATGAACCTCTGAATGACAAGAAGAGCTAGCACAGATGGCGAGCTGGCCGGAGGACGAGGAGTGACAGAAAACCAGACATGGAAGGCAGCCCCTAACAGGCAGCACGAGACCAACACGAAGGGAGAAAAGCAGCTCAAAGGAAACTGAAATGATGCCGGAAACAGAAGAAAACTTCCCAACTGCCCCCTCACCCCCCAGACCAGCTCTAATCAATCTCCTTAGAGAGTTACAAGATGACACAGCCTCCGTGAAACCAGACGGCAGACTACGGGGAAGGAATGCCAGAGACCAAGAAAGAGCTTCCAGGCGGAGAGACAAGAGAAGAGTCTAAAAGGCGCGAAGTCTACAAGACCACGTAGGCGACAGAAGACAACGAAACAGGAAAGATGACAGGAAAAGGAAGGAAATCAGAGCATCAGCGCAGAAGCCCACCCTGAGGGACAGGTATTGTAGAAAGAGAGAAGAGAGACCACGGAGGGGCCGCGAGCGTCGCAGAAATCACGGGAGAGGGACGCGCCGGGGGGCCGCAGCCCAGAGTCACGAGGGCCAACTCACTGGAGAAGGCGCTGTCTCGGAGGCCGGGGTTGCTGGTCACAGGAGCCAGTGGGACAGTGGTGCTGGTGGCCGGCGTGCTGTCGGGAAGCACCTCCCTGAGGGGAAGTCAGGGGAGGGGGAGGCGGATGAGCGAGGACCCCCAGGGCCACGGCCCCCAAGCCCCCACCTGGCCACTCACAAGTAGCCCTCGTTGGGATAGTCCTCCTCCTCCTCGTCGTCGTCCTCACAGACGGGTGCTGGGGTAGCGACACAGCGGTCAGCAGGGCCCAGGCCGGGCGCCAGCCTCCCGGCGAGCAGGGCACCCGGGGCCCCAGACGTACCCTCGTTCTCATAACTTGCCACACTGTTGGCTTTGGAGAGAGAGCGAGAGGGAAGCGGAGTTGGCTCAGACAGGCTCTGTCCTCTGCCCGGCCCCAGCCCTCTGGGCTCGAGCCTCACACTTACCACCATCTGAGTCCTGCCGGGAAGACGGCACGCGGGGCGGCTGTGGGGACCTCCTGGGAGTCAAAGGTCAGAGGTCATGCTAGGATGGGGCTCCGGGGGGCAAGAGGGGTTGTAACCGGGAAAGGGACCCCCCCCACCCCGCCCCAGTCTACAGAGCTGAGGGGAGTAGAGGGAGGATTCAGAAGAGAGGGTGCTACTTACGGGATAGGGAGCAGGTCCGGCTGGCTCAGAGGTGGGTAGGAGGTCACAGGCCCATAGGAGGCAGCTGATGGCCAGGGCACGACTGTGGCTGAGGACACATGAGACCAAGCTCAAGGAATGGGTCCGGAATGTTGCCCCTGTCCTCATGGAGTCCCTGATGGACAGACTCACCCTGGGACCCCTCCCATGCCCTGGACAGGCCTGATGACACCCCTGTCCTTCCCTGTCCCCAGCTCCAGTCAAGGCCATGTGGGCAGCCACTGGGACCTGAATAAAGGCACACGCTCTCTCACATGCCAGGGGACCCTGTCCCCTACGCCCAAGGGAAGGGACCCCCCAGGTACTCACGAGGTCGTTTGAGCACGATGCTACTTGGGGTCAAGCTGGCAGGAGAGACAGGGCTTGGTCAGGGGCAGGAGAGGCCCCCACTCCCAACCCCAAGGCCACACGGGGCAGGGAGGGGCCCATAAGGGGCCCACGGGCAACTCACCTGTCAGAGGCCGCCGTGTCATAAGAGCCTGGGGAAGAGAAGTCAGTGAGGCAGGAAGAGGGGGGTCGGGGGGGGGGGAGAGGGGGGTGAAGCAGGGCAGAAGAAGGGAGGGTTAGGGTGGCGTGAGGGGCCAAGGAGAGCCGGGGATCCCTGCAGGGGCATCACCGGGTGGCCCCCACTCACCTGGCAGCTCCCGGCAGCGCACGCACAGGGCCGCGACCAGGAGAGGCAGCAGGACGAGGCCCAGCACGTAGGGGATGAGAACCACGGCCTCCATCTGCAGCGGACGGCGCGCACTAGGCCCGGCTGCCCGCCGCACACCCTCGAGGGCTGAGCTGCCACAGGGTGAGGGCTGGGCCAGCAGGCCTGCGGGAGCTGAGTGGGCACCAGCCTGGAAGCCTGAGCGCCCGCAGCTATGCCTTCCTTGGGCCCGTCGCTGGGCCCCCTCCCCTTGTTAGGCGGCCTGGGGGGCGTCCGCACTGGCTGGAGGAAGCCCCGTGATCCCCAGGCCCTCCGGCCAGGCTCTGGGCCGGAGTGTGGGGCGCCGGTCCCCCCTGCGCAGCCGCTGCGCCCCAGCCCTACCTGCCACTCGGCTAGGCGCCTGCTTCTCTCAGCGCCTGCCCGCCTGCGGCAGGAAGCTGTGGTGAGCCCCAAGTGAGGGCAGGAAATCATCAGGCTCTGCCTGGCTGCACCGCCCCCTTCCCACCCCCACCCAGCCAGTGGGGAGGGGGAGGAAGAGGCCTGAAGAGCCACCCCTCCACCCCGGGGCCCTCAAGAGGGGTCTGCTGGCCTCTGGGACAAGGAGCAGCAACTCCTACCAGAAGGAAGGCAAGACACTTACAGGCCAGCCAAGAGCCACAGCCTCCGTAGCTATGGCTGGAGGGGGCAGCTGGGAGGGAGGCCCTGCCTCTGGGAGTTCTGAGGGGCACGGGGCAAAGCCCACCCCACCTTGCCCTGGTTGGCCTGCCAAGAGGGGCGGGCTCTCGGGGAACCACGGGCGTGACTCACGGTCACACAGAGCTAGCTCACTCCATACCCTTGTTCGCCCAGCCCAGGAGGGCAGGGATCAGCCGGAGGTCCCACTGGAGCAAGCCCATGGCCGCCGGAGTCTTGGAGCTAGGGAGGGGGCATGCCCTGCCGTCTAGCAGTCAGAGGCCAGTAACATCCAGAGAGACTCAAGCAGGCACTCGGGGTCTGGATACAAATTTTATTCAGTTACAAATAGCACCAAGCCCCTGGGGCCGCTCCTAGGGAGGGGAACCCCCCCCTCCCGGACCCGCCACCCCTTGCCCTTGGCTACTGCCGATGTAGTGCGTGGGAGCTGGAACGTGGCCCAAGGCCACTCTTAGAAGCTGGGCCGGACCGAAGCTTTGGGCCCGGGCTCCTCCTGGGGCGGGCCTGGGTCAGCCACGGTAGGTGCGCAGGCGGCAAGCCACGGCCCCTCAGATGAGCACACTGGACACGGGGACCCGGGTGGAGCGGCCTCGCTGGGGTACCACAATGCGGTCGTCTGTGGGCCCTGTCTCACGCAGCAGACCTGCCGGGGGCGGGGGGCGGTCAGAGCCAGGGCTGGATGGACAGAAAGACGCAAAGCCAGGGAGGGGGACCGAGAGGCAGTGGAAAGTAGACGGGGCAGCAGAGCCGTGGGCACCGCGGGACGTCAGCTGGGTGGACAGGGGGACCCGAAGCTGAACGGGGCAAGGCTCGTGGGCTGAGAGAAGCCGGGGACACGGGCTGGGACAGACAGACGGACGAGCCGGTAGCATCGTGAAGCTGGGCGAGGCGCCACGGGTGGACGAAGGGAAGCCCCCACTGACCCTGCACGTGCAGCTGGGCCCGCCGGCGGTCCCCCTCGATGAAGATGGCCGTGCCCAGGAAGGCAGCCCCGCCCAGAGCCCCAACGAAGGCGCAGAGCATGAGCGAGAACTGCAGGGCCCGGAACTCGGACAAGAAGGAAGGCGGCCAGCTCCGGCGGAGGCGGTCGGAGATCTGCAGGGAGACGAGGGAAGGACAGCCAGGAGGGTTGGTCCCGGAGAGGGAGCCCCGAACTCCAGAAGAACAAAGTCGTCGGGGCCAGCAGAGAGGGGTGGTCTGGAAGACCCGGGAAAGCCCCGTGGCCTCCCTGTGGAAGGCCGAAATGCCACCCGCCCGGCTGACGGTCCAAGATGAGGGGGGCCTGGCACAGAGCAGACACTTCACTGGGCTCAGCCGCTGGAAGTCAGCCCCAGCTTAGGCCGACAGCCAGTGCCAGAAACATGGCATCTCCCGAACCGCACCCCAGGTGCAGCCGAGAGGCAGTGCTCACCAGGCCAATGAGGTAGGGGCTCCCGGCATCACCCAGCAGGTGGGACAGCACAATCTGGAAGGCCTCAGCAGTGGAACGTCGTGTGGGAATCACCACGTACTGGGGGAGGAGGGGCAGAGCGCAAGGACACGGCCAAGGCTGAGCCCAGGCTGAGCCCAGAAGGAACCGCAGCTCAGGGGTGTGAGTGGGCTACAGGCTCAGACTACAGGCCCATGTGGGGCTGACTCTGAAGTCGGTCTGGGTTTGAGTTTTGAAAAAGGGGTAAAAGCTATAATGGAGGCAGGTGAGGCCTCCTGCCCCCCACTCCGTGCTCCCACCCGCCTCTGGGCTAACCCTGAAGTGACCGACCTACTCACCAACAGAATGTCAGCTACAATGGCCCAGTTCATGGACAGCAGTGTCTCTCCAATAAAGATGAAAATCTGGGGGGTTGAAGGGGGAGACGGGGGAGGGGGGAAGGGGCGTTGTCTCATCACAAGAAGCGCCAACATCCGGAGGGTATACTGTGTACAGACCCACCGGTGGACTCATTTAATTTAATCCTCAGAACAACCCCGTGAGACCAAGCTATTATTCCTGTTTGACAGATGATGAAACTGAGCACAGAGAGGTGAACTCGCTTGCCAAACGTCACACAGCTGGGAAGAGCCAGAGCTGAGATTCGAAACCAGGCCTTCTGGTTCAAGCTGTCTTCAAACCACCATACTGGTTGACCCCCGTCCCGCCCCCTGGGCACCCCGGTCCCGCCCCAGTGCACCCCAGACCCAGAACACCCACTTTGATGGCCACTGGCTACTCACATAGGTGGCCACGATGCTACCACGGGCACAGGCAAGGGACAGGAAGAGGAAGGGCGCAGAGCCCAAGAGGCCAGCAGCGCAGACCAGTGGGTCAGCCCGGGGGTTGGAACGGCGGAGGCGGCGGCTGGTCTCCACACCCAGGCCCACACCCAGGACCCCGGTCAGGCAGGTGATGAGCCCAAAGATGAGGCTGGGGGCAGGGGAAGGGGCATGGGGGCCAGTCCGCCTTGCCCGACCCCCGCGGCCTGGGGAAGAAGAGGGTCCCTCCCAGCCGCCCACACGACTCAGGTCCGTCCGGGACCCCCCGGGTCGTAGAGCTACGAGAGGATGGTATCAGCCCATCGCCTATTTCCCAGCCCAGGAAACTGCACTGGGAGAGGAAGTAGCCCGAGTCTGAACCAGTGACTCTCCACTCCATCCCCTGCTGCCCGCAGGCCACCTAGCGTTGGCCCCATCTGGTACCTGTCAGAGGAAGAGCAGGAGTCTCCAGGAAGGCAGGGCGGGGTCTCCCCCAAGACCACACGGGAACGCAGCAAGAACGCAGGAGCCCAAAGAGCCAGGGAGCCAGTGACAAAGGCCACAGCAGTGAAGCCAAGGGAAGAGAGGATGAAACTAGGACTGCGGACATTTGGGAGGAAGGAAGTCAGGCCCCACGGAGGGGTCAGGGCTCTCTCCCTCCCGGGCTTACTTTAGTAAGGTCAGGACGCTGGGTAGGGAGGCCGTCTTGGCCTCCGGATCTGGGCCTGTAATTCAAACAGCTGCCACCAGGGGGCAGTGGTGACCGGGTGCCTGGCCCTGAGGGCCCCCAGCCCAGCAGAAAACAGAGACCACACTCAAGTAAATCTCCAACTGGACAGCAGCCCTCCTGCCCCCGGGAACTCAGATGTTGGGCTAGAATGGAACTAAACTCACTTTCGTGCCAGAGCCCTCAGATCTGCCCACCAGGAGGTGGGGCTGAGGGGCGGGGAGTCCGAGTGGCGCTCCACGGCTCCCCTTGGGGGCTCGCGTACCACCAGGAACAGCAGCAGAACAGCCACCACCCCTAGACCTGGAGTCACCTGGGGAAAGAACAGACTTCAGGACAGGCACAGACAGGGACACGCTGAACCCCTGGGGCCAGGAGGAAGTGAGGGTGTACAAAGACAATTCGGGCCCCAAGGCCTCAAACCCCCAGCAGCCGTCTGCTCGCGGGCAGGCTCTGACCCTGCGTTCCGAGGGAGAGGCAAATGCCACCGAGGGCCCCTGTTTCCGCAAGCCTAACTGCTCCCTCTTTGGTAACAGCACCCTAATTTCCTTTTGGGAAACTACTCCCCCCACTTCTCTTAATCCATGTGGTTCAAACAGGGTGGGGCTCGTGACCCAGACTGGGCCGACAAGAGGCATCTTAACCTCCCTGGCCTCCGTGATTGATTGAATGGCAGGCACGTGACCCACGTTCACCTAACCAGACACCATCCAGGACTATTGCTCAAGGATCCAGGGTGCCGAAGTCTCTAAACAGGAAGATAAGCACGTGGAGCTTTCACTGGCTTGAGAACGACACTGACACAGAGCAAAGTAAAGCGGAGAAAAAGGGTGTCTGAATTCCTGGGAAGGAGCGGGAGTCCTGGATCCAGCGTCACCAGAAGCTCACCCTGGGACTCTCCATTACAAAAGCCACCGGCTTTGGTCTTCCAGGGCGCCTGTTGCCGGCAACCAGGAGTTGTGTTTAGCACGTGGCTTCGTGGTGAGGGCAGCCAGGCTCCCTATACAGGCTTGGCAGAGTAGCCACTGCCTTAAAGGGGAGGGGGTGGGGAGGCTGGTGTCTGAAGGCAGGAAAGGGAGAATGCATGGGAACGCTGCTGACCTTCCCCAGGCTGTGCCCACGCTCACCCGCAGAGCCCAGTGCCAGTCCCCGGCCACATCCTTCACTTTGGAGCCTGCAATGTAACCCAGACCACTGGGGAAAGGGGACGGGAGACAAGAGCGGACGGCCGGTCAGTCCGGCCCCACGCCAGGTCCTCTGGCCTCCCGCGCCCATCCCCCCACCAGACCCCCACGAGCCCTGAGCCCCGCTCACCTGCCCACAGGGATGGCAAAATAGAACACGCTGAGCATGCGGCTCCGCTGGTCCGCCACGAAGAGGTCGGCGATGAGGGTGGGCGCAATGGTGGAGTAACTGGCTTCCCCAACCCCCACCAGGCCCCGGGTCAGGAGGAGCAGCCAGAATCGCTGGGAAACGAAACATGGGGAAGTGGCACCCCACCCTGCAGCCGGCCTCCCGGCCTCCCTCCCCAGCCAGCTCTGGAGAGGCGAGGCACGGATGGCGGGAGAGGCCTGAACTTGACAGACCTGAGCTTGAATCCTGGCTCCACTACTTCCTAGCTGTGACTTTGGGAAAGCAACTTAACCTCTCTGAGCCTCAGACTCCTCATCTGCAAAAGGGGGAAAATAATAGCTTGCTCACATAACTATCACCAGGATGGGACAATCTAAGTTTTATTTAGTGCGGTGCGCCCGGCGGAGGCGCGATGAATCTTGACTTCTACCACCCAAGACACCCCCCTGGTGAGTAAGGGTCTCAGGCAGAGATTTATTTGTGCACCAAAGACACCTGAGGTTAAAGGACAGGGTAGGATCTGGCCAAGCAGAGTACATAGTGCCTGGTACACAGTGTCCTTAACCTGGGGCTAAGGACAGACTTCCAGGGCAGAGAGTGAGAACAAACAGAGGGGCTTTCAAAGGAGCAAAGAAACAACAGCCAGGGAGGCAGGAGGAAAACCGGGAGGACTGGCATCACTGAAGCCAGAAGAGAGTTTCCAGAAGGAAGTGGGTCAGTGGAGCCAGAGGCTCCCGGGGGATCTAGCAAGAACAGGATTAGGAAGTAGGAGCCACATTTAGCAACCAAAAGGTCACTGTTGACTGTGGCAATGGAGCGGTGGGGGCACGCTGGCAGGCAGGGTTCCACGGTGAGTGGGAGGAGAGGAAGTGCCAGCAAAGTGAGAGCCTCTCCCCGACTGCTCCTTCACCCAGACTGCCGCTGGGTCAAGGGGCCTTGTGGGAAGTCCGGGGAGGAAGGAGAAGTGGGAGACCAGACGGTCCAGGTGAGTTCTTTCCCGTGTGCAGAACTGGAGTGCGGAGGTGTGGTGTGGAGGGGGTCAATAATGGTGGGGGAAAGAGGGTGATGGACAGAAGAATGTTCTAGAAGAACAAAGGAGAGGTGGGCAGATTAACTCAGGCAAGCAGAGGATATACTATGGCATGGGCCCAGGGAAGAGCAGAAGTTTCCCAGGCCCAGTCTTCAATGATTCCCAAGAGCAGCAGCCAAGACCGATGGGTAGTAGGGGGGCACCAGAAGCAGGAGCCAGCATGGGGTCTCACCTCTCTGGGGATGAAGGACGACCCCAGTGTCACCAGGGACCAGAAGGCAATGCCCCCGCACATCAGATACTTCCGATTGTACCTGTCACCCAGGTAGCCAAACACAGGTGCCAACACCATGTAACTGGAGATGAACACTGAGGGGAAGCAGAGAGTCACCGCCCGGCCCCAGGACCCCTCGCCCACCCTGACCCCAGCTCAGGGAGGCCAAGGGGGCCAGGATTAACTCCCAACCCTGAAACAACCAGAGCTCTGGCCAGAGAAGTCCAGCCCGTCTTCAGCATCTTTCAAACCTTCCATTGTGGAATGAACGGCCCAGCTAACCCATCACTTCCTCCCACCCAGCCAAGAGCAAAATGCAGACTCTGTACGCTGGCTCGCCCACCAGGCACTATCTCATCTAGCCTCCCTACCTCTCCTACCTGGTGCTCCTCCACTCCCCCTTCTCTGCATCCCAAAGGCCCCACTGCCAAGCCCAATATCGTCCTAGGACTTCTGATGCCCACTGTCGTCCCCAGTGGGGACATTTCTCCTCGCACCTGAGCATCACAGAACCTTCAGCTCGGATACCGTTCCGGCCCCCACATGTCCAATCTCTCTTTATCGCAATTACCCGGTTCTCTTTACAAAATACTCCTACTGAAAATCATCTCATTCTTCGTTTAGGTTAAGGACTGGTGCCATCATTCCCAGTACAATGCCAGCTCCATGAAGACAAGGGCCTTGCCGGTACCGGCCGTGGCTGTATTTCCCCCACATACAAACAGGTGCTTGGTAAAAGTGTGTTGAATGAGAAAAGTGAATGGCGCTGACAAAGACCTGTTTCTCCTCTAACTCAACACCTTCTGAAAGCTTTGCAGACCTTGACCTGTAGATTGCTCTCATTCCTCTAGACTTTGCCTTAAATACCTCGTGGTGCTTTTTCTGACCTCGGGCAGAGCAAAGAACCCTTCAAGATCTTTCAAATTCCTCTCCTCTTGCTTGTTGTGTGACTCCAGGCAAGCCTTCTCTAAGCCTCAGTTCCTCTATAAAAATGTGGACAGTACCATCTACATTTTCTGTGAAGTAATAACGACACCGACTCTTGGGCTGATGGGAGGATTAGATGGGCGTAAAAGGTCCTGGCCAAGTTATGTGCGTGTTATCACTTCTTCTTCCAGGGCAAGTGCTCAGAAATGTCCAAGAAACCGAATGAAGGAAAAAAGGAAGGAAAAGAGGATTCGGCCTCGGTTTTGCCTCTTCCGTAAATCCCAAGGCAAGGTTCTGAACAAATAAAACTCAACTCTCCCCACTCCAGACACCCCCCTTCTTCCATCACTTATTGGGGGCCTACCAGGCTCTGGACACCGTAGCACACGTTTTATAAGCATTAACCTGCCTATAACCCTCACATCAGCCCTACCAGGTGCTCTGGGTTAGGACTAGTTCCACCTCCCCCACAAGAAAGGTGAGGCTTAGAGAGATGGAGGGCCTTGCCTGGCATCCCACTGAGGACGCGGAAAGCTGAGATTTAAACCCAGGTCTGTCTTGCCCATCACACTCAGCTGACTGCCATTCAGAAGGTGGTATCCTAGCTAACTGAGGACGGCCCAAAGCAGAATAAGGGCCCTCTTCCCCCCTCCACTAAGTCTAACCGCTCTGCCTCTACTAATGAGGCCAAAGCATGCTGGCTCACAGCCCCATATGGGGGAGAAAAGGAAGAAAAGCTCCCGCGCCCGAAGGGGACCTGCACTCACCGGTCTGGATGAGGCCAGAGCTGCTGTCTCCGATGCTGAAGAACTGCTCAATGTCCGGAAGGACGCCTGGGAAGAAGACTCGGGATGGGCTCGGCGAGGCAGCCGTGGCTCCAGAGCCTCCCCAGCCCCGTGCCCTAGTGGGACGCCCTCCCCGAAGTCAGTACCCGCCACGGTGAAGCGGTCCATGTAGTTGAGAAGGTTGATGTAGCACAGCACGGCCACGACGAGAGCCGAGCGACGCGGAGACAAGCCGGTGATGCGCTGCAGCCCCTCCCGGTCCGCGACCCCGGGATCCTCGGACTTGGAGCTCCCCAGGGACCCCGGTAACCCCGGGGTGCCGGGCGCCGGCCCGTCGTCCGTGTCATCCGCCTGGCTGAGGAAGGGCGCGGTGTCGGGCCCGGACATGGTCCCCGGGGGCCTCGCCCGCCCGCGCTCCGGCTCCTACCGACGATCCCACCTGCGAGGGGAGGAGGCTGGAGAAAGGGGGACGGAGGGGAGCCCGGCGAGGGCGCTGCGCCCAGACCCCCGCGGGCGCTGGCCCGGGAGCACGGAGCACGCCTGGGATGGAACCCGGGCCCTGCCCGTCATGCCGCCCCGTCCCGGCAGGCACCGCGCGCGGCGAGTGACGCCGGCGACAGAGCGGGAGGGAGCGCCGCCCCCACGCCTGCCCTGCGGGACGCCTCCCCTCGCACCCGGCGGGACCCCGCTGCGGTCGCGGCCGCTCAGCCCCGGCGCCGCACCGCGGCCGCCGCCATGTTGCCCTGCGGCCGGTCACGTGACGCCGCAGCCGCGGAGGCCGACGGCGCCCGGAGCCGGCCCTGGGCACGTGACCGCCGCCGGCGCCCCGTCACGTGACGGCCGGGCGGTCGCCTGGGCAACCGGGGCGGGTCCCGGCCGGGCCCGCGACGCCCTCGGGGCCTCCGCGCTCCTCCGCCGCTCCCGCGGGGGCGCCGCTCGTCGGAGGTCCGGCGAGAGAACGGCGGCGGCGAAGGTGCTGAAGTCGCGGGTCTCCGGAAACTGGAGCAAACCGTGTCCGGCGTGGGCCTCCGACGCGCTCGGGCGTGGAGCGGATGGACGCGGCACAGCGGCCTCGGGGCCGGCCCCGTCCTGTGCGGCCGGCCCCGTCCCTGTGCGTCGGGCCCCGTCCCTGTGCGGCCGGCCCCCCGAGCTGACCGCGCGCCACCGAGCTTCCCCGGGGACGCGGAAGGCTCCCGGACCCTGCGGTGCGCCTCACCTCCAGCCGAGACCGAAGCCCTGGCGCCCTCTGGGGGTCTCCTCCGGGATTCTCCTGGCTGCGGGTGTAGACTCCGAGACCCCAGACGCGAGCCCTGGCACCAAAGAATAGCTTGGGGTGGTCCTTGAGTGCCCCCAGCTCCGGTCTCCAAGCTACAGTCGGAACCGTACACTCCAGCTGCGATGAATACGCTTCCGGGGCGCCCGGGGGGCTCAGCGGGTTAAAGCCTCTGCCTTCGGCTCCGGTCGTGATCCCGGGGTCCTGGGATCGAGCCCCGCCATGGGGCTCCCTGCTCTGCGGAGAAGCGTGCTTCTCCCTCTCCCTTTTCTGCTCCCCCTGCCTGTGCTCTCCCTCCCTCAAGTAAATAAGCAAAATCCTTTTTCAAAAAGATTTTTTTAAGAGACTTTTTTAAAGGATTTTATTTATTTGAGGGGCTCCTGGGTGGCTCAGTGGGTTAAACCTCTGCCTTCGCCTCGAGTCATGACCTCGGAGTGCTGGGATCAACCCCGAACGGGGCTCTCTGCTTAGCCTGCTTCCCCGTCTCTCACTCTGCCAGCCTCTCTGCCTACTTGTGATCTCTCTCTTTCTGTCAAATAAATAAATAGTCTTTAAAAAGAAAAATAATTTCACTTAAAAAATTTATTTATTTGAGGGGCGCCTGGGTGGCTCAGTGGGTTAAAGCCTCTGCCTTCGGCTCAGGTCATGATCCCAGGGTCCTGGGATCGAGCCCCGCATCGGGCTCTCTGCTCCTCAGGGAGCCTGCTTCCTCCTCTCTCTCTGCCTGCCTCTCTGCCTACTTGTGATCTCTGTCTGTCAAATAAATAAAATCTTTAAAAATTTTTTATTTATTTGAAAGAGAGCTACCCAGCACGAGCGATGGGGGTGGGGGATAGCAGGAGAAGCAGGTTCCCCACCACCAGGGTGTCCCATGTACGACATGATTCCAGGACCCTGGGATCATGACCTGAGCTGAAAGCAGACGTTTGACTGAGCCACCCAGGTGCCCAAAAGACCTCTCTTCCTAGCAGATTTCTAAACCCTTCTACTGAAATTACTGAGTCGCATGGGGAGAGCATGGGGTCCCCAAGAGGTCTTATCAGAAGCCATTTAAGTCATGAATACCCCCTCATTGGCATCACCCCAGAAGACATTTCATGTTTGATAAACTTGAGCCTGGCCTTCCCCGAGGGTCTAAGGGAAGGAGGCCGAGAACTTCAGATCACAGTCTAGTCCCTGAATTTCCTCAACAAAAGATTACTGAGCATCTACTATGTGACTGGCATTATGCCAGGTGTCAGGCAAAGCAGATTTAGTCCCTACCCTCAGGAGGCTTATCTGGAGGAGACGGATATCCATACACATGTAAAATAGCACCTGTGAAAAAGAAAACACAAGCTACAGTCTGAGAAAATATTTGCAAAGTTGTGGCTCAGTCGTTAAGCATCTGCCTTGGGCTCAGGTCTTGCCAGGGCCCTGGAATCAAGCCCGGCATCAGGCTTCCTGTTCATGGAGAAGCCTGCTTCTCCCTCTCCCCCTGCTTGTGTTTCTTCTCTCGCAAATAAAAATAAAATCTTAAAAACAAAAAAAAAAATAAAAAGATAAAAAAGAAATATGGGCAGCACCTGGGTGGCTCAGTTGTTAAGGGTCTGCCTCTGCCCGAGTCATGATCTCAGGGTCCTAGGATAAGCCCCACTGCAGCCTCCTGGCCAGCAGGGGGTCTTCTTCTCCCTCTGCTCCCCCCCCCGCCCCCCCCCTCAGAGACACACACTCTCTCTCTCTCAAATAAATAAATCTTTAAAAAATCAAAATAAACTCAGACTTGCATTTGAGAAGATCCCTTTGGGTGCACTGTACTTGGATGACCTGACCTGTCAGGCACTGGACTAGGCTGCGGGCAGCAGCTTGCTCCAGGGTGGGATGGAGAGGGGGAAGGGAGCCGCTCATCTGGGGCAGCTGAGTTGGGTGGGCGATGGGGCAGATATGGGGGTTAAGAGGCATCTGACACCAAGCTGGGGATTCTGGAGAACAAGATCACAGTATTTGTTTCCAAGGAGCTTACAGTCTAGCAGGGGAGGCAGAGACCAATGCATGGAAGAGTGTGCTAAGCCAGCCCCTGGTCCTGGGCTGAGCTGGGACGCACACAAGAGAACATGACCAGTGCCACGGGGGGACCTCACAGAAGGAATGACAAGGGTCGGGAGACGGGAAGCTGTGAAGCTATCGGGAAAAAACAACTGCACCTTGTGGTCAGCGACCTGATCGCAACACCTGGGAGCTCGTTGGAAATGCAGCGTCTCGGGCCCCATGGCTTAATGCTAACCACACGTGTGCATTTCACAAGCTCCCGGGCTCAAGGGTTCAAGTATGAGAAGCGCTGCTCTCATCATAGGTCAGGCGCACCCGGTCTTCCATCTGGCTCTGCATTGGGTGCCAGTGAGGTCTGGGGCGGCTTCACTGCTCTGAACTTCCTTTTCTCTTCTGGGGAATGGGAGTAATACCACCACCGACCTTGCAGGCGCTTGAAGGATGAATGAGATCATGAAAAGTACCGAGGTTGGTGATATGGCACCAAGTGTGCCCACTCTAGCTTTGAAAGTTTGTTTCTAATTAGGAGAGATTTGTTTGTTTGCTCTGTTTTGTTTTGTTTTCAGGAGAGTTTAAAAAGACCACCCAGTGAGGCTCCTGGCTGGCTCAGTCCATGGAGCATGCGACTCTTGATCTTGGGCTGTGAATTCAAGCCCCACATTGCGTGTAGAGAAGACTTAAAAATAAACTCTTTGGAAGGGCGCCCAGGTGGCCCAGTTGGCTAAGTGTCTGCTTTTGGCTCAGGTCATAATCTCTGGATCAGGCTCCCTGCTCAGTGAGAAGTCTGCTTCTCCTTCTCCCTCTGTCTGCAACCCTGACCCCAGCTTGTGCACTCTCTCTCAAATAATAAAATCTTTAAAAATAAATAAAAATTAAAAACGAAATAAAAAAGACCACCTGCCAAGTGATCCTTTGATCAAAAGGATGAATAATTTTCTCATCATAGAAGACACACAAATTCTTTCACAATGAGTGGTCTCAGGGCGCCTGAGTGGCTCAGTGGGTTAAAGCCTCTGCCTTAAGCTCAGGACATGATGTCAGGGTCCTGGGATCGAGTCCCACATCGGACTCTCTGCTCAGCGGGGAGCCTGCTTCCTCCTCTCTCTCTGCCTGCCTCTCTGCCTGCTTGTGATCTCTATTTAATAAATAAAATCTTTTAAAATAAATAAATAAAAATAAAATGAGTGGTTTCTAGGGGTGCCTGGGTGGCTCAGTCGGTTAAGCGCCTGCCTTCGGCTCAAGTCATGATCCCAAGGTCCTGGTATCAAGTTCTGGATTGGGTTCCCTACTCAGCCAGGAGCCTGCTTCTCCCTGTCCCTCTCCCCCTGCTTGTGCTCTCTTGCTCTCTCTGCCAAATAAATAAATAGAATCATTAAAAAATAAAAAATAGGGACGCTTGTGTGGCTCAATCAGTTAAGCAGCTGCCTTTGGCTCAGGTCACGATCCCAAGGTCCCAGGATCAAGTCCCACATAGGGCTCCTTGCTCAGCGGGGAGCCTGCTTCGCTCTCTGCCTCTGCCTGCTTATGCTGCCTCTCTCTCTGACAAATAAATATATAAAATCTTTTTTTATATAATTTTTTTTTAATTTAAATTTTAAATTTTTAAAATAATAATATTAAAAAAATAAATAAAATGAGTTGTATTTCTCATCTCCTCCTGAGCCTAAGTGCTGGGGAAGAAGAAACTGGAATCTTCTAGCACTGGAGGTCCAGTCACTTTGGTCAGCAATCTCACAGGTACCGAAGAAAGAGCAGACAGGGGCAAGCAGTCAGTGACTGGCGATTCCACTCCTGGATAGAAACCTGAGCAAACTGTGGGGTCTCTACAATATGGCTTGCAATAGACACAGCCTGGGGCTAGAAATCCTCAAAGAGCACTGATTTTACCCAAGATGGAATGTCCCCTTCCCATGAAAGCCTGGAGGTCAGCAGTGCGGGGCTGGTGGGACCTGGGCTCCTTCTCTCCTTGTCCTGTCCCACGTGGCTTCCTTTCCCAAGATTACCTCCTGTCAGCAGCAGGAAGAAACCAAAGGAGAGGGGTTCGCGCTTGGCCACTTTTGGAAACACCCTGTGAGGCGCATCCCTCCCCGACTTCTACCCACGAGGCCAATTTGGCACCCGGCCACGACACAGACTGCCAGGAGCTGTTCTCACCGGGGGTCCCGTGACTCTGGAAGGAGGAGGCATGGAGGCAAGGGGACAACTCAGGGTCTCAGTCAGTGGGGCCACAGCAGGGGTCCCACGAGGGCCACAAAGACAGAAATCCTCAAGTAGACACAAGGGGAGTATACTCCCGTTTATTGGCTAAGACTGAATACACATTTTTAATGTGTCCAAACATTAATGGATATAAAAGATCCTGAAAAAAAAAAACATGAAAGTTATACCATATTGTGGATTATTTAAATGTCATACAGGCTTCTTTCTGTTTTTCTCATATTATAAGGTCAAAGGAATGTTGTATTCCAACGAAAGGTTTTAGAAAGTGACATACTTTTGCCAAAATTATACCACGTATCAGTGGACTATTGATGGCTTTATTAGTAGACAGCACTTGAGAAGACTGGCTCGTTTTGGGGTGAAAACAAAACTTGGATCTCACATGTGAAGGTGAAACCAAACGGTTTAAAAGTACCACTCAATATTCAGCAACGAGTGCAGCCCAGAATCGACCAAGGAGAACCCCTGGCTCATCATGCAGGAGACAATGCCAGCCAACGTGCACACTGGGCTTTACTGACTGGACTTCAGCCCTAGCTCGCGGCCTAAAGGTTAAAGGACAAGCTGACAAGCTCACGGCAGGAAACATAAACCATCTAAACTACTTTTAAATAAGAAAACAAAAAGCAACAAATGAGAGCACAAAACAGTTCCCACTCCTACATTAAAATGGAGTGTTTCTGCCTGGTGAAGGGCACCCCCTAAATAACCAGACACGAGTGCCGTCCTGAGCGCTGTTTGCACCCATCAGGGCAGTGCACAGAAAGCGATCCCCAAAGGGGAAGAAATCCTCCCCAGTAACTGGCGATCAGATGAATGGACACTGAAACACGCCACGACCTTCCACCCACCAGACTGGCAACAACGAGAAAGCAGGACGGCAACAAGTCCTGGTGGGGACCCCCCAGGGGACGCTCAATGACCAACAGGAAGAAAACTTCGGTAGAACCATAGGAAATTCACCAGTCTGACTTGTCCTCCCATGCCCGGCGGCTATGCTGGAGAACGTTCCAAGCAAGCATGGAAGGGACCCACGGAAGATGTCATCGTGGCTTTGTTTACGAGCCCGGGAGCTGGAGGCACCCAGCTGTCTGCCCCTTGAAGAACATGTGGGACTCTGCAGAGCGGTCCCAGCACCGAAGTGCACGGAGGAGCGACATGTGCTGAACAAGAGAAGAAACAGCCCAAGGTCTGCAGCAGAGTGAGACCACGTGTCGCAGAAGTATATCCCCCCACGTGACAGCACATCTGACAAGGATACATTCATGTTCAAAGTGAAACGGGCGCTCGGCGCGACAGGAAAACAGGGAAGACAGCGCCCTACGCCTGGAGAAGCCTTTCGTGGACGAGCACCCCGAGAGCCACACAGAAAAGCTCGGATGTGCTCTATTGTGCCTTTAACAACGCGTGTGCATCAGGAAGTCTGGCTCTCAGGGGTGCTGGGGCGAGGAAGACATTCGAGGCTGAGAATCCACACTGTCGTAGAGAAGGGCGACCCGCCATCCGCCCTGCTTGTGTGACCGTCTGTGTGAGCCGGCTCAGTCCCCCACGGAGCACGCGTGTGCCTCGAGCCAGCTTCACCCGAACCCGCTGAGGGCCGCTGCGGGTCTCAGGCAGGCAGAAATCCCAGGCCTGGAATCTGCACCCCCGCACCCCCACTTGCTCTAAAATGGAGCGGTTTCGTACAACAGACGTTTTGAGGAAGGAAAGGCTGGGGGTGAGGAACACATTCTCTGGGTCCCGGGGGCTGCCAATGCAACAGACCACGCAGATGGAGTCACAGTCCCCCCAGGGTGGCAACAACCACCACTTAGCTAACCAGGGAACTGCAGGCTTGAAACCGGGGTCAATGGAGGGGGAAGGGCACTGCTCAATTTCGCATCAGCTTAAGGATAAACCCATATAGGGCCAAAAGGGGCAGCTGTTCTCCCCAAGTCCAGGTAGGGCCTCCAAATAGGGAGGGGGGCTTTCAGCCCCAGACCTCGATGAGGTCCCCGGATTCCATACCCAGATCAGCAGGCAACTCCTTGCCTGAAAGCTTTGTCCCATCAAAGAAGAAGGAGAGCTTGTGGCCTGAGAGTCCCATGGCCTCCTCGTACCGGGACATGAGGTTCTTGAGAGGAGAGTCCTGGACAGAGAGGGAAAAAATGAAGGTTAATAACTTGAAAAGAGGGGGCGGCACCTAGCGGGCTGTCGGGAGAGCACGCGACTCCTGATCTTGGGGTCGTGAGTTTGAGCTTACACTGGGTGTAGAGATTACTTAAAAACAAAGCTTAAGGGGTGCCTGGGTGGCTGGCTCAGTGGGTTAAGCCTCTGCCTTCGGCTCGGGTCATGATCTCAAGGTCCTGGGATCGAGCCCCACTCGGGCTCTTGGCTCAGCAGGGACCCTGATTCCTCTCTCTCTGCCTGCCTCTCTGCCTACTTGTGATCTCTGTCAAATAAATAAATAAAATCTTTAAAAAACAATAACAAAGCTTAAGGGGGCGCCTGGGTGGGTCAGTAGGTTAAGTGTCTGACTCCTGGGTCTCGGCTCAGGTCGTAGGATCGAGCCCCGTATCAGGCTCCATCCTTGGCGCGGAGTCGGCTTGTCCGTGTCCCTCTCCCCCAACCCTGCCCCTCTCTGTATCAAATAAACAAATCTTTTTTTTTTTTTAAATTTTTAGGGGCGCTTGGGTGGCTCAGTGGGTTGAACCTCTGCCTTGGGCTCAGGTCATGATCTCAGGGTCTGGGATCGAGCCCCTCATTGGGCTCTCTGCTCGGTGGGGAGCCTGCTTCCCCCTCTCTGCCTGCTTCTCTGCCTACTTGTGATCTCTCTCTGTCAAAACAAATAAATAAAATCTTAAAAAAAATTTTTTTTTAAATACAATAAAATCTTATTTAAAAAAAAGAATTTGAACGGAGGGGCTGAGAACTTGTAGAGTCGGACAGAGGACTCGGGACAGGGAGACCACAAGGGGAAGGCGAGTGGACAAAGAAGCCAGCACAGCTGGGCTCCTCTCTAGGGGACTGGGCCAGGGAGCCTAAGGCTCAGGATGTGGGCTCTGGGTCAGGCAGGTTCTGCAAGCCCCCAGTTCCTCACATCCCAGTGCGGCATCTGTCTCCCGACGCAGCCAGCCCAGACCACAACACGGAGTGAGGACGATCTGAGCTGGAGGCCAGGCTCTCCCACTCTACTGATGCCTGACCCTGGGCAAGTGTTACAGATCCTCTGTGGTCCCAAGCCCCGGTGAGTGCGAGAGGGACCTTATTTGGAAACAGGGTCTTTGCAGATGTAATCGGGTGAAAGGGAGGCACACACTCGGTGAGGGCGGGCCCCAGCGACTGATGTCCTTGCAAGAAGACGCACGCGCAGAGACACACAGGGACCACACTACGTGACCACAGAGGCAGAGACCAGGGTGATTCAGCGGCAGGCCACCCCCAGAAACCAGGAAGGGTTCTGCCTGGGGTCTCTGGGGGAGTGTGGGCCTGCGACACCTCGGTGTCTGACTCCAGCTCTCCAGGCCAAGAGAATACATTTGGGTAAGCCACCTAGCCTGGGACATTCTGTGACACAAGCCTAGGAAATCAACACTGCAAGTCGCCCCCCTTCTCAGGACACGCGTCCCTGCTAGCTAAAGGCAGGTAACAACAGCAGTTTCCATCTAACTTGGCTATGCAACTCACCAAGGCCCTGACCGTGGATTCTCTCTACCATGGGGACTGTCTCTTAGAAGCCTGGCAGTTACTCTGACGGGTTTCACGGTCACAAGGGGCCTTTCCGTTTTACGCAGGAGGAGTCAGGAGACCAGAGCAAAGGTTCCTGGCACAGTGGGGGAGAGAAGCTGAACAGCGGGCTTTTTGCCAGGCTCCAGGATGGGCGGGACCCCAGAGGGAAGCCCCCTGTGTTAACTGGTGGGAGGGACAGGAGGACAGAGGGCCGGGGAGAGGCACGCACAGCCAGGCCTCCCACTCACCGGAGACAGTGCGACTTCCAGCGTCTGGTGTTTCTCCTTTCCCTGCACCCGCAGCTGGAGCACTTGGGACATCTGTGAGGTCTCGGGCGAACTTGCTAGCACCACGCAGTCTGCGGGAAGGAGGATCAGGAAGCCAGGCCTGAGCGGGGCCTGGAAGCCCGGCCAGCTGCATCCCCTCCCTGCGGCAAAGGCCTCCTCCAGGCTCCACCTGCCCGCTTTCCTCTCACCAATGATGTCAGCCACTCCGAGCTTTAGTGTCCTGGGAGTAGCAGTAGGGGACAGCTCTGTCTCTCCAAAGAGCAAGAGGATCCTGCTTGGGGACACCCCGAGACGGGTGGCCATGTGGTCCACCACACGCTGTAGGGGCTCCGACTGGGGAGGGGACAAGAAGCAGAGGAGGCCACCTCCTGACATGCCCTGCCGCACCCCCCACTCCGACATGTCCCTGGCCCTTGCTACTGGCTGAGCTCCTCAGGCGAGCGCCACAGACTTCCCTGGAGAAGCACAGGATAAAGCCGTGTCTGTATGGGGCTGGAGAAGAGAAAAGGACAATGGCGCAGACCACAGCAAAGCGGACCTCGTACGCCCCTGCGACGGACCGCTCTGGACAGGTCCCCAGCTCTCGCAGCCCGGGGCGGCTACGTCTGCCTCGGTAAGAAAAGCCAGGAAACCACTCATGGTGCAAGCGGTGGCAATGAGCTCTTTTTAAAAGCATTCTGCAGGGGTGCCCGGGTGGCTCAGTCAGTGAGGGGGTCTGCCTTCAGCTCGGGTCATGATCCATCCGGGGTTCTGGGATTGGGCTCCCTGCTCTCTGAGGATCTGCTTCTCCTCCTGCCCCTCCCCTGGCCCATACAACAGCACACGCACTCTCTCTCCCTCCCAAGTAATAAAATCTTTCATAACAAACAAATAAAGGCCTTCTACATCTGCAGGGCGGCCGAACAAAGATGCGCTTCTAAAGCCACGGGCTGCGTGTTTGCGCCGTCTGGTTTAGCTGCTTCCGAAGCGTGGTTATGGCTCAACCAATGGTCGCTTCTGTGACCACCGTTGTTCCGGCACCGGGCTCATCGCTACAAACACGGTCCTCTCACCGGGGAGCAGGGGGAGCTCCGAATGAATGAGTGACACCCGTGTGGGGAAGGCTGCCATCGAAGCAAGTGCTCATGGGGAGCACGGGGTCCGAGGGAAGGGGGGGGGGGGGGCTAGCAGCCAAGCCTCTCGGGATGCTTGGAGCACTGAAGGATGGGTGGGCGGCCTGCCGGAGAAGGGAGGGTGAGGAAAAGACCCCCGGGATAAAGGGAAGAGCGAAGCAAAGGCATGGGGCTGGGGGGCCTGGAGGGGACACTGTCCCCCCGTGCCCACCCACCGCGCTCGCTCCACCTACAGCTCGGGGGGACCTTCTCCCACAGGCCCTCCAGGCACTTGCCATTCTGACGGGCAGTCTGACCACATCAGCCCGGCACCGGATTTTCATCGGGAAGAGTCGGGGGCTCTCCGGAAGGGTGGGACCCTCCACCAGGACCACCTCGTCCTCCTGGTGCTGGTGATCCTGGTCCTGGCGCTGCTTGGGACTCAGGCAGGAACGGAGATCTTGGAGGCGCTTGCTCACCTCCCTGGGGTGCGGAAAGGACTCTGGGTCAGGCAGGGGCGGCCCCCGCCAGACTCTCCTTCTCTAGCCCAGTTAGCCCCTGCCCTTGGCACCTTAACTTCTGGAGTGCCCGCGTATGCTTTCTGCTTTTGGTCCGTGGCAGAGGTGAAGGCAAAGGAGAGGTGTCTTGAACCCTGCCAAGAGAAGAGAGGGCTGGGCGGAGGAAGAGGAGGGGACCCCACCCCAGCAGCCCCCCTCATGAGCTATGGACCGCTGTGGAGCAAGAGCGGCAGAGCTCGACCCAAAAGGGAGCATCTTCTAGGAACATCATCCTGTGGACAGGGGGAGGTAACGTCAGGAAGATCTGAACCCTCGTTTCTGTACTTCCATGACCTAAATATTGGCAAGGAAAAGGCCTAACACTCATTCCTTCCTTCATTTGTTCATTTATGGATTTTAAATGCCCAACATTTCAGGTAAGTCACTTCCCAGGTGAGGACCTGGTAACATCCAATGGACACCAAGTACTTACTACATGCCAAGTGTTAATCTACGCGAAAATTTTGACACAGGTGCCACCATTATCCCCATTTTCTAGAAAAGGGACGTGAACCACAGAGCTAGTTAAGGAGACAGGCAGCCGGGCTTGAAGCACAAGGGCCATCCCCAGAGCCACACCTGTCAGAAGCCAGGATGCTACATTCCACTCCCAGGGGCGGTCCCGAGGGCCCAGCGCTCCTCCCAAGACCCTCATTCCTCACCTGGGCCCGCAGGCTCCCTCCACTCCCTGCACCCCTTCTCCTTCCCTTCCAGGAGCCCCCCAGGATCCCGCCCACCTCAGCCCAGCCCTGGGCTCCCTTTCTGCTGGGGGAGGAGGCGGGGGGGGGGGGCAGGGGGGGCGGGCAGTGCCCCGTGTCACTCACAGAAACACCTCCTTTGTCTTCTCTTCTGCATCCTTACTCCTGAGCTTCTTCTTCCAGGGAGACTCTGGACACGGGGCCTCCTCAGCATGGGGACTGCTGGAATCTGCCATATCCGTCTCTGGGGACAGAGAAGGAAGCGGACAAGGTCAAGGAAGGGAGGGCAGCAAGAGGCCAAGCAGAGGCAGGCCAGGGGCTTCAGAGATCCCAGGAAAGGAGGAGACCGAGGCGCCCCAACAGGCGCACACGCGCACACGCGCGCACACACACACACGCAGTAGCGCTGGGGAAGTGCTCGAAGGGCGTGAGTCCCAGGGGAATGCCTGCCGCCGAGAAAAGCACGAGCCGGAGTCTGGCAGAGCGGAAGTTCTGAGTCGCGCTCTAAGGCAGGAGCCCGTGTGGTGAGGGTGGACAGTCCCAGTGGGACCCGCTCCAGCGAAGCCACGGTTCACTTACTCTCTTCTCACTTTTTTGATCAGCTGCACCCACAAGTACAAAATAAACACACCCTAGGAAACACGTTTTTACCTAGTGCGCATGCACTCCTTATGACACGTGTATGTACTACTTAGTTATGTGATAAAACAAACTTCAAACCAGATGCTGGCATTGTTTTTTAAAAATGGTCCTCTTGGTGGACCCGGGTGGCTCAGTTAGTTAAGCGTCTGCCTTCGGCTCAGGTCATGATCCCGGGGATCCTGGGATCGAGTCCCACATTGGGCTCCCTGGTCAGCAAGGAGTCTGCTTCTCCCTCTCCCTCTGTGTGCTCTCTCTCTCAAATAAATAAATCTTCAAACAAACGAACAAAGGTTCCTCTTATGTCCTTCCTGTACTTGATTGGATGGGCAGAGCAAGACTATGGGGTAGGAGGTGGCGGGGCACAGAGAGAGAAGGAAGCAGAGGTAGGTGCAGGTCCTCTGAGCCCGTATTTCTCAAATTTCCTCCATGTGGGCATCACTATCACATCGTGCCATCCATACCTCTATAATGTTGAAGACCTTTTTTAAATCCCTCACTGTAACTAGGATTTCTTGTAATGGGAAACTAGAGATTTATTTTAGAACACAGAGGCTCTTTCCCATCTTGTTAGCCACCCACAAAGGATCATCACTAACCACAAAAATACATATAAATACTGCAAAAACAAAGCAAGATCAAAACAAAGTCCGAGATCAGTGGTTCTCGACCAGAGGCAATTTCTCCTCCCAAGGGACATGTAGCAATGTCTCAAGACAATTTCTGTTGTCACAGTGAGGGGGAGAGGGGGTTGGAGCGTGTGATACTGGCCTCTGGCGGGTAGAGGTCAGGATGCTGCCAAACCTCCCACAATGCCCAGGACAGCGCCACACAAAGAACGGCTCCGTCCGAATGTCAGCGGTGCCGAGGCGGAGACACCCTGTCCTCGATCAATGTGGCAGCTGCTAGAGACCCGAGATTCCGCCTTTCTGACAAGCTCCTGGGAGATCCCCAGCACTACTAGGCCTCCATGTGGGGCAAGGGCAGAGGGACCCTTGGACCTGTACACTCCAGGTACCGCCCAAAAGCATCAATGTAGCCCAAGAGAGGGCTCTCGACGCATTCTCTTTGATTAACTCTCACCAAAATCCTTTGACACGGACCCACTGTTCTCCCCATCTTCCTGACGACAAAACGGAAGCACTGAGAGAGGAGCCTGCCCAAGGCCACACAGCTAGCTACCAGAGGGTAGAGCTGAGATTCAAACCCAGGCCAGCTGGTTCCGAAATCAGCTCCTGATCATCCTACCATGCTTGCTCATGGTGTAGACGTCTTGGTCCAAGGTGTGCATTTGCCCACTGGATCACTTCCTTATCAAACTTGATTTGCCTTTGGGTGGTTTGCAAAAGCCACCTCACTGGGGGAGGACCAAGGCTGGCAGCCCTGATAAGATTCAAAGAACCCCACGCTGGCTCCAGAATGTTCCCAAGGAACCTGTTGCCGATGTACCCAGATGTTACAGATTGTCAACAGCTCCTCCTCCCCCGCTCCCCAGGATTGCAGAATCAGAATCTTTGGACATGGCCTAGAAATCTGTAGATTAGCACACTCTTGCGCCCATCGGCTGGGGGTTAGGGCGGTTTGGCAGCGTTCCCTTCGCCTCCTGGTTACGCTCCATCTGGATTCGGGACTGGAGCTTTGCTCTGGGTAGGATGCAGGAGTCAGCCCTCCCGTCCCTGTCCTCTGGGCCTCAGGGAAAATGGGCCACAGGGTTGTAAACTCCAGGAATCTTCCTCAGAGACGCCAGCACTAGGCTCCTCTCCCCGGAAGCCGGCGTACCTTCCTCGGCCTCCGCCTCCGGGGGACAGAGTTTCAGGAGGGACTGGTGATCTGGGATGAGATGAAGGCTGCTTTCCACCTGTAAAGACAAAAGGGCCTCAGTCCCCGAGAAAGGGAAAGCGAGCGGACTCTTTCCTCCGTCCAGCCCGCGAGTCCAAGTCCTCTCTGGCTCTGGGGGGGGTAGGAGCCCAGCCTGCCCAAGGTCCAGAGCGGAGAGCCCTTCCGACTACACGCCTCTCCCCCAGACCTTCCGAGGACGCAAGCTTCGTTCTTCTTTTACCGCTCACTAGGCTGCTGGCCATGCCCCCGCCTCGGAGTGCTGGGAAATCCCCGACCCCCGCTCACCCTACCCTGCGGTCCCCAAGCTCCTCCTCCTCCTCCTGGACCCTCCGCCGTGGGCCCCCATCTCCCGACCCGACCCGAGGGGTTGGGCCGGCCCCCCTCGGAAGCATCCGGGGTCCCGGCGCCGAAGCCGCGCTCGCTGCTCCCAACACTCCCGCTCCCGGAACCCCAAATCCCCCAAACCTGTCCACCAGCCCTGCGGCCCCGGCCCCACCCCCGGCTCCTCCCGTTCGTCCGCCCAGGCCGGCCCCAGAAGCCCGACCGCGGCGGCTCCCAGCCCCAGCCCCAGCCCCAGCCCGCGCCCCCGGGCCCCGCGGCACCTTCCCCGAGTACACCGGGACGGCCGGTGCCTCCCCCGGACCCAGCAGCCGCCGCCGCCGCCGCCTGACCGGTGCCCGCGCGGCTCCGGCGGGCGGCGCGTCCGCCCCGTCGCTGTCGCCGTCGTCCCGGCGGGCGGCCGGCCCTGAGGGCCCCGCGGGAGGGACCTCGACCGAGTCCAGCGCGCCGCGCGCCGCCGCGACCTCCACGACCTCCTCATCGCTGTCGCTGACCAAGTCCACAAACTCCGAGTCCAGGGTGCGCGGGGCGGAAGGTCGCGGGACGCGAGGACGCCGCCCCCGGCCGCCCCGGGACCCGCGAGCCCCTCGCCCGGCACTGCCGCCCCGAGGCCGGCGGCCCCGTCTCCTCACCGGCTCCGCCATGGCACACACCCGCCGCCCACAGCCGCCCGCCTCTCGACGCCTCGGCCGGCCCCCTCCCGCGACTTCCGCCCGTCATTGGGTGAACCTGCTGCTACTCAACGCCTCTCCCCGCCCACAGCCCCTGGCTTCCCCTCCCCGCCTTCTCATTGGTCGCCGCTCCCGCCCATCAAGTATCCACCACTAAAACCAAGGCGCCAAAGATTCCAACCAACCTCGGCGCAATCAGCCTGGGTTTCGATTCGTTCCAGCTCACCCATTGGCCGGCTGCCTCCCTCTTGACCGGCCCACTCCGTTCCCATTAGAGATCCGGTTGGTGGGGGAGCGGGGCATCCTGGGAATTGTAGTCCTTAGGCCCTCGAAAGCGGCCTCTCGAGTTGCCTTTCTTTTATTTATCGTGTATCATTTTTTAAAAGATTTTATTTACTTATTTGACACAGAGAGAGAGAGATCACAAGTAGGCAGAGAGACAGGCAGAGAGAGAGGGGGAAGCAAGCTCCCTGCCAAGCAGAGAGCCCGATGTGGGGCTCGATTCCGGGACCCTGAGATCATGACCTGAGCCGAAGGCAGAGGCTTTACCCACTGAGTCCCCCAGGCGCCCTATCGTCTATCATTTTTTAAAAGTATTTTTTACACCCAAATGGGGGCTCAAACCCACAACCCTGAGAAAAGAGTCACCGGCTCTACCAATTGAGCTACTTCTAGAAACCGGCAATAGGAGCCCCTGGGGGGCTCAGTTCCTTAAGCCTCTGACCCTTGACCTCAGCTCAGGTCTTGATCTTGGGGTCTTGATCTTGGGGCGGTGGGCTCCCCAGTGGAAGCTCCCCCGAACATGGAAAACCCACGGTGGAATTAGGCTTTAGCTCTCTGGGATATCCTCGTGCAGTGCTCACCGCCACTAGGTTGGGGTCTAATCCACTAACCGCCATCCCCAACCGCAGGTGCAGAATCCACACGGAACACACCCCGGCCCAGCACTCCAACCCCACTCAACTCTGAAAAGCCTTCCACGTCACACAGAGCCTCCCTCGCCCCCAGCGCCTACTGACCAGCCTCACACGCACTGTCAACCCAACCTGCGCCCACCGTGGACACCGGAGCACCACCCGCCTCGCAAACAACACCTGGACGGGCAAATCCAGAAGAAAACTAAGAGGCTTAGTTTTAGTTGAAAAGAAAGGGTGTGACTTCCCCCTCTCCCTGCTTTTGTTTTTTTCTTGGTCCTTTCCAAATGTATGTAAATCTCTACTGTGGTTAAGTCAGCCTCTAGGAATTCTCATAACTCAGGAGCTGGTAGTCATCTTTTTGAAATGCAAGCCTTTTGGGAGGCTTTTGGGGGCCTTGCTACTAGATGTGGATCCACCTCTGGTCATAAATAAGCAAGAAGCTTGTTTCTCCCCCGGAGAGAAGCCCAGGGCCATGATAAAGTTAGCGTGAACTCTGCGGGACAAACTGTGTTGCCAAATCCCCATACTGGAGGCCTAGTTATTGTTTACCTTGGAAAGAAGATAGGGTTTTTGAAATTTTATGTTGAAAACAGGTTAAGGGGGCACCTGGGTGGCTCAGTGGGTTAAAGCCTCTGCCTTCAGCTCAGGTCATGATCTCAGGGTCCTGGGATCGAGCCCCACATCGGTTCTCTGCTCAGCAGGGAGCCTGCTTCCTCCTCTCTCTCTGCGTGCATCTCTGTGATCTCTGACAAATAAATAAAATCTTTAAAAAAAAAAAAAAGAAAAGAAAAGAAAACAGGTTAAGGGGTTGTACCTGCTTTGGCTACCTGTAGAATTCCTTGTGTGAAACTGAAGGGAAAAAGTCGTATTCACAATGAAGTTGGGGGACACCTGGGTGGCCCAATGGGTAGAGCGTGTGACTCTTAATTTCAGTGTCCTGAGTTCAAGCCCCACCTTGGTGGTAGAGCTGGACGTGGAGCCACGAGAGGGTGGTCAAGGAAGAATTCTTGAGATGTTTTCAGTGCAAAAAGGTGATTTTTATTGTAACCCGGGACCAAGACTGGTGGGCGGAAAGAGCAGCACTTATGGCTGTAGGAAGCTGGTGGCTTATACTTAGTGCTCAAGGGAGAGGGGACATGCAGGGAATATGAAATCATAAATGACTTCTTCAAATATATATTTTTAAAAGATTTTATTTAGTTATCCTAGAGAGAGGAAAGGAGAGCGTGTGGGGTGGGGGTACAGAGGAAGAGGGAGAGAATCTCAAGCTGCCTCCTCACCAAGCACAGAGCCCCGCTGGGAACCCACACGGGGCTCAGTCCCAGGACCCCGAAATCACCCAAGGAGTAATCAAGAATTGGGTGCGGAACCCACTGAGCCACCCAGACACCCCATGAGTTTTATTCTTCAGGGGAATGCCTGCAATGTGCATCACATTCTGGTTTAATGTTTTCAATAATAAAAACGGTTTTTGTGGGGACGCCTGGGTGGCTCAGTCGGTTAAGTGTCTGCCTTCGGCTCAGGTCGTGATCCCAGGGTCTTGGGATCAAGTCCTGCATCAGGCTCCGTGCTCAACGGGAAAGCCTCCTTCTCCCTCTGCCTGCCGCGCTCACAAACACTCTCTCTCTCTCTCTCTCTCTCTCTCTCTGGCAAATAAAGAAAATCTTTATTAAAAAACCTGTTTCTGTGTCTCTGCTACCTTGGCGGACGTTTTCCGCGTTGGAAGAAGATTTTGTTTTTTCTTTCCATTTCCCAACACATGCACCAACCACACCTCGCGTCTCAGAAGCTACAAAGCCTCCGCACATCTGCTTTATTTGCAACTGCTACTCATCGCGCACCCCAGCGCGGTGCAGACATGCCCCTTCAACGCTTCACACTTCCTACATCACCTCCAGCTGATGACCCCCGACCCCTCGCCCCACACTTCGCACACGACACGCACACGGCATACGCCCCGTACCAGCGCCTCTCAACACGATGTTCACATCACTTGTACTTCATCCGTCCATCCATCCAGGGCCGCATCCTGGCCACCACGCACAGCCCAGTCCCTCTCCCTTCCCATCACCTAACATCCCCAACACAGACGCCCCACTCCGTGTAGACGGGGCCCAGCCCTATTGGAAGGGCAGAACCCCAGCAGATGGCGCTGTGTACCAGGGGACAGAGACCAGTCCCCACCCCGACTCCCACCCCAGACTCCGGTAGAGGGGACCCTAAGGAACTCCCGTCCCGGGAAGCCTTTGGCCACTCTTGGTCGCCAGGCTGAGAGCAGAAAGATTGCACCCAAAATCCTTCTGCCAGCCTTGGGCCCCACCTAAAGGCCGCTGTCAACCATGGAGGCCGGGGGTGGGGGTGTGTGTGCAGGACCTTGGAATGTCCCTCAAGCCTCCTTCTCCAACTTTGCTCAAGAGCTAGAAGTGGTCGGGCCGCTGCCAAAAAGCAGGTCATGTGGACACGGAGAAGCTCTGGATTGTGACTTCGTCCTGGACAAGTCTCTGCCCTGGAAGGAGCCCCAGTCCAAACGACCTTGGTGCCCTCTGGCTCCTGGCACATAATACTGGCTGCTGGCTGAGTGCTTACTACAGCAGTGTCTAGAGCTTTCCATCTCATTTAAGACTCATTAAGGTAGGTATAATTATTATCCCTATTTTACAGATGTCTGTCTGCACACGGAGAACCTGAGGCACAGCTAGGGAGGGCTGAGCTGGGATTCGAACCCAGGTAGTCTGATCCCAGAGGACTGGACTGGAGCTGGAATACCTCGGCTGCTCAGCTCTGCCCCCGCCCCCTTCCACCACACCTCCCTGGGTGGCCCAGGAGGGGCGCCATCCTCTAGGGGCTTTCCAAGGCGGTCCTCTCTCCTCCTTCCGCACTCCTTTCTGGAGCTCCTGATCGCTGCCACCACCTGGCTGGGTACCAGGGGCACAGAGAAGACCCGGACATGGATTCACCCCCAAGAAGGCAGGATGTTTTCTCCCGGAGTCACCTGTTCAGATGCTTCAGGCCCAGGCAGGAAAGCTAAATGGAATAAAGGAGGTGGATGAAGGGTAATAGGGAATGGCAGGGACTGTGGCAATAGGGAGAGCTTAGAGACGCCTGGGTGCCTCTGTCGTTAAGCGCCTGCCTTGGGCTCAGGTCATGATCCCAGGATCCTGGGACGGATCCCCAGCTCCCTGCTCTGTGCGAAGTCTGCTTCTCCCTCTCCCACTCCCCCTGCTTGTGTTCCCTCTCTTGCTGTGTCTTTTTCAAATAAATAAAATCTTATTTTAAAAATTTAAAAAAATAGGGGCACCTGGGTGGCTCAGTGGTTAAGCCATTGCCTTCAGCTCAGGTCATGATCTCGGGATCCTGGGATGGAGTCCCACATCAGGCTCTCTGCTCAGCAGGGAGCCTCCTTCCCCCCCACACACAACCCCTGCCTGCCTCTCTGCCTACTTGTGATATCTATCTGTCAAATAAATAAATTAACTAAATTAAATAAATAAATTAAATCTTTAAAAAATTTTAAAAATAAACAAAATCTAAAAAAAAAAAGCATCTGCCTTCAGCTCAGGTCATGATCTCAGGGCCCTGGGATTGAGCTCTGCATTGGGCTCTCTGTTTGGCAGGGAGCCTGCTTCTCCCTTAAAAAAAAAAAAAAAAATCTTATTTATTTGACAGAGTACAAGCAGGGGGAGTTGCAGGCAGAGGCAGAAGCAGAGGCAGGGGCAGAAGCAGGCTCAAGGCGAGAATCCATCAGGGATGCTGGGATCCCAAGAATTGGGGTGTTGTTGTTGTTTTTAGGATTTTATTTATTTGCCAGAGAGAGAAATCGAGAGAGCACAAGAGTACAAGCAGGGGGAGGAGCAGGCAGAGGAAGAAGCAGGCTCCCTGCCAAGCAAGGAGCCCAGTGCAGAGCCTGATGTGGGACTCGATACCAGAACCCTGGAATCATGACCGGAGCTGAAGGCAGATGCTTAACCAACTGAACCACCCAGACATCCCAGGATTGGGGTTTTAAGCCCCACATGGGGACAGAGGTTCAACGGAGGCCCCAGGAAAGCACAGAATGGAAACCGCACGCCTCGCACAAAGCGAGGAGCTGAGAATGGGCTATCTGTCCTGGGCGCAGAAGACAAGAAAAAAAAAATCCATCCACAGACCTTGGGATACAGTACAGAAGCAAGTCACCCAACAGGGAGCGGATGGGAAAAGCCATGGCAGGAAATCAGAACCCCGAGGTTCACCAAAGCATGGACTTGGATTCCAACCAAACCTCTGGAATGAAGGCCTACTCGG
The DNA here is from genome assembly GCF_030435805.1 of Mustela lutreola. Classification (NCBI taxonomy): domain Eukaryota; kingdom Metazoa; phylum Chordata; class Mammalia; order Carnivora; family Mustelidae; genus Mustela; species Mustela lutreola. The sequence continues at coordinate 1,621,442 of NC_081306.1, read as the reverse complement.
AGATTCGTGAATACAATGGTCAGAAACCTGTGTTGCCTGTAAGGTGGTGGCAGAAACCAAAGCAAGCTGGCCCCCAGGGATGGCAGAGGAGCCCAGGGGACTCAGGGGACTCCTGGAGGCAGGAGAAACACAAAGAGGTCAAGAAACCTTCCGGTGGTGAAATGAAACTCACCACCCCACTGTACAGATCCAGCCCATTGTACAGATAATAGTAACCACACCGTGCTCCCTCCCTCATGCTGTTTTATAACTGGGGGTTAAGCAAGTTACCCAACGTCAGTGAGCAATCGAAGTGTTTCACTTCTCTGTGACTCCATCTTCTCAGCTGGAGAATGAGAATAATTTTAGCATCCCTCCCTCATAGGAGTTGCAAAGATAAAATGAGACACGACCTGTAAAGCACTTATTAGAACAATGCCTGGTACGTAATAATAGTGTTAATACGGAGAAAGTTAAGTTTTAAAGGTTCAGAGATAAAGAAGAAAGAGCGGCTCTTGAAAAAAAATGGGACATTATGAAGAAAGAACTGGAGCATTAAGAAAAGGAATTCTGGAGGGGCGCCTGCGTGGCTAAGTCGGTTAAGTGTCGACTCCTGGTTTCAGCTCAGGTCGTGATCTCAGGGTCATGAGATTGAGCCCCACATCAGGCTCTGTGCTCCGTGGGGAGTCCATCTGTCCATTTGCCCCCAAATCCCCACCCCTGCTCATGTTCTCTCTCCCCCTCAAATAAATAAAATCTTAAAAAAAGAAAAAAAAGAGGGGCACCTGGGTGGCTCAGTGGTTTGTGGTTTGAGCCTCTGCCTCCGGCTCAGGTCATGATCCCGGGGTCCTGGGATCAAGCCCTTACAACTAGCGCTGTGAAGCACCAGTCATGTGGCCTCAGACATGACCCTCAGCCGGACATTCATTTTCCCATCTACAAAATTGCAACAAGGGAGGGTGTCAAGACGGAGCATAGGCTCTGGGATTAGATTGTCAAGAATTCGAGTGCGGACCCCAGTGAGGCAAGCCGTGGGCACATTCCTTAGCTTCTCAGCCTCCGACTCTCAGCTCTGAACTAGGTTGTTTATGAAGATAAAATGAGCGAATATACAAGTGAGGGAGACGGGCACAGGTCCAGCCACTGGAGGGAGAAGGCCCCTTTGTACCTACGATGCAGCTCTCCCTCCTCTGCTGGATTCCAGAAGCGGATGCGGGTACAGGCATCCTCCTGGGGGTACAGGCATCCTCCCTTCCCTCCCCTCCCATACAAGGGCGTTACATCAAAGGATCGGAAGAAGTCATTGAGTTTATTGGGGGAGTGCAAGGGGAGCCAAAGTTTCATTGGCACACACACACACACACACACACACACACAGATACACACATCTGAGGCATCGCTGCTCCAGCAGATGACTTGCTCAGGGTCCCAGATTTCAGAATCAGGTATGGATCTCTGGGGCCTAAGGAGGCCCAGGCTATGGAGAAGAAATGGTGACGGGGAGGTTCCAGAAGCCCGCGCCCGGAGCACCCGGCCTTAGGAACCCTTTCCCCTCTCCCACCCCTACTCATCTCCCTTTCTCCCCTTTCCTTAAAGGGCCGTTCCCAGCTCACCTGGAGGGACTCATCTAGTGCTCCAGGTGCCCATATGACCCCCTCCTCTCCAGGCTGGTTCTGGCCCACTGAGATTATCCATGTCCATGTTCTCATAGGAGTCTGCATCTGATTAGGACCAGGAAGAGCAGGAATCAACTAGAGCCAGCAGGAGGCTGAGAGGGGGGTGAGACCCAGGGGACAAAGGGGACAGAAGCAGAAACACCCACCTTCCTCATGATTGGGACCAGGCTGGGCCCGAACAGAGCGGACTTGGGGGGTTGTATACAGGATTCCTCTCATATCCTCGTAGGACTGGGAGCCTGCTTGGGCAGGAGAGTTGGAGGCCTAGAGCCAAGCTGGGCTTGGGGAAGGGAGATGCAGCCTAAGACACAGAGGGAATCTGAGGTACAGAGGAAGGTGGAGGACTTGACCCAGGCTGTACTAGGAAGGAGAGAGTAGGGTCGCCGTCAGATTCAGGACCCTTGTTAAGGGTCTGGTCAGATGTGGGTTAGATTAAGATCACAGTCAAGAAGAGAACCTGCAGAGGTCAAAGTCAGAGTCGTGAGGCGGTTGTAGAGACAACTGGGGTCAAGGCTGCGGTTTGTATGGGGCTGGGGTGAGGTGGAGGTCAAAATCCAAGTAGGAATTGCACTGGGACCAGAGCTGATGTTTATAGTTAGGGGTGGGGTAAATACTGGGATCAGGATTGGGGTTGAGGTTAGTGTTAGGAATCGATTCAAGGCCAGAATTACACCAGGAGCCAGAGTCAAGGTCAAGGTTGAGGTTGAGGTTGAACCCGGAGGCGGAGCTGAGCGCCAGGTCAACCCAATCTGCCCAAGACAAGATGGTTCCTAGCATTTCTCACCAAGAGAGGCTGCTTCCCTGCTGGGGTCCCAGGCTGACCCATGGGGGCTCAGGAAATCTAGAGAAGAGAGGGAAGTTATTTCTCCTGGCCTCCAGGTCCCCAATACACAACCCCCCACACCCCCCACATTAATGGGACTGTCTTCACACTTGCCTGCCGTCCTGGTGACTGGCTGGGCCAGCTCTTCATCCTCATTCTCGTAAGACTCGGCTGCTGCAGGAAAAAAGAGAACCCCGGGGTCCATTCTTGCGCCTTAGGGGCTCCACAGCCGTCTGCGTCCTCCCAAGCCACCGAGGCCCCCCCAAGAACCCTGATTTACCGCTGGAGAAGGAGTCTGCATCCTCAGGACCCAAGGCTCCCTCCTCAGGGTTCTCATAGCCGCTGCCATCTGGTGGAGAGAGAGAGGGGGGTGTCCAGCGAGGGCCCACAGTCCACTGGGGAGCAAGCGGGGGAGCCGCGGGGATCGCGGTCTTACCCTGGGAGAGTCGATCCTGCCCGCGGTTGGAGTCATTCTCGTAGAACTCGGAGCCCTCCTCGCTGTCCGGCTCCTCGTAGGCCTCCCCTTCCTCCTCTTCTGGGCCTGGGGTCGGGGACGTGAGTGGGAACCGAGTCGCCGCCCCCTGCCTTCAGGCCCCAGCCCGGAATCCCTGCCGCAGCCCGCTCCAACATCCCTCCCGGGAGGACGCCGCCGCCCCCCGCCCCCAATCCATCACCTGCCGGCGGTGGGCTCCGGGACCCGGCCGCTCCAACCCCCGGGACGTCGCTGCGCGGGCTTCCGTAAGCCTGGACGGCGGCTCCCAGGCCTGCAGCCCACCTCAGGGCGCGTCCTGGCCGGAGGAGCGTTGGAGCGGGAGAGAAGCGAGGGGGGCGGTCACGACTAAGGGTCTGCGAGGCTGGGCAGGGCACGGGAAACCCGCTCCAACGGGCCCCTGGACTCTGGGTCCCGGACCCTCGCCCAGAGCGGAGAGGGCGGGATCTGCACCTGGGGGGCGTGGCCTCAGTCTCCGGGCTGGGCGGTGCGACCCTCGGGGGGCGGGGCACGGCGCTCTGGGGGCGGGCTCAGGCGCTAGGGGCGGGGCTCGAATCTGGGCGGGACTCCGCGTCCCAGGGGCGGGCTCTTTTCTTCTGAAGGCGGAGCTCCGAGCTCGGGGAGGCCGGGCGCTCCGGGGATTGGAGCGACGAGAAAAGGGGTGGGGCCCTAGCTGGCGGAGAGACCCCGCGACGCCTCCTACCTGTGCCGGCGGTGGGCGTGGGAAGCGAGAGCACGTTCCCGTACTGATTGTGGGCCCCGCCCCCCGGGGGAGGCGTCACTTTGAAGAACCTGGCGGAGAGAGGGGAGTTGCCCTGTGCGGCCTGGCCCTCGATTGAAACAGAGTCCTGTGCGTTTAGCTCCTCTGTTCTTGCGCAGCCTGCGGGGGCGTCTGGGGTCACCCCCGGGAGGTCTTCACAAGGGAAGGAAGCTTTAGAGCTGGGCTTGGAAGCTTGGGCGGTATTTCAACGGAAAGCAAAGGAAACAGTAAGTGCAGAGCACTGAGCAAAAGTGCAGGGATGGGGGACTGCGGGGGCGCCGGCGTCATTACCTTCTGGTGGGATCGGTCATTCGCTTTCTTTTCCTCCTGAGTATTAGGGCTGGTGAAAGTTAAGGGGCGTGATCAGAGGAGGCAGGGTGAAGATTGGCGGGGCGCTGGGGAGGTCCCTTGGGTCAATGGAGGGGAGGGGACTTCAAAGTCCAAGGGGCCTGGTAAGTTTGGGGGTCGGTTTGAGGTATGGGATGAGAGAAAGGTGGTTGCTGGAGTAGCGGGTATGAGCTGTGCTGGGGAAGATGGGTAAGTTGGGCAGAGGGGCTGGGGGGCGTGACTGACCTCTTCGAAGTCGAAGAAAGCTCACCAGGGAACCCAGGCAGAAGATCAGGTAAAGTAATGGCACAACAGGGACCTTCCAGCCACCCATATCCAGCAGCCAGGACCGTACTGCTGGGGAGAAGCAGCTATGAGACGGGGACCCCAGGCTGGCGTATTGGTTCCCAGCCTCAAGACCTCAAAGGGCCAGAAGTCTGGGAGACATGGACAAGACACAGATCCTCAAAATGACAAGCTACAAGGGGAAATGGCCTCCCTCCCTCTGAGGTCAGGGACTGCGCCCCAGAGCCTGAGCTGGGGCCTGGGGCCGTATCTGTGCAACAAACCACGACCATAGTCAGACTCTGTGTTGGGATTCAGGGGAGCGTGATGATAAGCTTCCTGCTGCAGTTGAGGACAGTCATGTGCAAAGTGAAGGTCAGAGTCAAGTTCACAAGATTAAAGGTGGGAAGCAGCAATGTCCTGGAGGGAAGTGTGGAGTCAAAGTCGAGGTTGAGTTTGAGAACTGTCGTTCGGGTAGCATGGGAGGATTGAGTTAAAGGAGACAGAAGGAGCAGCACACTGTGACCAGTCTGATGGCTAGATGGCTGAGGAAAAGGAAGGATACCGAGGTTCCTGGCTTCGGCCCTGTGGGCAGGTGGTAGTGGCTTTCATATACCCAGAGACACCCAAAAGACTACGCTTGGGGAAGATGTCACCTTTGGTTTTGTATATGTTGAGCAGGGACATCAGAGGACAGGAAATGGCCCGGGGTGAGGTGTATGGAGCCTGGAATTGAATCACTATGGCATGGTGGCCTAAGGAGATCAGACAGAAAGAGAGTGTAGACAAAGACAAGAGAAAGTGCTGAAGGGATAAGACGATGCCTCCGAGCTCCAACAGTGAAAAGTCGGGGAGGGAGGAAGACCCTAGAGAATGGGAAGGAGCAACCAGCGGTAGGAAAAGACCCAGACAAGTAGTGATGTGGAAACAAGGGAGAACAGAGGTGGAGTCAGCGGTCAGTAGAGAAGCTGGGATTTGGGGTGGGTCTGGTACTAGCTCTCAGTTTGGGGGTGCCAAGGTTGACCGACTCCCAGTTCTTCCCAGTAGCCCCCACCCAGGTGCCCCACAATTGAGAGAAACTCTACCTGACTGGGCAATGACCTTCAGCTGCATCTCCTTGGTCATGTTGCCGTGGTAACAACGATAGATGCCAGCATCTCGAACAGTGGCCTGGGGCAGCAACAGAACAGCCCCTCCCCTGAGGGTGCCCAGGACCCACATCTCTCTGCCTGGGGCGTCCTCCCTCAGGTTTAAGCTCAGCAAGGAGATGTTATGCTTCTTGGGGCGCACGTGGGTCCAGGAGATGGGGCCTCTGGCCACGGAGGCAGGGGGCACCTCACAGGGCAGCCAGAATGTGGAGCCAGGGGCCACGGTGAGGTCTGGGGCAGGGAGAGCCAAGGCTAGGAAAGTGTCAGCCTTGGGGTCTCCTCCCCACAAACCCTCCAGTTCCCAGTCACCATCCCCCGTCCCTGGAATCCCCACTTCCTAGCATCCTCCAGGCACCTTACCTTGCTTGAGGCTCTGATTCAGATGGTCCCTGGGCAGGGCACATTCAGGGTCGGTCTCCCAGATCTCAGGGTGGTCTTGGGCCCACACGTACAGCTGGGAGCTTGTGGGATAGCCAGAAGGGGGCTTGGGGCCCTCTGAGGACCTGTTCCCCAGGCCGCAGCCTGAGTCATTTAAGGCCGAAGCATTCCACCGGAACACCTCCCCTAGGAAAAGACCCAGAACCAGATACGGACACATCCAGGAGAGGCGAAGACATACAGAGACGCATAAAAGCAGAGACAGAGACGAAGACCCAGAGAGTGAAACACCGAGCAGCTCAGGGCTGAAGTCATGAAGCCACAGGAGCTCTGAGGAGCCACCTCGAACAGCTGCGTGCCTGTCCCTCGGCCCTTCCACACCCTACAAAGCCGGTTTCGACAGCCCGCCCCCATCTACGGCGGGCCTCCCTCTTCTCATCACCCCACCCTGCCCCAGCCCGGACCTCACCACTGCCTGCCACGCTGACTGTCCAGCCAGACTGCCAGGCCTGCTCGGAAGGGGGCCCCAGCTGGCACAGGTAGAAGCCCCCCATCTGGTCGGAGACGTTGAAGACAAGCAGCTGGACGCCCAGGGACCCCTTCTGGATGACCACGTCTTGGGGCCCGTGGCCCAGATCTGACTTAGACCCCTGAAGCCAGGCCTGCTGCTCAGGGGGACCATCTGAGGGACTGTTGAGACATGGTAGCGCAGCTTTGCCTCCCTCTGAGGAGAGAGAGAGGGAGGGAAGAGAGGAAATCTTCACCCTCTTGATTCCTCACAGCAGGTCATTACCCAAGGACTCCACCAGCTGGGAGTGGAGGAGCTCTGAGTCCTCCCAGCCCCTCCCCGAGTCTTACAGATCACAAAATGAAGGCCTAGAGAGGGCCGGTGACTGGGCCAAGGGCACCCAGCCAGCCCCGCGTTTCCAGCCCCAACTCTCTTCCATCTGTCCCTTCTGGACATACCTGTAGCATTCACCAGCAGTGTTTTCTGGGGCCGGACTCCCTCGGGGGTGAGGAAGAGGAGGAAGAAGAGCAGGAGAGGAGGTGGCATGGCGGCCAGACTCCCCGGGGCACCCAGCTTGGCCGCGCGGGGGATGCTGGGGCAGGCGGGGGCCTGGGGGGGCACTGAAGCATGAGTGCCTGTGGGGGCGGGCGGGCGGGCAGTCCCCTGAGGGAGGAAGGGGTGGTCACACCTTCAGTCCCCTGCTCCATGCACGCCTCCAGACCCACAAAGCTTGTCTCCTCCCTGCCACGCTTGTATTTTCATCCGGACGCTTACCACCGTGTGAAAATGACCTTGGCTGTGTGTCTGCTGGTGCACTTTCTGTTCCTCCCACTCCCACTAGAATGGAAGCCCTTCGGGGCAGAGCCTTGGTCGTGCTCAACGCTGTACACATCATGGCTCTGGGACGGTTCTTGGGGCATCACAGGCACCCAACAAATATTTGTTGAATTGAGTGGCTGCACCCAGTGGGCCTTCAGGTAGTGGGAGACAGCCCCAGCCAGCGGCTGAGAGCACAAGCCAGGTTGTGTGCTCAGCCGTCCTGAGATGATCAGTGCCCTTTAGTGTCCCACGTCTCTGGGAAGCCTCTGCCTCAGTTATGGAAGGAACGCCTTTGGAAGCAGGGAAATCGAGGCCCCCCCAAAGGTCAGGGTGTTGCCTGAGCTCACACAATGAGCTGGTGGTCTAATGAGCACTAGAACTCAGGGGTCTGGACTCTGAAATCTGTGCTTCCACCCTCCCCGGCGCAGTCTCTCTCCTCCTTCCTCCTCTAGCTCTCTCTCTTTCTCTCTCTCTCTCTCTCTCTCTCTCTCTCTCTCGGCCTGTGTGGATGTTATGTCCATCTTCCACTCCGCAGTCACTCAGGGAAAGGGGTCCAGAGACCCAGGAGACCTGCTCACTCCGTTGCCCGTTCCCAGGCCCGGCTCGCTGGGCTGCAGCTTCCTGTTTGCTCGAGGCAAACCCCACGGGACCCTCCAGCTGGCAGGGCCCCCACTTCCCTTTGGTTGGGTTGGGGCGGCTCGGAGGGGGAGAGTGAGGCGTTGGGGAACGCAGACGGTGAGGCGGCAGGACCCTGCTTGCCTTTCAACAAAATCTCTCCAGTCCCCTTCCTGAACTTTTAGGCCGCCTTGGGGCCACTTTTCTGACTGGAGCAGATCAGTCCCCAGCTCTGAACGCTGTGGTGGCTTTTTCCGTACCTCAGATAAACACTGCAAACCGTGGCCCCCAGCAGCCTGAGTGAGGCTGCCGTGAACTACAGTCCCCACCTCAGCCCTCCACGGCTCGGCTCGCTTCTCTTCCTCCTGGATCCCTCCTTGGCTCTTTGCTCCCCCGGCTCGTTCTCATCCCTCAGGCCTCCATTTGAACGTTACCTCCTCAGAGAGGCCTTTCCTGACCCCCTTGGTACTTTTGATTTCACACTCCTGTTTTCTTTCCTTCCCAGAATTTGCCCAGTCCCAAACATGCTTGCTTCTTTGTTGATCTCTCATCTGCTTCCTGCCCCCAGAATGTTCGCTGGCTCTTCCACAACAGGGATCTTGCCTGTCTTGTTCTCCGGCATCTAGTAGGTGCTCAGTAAGTATTTGTTGGCTCAAGTGGAAAAGTTCATAAAGGGAGACTAGGCCAGGAGGGGGAGCTCTCATGCTGAACCACTTCCCCAAATCTAGGAAGCAAGGTCAGTTACAGACCCAACAGAAAAGCCCTCCTAAGAAAGAGTTGTCCAGTACAGGCCCCAGCAGGAAAAGAGGTACATCTGTGGTTGCATGGCCTGCAAGAAAGTGATCCCCCCTGCAACTCAGCCAATGACAAAGCATCATCACCCTGAAGTGCTTTTCTCCAGTGGACTTTCTTCCAAACAACAACTCCCAACTTCCTCCTTCTTTTCCCTAAATTAACATTCCTCTCCCTTGTTGCTTGGGCCAGCCTCTAGTTTTGCTGTAGCTTGCTTATCCTGAATTGCTATTCTGAAATCAACCCAGTTATTGCCGGGAAAGTACCTTTTATTTTTAAGGTCCGCAAAAGGAAGGAAATTAGGAAGAGCAAAGGAAGCCTTCTCTTCACTTCCCGCATGCGCACTCGGTCACCAAGGCTAGTCCAATTTTCATCCCCAATATCTCTAGGATCCACTTCCTCCTCTTTTTGGACTCTTCCCTTCCAACCTTCAACAGCCTCTTTGTGAGGTGTCTTCTGTCCCTTTTGCTTTCTACCTACACTCTACAGAGAAAGAACTTCCCTTGGTATTAGTCATGTGCATCTCCTGCTCAATAGCCTTCAAAGGCTCCCAGGGTCTCAGGATAAACTCTAATAGCTGACTGGAGCCTTATAGTTATCATTTCATCTTTTTTTAAATATATTTTTAAAAGATTTAATTTATTTATTTGACAAGTAGGCTGAGAGGCAGGCAGAGAGAGGGAGGAGGAAGCAGGCTTCCCACTGAGCAGAGAGCCCGATGCGGGACTCGATCCCAGGACCCTGAGATCACGACCTGAGCCAAAGGCAGAGGCTTTAACCCACTGAGCCACCCAGGCACCCCATCATTTCATCTTCTTCTCAAGAAACTCTGCCTCACACACACAGAATCTTAATCTTAGGGCAGTCCGCTACTGAGGGTAGTAAGCTGATTGGGATTTATAAGCAAGAGTTAACCTGGCCAGATTTTTTTAAGTTCATTTATTTGTTTTAGTGATCGCTACACCCATCCTAGGGTTTGAACTCATGACCTGGATCCTGGGATTAAGAGTCACTTGTTCCTTGGACTGAGCCATCCAGGGCCCCTCATCTGGCCAGGTTTGCATTTTCTAAAACTCCTGATGGATGCAGTGTGGAGGGAAGATTAGAGGGAGGCCAGAGAGATCAGTAAGGAAAGTATTCCTTCCTTCATTCATTCTTTTATTCACCAAATGTTTATTTATTTATTTATTTATTTATTTAAATCAGGCACTGTGCTTAGTGCTGGGAAAACAGCAGGGGTTAGGACACCTCATGAAGCTTTGACTCAAGTTTTGGGAACTTGGAACGGTAAAGGGTGACAGGTAAACAAGTTAATCAATAAACAATTTCAGATGGCAAAGAGTCATCTAATAGTGGACAGGTGATAGAGGTAGCTAGCTACTTGAAACAGGATGGTCAGGGAAGGCCTCAGTGAGGAGGTGGGGAAAAGCCTAGTGTGTTCAAATAAGGTCATGCTTCGTTTTGTTAGGAACTGTCACACTTTTTTTTTTTTTTTTTGCAAAGTTTATTTAAGTAATAAATATCGAACGTGGGGCTCAAACTTGGGACCAAGAGTTACATGCTCTTCCAACTGAGCCACCAGGAACCCCAGAAACTATCATATTCTGTTCCAGAGTGACTATAACATTTACATTTACCATCAGGAATATAAGAGAAGTCCAACTTTTCCACATACCAATCAGCATTTGGTATCATCATTCTTTTTAAATTTTAGCCATCCGGGTAGGTCTGTAATGGTATCTCCTTGTGGTTTGAATTTGCATTTCCCTAATGGCTGAGGATGGCGAACATCTTTTTGTGGGCATATTTGCTGTCTGTGACATCAGTGAATTGTCTATTCCTGTCCTTTGCCCATTTTCAAAACTGGATTGAACTGAAAGATTTTTAAGCTGACACATGTTTTTGCAAAGATCACTCTAGTTGCTTTGAGAATTAATCAAAGGAGCCAAAAGGCGCCCCAGGGGAGCACTAAGGAGGTGTTGTGGAGGCTCAGGCGAGAGAGATTGTGTTAAAGAAAGACACTGGGGCACCTGGGTGGCTCAGTGGGTTAAGCCTCTGCCTTTAGCTCGGGTCATGATCTCAGGGTCCTGGGATCGAGTCCCGCATGGGGTTCCCTGCTCTCTCTCCCTCTGCCTGCCTGCCTCTCTGCCTACTTGTGATCTCTGTCAAATAAATAAATAAAATTTAAAAAAAAAAATAAAAGGAAGAAAGACGGACCCCTTCCGGAATATCCGGTCCGTCGGAGGTAGAGCTTGCAGGACTTAAAGGCTGCTGGCATGGACTTCACAGTGGTCGGAACGGGTCCGGGGAATGGGAATCAAGATTCTGCACTTGAGTCTGGGCCGCCCGGCCCCCTCCAAAGCAAGACGTCGGGTCGCCTGTCGGCCGGCTCGCGGAGAGCGAGACCTCGATTTAGGGCAGTGGCCCGGCGAGCGGAGGAGGGTTGGGGAGGCCCGGGGACGGCGCGGGGGGATTCGCAGCACACTCCGGCCGGCGGGGTATCCAGGCGGGGCTGGGGACGCCGAAGTGTCCGGTGTCTCCGGCGGACGGCGCGGGGCTCCTGCGCCCCGGAGAGCGGGGCCGACGCAGCCCTGGCCCGAGGGACGCTCCCCCGGGCCGCAGGAGCTGGCGGGCCGGGGCCGAGCGCCGGGCTGCGGACCCAGCGCAGGAGCTGGCTGCCGTGCGCCGGAGAGACCGCGAGAGCTTCGCCCTTCTTCAGGCTAAGGCCGGCAGGCGGCTCGGAGGAGGTGCGACCTGGGCAGACCTTCCAAGGTCACGCGGAACCGCCCGAAGGCCTCGGATGAAAGAACTTCTTGTCCTTCAAACCAGCGCGCCGCAGGAAAGGGGGCGGGGCGGGGCGGGGCGGGGCGGGGCCTGGGCCCGCGGACCCGCTCGGGTTCGGAAATCTCCGGTCCGGGCTCGGCAATCAGTCGCCGGCTCCGGCCTGGGCCTCGAGCCAGGGGCCGATCCGGAAACAGCCGAGCGGATCCGGAAACAGCCGAGGGGACCCGGAAGGGGTGAGCACCGTCACCAGGGAGTGCTGGAACCCGCCGTTTGCGCGGAGGCGATGGCGGCAGCTGTGCCGGCGGCCGCGGGCGAGGATGGCCGGCGACGGCGGCCGGGGGCCGGTAAGTGAAGGCGCGTCCATGCACGCAGGGGGCGGCCGAGCCGGAGGCGGGGCCGAGCTCGGAGCCGGCGGGCAGGGGGATGGTGAGGGGAGACTGGAGAAAGGGGCGGGGCCGTGCCGTCTGGAGAGAGGGGGCGGGGCCAGCGGCCCGCGGAGGAGGGGGCGTGGTCCGGGGGTTGAGGGGAAGGGCCAGTGGCAGGTGAGAGGTGGTCCAGCGAGGGAAGGGGCGGGACCATTGGAAAGGCGGGGTCTAGTCTGGGAAAAGGCGGGGAAGGCGGGGCTCCAGGCAGCACCTGGCGGCGCGAGGCGAGAAGGAGGCGGGGTCAGGTGAGCGGGGCGGGGCCAGGTGAAGGTGTGAGCATCGCCGCTGCAGTACTAGATTGTGGACTCCTGGATTTGATGGTTTCGGGTACGGGGAACCGGGGGCGATGGGAAAAGAGGTTGATCCCCGTCCCCCACAGCCCTGGACCCCCAGCCCCAGGAAGGGGCGAAGCTTGAGGCCGAGTCAGAGGAGCTGGGCCGGCTGCGGGCGGAGCTGGCGGGCGCCCTGGCGGAAATGGAGACCATGAAGGCTGTGGCGGAGGTGAGCGAGAGCACGAAGGCCGAGGCCGTGGCTGCGGTGCAGCGGCAGTGCCAAGAGGAGGTGGCTTCGCTGCAGGCCATCCTGAAAGGTGAGGCCGAGAGCGTCTTCCCAGACTCCCCCGCGGCCCCGTAAGAGCGAAATGCGTGGCAAGCAAGGGGTCAGGGGCCACCGATAGGCTGCAGGGTAGGTTAGCCGGGTTGCCTAGCACAGGGCAGGCCTCAGGGCCCAGAGAAAGGGGTGCCCTTTTCTGATTTGCATAGAGGTGCTGCCCGTGCTAGAAGCAGCTCTGTGAGTTCCAGCTAAGTTTAGCTCCCAGCTTCTGCCTGTTCCCTTAGCCCCGTGTCATTTCTTGTCCCTCACTGATGACCGATCAAGCCTGAAAGATGAACAGCTTTTAGGTTCCTGGAACCAGCCTCCATCTCCGCGAGTCTGACCCTCTGGTTTCCCGCCTTCCCCAAGCACCTGTGCACTGGCACTGCCCCGTACATGTTCAGGCTTCCCTTCCACTCTCTGTCCTTGAGATGCACCAGCTCCCCGCGCCCCAGACCCCCAGCCCCTGCTCTGATTTCCCCTTTGTCCAGTCAGAGGCCAGAGTCTCTGAAACAGCTTCCAGTCCTGTCCTACCCCTCTGCTGCTGTGTCCCCTGCGGAAGCGACAGCTCTCCTGGACTGTGCCCCAGCCTTCTCACAGGCCTGACTCTGTAGTCTAGCCTTGACATGGGCTTCCAGAGTGAACTTTTCTTTTTTTTTTTTTTTTTTTTTAAGATTAATATTTTTGACAGAGAGAGACACAGGGAGAGAGGGAACACAGGCAGGGTGAGCTGGAGAGGGAGAAGCAGGCTTCCCATTGAGCAGGGAGCCCGACACACGGCTTGATCCCAAGAGCCTGGGATCATGACCTGAACCGAAGGCAGACACCTAACCACTGAGCCACCCAGACGCCCCTCAGTATTTGTTCTTTAAATAGATCCAATTTGGAGGGCGGGGAGCATGTGGGTGGTTCAGTCAGTTAAGTGTCCGACTCTCGCTTTCAGCTCAGGTCATGATCTCAGGGTCATAAGATCAAACCCCACACTGGGCACTGCACTGGGTGTGGAGCCTACTTAGGATTCTCTCTGCCTCTCTCCCTCTGCCCCTCCCTTAAAAAAAAATAGACCTTTTTTAAAAAAAGAAAACTCATACATTTATTTTATTTTTTAAAAAAAATTTTATTTATTTGTCAGAGAGAGAGCACGCACAAACAGAGGGAGAAGCAGGCTCCCCGCTGAGCAAGGAGCCCAATGTAGGGCTCAATCCCAGAACCCTGGAACCATGAACTAAACTGAAGGCAGATGCTTAACTGACTGAGCCACCCAGTAAATAAACTTTAATGTTTATTTTAATGTATTTTTATTTGAGAGAGAGAGTGGGAGGGGGGCAGAGGGAGAATCTCAAGCAGGCTGAGTTGAGCACAGAGCCCCATGCAGGGCTTGATCTCATGACCTTGAGATCGTGACCTGCAGCTGAAGCCAAAAGCTCAACCAACTCTGCCACCCAGGTGCCCCAATAATTAATATTTATTGAGCACTTACTATGTGCCAGGCTCTGAGTTAAATACTTTATGAGTATTTATTTAAGTCATCTCTATACCCAACATAGGACTCAAACTCACAATCCCAAAATCAAGAGTTGCCTGCTTTTCTGACTGAACCAGTCAGGCGCCCCAATTTATGAGTATTTAATCTTCATAACAGTCTCCATGAGGTTGGAATCAGGATCTGTTCCCATTTTGCCGGGGAGGCTCTGAGGACCAGAGAGGTTAGATAACTTGCCTAAGGTCACAGAGCTAGAAAGCAGGCAGTCTTTCCAGGAAGTCTGGAAAGAGACCTTTAGTTCTTTTTTTTTTTTTTTTTTTTTTTTTTTTTAAAGATTTTATTTATTTATTTGACAGACAGAGATCACAAGTAGGCAGAGAGGCAGGCAGAGAGAGAGAGAGGGAAGCAGGCTTCCTGCGGAGCAGGGAGCCCGATGCGGGGCTCGATCCCAGGACCCTGAGATCATGACCCGAGCCGAAGGCAGCAGCCCAAACCACTGAGCCACCCAGGCGCCCCGAGACCTTTAGTTCTAATGTTGGTACATGTTAAAATAAATAACTGCAAATAAACACTGTTGGGGCTCTTGGCTGGCTCAGTTGGTGGAGCATGTGACTCTTGATCTCGGGGTTGGGTTTGAGCCCCACATTGGGTGTAGAGACCCCTTAAAATAAAAATAAAAAAAAATCTTTAAGCCTGGGGTGCTCAGTCAGTTAAGCGTCTGACTCTTGATTTCAACGAGGTCATGATCTCAGGGTCGTGAGATCGAACCCTTCGTCAGGCTCCACAGTGTGCTCGGTGCTGGGCGTGGAGCCTGCTTAAGATTCTCTCTCTTCCTCTCCACCCCCATCCCGACTCGTGTATGCACACTCCCTCTCGAAAAAAAAAAATTTTTTTTTAAGAAAAAAGTGGCCCTGTTCCACCCAGCATCACCTCCACCTCCCACTGACCTGTAGGATGAATTCCAAACTCCTTGGTGTGGCATTCATGGCCTCGGGAGGTGTCCGCCGCCACCCTGTCCCCCCTTTCTGGCACCTCTCCTCGGGCACCTTCACTCCAGCCTTGCTGCGTGCCCAGCCTGCCGCCCACCCACCGTCCCCTTTCCCAGCTCTGAGCCTTTTCCTCTGCTCCATGACCCTATCTGTCCTTTGTCACCTCCACTGCCTGGCGGCGTCCTCATGGCCAGGCAGACAGAGCGAAGATTTCCTTCTTCTGGGACCCAGAAGCCCCAGGAATGGTCCTTTGGGGCCTGCTGCATTGTAACTGTTTCCACAGCTGCCTTCCCCATCAGAATGGGGGCTTCTGATGTCAGCGTTCATGTCTGATTCAGTTCTCGATGACAGTGAGCCCCACTTGTCACCCAGGGGTAGAGCCAGCATGCCTGACCCTCCGTCTCCTCTCCCTTTCCCGCCTCTCCAGACTCCATCAGCAGCTACGAAGCCCAGATCACTTCCCTGAAGCAGGAGCGGCAGCAGCAGCAGCAGGACTGTGAGGAGAAGGAGCGGGAGCTGGGGCGCCTGAAGCAGCTGCTGTCCCGGGCTCACCCCCTGGACTCCTTGGAGAAGCAGATGGAAAAGGTTGGGGTTTGGAAAGACGTTGAGGCAGCCGGGGTGGGGGACCATGGGGCACTGGTTAAAATACTGGGAACCCAGTAAAAATTGTAGGTGTAGCTCATAGTAGCTTTGTACTTGGCAGAGTCCTGGCTCTCCCACTCGCTGGCAGGGTGGCTGGGTTTGTTTGCCTCCAAAGTGAAGGAGATGATGCAGGGGAGGAGCTGACACCGAGGACAGCACTCGTGCTCTGGGCACTGAGAGCACTGCTGGACAGAGTCTGTCTCTCCTGTCTTTCCCCATTAGACCCATTTCACAGATGAGGAAGGCGAGGTTCAGAGAAGTTCAGGAAATCGCCCCAAGTTATGCACGGAAGAAAGCAGAGGAGGGATTTACATATCAAGGCAGCCTGTTTCTGAAATTCTTGTTGTATTTTTTTTTTTTTAATGAGTCATTTATTTATTTATTTATTTGACAGGCAGCGATCACAAGCAGGCAGAGAGGCAGGCGGATAGAGAGAGAGGAGGAAGCAGACTCCCTGCTGAGCAGAGAGTCTGATGTGGGACTCGATCCCAGGACCCCAGGATCATGACCTGAGCCGAAGGCAGAGGCTTTAACCCACTAAAGCACCCAGGTGTCCCTAAAATTCTTGTTCTTAATGTCTGTGGCTTATCACCCCTTCCTTACTGGTGTCCTTGACCATGGGAGGCGGCTGATTTGCCGAACTCCGTCTTTCAAAGCAAGTTCACATCATTACCTCGTTTGATCCTTACGGCAGCCCTGCGAGGTAGGTTAGGTGCTTACTGCATCCATGCAGGACGAAACAGGCTCTGGAAGAAGACCTTGGGTAGAAAGACAAAGATCAAAATAGCCCAAGAAAGGAGGCTGGCAGCCCACACTCTCAGCAGAGGCAGCTGTTTGCATTCCCAGCGATCCTAGGGAGCAGGGCCATGGCGGGTGAGGGATCGGGACCTGGGGATCAGGAGCCCAGTGCAGTGAGCAGAAGGACAGCAGGGCTGGAGTCAGGCAGCTCGGTTCTGGCCCGCCTCCTGTGTTCGGCCATTGGCCACCCAACGCATGGGCCCCTGCACGGTGTGTCTTTCCGGGCTTCAGATGGGACCAGAGAAGTTTGTTTTGTTTGGGCCTGTTGCAGCTGTTCACATAGGGATCTGGAGGGCTAGAAACTGAGCCTGCCTGAGACGGGTTTTTGAGTGATTCAAGAGGTAGAAACAGCATGGATCAGAAGAAGATGGGAGACTGGCAGGTTGTGGCCCTGGATAGCGGAGGGGGTGACCTAACACCCACAGGAGGGGAAATGGTGCTATGAATGGTTCGGATTTGGCCGTACTTGGGATAGAGGGGCCTGTGTGACAACCAGGTGGAGATGGTCAGAGACCACTGATTGGCCCTGCAGGGTCAGCAGGGTCCCAGACCTGAAAACAGACCAAAAAGAAATGGCCGGCAGGTGGGAGTGGGGCGAGTAAAGGACATACTAGGATGAGATTTAAAAACCCAAATCAACAGTCGCTTAAATAAGAGAGAAGTTTTTTTTTTTTTTTTTTTTTTAAAGTCCACAGATAGACATTTTGGGACTGATAATCAGGTCAAGTCCTTAGGAACCCAGGTTCCTCTTCTGGCACTGTTTTGCCATAGATAGCTTATTGCCTTATAGTCCAAGGTGGCTGCCAGTGTGCCAGCCATCATGTCCACACTCTAACAGTCAAAAAAGGAAGAGGAGTAAAGCACACCCTCTCCCTTTAAGGAGTTGTCCTGGAAGCTTGCATTAACATCTCATTAGCTGGAATTTAGTCACATGGCCATGCCTCAGTTATAGGGGATCTGAGAAATGTAGATGGAGTTGTAGAATTTAGGGCATGTGTCCCAACTACAAATGTGAGCGTCTGTGATAAAAGAAACAAGTGAAAGTGGATGTTGGGGAAGAAGGGGTGAGGAGTGAGTGGGCCCCAGGCGGATCGTTGTGACCCTGGCCCCTTTGCCTCCTGGGGAACCTGGGCAAGGCCCAGAGCCTCTGCGTTCTTATTTACAAAATGGGTCTGGCTAGTACCTTCTTGGGAGGATTACAAGGGCTGATGTGCTTAGAGAGGAGGCTTGGAACAGACCTGAGGGGTCCAGCTGCTGGGAGGGGGGCTGCTGCTGCCTGACCCCCTTCCTGCAGGCCCACGAGGACTCGGAGAAGCTTCGGGAGATCGTGCTGCCCATGGAGCAGGAGATAGAGGAGCTGAAGGCGAAACTGCTCAGGGCAGAGGAGCTGATTCAAGAGATCCAGGTGAGGGGCCGGCCAGGGGGTGGCTGTGGGGGAGGGGCGCCTCAGGACCCTGGCCCCCCAGCCTCTTCCTGCCCCTTCCCCAGAGACGTCCCCGGCATCCCCCTTCCCTGCACGGCTCCACGGAGTTGCTGCCCCGGTCCCGGGACCCGTCGCCCCCGCTGGAGCCTCTCGAGGACCTGAGTGCAGACGGGGGTGCAGCGGCCGAAGCCTTCGCCCACAACTGTGATGACAGTGCCTCCATCTCTTCCTTCTCCCTTGGCGGCGGGGCTGGCAGCGCCTCCCTGCCCCGCAGCCGCCAGGCCCTGAGCCCCGAGCAGGAAGAGACAGCTTCTCTGGTGTCCACGGGCACCCTGGTCCCCGAGGGCATCTACCTGCCGCCTCCCGGTTACCAGCTTGTCCCGGACACCCAGTGGGAACAGCTCCAAACGGAGGTGAGCAGAGGTGGGGGAGCAGCCTGCCGGGGGCGCTCACAGCCTTCTCTTCCTCCCCCAACAGGCTCACTGAGCCCCTACTGTGTGCACGCCTAGAGCTAGAACCGGGGATCAGGCAACAGAAGCAGGGCGGCCCGCTGGGAGCTGCCCGCCCCCCCCCCCCCAGGTGCAGAAGGCAGGCCTCCACTTGGAGGCCAAGACTGAGGCCAGCATCTGTGGCAGGGGCGGCAGCTGCAGAAGGACCTGGAGAGAGTCAGCCAGGAGCGGGATGAGCTGCAGGAGGGTCTGAGACGGAGCAACGAGGACTGTGCCAAGCAGGTGGGGCCCGCTCTGCCGCCCCCGCCACCCCCTCCCCTTCCCTGTCCCCGGCGGGGCCGCTGGCCACCTGCCTCCTGGCCCCGACCTCAGCCTCGCCTCCTTCCACCCACAGATGCAAGTGCTCCTGGCCCAGGTCCAGAACTCAGAGCAGCTGCTGCGGACCCTGCAGGGGACTGTGAGCCAGGCCCAGGAGCGGGTTCAGCTGCAGATGGTGAGGGCTCGGGGCCGGGGCCCGAGGAACAGGCGTGCGATGGGAACTGGCTGAGAGGGGCCCACAGAGAGGTCAAGGCACCTGTCCTGCCCCACCCTAGCCCAGCCACTCCCGCCGCGCCCTGGAGTCAGGCCGGGTGCACAAAAGGTGTCCAGGGCCCACAAGTCGGAGCCCTGGCCTGGCCTCTTTGAAATCCAGGTGGTGGGACCTTGCTCACAGCGTCATGCGTGATGCTTAAAAGCGAGGCTTGCAAATTCAGGTGTTCCCCAAGCCGGGAAGTGGAAATGATTCAGTCGGGCCAGGAGTAGACCAGAGGGAGCAGTGTGGCAAGCCTGGAGGCCTGCCTGGGGCTCTGCTGCCCTTCAGCTCTGTGATGGGAGCCCCCACGGGACTGCGAGCTCGATGTTGGCTCGTTTTCTGATTCGTCAAGAGGCCAGGAACCCGGGTGCTTCTGCGTGTCGCCAAGCTTTTAAAGTTGGTCACTGAGAGCGTATGGACCCAATGGAACGCTCAAGGTGGCCTGCCCCTTGTGACCTCTGAGCCATTGAGCAGAGTGTATAAAGAGCTTGGGGGTCAGGGAAGTCTGGCTGGCTAGCTGGTGGAGCGTGCGACTCTTGATCTCGGTGTCAAGTTCGAGCCCCACACTGGGCACTGAGACTTCTTAAAAAAAGAAGAAAAAGAGCCCAGGGGTCAAAGGCACTTAATAAGGTGCTTCTTTCTTTCTCTGCAGCCGAGGGTGTGGGCTTGCTGGCTGGCCATCAGCGCCGTCGGGAGGAGGGTTCAGGGTTTGGCCTCATCGGGCACTGGTGACGCCCTGTCCCCCTCATCGCCTCCTGCTGAATGTCCGTCCACAGGCAGAGCTGGCCACGTCACACAAGTGCCTGCGCCACGAGGTGAAGCGGCTGACTGAGGAAAACCAGGGGCTCCGGGCCGAGCAGCTGCCGTCTTCAGCCCCCCGGGGTCTGGAGCAGGAGGAGGGCCCCGAGGAGTCGCTGCCCAGCTTGGTGCCGGTAAGGGGTGGGTGGGTGCTGAGAACGTGGTGGCCACCCCGCTGGCCCTCTCCCTCCACACGCAGCAAGGCCAGGGGACCTTGCAGCAGACCCGGGCGGCTGTGTCGCTGCATCCCCTTGGCCAGCTCCCTCGATCCTCGTCTGAAAGAACAGGAGCACAGCGCCCTCCCGGCCTGGACGTGCAGAGAGCAGGAGTCCGCAGCATGCGCGACGCGAAGGAAGCGGCGACTTCGAGCGATCCGCAAAATTGAACTGATCGTCAGCTTGGTTTATAAGGAGCTGTCAGCAGGGATCTGGGTGTGGCGTTTGTTGACTGAGTTCATTAGAAGCACGAAGACCAGACCCCAGGCCCCTTGCCCGCCCCCGAGAGCCATGGTGGCTGTCCCCTGATGCACGCTCCCCGTGCTCCCTGACAGGCTGCTGTCCTGACCTTTGTCGTTCCCTTGCTCGATTTTGGTGTCTTTTTTATTGCACAGACACACCTGCCTCGACAGCGGAGAGCTAACTTGGGTTGTTTGAGCTTTACAAAGGGGTGTCCTGCCCTGGGCATGCTGGGGGGCACCCTCCCTCGGCACTGTGCCCAGGGGTCCTCCAGGCCCGGTGGCGTGGCTGCCAGCAACACTTCAGTGCTGTCTCTGTGCATCGCCTCCACTCCTCATGCCGGGCACTTCGGTGGCTTCCCTTTCACGTGTCCGCCCAACCTCCCACCCCCACCCCGGGACGGTGGCCCCTGTGGCCTCCTGCCCACCCCCCGGCAGTGACCGGCCTCCCCTCCAGGAGCTGCAGCAGCTGGTGCGTCACACGCGGCAGGAGGCACGGGCCCAGCAGCAGGCCCGGGAGCACGAGGCCGAGCGCCTCCGGATCGAGATCGTGACCCTGCGGGAGGCACTGGAAGAGGAGACAGCGGCCAGGGCCAGCCTGGAGGGGCAGCTGAGGGTGCAGCGGGAGGAGACAGGTGAGGGTCGGGGAGCAAAGCCACCTCTGGCCTTGCTCCTGGGGAGGCTGACCTCCCCCTAGGGGGGGCAACGCTGAGGCGCCCGGAGCAGGGAGCTGGTATAGGAAGGAGGAGCCCTGACCTCTCTTTCTTCTCCTTTCCACGCAGAGGTGTTAGAGGGTGAGTACAGGGCTGGAGCCCGGCCGTGGGGGCTCAGGAAGGAGGGCGGCCGTGGGCCTGACAGCTGGCCCCTGACTTCCAGCCTCCCTGTGCAGCCTGAGGACGGAGATGGAGCGGGTCCAGCAGGAGCAGAGCAAGGTGAGGCTGGACTCTGGGGCCGGAGGCCCCGACAGCGGCGCCTCTCCGCCCTCCTGCCCTTGCTGCCCCCATGACGCCTGGTGGCAGGAAGCCCAGCCTCCCAGGAGGTCCGAGTCGGGGTGGTGCGGAAGGAGCTCCCCCGCGCAGACGTGGCGTGTCCCCAGCCGCACACCCTCCCGTGCGGCGCGAGGCCCCAGCCCTGCGTCCTGTTCCCCCAGGCCCAGCTCACAGACCTGCTCTCGGAACAGAGGGCAAAGGTGCTGCGGCTGCAGGCAGAGCTGGAGACCAGCGAACAGGTCCAGCGGGACTTTGTACGACTGTCTCAGGCCCTGCAGGTACGGCGTGTCCCCTCCCCCCGGCAGCCGGGATCCGGGTGGCTCAGCCGCGGCCCCACGAGGACAGCCCCCAGTCAGGGGTCCTCGTCCACCTCCCGAGGCTGGCACCCTCCTTCCCCTGGGCTGCTGCTCAGACGCATTTCGAGACCCCACAAGCCCATCTCTGGGGGACGTGTGGAGCCCTCGGCCCCGAGCCTGGCCTTCAGCTGGTGGGGTCTAGCCCCTGCCTGCCCCTGCCCACCCTGGACCCGTTTCTTCCCTTGAATCCTGGTTCACTGTGAGCTGGGGAAGGGGGCCCCCCGGGGAGGCTGGTCCCAGGCCCTTGCCCTGGGCAGGGCTGGCGGGTGGGGGTGGGGGCTTCGTTGTCCCACCAAGGGCCTCTTCCTCCCTCACCGGACCCCACAGGTGCGCCTGGAGCAGATCCGCCAGGCAGAAAGTCTGGAGCAAGTGCGCAGTATCCTGGGGGAGGCGCCCCTCGGGGACGCGGACACCTGAGGGGCCGGGGGCCACCCCCCTGGCGGAGACTGCCTTTCCCTGCCCCGGAAACAAGGAGCCTGGGCTTTGGTGGGGGCGGCGGGGGGGGGCTGTCTCAGGATAGAGTCTTTGTCCCCTCCAAGCCTGGGGTTAAGAGGACGGGGCCACCACTGTCCTGCCTTCCCGGGTGGCCGGCCTTCTGCTCCCAAGGACGACACCTGGCTGGGGGTCCCAGCCCCTCCAGGAACCAAAGGTGTAGAGTTCGCCCTGCGGCTTTCTGGCTGCCATGCTGCCTCTTGGGTCCCAACCCTCCTGCCGCTGTCCCCCGAGCCAGACTAATCGGCTGTGCCTCAGGGAAGGGCGGGCTCCGGAAGAGGCACAGCCGAGCTGCTGCGGGTGGTGGCCGGGCGCCTCCAGCCCGTGGCAGTCCCTCCCTCCACATGCGCGCGCTGGGACAGGCCGCGGCTTTCCGGACTGCATGACACTAAGACGCTTGTCCCCGGGGGCCTGACCCAGGCCCCGAGATGTGCACGGAGGCAAGACCAGACTTTTCTGTCATTTATTTTCAATAAATAAGCAGCTCAGCTCAATCCGTCGCCTTGTCCCTGCAAGCCCCATGGGGTCGGGGAGGGGAGGTTTGTCCAGAGCAGAAGGGGAGATGGGCTGGGGAGGGCGGAGGAGGGAGAGGGACCCTTGTGTTTATAAACAGAAAAACATCGGGGAGTGGAGGGGACTGGGAGTCTGTGCCGCGGCTCTGGCTGCAGATGCGTCACTATGGGGCGGGGAAGGGGGCAGAAGGACCGGTTACTTCCTTCTTTCGTCTTCGGGATCTGGAAGGAGAAAGGGAAGAGTGAGGCCGGGGGGCAGGAGGGGAGGGGAACAGTCCCTCCCGGGCCCTCCGGCCCCTCGGCGCCCGCACACTCCCCGGAGGGTCAGTGCAGGCCCCCCCCCCCCGCCCCCGCCCCAGACTCACCTGTGTCCCGGCCCCACTCCTCCCCAGCCCTGCAGCCCCCGCAGCGGACAGCCCAGCGCCCCGCGCAGCGCAGCGCAGCCCCGCGGCCGCCGGACCCGCAGCGTCCGGACAGCGGCCCGCCCCGCCAGGAAGCTTGGCCTTGCCAGCGGCAGCGGTGGGGGGACCTGGGGGGTCAGCGGAACAGCGAGCGCTAGTGACCTCGGGTGCCACCGAGGGGGAGAGGGGAGTGCGTGGGGGCGGGCACAGCGGCTGGGGCGGGCAGAGGGTGATACCTGTGACACGGTTCAAAGAGATGGAGGAAGGGGAAACGGGTTATCCTATGGCCAGAGAGGACAGAGAGAGGACAGGTTACGAAGGGTGGAGGCAGCCGCGGAGAGCCAAGAGGGCTGAGGAGGCCGCGGGCGCCTGCCCCGGCTCAGAGGCATGGGGGCTCAGGGAAGGGGCGCTGATCCTCTCGGGGCCAGGGCACCCCACTGAAAAGGAAGGGGGGGCGGGCGCCTTCGCAGCGCAGAGGGAGGGCTTATGGGGGGACCGGGGCCAAACAGGGCTCGGAGGGCTGGCTTACCCTCCAGGTAGTTCCGAGCAATGAACTTGAGGAGCTCATCGAGCCCAATGACTGGAAATGAGATCTTCAGGACCATGAGCCACTGGGTGAGGTCCAGAGCCCGGAGCTTGAAGATCATCTGGGACGGTGGGTGGAGGTGGTGAGGACCGGTGACCCTCTCAGGAGGGGCCAGGCAGGAGCCCCAGACCACCCCAGCCTGACTCCCTCCTCCCTCTGTCTGCACCCCAGCCCAGAGCGGCTCCCCGAGGGGCACAGAATGGTGGGTCCCGGCCCCAGAGGGCTCACCGGCAGAGGGTCGACGTAGAGGATGAGGAAGTGGAGGGACATGGAGAGGCAGATGGAGCCCACCAGCCAGATGTTCACCCAGGGGGGCATCCGCAGGAGGGACTGGTTCTCAGACAGGCTGTGAAGGGGAGACCGAGTGGAGCCCGGCGTGGGGGACAGCAGAAAGCAGGAGTGAGCACAGAGAGGAAGCGGGAGGGTACAGCGGCCTCTGGAAGGCAGCAGGGGTGGGCGTGCGGCCCTCACCTGTTGAGAGCGTTGCACATCTCGATGGTAACCAGCACGGACAGGGCCATGGTCATGGGCTCGGGGGCCTCAAAGACCTCACAGTCCAGGCCCTCGAAGTCAGGGTTTTCCTCGTTGCACTGCATGAAGTGAGTCTGCAGGGGGCGGGGTGAGGCGCTGGGATCCCACAGGCCCTCCACGCCTCCCTCCTGCTCCCCACCCTCCTCCCTGCTCTGTCCCCCCTACCAGCTGGTTGTAGGTGACGTGAGGCCCGTCATCTGCATACAAGAACCACCAGGCGGCCGCTCCCACAGTGGCTGCACCCACATAGCCTGCGGTAGACAGAAGATGAGGGTTGGGGTCACGGCTGGGGAGACGGGAGGCGTCCAGAGGGCTCACGGCCACCAACGGCTCACTGGGGAAGAGGGTCCACCGGGGCGGCCATGCTAGGCAAGTGGGTGTGCCACCCTGGGGGTTGGTCCCAAGGGTTGGGAAGGACTAGGGGGTCCTCCATCCATCCTGCTCACCCCCAATCGCCATGTAGCGGAAGAAGAGCCAGCCACTGATGAGGGGCTCCTTGGGGCTCCGGGGGGGCCGGTCCATGATGTCCAGGTCTGGCGGGTTGAAGCCCAGGGCTGTGGCCGGGAGCCCGTCAGTCACCAAGTTCACCCACAGCAGCTGCACGGGGATCAGGGCCTCGGGCAGCCCCAAGGCGGCGGTCAGGAAGATGCTGCCAGAAGGAGGCGGTCACGTGTCTGTCCTGCCTCCTGACCCATGTGGGTCACCACCCCCACCGGCCCCCAGGGCCAGCCTCCCGCCCTGGCCACTCACCAGACCACCTCGCCCACGTTGGAGGAAATGAGATAGCGGATGAACTGCTTCATGTTGTTGTAGATGGCACGGCCCTCCTCCACCGCAGCCACGATGGTGGAAAAGTTGTCGTCGGCCAGCACCATCTCGGACGCCGTCTTGGCCACGGCGGTGCCCGATCCCATGGCAATGCCGATCTCGGCCTTCTTCAGGGCCGGCGCGTCGTTGACTCCGTCACCTGTCTGAGGGCAGAGCGAGAAGGTGGGACACGGGCCCTTGCACATGGCCCTTCCTGGTGGGCTGAACCTTCCTCTTGCTGCTCAGGTCCCCAAGGCGCCCCCCAACGTGCCCCCAGCAGTACAGCCCCGCCGTCCACTCACCATGGCTGTGATCTCATCATAGGACTGCAGAAACTCCACGATCTTGGACTTGTGGGACGGCTCCACGCGGGCAAAGCAGCAGGCACGGCGGCAGGCCTCCCGCTGCTCGGCCAGGGGCAGGTCGTCGAACTCCCGGCCGGTGTAGGCTCGGTCCGTCACCTCTTCGTTCTCCCCGAAGATGCCGATGCGCCGGCAGATGGCAATGGCCGTGCCCTTGTTGTCCCCAGTGATCATGATGACTCGGATTCCGGCGTCCCGGCACAGCTGAATAGATCCTGTGACCTCCTTGCGGGGTGGGTCCAGCATGCCCACCACGCCGACAAACGTCAGGTCCGTCTGGGGAGACGCCAGAGAGCAACAGGGTCAGGAAGGGGCTCGGGAAATGAGCCAGGGAGGAAGCGGGGGGCCGGAGGGATGATGGGAGCTGGGGCCGGGCGTGCGAATCTCAGTGGGGCCTCGTAAGCCCAGGGGCGGGAGATGTACCTTGCTCACGTGTGTGCCTGGGGATGTGGCACTGCCCGGCCCAGCAGAGGTGGCCGCCCGTGGATATTTCAAGGAAAGAGCTAGAACCGGGAGTTAGGGCAGTGGCTTCTGCTTTTGGAGGGGCCACTCGCTGGGTCTACAGGCCTAAGCAAATCCAGGCTACCTGCCGGGCCACTGGGTCCCGACAAGAAAACGAAAGAATGGACTCGGGTGCCCTTCAGAGAGTCAGTCTGCAGCAAGGTAAGGCCCAGGTACCAGAGTGCAGGTCTAGCCCCGCTCTTGCATTGGGAATATCTTCTCAGGGAAACATGGGGCAGAACTGAGGATGTCCCGGGACCACATGGGTCTCTGGTCTGGAGGCAAGTGCCTCGCCTCATCTGGGACAGGTTCACGGCCACCGGCAGAGCAGCCCTGGACTCACTAGATGGTTCCTATGGTCCTTCCAGATTCTAGGTTCTTCCCTGTGACTCTAGGGTCCATGACGCAGCAGGACACACTGTGGGCAGAGCCAGGGGAGGCAGATGACTCTGGGGCAAGGGGGGCTTCCGTCCACTCACCTCATATTCCATGAACCTGGCAGAGTCATCCAGGATCATCTCTTCTCGCTTTGGGGGGCTGTCTCGGGTAGCCAGGGCCAGGCAGCGCAGCGTGTCCCGGCCAGTGCCCCACTCCTTGATCACGGACATGATCTTGTCCTTCACCGGCCCTGTCATGGGCACCCGGGTGGTGCCAACTCGCACGTAGTTACAGCGGTCAATGACCCCCTCAGGGGCACCCTAGGAGACCAGGCGAGGTTTCAGGGACCCCTTTCTTCCAGGGCACAGTGATGGAGGGCAGGGATAGGAGAGGGCTCCAGGACTGGGAAGAAGGTTTCTGATTTCTGACCTTAACAAACATCTTGTTGCCCACGGCAGCCCGGGATTTGGCTGGGGAGCAGTAGACAGACATGGACTTCCTGTCCCGGGAGAACTCCAGGGTGAATTCCTTCTTCATTAGCTGGCGGATCACCTGGGAGAGAGGAGACGGACAGGGAGAGGCCAGACATGAGACAGATGGGATAAGAATGCTGCTGCATCACAGAAGGGCAGAGTCTCAGACCCTGTAGAACACAGTCAAAAAGGATCTGGAGGTCAGAGCAGACCACAAGCTGAGTCTCAGACTGGAGCTCCATCTGGTACCTACAGCACAAACGGAGAGAGCTTCAAGACTGGTGCTGTGGCTTTCTTACGGTGTCCAGTTTAAAGCACAACGAAAACAGGATGGCTCAGTATGGCACCATCTAGAACTTCGGTGGTGATGGGAATGTTCTGTAATCAGAACCATCCAATAGGGTGCCACTGAGCCCAGTTCCTCAGCATGGAAAAATGTGGCTGGTGCAGCCCAAGAGGTGACTTTTTACTTTTATCTCATCTTAATTAATTTAAATTGCAATAACTACATGTGGGCCCCTAGGGACATGCTTGCTATTGGACAATAGAGACCCAGTGCCTGGCACATAGTAACAAATATGCCACAAAATCAAACGCGAGCCCTTTTCCACCCAGTGCGTCATAGAGACGTCAAGAGAAAACAAGTGTAAAAGTAACAATGAATAAGAGATAAGGTGATGTTTATATTAGCATTTGTAAATTTCTTACACACTCTCTAATGAGAGATATTTATTTGTTTTCATTATTCCTGTCTTATTAAGTAAAGCAGCAACTAGGGGTGCCTGGGTGGCTAGTGGGTTAAAGCCTCTGCCTTCAGCTCAGGTCATGATCCCAGGACCCTGGGATCAAGCCCCGCATCAGGTTCTCTGCTCAGCGGGGAGCCTGCTTCCTCCTCTCTCTCTGCCTTTCTGCCTACTTGTGATCTCTGTCTGTCAAATAAATAAATAAAATCTTAAAAAAAAAAAAGCAGCTGCAACGAGCATCTTGTATATCCAAAAGAAAACAAAAGAATGAGCGATGTGGAGAACAAAATATGCAAGAGGAGTGCAATATACACATTGAAGAAACATTAATAGCAAAGTCTTAGAGAGGAACAGAGTGGGGTTTGTTCATCCAGACAAGGGAAGCACCACGATGGGTGGCCATGGCCTGTGCCCGATGCCTTCCGTCCAGCCAGGGACACATCAGGAGGCATTATCACCGAGGGGGACTCCAGCAAGACGGCGGCGAGGTTGCATCGGTCCAGGGGCAGGAGGGCCTACCCAAAGTCGGCCTGGCCAAGAACAGCTGAGGCCGGCTGCCCGTACTGGCTAGGGTCCTGGCATGGGGCACAGAGCCCTGCCCAGCTGGACTGGCGGCCTCTGCCCCCCAAGGTTCCCTGGGGCCTAGCCTGTGTGACCCGGGACGAAGAAGGGCCCCATGGGAGGGAGCGCCCAGGCTCACCGAGTTGCAGGCATTGGCTCTCTCCACCTTTGAGAGGCTTCTCACGTCAGTGTTGAATACATTCATCTTCTCCACCAGGGTGGTGAGCGCCGTCTCGGTGGCCTCCCCCACCTTCTCGTAAACACCTTTGGTCTGAGAGGACAGAGGAGGAAGAGGAAGTAAGTGCCGGGCACTGCCAGCCCCTTGCTCCCACCTTTCTCCTAGAACGGGGAAGGGGGCGGGCCACTCCCTCCCCTTCCCACCCAGGAGAGGCCTCCGTACAGAGCGTCCCCTGCCCACGGGGCCTGGCGAGGAGGCCCCGCCTCGGCCGGTTGGAAGGGGACTGTGTCAGGAAAGGAGAGGTTACCTCATTGAAGTCCAAGGCGGAGTCATTGCAGAGGGCACAGATGGTGGCCAGTTCCACCAGCCCATCATACTGCCCTGCGCGGATGGGCTTATCATTCTTCAGGCTGGCAGCGGGGCGGGGAGGGAGGAAGGAAAAGAGACAGGTAGAGCAGAATAGGGCCGAGATGCAGAGAGAACACGGGGGACAGTCGGGGACACGGCCACCGAGGTGGAGCCCCATCGGGCGGGAGAGAGAACCAGGTCAGGGAAGGAAGAGAGAGAGAGATAAAACTAGAGGGAGGCCCCCGGGAGAGGGGTGTTGGGGGGAGGTGTCTGCGGGGGGCACGGGGAGACAAGGAAAGGACTTCAGGGAACTTACACCTCTCCTTCCGGAGCGTAAGTGGAGCCAGTGATGGAGAACTCGTTCAGGACGCAGACGTTTCCGTCCACCTTGTCGATGATAAACATCTGCAGGGAGAGGGGCCATGGGCACAGATGTCCAGCTCTCAGCATCCCCAAAGGCACTTGGCACCGAGGGGAGGCAGGGGCCGCATCTCTCTCCCAGCTGCCCTCAGAGACGAGGACAGCCTCCTGCCACTCCCTGGCCGCCATCCTCCATGTTCGGTGCTTACGGCCCCCGAATGAAAGTCCCTAGATTTTGCAGGCCACCCTGCAGGCCCCTTGGATGAGTCAGTGAAAGGGGGCATGGGTGGCGAGGTGCAGGAGAGCCTGTGGCCCAGCTGTCACTTCAGCCACTCACGGCCAGATCTTCCCGTTTTGCAGGAAGAGCCAGAAATCCGGGCTATTTTCCTGTGCAATGTCCTGACTTTCGAATGAGGGCCATCAACCCATTTTTAGGGAACAGGGCAGGAGCCTGTGGTCTGGCTTGGAAGCCTGGGCTTTGGAAGGTCCTGGAGAGGAGCCGCCCACCGTGAACTACACCCAGCAGGGGAGGGATGGGGCTTCAGAAGGGCTCCGACAGACAAAGGTTCTATGGTCAAGTAAGTGCACCAAAACCCTGGCTTAAATGAAGGGGCACCGCCCCCCGGCCTTGACGGGGGTTCAAGTGCAAGCAAGCACAGGGGTCTCCCCAGGGAGCACACGGTACAGCCCTTCTCACCCTCTCTGACCGCCAGCCCTGAGTCTCAGAACGGCAATTGATGCTGGACGTGCTGTTTCACTGAACTTGGTTTACGGCAGGGGTTCTTTGCCTGGGGGGTCCCTGAATGACCCCCGCCCCAAATCCTATCCCCCTGCCAAGATGGAAACATGGGGGGGGGGGGGATGGCAGCTCTTATTTTCTCTCTGACATTGAGCATTTCCTCTCAGTCACGAACGCGGGCAGCAGACCACATCGATACTAGCGACGCCTATGCCTGCCCCAACAGGCCCACAGCTCCTTCCTGCATCAGATCGCCCTCAGAGCCCTCGAAATAGCCAGTGGGCTCCTGAATGCTTGGGCACCCGCCGCTGGGCCTGCTGCGGAATGCATTCAACCCGAAGCAGAAGTGCGCATGCATCGCCAACGTGTCTTGAAGATATTTGGATGACCGTAATTCAGTCGTAGGTTTCCTCCGTAGCCCAGTGTAGTTTTTAAACAAGAGCCCTGTGTGTTTTATTTTTTTACATTTAAACTATCATCCTGAGACGAGGTCCAGACTTGCCAAAGGGATTAAGCGTGCCGGGTTTAGGAAATGCTATTCAAATGGGGCCCTCCAGGCCGGCCACGGAGGACGAGTCCCGGGGGGCAGGGGGAGCCAGAGGGGCCCTCGCTCGTCCTTTTCATGGCTGGAAGGGTGGCGACCTATACTGGCCCTCCGCGCATTTCTTTCCCCGGCCGGGGGAGAAGCTGCCAGGGATGAAGGCCTGACCCCATCTGTGGAGGGTTTATGTCACCCCAAAGGCCGTCTTGGGAGTGGGAGACCCCATCCTTCCCTGACCTTGCACACAGACATCTGGTTGGTGGTGAGGGTGCCCGTCTTGTCGGAACAGATGACGGAGGTGCAGCCCAGAGTCTCTACGGAGGGCAGGCTCCTCACAATGGCGTTCTTCTTTGCCATCCGCCGGGTGCCCAAGGCCAGGCAGGTGGTGATGACCGCAGGAAGGCCTGTGGGGAGGCAGCGGAGGACGTGAGGCCTGGAGCCAGCGAATGTTACCCTACTGGGAAAGGGGCCCTCTGCAGATTCGGCCAGCCCACGGGAGGAGAAAGAGAGCCTGCCACACCTTCTGGGATTGCAGCCACAGCCAGGGCCACGGCGATCTTAAAGTAGTAGATAGCCCCCCGGAACCAGGAGCCCCCGTGGACAGGATCGTTGAAATGGCCAATGTTGATGAGCCAGACAGCCACACAGATGAGGGAGATGACCTTGGAGAGCTGCTCCCCAAACTCATCCAGCTTCTGCTGCAGGGGGGTCTTGTCCTGCTCCGTGGCGGCCATCTGGTCACGGATCTTCCCAATCTCGGTGCTCACACCCGTGGCGGCCACGATGCCTACGGCCTTGCCAGCGGCAATGTTGGTACCCTGGGAGGGCGGCCGAGAGGCGGGCAGTGAGGCGAGGGGCGGCCCTCCCACTGCACCCCCCAGCGGCGGTCCTCATCTCGCCATGCACAGCCACGTCTCTCCCCCCCAGAGGCCTCTGGGTCGGGCGCGTGCCAGCTGGCCCGGCCTGGCTCACCGAGAAAAGCATGTTCTTCTTATCCTGGTTGACAGCTCGGGGGTCAGGAACAGGGTCTGTGTGCTTGATGACAGATACAGACTCGCCTGCCGAGAAGGAGCCACGAGGTTTTCGGATGACGCCACGGCCTCTCTCCTCCCATGCTTTCTGCCCCTAAGTCTGGCCCTGCTTGGTCGGACAGGGCCTGGGAAGGACCTAGCAACCGTTCTGGAGGAAGCTGGACTCTGGCCAAAGCCACTGGAGGCAGGAGGGAAATCCAACGCACTTGGAGTAAGAAGACCTTGACCTGAGCCCCAGCTCGACCCCTTATAAGCTGCATAATTTGGGATCACTTAACCTCTGTTCTCTGTAAAATGGAGACGATAATACATAGACTTCAGAACCAGGTCTTGGCAAAAGCGAAAGAAGCTTTTTCATGGCAAGGGGCATAGTCAACGACAGAGCACCTTCCAGGGAAGGAGATGCCTTCCTGTCGCCACTGGGCAGGGGGTCAGGGGACCACCCCGGCCTTGCCTCCTTGGACCACAGGGAAGGCTCGCTGGCTCTTCACCTTCTCGCTCGCAGTGAAGAACCTGAAGCAGCTATGGTTTTAAGTGCATCCAGACCCTCTAGCTTGTTCTAGAATCTATGGGTCCTCACTCAGGGCAGGAGGGGGGTGCTGTGGTTTTGAGGCAACAAGACAGCTCTCTGGGTGTCTGAATGTCCACGTGGAAAGACGGGGTCGATGACCATCTGGAGAACAGGCACAAATGTCCTGCTCCCTCCCATGACCCCTTGTGTTTCGGGCTTATGATGGGGAACCACGTGGGGCCGTGCGGACGTCACGGGCGCCAGGGAGCCAGGAGGGGGCCGGCGGTTCTCTTCATCCCCCTGGAGCTGCATCCCTGGGTGTCCCCTGAGCTCCCCACCTCCTCCCCGCGCCCCATGAAGCATCCTCCCCCCCCCCCCGGCCCACCGGACCTGTAAGGATGGACTGGTCAACCCGGAGCGTAGTGGATTTGATGGCCAGGATGCGGATATCCGCGGGGACTTTGTCCCCCACTGTGGAGAGAGGGGGCGAGAGTGAAGTCAGTCGAGAGAGGAGTTTTCTTCCTTCCCAAGGAAAGCCCGATCTCTGTCTGACTACCTCACCTGGTTCCTCAGGGCACCGGGGCCGGGTGCCCTCCCCGGGCTTGAGTCAGGCCCTTGGCGTAGGCCGCCAGAGCCCCAGCACGCATCCCCCATGAACACTCATTCCAACTACCCCTGTTGCTTTTCTCTCCTCCCTCGGCTGCGAGCCTGTGAGAGGGCCCAGTGCACGGCACATAGCACATGCTCAATAAACAGTGACGCTGAGCCGCTGCAGGGGAGATTAGGAACCATGCAGGTGTGTCATGAGACAGCAAAGTAGAGACGGAAACAAGAGGGAGAAAGGTGGGGGGAGAGGAAAAAAGTCAAAGAGACCGGGGGAACTGGGGAGACGCACCTCGGAGGGGAGAGGAGGCCACGGAGCCACGGCGGGGACAGGGGGAGGGGAACAGGAAGAAACAGGAGAAAATACGAGAATGGAGAAAAATCTGTGCAGAGCAGGACAAGAGGTAGAGCCCGAGGGAAGGATCAGAGGGCAGGAGGAGAGGGAGAGGGAGAAGCGGCAGGGGCCGCAGGGGAGAGGTCCCGCAGGGCCCGGCAGAGACCGCCCAGCAGAAGCGCGCCAGGCCCTGGGTTGCGCACCTGAGGGAAGGCATGAAGCCACGGTGGGTGAGGTGAGTGAGCTGGGGCGACTGGCGGGAGAGAAGAAACGGCGGAGCAGGCCACGGGAGATGCCCAGGAGGCATCAGCCCAGGAAACCACCTTGCAGGTAGGCTGACAAGGCTGATGACGTCCGCCTCCCCCGCCAGACTTCAGGGCCTCTGTAGAGGCTAACGGCCTCTGAGGGCCTCTGCTCATCTCTCCCGGTCCCATGGATGGTCCTGGGGCTGGGGTTCATTGGGCCGCTTTCCTTTCCCTGTTTCTAAGGTTCCTCCTCCTGTGCCAGAGGAAGCGGACGGAGGAGGGAGGAGGTCGGAGACAGAGTTGGGCGGGACACCCTGTCACCCAAGCCCAAGCGATATTTATAGACATTCATGGCGCTGACTCTGAACTGTCACTGTGGCCGGACAGGCCTGCGATGGTGCCCTGGGGTCTTCAGCCCCCCCTCCCTCCTCCTCCCCGGGCCTCCCGTGGTGGCAACTAGGGCGTCTAGTGGAGGCAAGCGGGCCTAGATACGTTCCCCTCTGCCAGGGGCCTGGAGATGAGGGAAGGCCTGCGCAGGGCAAATAGGAAAACCGCTGAAGGGGGCAGAATCCCAGTAATCTTAGCCACCCAGCCCCCACCCCTCCCCGGGCAGGCATTAAGTGTCCCTCAGCAGAGAGGCGGGGCCCCTCCTGAGCTCCCCTCCTCCTAGGTCCCGTGCTCCCTGCTAGGGCCCGAGTTTCCCTTACATGGTTGGGGGCTTGAGCCTTCGGCCCCCCTCCTCCCTTCTACCCTCACTCCTTCCCCTTCAAGAGGCCTCAAGGGCACCAAGAGGTCAAGATTTAAAGCTGACCAAGCTTGGGGGTGGGTGGAAGGAGAGAAGCCAGGCCTCGGGAGGGGGGTGGAGACGGTGCCGTTGGCAGGGACTAGGCTCCACCTGTTGCTTGCAAGTGCTGGTGAGAGGAGGGGGAGCAGGGGGTCCGCCTGGAGTGTCAGGGACAGGACTGGCTGTTCCTGCTGAGACTGTGACAGGGAGGGCTTCTCTGGCCACGGTGCCCTGGGGTGACCTCCTGAGGAGTCGGAGAAGGAAAAGCAAAGGCTCCGCCATCCCAGCTCCCTCCCGGACAGCAGAATCAGGGGCCCCCACCCTCCGCGTACACATCCTCTTGGCCTCGAGGTCAAGGCCTCCCTACCTGGACCACTCACTCTCATCACTCACCAGCCACCTCCACGATGTCCCCGGGGACAATGTCCCGAGCCTTGATCCTTTGTACTGACTTGCGGTCAGCCCGGTAGACTTTCCCCATCTCGGGTTCATATTCCTTCAGGGCCTCGATGGCGTTCTCTGCGTTACGCTCCTGGGAGGACAGAGTGCAGGAGAGGGGGCTCAGCAAAGGGAGGAAGGGTGTGGAATGGGAGGGGACTGGCCAGGGAGGATCAGGACGGCAGGGGCCAGAGTCCTGGGGGACACAGGGACATGACAGAGGCAAGGGCCGGTCACACAGTCCTGGCTCCGGGCATCAGGGAGGAGACAAACCCCGCGGGAGGGTAGGTGTGTGCGCGGAGGAAACTGTCATTTATGGCCCAAGACAGGCAAGGCAGTTCAGGGGAGACACAAAAAGAGAATCAAAGAAAATCAGAAATCAAGGGACAGGAAAAGTAGAGCGTGATAAAGGACGAGAAGGAAAATCAAGCGGGCGTTGATTGACCTGCTACTATATGCCAGGCATACAGGGCTGGTAACTCCACAAACATCACCTTTTTCCCTCTCAGCACAGCCCAGGGGCAGGATGATTAGCCCCATTCTGTGAGGGCAGACACTGAGGCTGAGAGGGGGAAGGACCCTTCCTGGATTGCAGAGCCAGCGAGGGACAGCGGCGACACCAGTGTCCTGTCTCTTTCCCGCACTCCGTCCCCTTTCCAAACTGGGCATTGGGAACAGAGAACACTTCCCAAAGGAAGTGACGGAGGAGGAGGAGACTGGGAGGGAGGCTGGCTTCACGTTTAGGGTCAGGATGGGAAGGAGTGAGGCGGGGTCACGGCGCACCTGCCAAACGCCCACGATGGCATTAGCAATGAGGATCAGGAGGATGACAAAGGGTTCCACAAAGGCGGTGATGGTCTCTTCGCCTTCCTCGAACCAGGCCAGCACCTGTGGCGAGGGGAAGGGCGGCTAACCGGGACGAAGCCCCTCCAACACATAAAGACGGGCCCTGAGGACAGGAACATGCGCAGGAGCAGACCGGGCTGGGCATCGCGGGGATACCGCAGCGCCTCCTTGGTCTGAGGTCCTACAGGCTCCAAAGCGCAGACCCACACGAGTGCTGCCGCTGCTGTTGTGCAGCAGGAACCAGAGGGTGGAGACGGGCCCAGCTCGAGGGTTAACTGGGAATGCTTTTGGGTTTCCCTGGCCAGGCTGTTGGCCTGTAAGCAAAGCTCGCGGGACACACAGACCAAGGACCCCCGACAGCCACATCCATCCCTTGGGAGCCAGAACGCCTTAGGGAAAACCCTGTGGTCCTTGCAGACACTGTGGGGGGAGGGGGCCGACAGCCCTGCCCAGCAGCCCAAGGCGGGGAAGCTCCAATTTCATGAGGGAGCAGGAGGGGGGATAGAGTTACGGGGCCTCGAGTACACACCCCACCCCAGCTGTCGCCCCTGCCAGGGAGCAGCCACAGGCAAATGTCAAGGAGCAAACCTGAGAAGGGAGAAGGGAGGCCCTGCCAGCGAGTACTCGGGCACCCACAGGGCCTCCATGAAGGAGACCAGGCGACAAGGGGCGTTCCTTGCCCCCAGTCTTGTCTTCCGGCGGGGCCACGACGCTAAGGTGGACGCTCCAGGCGGCAAGCGGGCTGCTGGGTGGCGGGTGCCGCGGTGGGGCGGGGTGGGGAGGGCGCCAGGGCCGGAGAGGCGGCGGCCCTGCGGCTGCCCCTGCGGCTGCGCGCGGCCCGGGGGAGGGCGGGCAGGCCCAGGCCGGGCGGGTGAGGAGGGGGCCCCGGGCGTTGCAGGCCTGGTGGGCGGCGGGCAGCGCAGCCCGGGCCCAGGCGAGGGGCCTGGGGGCGCTCCGGGCGCACGCGGAGCCACCCTCGCACCCGCCGCTCCTTCCCGCCTCTGGGAGGGGCGTGTTTGCCGCGGCCAATCAGCGTCAGGAGGGCGGGGCGGGGGCTCCGGGACGCTCGGGGATTGGCTGCGCGCCCCGGGGCATGCCGGGAGCGGTGGTGGCCCGGAGCTCAGCGGAGTCGGAGCCTGAGCCGAGCTGGGGGCACCGGCGCTCGGGGGGTAACCCGAGCCCTCGAAGCCCTTGAAGCTGCGGGGGTGGCTTAGCTTCAGTGTTTTGGCCGAGAACACCCTTAAAGCTTAAAATAAAACCCGCCTGTGGGGTGTGGAGGAGGACCAAGGCGTAGGCGCATGGGCGCCCCTCCCCCACGCCCCCAGTTCTGGTCTGGGGAAGAGATGCTGAGGGCTTGGACCACTGGGGCCGAGGAGCCCCCGCGCCCCTGGTGCTTCGGACCCCCGACCCACACCCCGGCCAGCCCCCCGACGCCTGCCCGTACTCACGAAGGAGATGCAGGCGGCCAGAAGAAGGATCCGCACCAGGAGGTCTTCAAACTGCTCTACCACCAGCTCCCACAGGGACTTCCCTGCGGGGAGAGGCAGAGGAGGGCGGGCCCCCCCGGGTTAAGGCCTGGTGGATGAATGGCGGGACTCGGAGGGCAGGCGGGGACCCAGGGGCTGAGCGTGGCCTTCCAGGCCGAGCAGGAAGGTTCTGCTCGCTACTGAGAGGGAACTGAGGGAACTCACCGGGGAGGCGTCCAGACCCCGGCCCCTCAAAGTGGTGGAGGGCACTTAGTTGCTCAAGGGCTGGAGGCCTCCTGGAGCAAGTGCGTGGAAACCGCTGTCCCTAGCCAGATTCTAACCTCTGGGAGGGTATCTGCCCCGGGAGTCAGTAGGGAGAAGGTGGGGAGAAGGGAGTGGGGCACGGTGGTGGGGTGGGGGACGGTCATTAACAGAGCTCAGGGATTCCAGTGACTTACCTTCTTCAGCAGGGAGCTCTGTCCGAGGGAAAAAAGAAGAAAAGGACATATTCATTTGGGGATCAGTGTCATGTCCCCCACATGCAGGATTCTGGCTAAGGTAAGAGAACCGGGCCACCAAAAGGGCATCTGAGGTTCACCAAGGTCATCCCATAAATCCTCCCAAAACTCTAGTCTCAGGGACCCTGTCTTGTTAGTCTCCTCTTACCCCCTGAAGGCCCTGGACCATGGCCCAGCTCTTCCCTAAGGTACTCCGGAGGGAGAGACTCCAGTGTGTGTAAGTGTGTGAGTGTGTGTCTGTGTCTGTGTTGTGGCGGGGGGACAGGAGGGCGTTACCAGCCTCTCCTCCAAGGGACACTTACCATTGGGGCCGTATTTCTCCAGATGCCGCTTCACTTGGTCCGGGCTAAGGCCTGTAGTCTCGCTCACCCCAAAATAGGCCAAACATTCTTCTGTGGTCTTGGAGTGTGCAGCCTCCATTGTGCTCCCTTCCTGGGGGCCAGGGAGCGGTGTGCTCCTTCTGGGGGGGTTCTCACGCTTCGGGGGCCTTCCTCAGTGTCCACCTGCCTGTTTGTCTGGGGTTTTTGCTTTTTCTCTCCTGCCCCCCCCCCACGTTTCTCTTCCTCCCACGAAGCTCTGACCCCCGTCCCACTGGCAGCAGCCGGCCACCCCCCCCAGCCCCCAGCTGATCCTTATGAGGGAGTCTGGGGGGCCGGGCTCTCCCCCCGCCCGGATCAGGGATTGGCTGGCTAAGACTCTGGCAGGAGGGGTCAGAAGAAAGATATTTCTGCTGACAGAGGGGGAACAGTGGGGCTGCAGCCTGAGATGTCACTCATGAGGGAAGCTAAGGTGGCCCCAGCCCCAGGGAAGGGGGGGGCGGGGAGAGACTTCACTGTCTGTGTTTTGCTGACCCCACCCTCAGTTGCCTGGACTTCCTCAGTTGTACCGAATTTCCTGTTCCAAAGTCCAACCTGCAGTTCTTCCCTCCTACTCCGGGGCCTCCACCTCTCTCCTTCCCGGACTCCCTCCTCTGCCGCCCAACCTCTTTCTGCTGCCGAGGTCTCCTTCCTCACCCAGTTTGCTGAAAGGGCAGCAGATACTCCAGCCTTCCGGGGATGGGAGAGGGGGACAACATCCTTTGGGGGCCACAGGAAATGGCTCTAGAGGAACAAGGGGAAATAGGCAGGGGAGAGGGTCAAGGGGACAGGGCAGAAGGCGGTAACCCTACTCTCGGGAGGGGTTGCTGCAGCCATCAACAAGGGATTTAGTGTCCAAGCCCTGGTGAGCAAAGCCAGGACTGCCTATCTCTCCCCCAAACTCCCCCCCTCTCCATCGCTCTAACTCGGCCTCTGGAAATGTAGCCTTTGGGGGGCCCACCCGTCCCTGGCAGGGAATCCTCTCCCCGAGAAAATAGGGTACCCAGGCAGCCAGGTAATCCACGAGGCTACAGAATGTGCTGATGATGGCGGGGAAGGGGCCAATGTTTCAGGATGGGGGCAGTCACCCCAAGTCATGGAATGAGGGCCCCCCATGCCACAGTGTTAACTCAAGGGGTTCACATGGCAGGTCCTAGAAGGTATGTAGTCCACACTCTGCCCTGGCCCTGAACTCTTCTCCTCCAGGGGAGCGAGGCTCCGAGCGAGGCTGCATGCTCAGGTGCTGGGCATATCCCAGGGAAGAAGCGGTAGGGAAGGAGGCGTGTGGAGGAAAGGGGGCTGGGAAGCTGGAGAGAGCAGAGGAATGGGGAGGGACAGATTGATGGGGACAGGTCTAGGGGGAAATAAGGACAGAACGGAGCTGGGGAGACCGAGACGGGCCGCCAGGGTCAGAGGGAAGTCTGAGGAGCAGTGGGGAAAAGGGACAGCGGGGAGCCGGCCCGCAGCAGCCAGGTGGGTGGGGGCCCAGGGCTGGGTGCAAAGCCACGAGTTGTTGCTGAGCGGCTGGCCCTGGTGTCAGCTTCCTTGTCGAGCAGCTGCTCCGAGCCCCCCACCCCCACCCCTGCTCCTAGATGGGGGCGTCTTTGGGTTGCTACCAGGGCAGCTGCTGGAGGAGCAGACAGACGGTGGCCTGGGCTGTGGGGCAGGGGAGGGAAGGAGCGTAGGGAAAGGAGAGAGTTTCGGTGAGAGTTACTAGTGGCAGGTGGGGGGGGCTCCAGTCCTCCCGGCATCTAGGCCTTCAGCTTCCGAGAGGGACAGTCAGAGGAGTGTGGGCCACTGAAAGGCTTCTCCGGGCTGCTTCCCCCACTGGTGCTCAGGTTCCTAAGCAGATGATGGCAGGGGGACAGCGAGAGGAGGAAGGGGAAGCCTCGCTTTTGGCTAGCAGGCAGGCCAGGCCCGCAGGGGGGGGCGGCACTTAAGGATTTAGCCCCCCCATGATTGTTCCCTCCTCTGCCTGGACCTGGGGGGGAAGGGGAGCTTCTGGGGTGAGTTGAGGACACGGTGCTCCATCCCTCCTCCTCTGCATGGTTCCCAGGAATCCCTCCCTGGAGCTGGGACCTGAGGAGGGGGCTCAGACAATGGAGGCCACGTCCACAGACACCTCCCTGTGGCCCAGCACCCACCTTCTTGGGCCAGAGTCTGACTCAGCATCTGCCAAGCCTTTTGGTGCTCTCTGCCTTCTCCCTGCCACCACCTGCAGGACTGACCGGGGCACCGAAAGGAGCAGGAATGCCCAAACATGGAGAGGGGGAGAAGACTGGAGGGGTCCAGGCTTCAGGGGAGCTGCGAGCAGGACTGAGGCCAGGGGGCAGGCTTTACAGGACGCTGCTGCCAGCGGGGGCCCTTTAAGGTGACCCCTCCCACCTCCCCCAACTTCCCAGTGGGGAAGCTGGGACCTGCAGGACCTGCAGAAGGCTGGCCACCAGCGAGGCTGAGGGTGTGGACTGGGATGGAGGAAGGCACTGGTTCTCTTGGATCCCTCCCCGGGGGTCTCCAAGCCCACAGCTGGAAGGTGTTCCTCCCCTCCTAGGAGGGCTGAAGCTGGGAACAGAAGCTTGGTTCTGAAGGACAGGGACACAGGGCCTGGCTGGACCTGACGGGTCCCAAACTTCAGCTCAACCATCCTTAAAGAGAGGCTTAGAAGGAAACAGTCTCTTAGGCTTCTCTGGCCAAGACATGCAAATCTTGGGGTGGGGGGTGCTCCTCGGCCCCCTCCCCCCCACCTTCAGAAGGCAAGTCCCTGAAGCTGGCAGGGTTTGGGAGGAAGGGGAGCCTCACAGCACCAGTTGCTGCTAGATTAGGAGGAGATCAGGTCCTGCTTACCCCGGGGCGCCACAGCCTTCACTCACCACCGCCTTTTCCAGAACACAGCACCCAGCTCCCCAAACCATCCCCTCCTTTGCAAGGCCAATTCTATCCCCAGTCTCCTGAGATCATGGTTTGAGGGAGCCCCAGGGATTAGACAACACTGGGAGAGCCAGCCGGCTTCCCGAGCTCGCCCCCAGCCTGGGTGGCCTGTGAGCCCAGCTGTCTCCTGTCCGTCTCCCAACAGGACGCAGGGCCCAGAATAGCAAGGTCATAAGCGTGGCTAGGGCCTCCTGGAGGTGGGGACGGTGGCTGAGGGGCTTGAGAATATAGGCGCCACGCTGCACTGGGAGGAAGCTGAGAGGCGGCAGTGGGTGGAGGTTAGAAAGGGGGAGGTCAAGGGAGAAGGGCCCCTTTAGAACCCGGCCCCTCCTTGTGGGCACCCACCACCCGTAGAGCTGGGAAACCCAAGGGTGCCCCCCGTTGGAAGAAGGCGCGGCTGCAGGTCAGTTCAGAGAGCAGAGCCGGGGCTGAAGGGGGGGGGGGTGTGCCTCAAGGAGGGAGAGATGTTGCAAACTCATTCCCACGGGGCTGGGAAGGTCATGTGAGTGCAGTGGGCCAGTGGGGATGGAGCAGATGTGGAGTGTGGAAGGCGGAGCTCGTGAGGCTGGATCTCTGGATTTTCAGGAGAAGCCGGTCAGCTGAACTTCTATGTGAAATCCCAGTGGAAACACTATCCAGGCCAAGCAAATTATGTGTGCAGCGCCAACCCAGATAAAACTTCCCACTTGACAGATGAGGACAACTGAGGCCTAGAGAGACGAACACCTTGCTGAGGCCAAACAGCAAAGCAGAGGCAAAGCCAGGCCCGGAAGCCAGCATCCTCTGTTCTCTACCGTCCAGCTTCCCAGCTTGGCCCCAAGAAGGGGGGCAGCCAGACTGCCCTAGGGCCCCTCTGCAGTCGGGCTCTGTGGCCGCCGCATTCAATCTCTCCCAGTACAGCCGCTGCGCCCCAGCCCTGGCCCCACAGTCTCTCTGCCTGTTTTGTGCCTGAAGTAGGAAGCCTTCACTGAAGAATTCTGAGCAGGAAGGGGCCTCCGACGTGGTCCGTCCTGCTGCTCATGCTCGGTCCCATTAAGAGAACTTGGCCGAAGACCCTGGGAAGCGCTGTTCGTTGGGCTCCGCACTCGCCGCTGCGCCAATAGCACAGCCCGCAGGAGAGCCGGAGCTGAGAGCACAGCCCTGGAGGGCAACCGCGACTTGACCTGACACAGCCTTCCAGCCTCTCCGCTCCCAAGGGGGCAACACTGAGCGGGCTGCCTTCCTGACCCACCTGTCCCGGCCCCCACGGCAGACACGCCAAGACACGCCACAGCCCAGCCCAGCCGTCCGATGGAACTGAGATAAACCCTTTTATTTATTTATGCTTCTCCATTTTGTTTAAAACAACAACAACAACCACCTTAAAGTAACTGACAGCCCTTCCCCCTCACCCTGCTTCGGGCTGGGGGTGGTTAGTGGGGAAATGGCCCCCAGGGGTGGGGCTGACCGTAAGAGCCCCTCAGGGAGGTAACGGAGCCCAGATCCCCTGCCCAGGGGATGGGGCACCTGTAGTGTATGGACTGGGGAGTGAACAGGGCTCTCGAACCTCTTCTTGTACCAACGCGGATGCCCTTGGCCGTCAAGGGTCAGGAAGCACGTGGGGAGGGGATTCCTACCGCTGCTCTGCGTCCCCACCAGGCACGATGTCACCAGCTAAGCGCTGGGGGCCAGAGGGGCGGAGGACCAGCGGGGCAGGCTCACACGAAGGAGTACTGGTTACGAACGGCTCGGGGATGGGCCCCTTCGTCTCCGCCGACCCCTAGTGGCGACTGCTGGAGCTGCACCGTCGGGGCGGCCCCGGGGTCCCCACCAGAGCCAGCGCCGCCCTCGGCCGCGGTGCCTGGTGCTACGGCCTCTTCCAATTCAACCACGGGGACCAGCTCGACCACGGGGACCAGCTCTTCCTGGACCCCTCCACTGCCCGCTTTCTCTTTCTCTTGCCTCTCTTTGGCTGCTGTGGCTGCTGCTGCCGCCACTTCTGGCGCCCCCGACGCCTCTTCTGCCCCAGGATGTGGGGGATCTGTCCATGGAGGGGGTTCAGGGGGCTGGGGTGGGTCATGGGAGGTGTTCGGTTCTGGAGACAGGAATGGTAAGAAGACAGGCTGTGGAGGGGGCCAGCTCTTGCGACTGGCCTCCCCTGCACTTGTTCCCCCGGGAGCCATGTGCTATCTCCCCCACATCCCGTCTCCTGAGCAACCCCCCGTCCATGGAAGATGGATCATGGGCGGCGGTGAGAGGAGCACACTTACACACAGTCACTCGCTCCGGAGGGCATGAGGGTGGAGGAGGCATCGGGGTAGCATCGGTCTCCCTCGCACACCCCTGCATGGCTCCCGGCCTGCTCCCGGCCTGGGGGGGGGGGGGGGCAACGTGGGGACAGGTGGGACGTTGGGGTGGGGAAAAGGGAGAGATCAGACAGGGACATCAGACGTCAAGGGAGGAGGGGGGCGGGGGATCAAACCAAGCACCCCAAGAAGGACAGGCCCGAGGCAAGACTGCAACCAAGGGCAAAGACGAGGCCGAGGAAGATGAATCCAGGAGACACACGAGTGATGGAACACAGGGTCCGATGGAATGGCGATGCACCAACCCAACTTCCTCCCGGCTCCGGCTCGGAGCCGCTGCCTCCCTACGTGCTCAGTGTCCTGCCTCCCCTTGGAAAGCCCCACCCCCAGGGGCCTCCACTGCCCTGCTCTCCCTTGCGAGGCTTCTCCTCCTCACAGCCCCCCGCCCCG
The DNA here is from genome assembly GCF_030435805.1 of Mustela lutreola. Taxonomy (NCBI): domain Eukaryota; kingdom Metazoa; phylum Chordata; class Mammalia; order Carnivora; family Mustelidae; genus Mustela; species Mustela lutreola. The sequence goes on along the minus strand of NC_081306.1, from coordinate 1,578,782 downwards.
TCTTTCTGGCACACACACCTCCTCACTTCTTGGGTGCACGGGCACCTCCTCCCCTGCAGACCTGCTCTGCTCACCCTGCTGCCGCTGGGAGGACACGACATAGCTGACAAGAACAACGTCACTGGAGCCTCCAGACTCCAGAGGGATGGGGTGCACCCGGAAATGCTCGAGCATATCGAAAATGGACTGGAACCACAAGTGCTGGACCCGGCACTGACCCTCCTCGTTCAGCGACAGGCGCAGGTGCTGAGGGCAGGGCGAGCAAGGTGAAGCAGGAGCCCGCGCCCCTGCCCCTACCAGAAGCCTCCTCCCCGGGACGGCCCCGCGCCCCCCGCCCCACTCGCAAGCTCTGGGCATGGAGCACAGCCTTTCCCTCACTCACCTTGGCCTTGCCCTGGAAGTTGAAGGTGAGGACGTACTCGCCCCTCCTCGTCTCACTCTGCCGCACCAGGAACACCCCGTGGGAGCCAGCACCGCCCGCCAGCACTAGCTGCGCGGCCTTGAGTCGAGAGAGCATCCCGTGGAACCAAGGGTGCCCTGAGAGGGGCTGGTCCCCTTCTCCTCCCTCTGACTCCCCCTGGAACAGGAATGATCCTTCAGGGAGGAGAGAGGGAGGGAAACCGGGGTGTCAGGGAGGCCTCCCCCGTCCTGGGAGAGAAGCAGCCTTGCTTTCCCGCCAGCTGTCACTTCCGCTCCCCTGGGTCCGGTCCCTCAGGATCCTGAGACCAGAGTTTCGGGAAGGCGGGCCCCTGGGCCTGGAGGCAGACGCGGGCGCTCACCTCTGGTACCTGCGGCCGTTTCCGGAGTGTCCAGGGGCGGGTAGGGGGCTGAGAGGGGGTGAACGGTGCCCGCAGGGGGCCCCTCTTCAATGGGGATGCGGGGGGGCAACTCTGGGGGAAGCAGTTCCATGGAGTCAAAGTGGGAGGCGGCAATGGAGGCGGAGCTGGGGGAGATGGACGCTGAGGGCCGGTCTGCAAGGCCCCCATAGGCCCCTGGAACAAAGGGGGGGGAGGGCAGAGTTGAGAACCGGAGACACTACCCTGCGTGCTGGCAGTCAGCGAGCCGAGGCGCCGGCCCCCTTCCTCGGCCAGGGGCCCATCGCTCCGACCCACGACCCTGGACAGGCTCCAGGCACTGAGGGGCTGTGGAGTGATGAGGTCACCCCGGGCTCCGAATGGGCCCCTGTTCTTTCTGAATCAGCTGAAGTGACAGCAACTGTTGCAGGGCGTGCGGACGATCCCTCAAGGACTCGTGTATTAAGAAGCATCCTTTTTCGGCTTACAGGACAAAACCCCCAACGCTCAAAGGCATCAAAGACCCTCCTCCTACTAATTGGCCCAATCCAACCACCCCGAGCACCTCGATTGGTCTGTAGTCCCAGAGCCTCCACACGGGCCTGATGGTCCGGTCCTGCCCTCCCACAGCTCCAGGGCTCTCCCCACCTCGCTTCCTCCAAGCCCTGTTCTTTTCTCTCGCCTCCCCTGGGTGAAGCCTGTCTGTCCCACCTTCCCCGATGCTCCTCCTCCTCTGAGCTCCCAAGGCGCTTCCTGCTTGTGCTGCTCAGAGGACCCCAGGCACAGGCTCTCCGCTGCGGAGTCCTGCTTTTCAGAGGGAGTGAGAGCTTCTCAACTCAACTAGACCGGGAGCCCTCAGAGAGGGCAAGAAGTGCGTCTTGGGTGGCTCTGGGTTCCTCCGTCCTGCCCCAGAACCTAGCACAGGCTCGGGAATGCACTCGGGCATTCCCAAATGTCTACTGTGTGGCAGGCCTGAGCCCACAAGAATGGCGTAGCTACACGTGGGGTGCAGAGAGCAAAGGGGGGGTGGGGAGCGAGTGGCCCAGTGCTGGTCTTGGTCAGGGGCCGCTGGAAAGCCACTGACCCTCCTTGGTCTTAGCTGCCTGTGGGGCCTGGAAACGAGGGGATGGAGCCCATGGCCGGTGAGGTCCACCCCGGCTCCAAGATCCTTCAGTCCGCGTGTTTACTCGGTGAGTACGGCCAGGGGGCCACGCACCAAGAAACCGAAACTAGAACAGAGGAGCCGGACAAACGGGTACTGGCGTCTGGAAGGTGAGCGGGGCCGGGTGGACGCAGGTCCCTGGAGTGCTGGGTGGGACTGGGCCTGCACACGTTAGGCCGAGAAGTGAAGAGTCAAAAACATCTAATAGTGGGCGCCTGGGTGGCTCAGTGGGTTAAAGCCTCTGCCTTCGGCTCAGGTCATGATCTCGGGGTCCTGGGATCGAGCCCCGCATCGGGCTCTCTGCTCAGCGGGGAGCCTGCTTCCCTTCCTCTCTCTCTGCCTGTCTCTGTGCCTGCTTGTGATCTCTCTCTGTCAAATAAATAAATAAAAATGTTTTTAAAAAAGAAAAAAAAATTTAAAAAAAAAAAAACCCAACCATCTAATAGCATCAACATACGTACAGAGACGCAGAGTAAAAGCAAAACAAAGGTGTGAACGAAGTGTTCCAGAAGCCTGGGGAAGAGCCGTTCTCTCCCGCCAGCATGGAGATCTGCCCGGGGCTTGCGGAAGAGGAGGAGAGGCCGGGCACGGAAGGCCGGGCGGGCATTGGCGTGGGGCTCGCGCCAGGTGGGGACGGGGATGGTTCTGAGCCGCCGACTGTGGCGTGGCACGGCGGGAAGGGGTGGGCAGCTGAAGGGCAGGAATGGGGGCGCGGTCGCAGTCGGGAGAGAGGGCCTGAGCCTGGCGGGGGGGCTCTGAGGTCCACAGCCCTGCAGAGTTCCATCCTTACCCTGTGACAGGCGGTCATTGCTCTCGCTGGCTCCCAGCAGCAGATCCTGGCTGGGCAGACTCTCTGAGTGATTCAGGCAGGGCAGCTCCAGGCTGTCCGTGTTCTCCCTTGTAAGGAATGAGGTCCCAGGGGCCAGGGGGAGGGTCATGGGGCGGGGACTGGTGGCAGGGCAGGGTCTGTAGAGGGGCGGGGGAGGGGGGGGGGGAGCGGTGAGGAAACTCAGCAGGTGAACAGCCCAGGGCTGCTCCCCAGCCCCTCCTGGTCCCCTCGGTGACAGCAGGCAGGTTCCTCACCCCGGACTCAGGCATTCCTGGATGTCAGACACCCAGGCCTTCACGTGTAAAGCATCGGCTGTCTCCAGGATGTATTCTGAGGGGCCTTCCACCTACGAGGCCAAGAGGAAGCCCGCAGGCCACGTCCAGGTCCAGAGGCCGGAAGCCACCCCTGATGAGAACAAGAAGATCCTCCCCCTCTTCCCTCCTCCCAGGGAAGCTACAGCCCCAGGGACACACTCTCAAGGCAGTGGACCCACAGGCACCTCCTCCTGTGAGGTCCCTGGCTTCCACGCACTCCAGGAGCTCCCTCCCCAGCGCGAGCGCTCCCGGGGGGCAGAGCCCAGAGCCCCTACCTTAACCACAAACGTGTTCTCCCGGTCAGGCATCTCCAGGGCCGTGGTTGTCCGCACGTCCGTGATGGTAGAGCAGGGGATGCTGAGCCGAGGCCGAGACGCCTGGGTGGGCCACGAGAACAAGATCCAAAGGCTGGTGAGCAGGGGGGCCTGTCCATTCCCTCCGGAGACGCCGCGCCTTCCCTTCTGTGCCCGAGGGAGTCGGACCAAGGGTCTCAAGGCTACTCTGTCAATCCCCCCCGAGTCAGGAGCTAGCTCCACACACCCAGGTGAGCGCGGACGCAGAACTAAACCCATCCCCACCAGAGCGAGCCAAGCTAAGCCCGGGGGCTGTTCCACGCGGGTGGCTCGGTCGCCCGCTCCCAGTCCCCCACCCTCCGGGGGGCTCACCTTGGGCGGCACAAAGAACTCCAGGCGACTTCCTCCTCCTCCTTCTCCTTCACTGCGGAGCAGCAAGCGACACTTCTGCCACTGAGGCTGCCCTCCTCCCCCTGAGGTCGGCCCAGCTGCCCCTCCTCCCCGGCCTACTCCAGCTGGGTCGGGGGCTGCCTCTTCAGCCCCCATGAAATTCAGCAGCTCTTCCCTCTGCACGGTCCCTGCTCCGTCTTTCAAGGCCCCCCCGCCCCGACTGAGTCTCAGCCGCTCGAACCGGTGAGTCCATCGGTCCCCAGGGGATGTTCCGTCACTAACCAGTCCCCTGCCAACGGTCCCGGCCCCCCCAGAGGAGTTGGAGTTGCTGTTTCCACCCAGGACCGGGGGGCCCGATGAGGTCTCGAGGGTCCCCGCTGGGGAGGGAGGGTCCACGGCCCCCCGCCACTGCAGGATGCCACGGACTGAGCCGCGGACGGAGCGACCCACTGAGCGGAGGGAGAAGCGTTTCTTGAGCTTCGGCTTCGAGGAGGTCGTCGAAGAGGAAGAGACCGAGGAAGGGAGGGGGCCGGCCAGGTCCTCGGATGATCGAGAAGGGCCCAACACAGCCAGGGGCCCACCCACCCTGCAGCTCTCAAGGGACAGGTCCTGTGGCGGGATGTCCACACCAGGACTCAGGGGCGCCAGGATGGGTGGCGAGAGGGAGCCGGAGGCCCGGGCCACCTCGGCTTCAAAGTGCTGCAGGAAGAGCTCAGCAAACCGGCGGGAGAAGGCGGCCTCGGCCCCCGGCCCCGCATACTGAGGGTGGGAGGCCAGGTAGAGGCGAAAGCGGCGGGCAAAATCCAGGGCGGCGGCCCGGGCGTGCGACTCGCAGAACTCCCGCCAACTAGGAGGAGGGGGAGGGGGCAGCGGGGGAGGAGAGGGGGAGGCCCCATCCTCCGGGGACGGGGATCCATTCATGATGGCCCCCAGGAGGCGGACCGGGGGAGCCTGTGGGGAGGGGCGACCAGAAGACACGGGGCGAGCGGCAGCAGCTGCGGAAGGAAGAGAGGCACATACACCGCGTCACTGCTGAGGTGGGAGCGGGGCGAGCCCCACCCCCAGCCGACTCCCCACTCTGGTCAGGACGCCTTGGAAAGCCACGGGGAACAGCACACCGCACCCCTTCCCTCTCCCAGATCCTCACGCCCCCCCCTCCACGCCCCAGTCGGCACCTACCCTGCTGCCTGCCCAACCCCACTGCCCCCGGCTCTGGTTCCAGGAGTGACAGACCGCCGGCCGTGGAGCACCTTCCTCTAAAAAGGAGCCTTTATCGCGCACGCCACCTCCCTTCTCGAAAACAGGTCCTTCAAGCTCTATCACATGCTTCCCATGTGCTGTTCTTACCTTTCCCTGCAACAGGCTTTAATAAGCTTGACAACAGAGGAGGAAGCCGAAGCCCAGAACTGGACTCCGAGCCTACGGTTTTGCCCACTGCATAGCGCTCGTCCCCGGGGCCTGGCTGCCCCGGCCTCCGGCACAGCCCCTCCCTGCCCCAGCGCTCGGGGGAGGTAGGCCTGTAGTGCTTACAGACCCTGCCTCACGGGTCCTGAGGTCCAGCTCTGAGGAGGGAGGCTCCTCAGGATGCGTGAGGGATTGAAACCGCACTCGTCCTGAAGGCAGACCCCAGGGCCCAGCACCCCTACACTGTACCGTCACAGTGGACAGAGCCTCGAGATGGCCACCGTCCGATTCTTTGGGGACCCTTCAGCCTGGGGCCCAGAGGCAGGAGCACCAGGCAGGGAAAGGCTATGGGCTGGGTCAGAGCAAGACTCCGTCGGCCACAAAATAAATAAGACATAACAGGGAGCTTTTCCACTTCCTCTTCTTTCACTGGGGAGTGTGCCCTAAAGGCTGGTTAGCCTGATGGTTAAGGCTATGGGCTCTGGAGTCAGACTTGGGATGAAATCCCTGCTCTGCCACCTATTAGCTGGGTGGCCCGGAGCAGACTGGATGTCCTCTCTGAAGTGCAGATTTGTCGCTGTCAAGCGGAGCTAATGATCCCTCACCCCTAGAGTCACTGGGGGAATCAAATGGAACATGTCAGGGCTCGACACAAAGTAAGCACACAATGGACCACCGCCGTTAATACTATCTTTCTGGGTTCCGAGTCTTCCGGGAGAGCAGTGAAAGCAGAGGAGGCTTCCCAAGAGCTTACAATTAGCAAGTGGCAGAGCTGGGCGGGACATTTACCACCCATGGCTCTTTTGTTAGGGTTCCTCCCCCATAGTATACTGGAAGATGACTGGGACCCGGACTGGGGGGCGGGGGGCCGGGGGCGAGGGCAGCTCAGGGAAGTCTCCCCCAACCTCAGACCGACGATCAGCGACCCCTGCCCTGCCTCCCTGGCCTAGACCCTACCCATTCAGACGGCTCCCACCGCAGGGACCGTTCCCCACCAACGAGAAGAAGCCAAGAGATGCAAGAGTCATGGAACACAGGGGACCCGAGCCAAGAGGTGCAGACACAGCAGAGACCGATCTCCAGGCAGAGGCCCACCCAGCCCTCTGCACCACAGGCAGACCCAGCCCCCTTCTGGCCCGCTGACCCTGCGGCTCCCGAGCTGGTGACTCAGTTTCTCTCCTGCCAAGCAGGACCCAGACCCGTCTTCCCGGTGCACCTGCCTCCGGGCTCAGATCTGAAATCCCCCGAAGGGCGGGTGGTGGAGGGGGCAGGCTCCGCTCCCGGCTCCGACCCCCCCGGGCCCGGTGGTCCGCGCACTCCGACCCGACCCTCCTCCCCGGACGCGCTCGACCCGCCCAGTCCCCGGGGCCGCAAGCGCCTCGGGAGCAGCCGGGGCCGCGGCGCTCTGCGGGGCCGAGCCCCCTCCTGCCTCTGCCGCCCCCCTACGCCCGCCCCCACCCAGACTCCCGGGCGCCGGGGCCGGGTCGCGAGGAGGGAAGAGGTACTCGACGAGGGGGGTTCCGGTTCCGGTCCCACCTGCATCTCGGTCCCCGCGGTCGGCTCCGGCGGCGGCGGCGGCGCCCGCTCCCTGCCCCTCCCCCCGCCCTCCGCGACGGGCGCGCAGGCCGCGTCTGCGCAGGCGCCGGGACCCCTGTTTCCGTCCCCGCAGGAAGCGACCATAGAGAAGAGCGGCGGGAGGGAAGGGCCCCTCACTCACTTCCGCCCGCCGCCCGGGGCGCGCGAAGCCTCGGGGCGCCCGCCGCCGGGGGCGCTCGGGGGGCTCGGGGGGCTCTGCGGCGGCGCCTCCGAGGGGCCGCAGGGGCCACCGCGGCAAGGGGACCCCCCCCCAGGTGCCCTCCCGGAGACAACCCGGCGAGGAGACGCCCGCTGAGGGGGTCGAGTGCCGACGCCCCCCGTCGTGGGCCCGAGTAGCCCCCCGGGGCCGACACCAGCGAGGGGGAGCCCCTGGGCGGGGCGCGCCGCCGCCTGAGCGCCTGGCCCCGCGGCCGAGGGGTTCGCGGGGCGCCGCCGCCCGCGAGCCGCGCGGGGAACGACGCCCTGACCTTGGGGGGGGGGGCCGCGAAGAGGCGGAGCCTGGACCGGCGACCCTGGCGTGTCTGAGCGACGGGCTGGCGGCCCCGGGGGCTTCGTCCGAGACGGGGAGGGCAGGCGGTCCCGCCGGCCGCGCTGGGGACGTCGGGGCCGGCGGGCGCTCGGAGCCGACCCGTGAAGGCGTCACGGCCGCGTGCGGACGCTGGGGATCGCTGTGGTGTAGACGTCGTGGACACCGTGAGCACGAGGAGGTGCGGACGGCCGGCCGGCCACCCGGCTGCAGCCGCCCGAAGGGGTAGGGGAGCCTGGGCTGAAGCAGTTGGAAAGGAGCGGATCGAGCGCTCTCGGGGACTGGCGAGTGACCAGCGCAGAGCTGTGCGCGGCCTCTGCTTCCCTGCTCCGGCCCCTCCGCGCCCGCGCGTTTGGCGGCACCGGCGGGGAGGCCCGTCTCCGTCTCCGTGGCCAAACGGCTCTCCGGGGCGCCACACCGAGCCCCAGCAGCTTCGAACTCAAGAAGGGACCTGCTGCTGTTCTGAGGCTTCTTGCAGTAAAATGTCCAGAACTGACCCCGGCTGGTTGGCTTCGATCAGATACTCCTCCGGGAACACGACAGACTGGACACGGATAAATGCCCCGACTCGCCCAAGCACGGCGGCTCAGGGCTGAGGCTGCCCGGTGGAGTCGGAAACTTCACTGAGGAGGGCAAGTTGGGGCCCAGGCAGCCGTCCTCCCGCGCTCTCCCCTGTGCTAACCGGCCCGAGATCGCTCTCAGATGGCCCAGTTCGGGGGAAGATCTACATGAAAAAGACTAATTCTGTGGCCCCTTCCCGCCTGCCTGAAGCCCTTACACACCCTTTCTCTGTAGTTTCCACTTTCTGTGATTTCTGCCCAGTTTCTAAGAGAGAGACACAGTGGGGACTAGAGGAAGGCCACAGTCTGGGGTTGATGAGTTAGGTTTGGAAATGCGTCTAAGCTGTCCAATAAAACAGATGTTCTGTGTTGACACGCTCCAGGATGGTAGCTCCTGGGCACTTGAAATGTGCTGGTGGGACTAGGGATTTAAACTTGAATTAATTAAAATAGCCACATGTGGCGAGTGACTACTGTGTTAGAGCAGGGGCGGTCTGTGGACAGCTAGCCGGAGCTGTCCAGCAGAGAGAGCTGCCGTGTGAGCTGCATAAAACAGTTTGGGGATGATCAGAAGTGAGAGTTGAAGCTACTGGTTGAAACCATGGACATGATCGAGATTGTCCAGGCAATTATCTGTAGAAGGAATAGGGCCCAGGACCTAATTCTGGAAAACAATCCACACTTATCAGGTAGGCAGCCAATGAGGAGTAGAAAGTGCTGAGATGACGTCTTGGGTCAGGTTTCCCAGAAGCAGACCTGGAGGTGACGTGTGTGCAAGTGACTTCGTCAAACAGTGCTGCCAGAAGAAATTGGTAAGAGAGTGGGAGAAGCAGGAGAGGGAAGGAGAGAAAACCAAACGAGTGATTCCAGGCAAAGAGAAGTTCAACTTGATCCTACAGGGGAGCCCTAGATGAAAGATGCGTGTCAGATTTGTCCAGAAACAAGGGAGCGGGGCATTCCCTATACCTACAAGCCTTAGCTGTTCACCAAGCGACGCTCCTGGAGATGTCAGTTCATCAAGACAAAGCTTCCTGGAGTGTGAGGGCATCCCCTCGAAACCAGAAAAATAAATCTGGACACGGCATTGGAAGAAGAACCACACCACAAAGACAATGGGGTATGGGAGTACAGAGCATGCGCGTGGGGGCACTTGGTCAGACACCTCACGAGCAAATGATTATAAAGGGACCCGTGGCATTGCCGCTGCCTCCTGTTTTAAAACATCGGTGATGGAGGCTGTGGGGTCGCGAGTGGACGTTCAAAAAAAAAAATTCTTGAGATGTTTTTGGTGCCAAGAAGTGCATTTATTGTTACATGGCGACAAAACTCGGGCAGAAAGAGCCTTAGCTTTGCTGTATGAAGCTGGTGGTTATATGCATCGTGTTCAAAGTGGAGGGGACATGCAGGGAATATTAGATCATAAATGTTTTCTTCGAATTTCTGCCTGTAAAACTACTTTCGCAAGATTCCTCTGGTGCTTATCATTCAGTTGGATGTTAACTATCGGTGACACGTACAGACAGTCATGAGACCCTTTACAGTGTAGCAGCCAGCACGTATTTGATCCTTATCAGAGCTACGCAGGCTTTAGGTCATCTTTCTGGGCTAAAGGTGAATATTTTTCTGCTTCTATCCCTATCAACTAACACTGTTTAGGAACTTTAGTGAGAGTAGCTGTTTAAAGATTTTGTTTATTTGACAGAGACACAGCGAGAGAGGGAACACAAGCAAGGGGAGTGGGAGAGGGAGAAGCAGGCTTCCTGCTGAACAGGGAGCCCGATGCGGGGCTTGATGCCAGGACCCTGGGACCATGACCTGAGCCGAAAGCAGATGCTTAACCAATTGAGCCACCCAGGCGCCCTATGGTGAGAGTGGTTTTAAGGAAGTGGCAGAAGGGGCGCCTGGGTGGCTCAGTGGGTTAAAGCCTCTGCCTTCAGCTCAGGTCATGGTCCTGGAGTCCTGGGATCGAGCCCTGTATCCGGGCTCTCTGCTCAGCGGGGAGCCTGTTTCCCTTCCTCTCTCTCTCTGCCTGCTTGTGATCTCTGTCTGTCAGATAAATAAATAAAATCATTTAAAAAAAAAAAAAAACAAGGAAGTGGTAGAAGCAGAAGCCAAATGGTAGTGGGCTGAGGAATAAATGGAAGGTGATGAAACGGGAGGAGGAGCCAAAGTATTAACGTAAAAGGGAGAGATACTTGCTTCTCAGGAACAGGGTATGTGACAGGATGCTTTTAGCTCTCAGTAATGAAACCCTTCACCCACTCCCAATGTCGGGGAGCTTCAGCGTGAAAAGAGGGGGCGCTTTCTGGCTGACAGAATTGAAAACCCAGAGGTAGAATGACTTCGGGCGTTTGAGCGTGGTCTCGGTCTCTCAGCTCTGCTTTCCAGATTGTCCCCTCACAGGTGGCAAGATGGCTAGCAGCAGCCCCAAGCATACACCCTACTAGCTCCACAGTCGTAGTGGGAAAAGATCATAGCCTTCCCAATGGCTCTGGCAAACACAACAGGACTGAGTCTCATCAGCTCTGCCTGGGTCACCAGGTATAATGAAGAACTTGGTTTTTGTCTCCGCTTCCTGGCGCATAACTTTGAAAGTACTTGGAAGTTACCAAGTGATAGAAGTGCCCTTTAGATCCCACCCAAGTTTTAGCTCATGAGGTCACTAATGGCAAGCCCGTGGATAGCTTCAGGACAAGGGCTGGTCACCAGAAAGACGATCCTGGTGACTAGAGGGTTGCGGTTTTTATTTTACTTTTTATTTATTGACATATAATGTATTATTAGCCCGAGAGGTACAGGTCTGTGAATCGCAGGTCTATACATCTCACAGCACTCACCATAGCACACACCCTCCCCAGTGTCCATCAGCCGCCACCTTGTCCCTCCCCCTATCCCCAGCAACCCTCAGTTTCTTTTGCGAGATTAAGAGTCTCTTACGGTGTGTCTCCCTCCCGATCCCATCTCGTTTCGTTTTTTCCTTCCCTGCCCCCAAACCCCCCACGTTGGCTCTCAAATTCTTCCTATCAGGGAGATCATATGATAATTGTCTTTCTCTGATTGACTTATGCTCAGCATAATACAGAGGGTTGGGATTTTTAAAAAGATTTATGCATGCATGTATGTTAATCTCTACACCTATCACGGGGCTTGAACTCCCAACCCCTGAGACCAAAAGTCACATGTTCTTCTGACTGAGCCAGCCAGGCACCCCCGAGGGTTGGGATTTTGAGCTGCTTGTCCAGGGAGAGGAGGGGGATCCAGAGATTGGGTTCAGTCACGTGGCGATGACGTAATCAGTCACGCCTAAAACACGAAACCGGGTCTCCCAAACCTCACTCTGTCTCTCTTCCTTGAGCTGTTCCTGACTTGTATTCTCGACGCTAACTGTAATCATACGTATAGTGTTCTGCATTCTCTGAGTTGTTCTAGCAAATTCTCACACCTGAGGGGGCTGCGGGGTCACGGGAAACTCCCTGATCTGGAGCAGGTTGGTCAGAACCGAAGATGATGGGGTTCCCCACTTGCACCTCTCCTCTGAAATGGGGGCCGTCTGGGGGGGACTGAGCCCTTAACCTGTGGGGTCTGAGTTAACTTTGGGCCCTCAGTGCCGGAACTGAACTTGAGTACACTAGTACTCGACAGTGTGATCACAGGGGATAGAGTTTGCTGACTGGTGAACCCTGGCTCAGAGGCCAGTCGGAGACCGGGATGGGCGGAGCACAGCAGAGGCAGCTCTTCAGAGGATAACCGGGGTCTCTGACAGAAGGGGAAGTGGTTGCTTGTGGGATTCTACTGGAGGCTCACCGCACTCCATCCCCAAGAGACGGGGATTTCTCCTCTTTTGTCTCCTGGGATGTCAAATCCAGCTTTGGTGCTTTGGTCAGGATCCCCTGCCCCAAATCCAGGGCTGGCACGGGGGGCAGGAGGGGAGGGAAGCAGAGAGGAGACTGGGGTTGTGGTCCAGGACGGGCTGGTGCTGACCTGGCTCGGGCACTACGGTGGGGTTAGTAGCAAGGACAATAGCTGAGGAGACACTGCCAAGGCTGGCTCGTGGGGGAAGAGCGAAGATTGCCCTGGAGCTTCCAGTACGTCCGTTGAGGGGCGTCGAGGACAAAGTCCTGAGCCCGAGTGCCCCAGCTACTAAGTTGCTGACCAGCCTAGTGCTCATGTCAAAGACACCAGACCCCATCCTCTAAAGAGCAGCAAGAAATCCTAGAAAATCATCAAGTTTAACTTCCTCACTCCAATCCCCATTTTATAGATAATAAAGCAGAGACTTCAAAAGTTACGGTGGTTCACCTTTATTTTCAACGTGATTGTGAATACAAAATTTGCTTTCCACTGAAAACATCAGGATACTTAACAAGCCCGACGTATAGGCTCAACTGAGATAATTCAGCACATAATTCCTTCAACCAATACTTCTTCACCGGAGTGTTGGTTAGGCCCTGCTCAGAGTCACAAAAACAAGCTCTTACTGCCATGACCTGGTGAGACCGGGAACAGCAACAACCCCACAAACCAGCCAACAAGCTGGTAAGATAATAAGGTAATTTTAGAAATTTAGGTGCTCTCGGGGCACCTGGGTGGCTCAATGGGTTAAGCCTCTGCCTTCGGCTCAGTTCATGATCTCAGGGTCTCAAAATAGAGCCCCCAGAATAGAGCGAGAGTAGAGCTCTCTGCCCGGCAGGGAGCCTGCTTCCTCCTCTCTCTCTCTGCCTGCCTCTGTCAAATAAATAAAATCTTAAAAAAATTTTTTTAGGTGCTATGAGGAAAACCAAAGAGGACCAGTGAGGAGAGGGTGACGGGGGGCTACTTTAGATAGAAGAGGTGACACTGATATCGGAGGTGGGGCTGAATGATGGGACAAACAGCTCTGGGAAAGGCTACAAGGAAGAACAGGCCAGGGAGAGGGAAGAGCATCTACAAAGATCCTGAGGTAGAAACAACTGGGGGATGTTTGCAGACCACAGTGGCCGCCGTGGTTGGCAGCGAGTAAGAGGAGAATCATACTGGATGAGGTCACAGAGGCGGGCCGCAGGGAGGGGTCTGGATTTTTATAGAACAGCTTTACAAGGTAGAATTCCCCTGCCATACGGGTTGCCCATTTAAAGTAGGAGCTGGGGTTTTATTCTAAGTGTAGTACGGAGTCACGGGAGGGGGGTGTGTGTGTGTGTGCATGTCAATTTCTGATCCAAGCTTAACTAATTAATTACAAATTGAAAGGTAATCTTTATTTTTATTTATCTATTGATTTCACTAATCTCTACACCCAATGAGAACCTCAATTTCACAACCCTAAGATCGAGAGTCACATGCTTGGGGTGCTTGGGTGGCTCTGTTGGTTAAGTGTCTGCCTTTGGCTTAGGTCATGGTCCTAGAGTCCCGGGATCGAGTGAGGACCCTGCTTCTCCCACTCCTGCTCCTTCCTCCCTCCAATCCCCTGGCTCATGCTCTCTCGCTCTCAAATTAATAAAAATTAAAAATCTTAAAAAAAAAAAATTGCATGCTCTACGGACTGAGCCAGCCAGGTGGCCCTCTGATCCACATTTTCAGGGCTGATCTTTTTTTTTTTTTTTTTTTTTTTTTTTTAAAGATTTTATTTATTTATTTGACAGAGATCACAAGTAGGCAGAGAGGCAGGCAGAGAGAGAGAGAGGGAAGCAGGCTCCCTGCTGAGCAGAGAGCCCGATGCGGGGCTCGATCCCAGGACCCTGAGATCATGACCCGAGCCGAAGGCAGCGGCTTAACCCACTGAGCCACCCAGGCGCCCCTTCAGGGCTGATCTTGACTACTGTGTGGGCATGGGTTTGCAGTATTGAGAACAGGAGCTGGGGAGCCCCTGTAGAGGCTGTGAGCTAGCCTAGGTGATAGAAGATCCCACACTGAGCCACAGGGTCAGCAGTGGAGACAGACAAACAATGACATCCAAGACATACTTTGGACAGCAAACCAGCAGGACTGGGTAAGTGGATTAGACACCAGGGTTGAGGGGAGGGAGAAAGGCAGCACTGCTTATTCGGAGGTGGAAGCAGAGCCTGGAAGAGAATGAGGGTCCTGTTTTGGACGTTAGGTCTGTAACACCACTTGGCGGCACCCTTCGATTTGGAAGGCTCATTAGTAGTTCAGGCACAATCATACAGAGCCCGACAGTGGCCCAGGCAGAGGATACAGACATAAAGGAAGTCCAGTCCTGGTCCCACTCAGGCCACTCGGTCTCAGACAAGTGAAACCAAGAAATACGTCTTAGGGTATTCAGTGCCACGGGACAGGTTCTCTTTTAGGAGGTATCTGGATGCAAACAGGCAACCGCGACAGTCTGGCGTAAGGAGTCCAGTCTTCTAAACTCCTCTGTTTTGCCCTCTTCTGGATTTTGGCTTCATCACTGATCAGATATGACAGGCAGAAGCTCCAGGCTTTGCATCCAGACCCAGCCACACCCAGAGTCAGAAGGCAGCCCATCTCTTTGGTGTCTCCTGGAGGGCGAGAGCCCCTTTCCCGGAAGCCCCCAAAGTAGATCACCACTGACCCATCATGGACCCCAAAGAAGTCACACACTCAACCCTAAACAAAGCCCCTGGCAAGGAGACTAGGCCCACAGAAGTAGACGAGGCCTGTCGGGATTTATTCCCGGCACTGGGGAAAGGACCACCTTGAACAAAATCAGGGCCCCGTCCGTAGGAAGATGGAAACATGAGTGTTAAGCAGGAGCTCGCAGACTGCTGGGGGGGACCCATTTCATTTCAACAGCCTCTTTTTAAAGAGTTCCAGATTCTGCACCAAGAACATGTCTTTAACTACAGTCACTCAAAATGCATGTCTGAAAGAGAAAACCCTTTCTCCAAGCAAACGCACAGCCTCCTCGAGTCTGATTGTTTCCCAGTTCCTTCGTGTCCGCCCGCCGGCCCTGCCACCCCACCTGCTAGGTTTCTCCGGCAGCCGGCCTTCCTTTTTCTCCTGGCACTGCCCACAAGTCTCGGCAACTCTGAGCCCACCGTATTGCTACCTCACTAGCGGCCGTGCCAAACTGATGCTCCCACAAGCCACATGCTGGACGTCTGTATTCCCTGTGGCTGAATCCCCGCTAGCACGCCTGCTCTCCCAAAGTTAAAGTTACGCGGCCTCTCTTAGGCTCCTCTGATACCGATACGGACACAGGACGATCTAGGCTTCTCCAGTCAGATGCATTCAAGGGAGGCTTTGAATCTGCCTGACTCTGGGGGCCGGAGGGTTGGGAGGGGGGGGAAGGCCACCTTCTGGAGGCAGAAGCGGCTTCAGTGCCATGAGCAGTAGGTATCGCGGATGAGTCTAAGGCCTGGCCCTTGGTGTTTGGTGGTGGTGGCGGTGGCGGGAACCCCACTTTTCTTCCCACATCAGATCAGTTCCATGGCTTGGGAGCGGTTTCTCTGGCCCATCCCACACTTCTGTAAGCTAATTCAAACCCCTAAACAAATCCTTCTTCTGCGTAAACCAGCCAATGGAAATTCTGTTGTCTGTAAATCAAGACTTCCAACTACTGGGGCGCCTGGGTGGCTCAGTGGGCTAAACCTCTACCTTCAGCTCAGGTCATGATCTCAGGGTCCTGGAATCAAGCCCCGCATCGGGCTTTTTGCTCAGCAGGGAGCCTGCTTCCCCCCCACCCCCTGCCTGCCTGCTTCTCTGCACACTTGTGATCTCTGTCAAATAAATAAAATCTTAAAAAAAAAAAAAAGACTTCGATTACAGACGATACTAGAGTCAACAGCAACAGCTCTACAAAAAATCTTCTCTGTTCGGACTCTTCTGAGAGCTGGGTTTCTTCAACTTCAGTCATTCGTGAACCACCTGCCCCCAAATCTGCCATATGTTGATATTCCCATAATATTATCTACCACATGCCGCTTCTTAAATAGACTTATTTATTAATATTTTTAAGAAGATTTTATTTATTTACTTGAGAGTGCACGAGGGAGACAGCAGAGGCAGGAGGAGCAGCAGAGGGAGAGGGAGAGGGAGAAGCAGGCTCCCCACTGAGCAGGAAGCCTGATGCAGGGCTCCATCTCAGGACCCCGAGATCATGACCCGAGCAGAAGGCTGCTGCTTAACCAACTGAGCCACCCAGGTGCCCCTAAGTTGACTCATTGTCTAATCTCAGTATTTGCCACCCCAGTTTTCTGTTTCAAACAATACACATTCCAATAAATACAGCACGTCTAAAATAGAAAGCATTCGCTCCGTACCACCCGCCAAAAATCTTACATTCTCATAGTGGCCAATAGTGTCTCAGAAGAAATCCCCCGGACTGGAGGACCCGAGGAACAGGATCAAGACAAAGAAAACCTTTAGTTATGGCACAGCCCTTCCTAAGCAGAGATGACCGGCCGGAAGGCCAGGAGGACACACGTCTTAGCAAGTTCTTGCTTTTCTTTGAGCAGTAAATTGGCAGCGCGATGACAGTATCGGGTGGTGGTCAAGTGCACGCTTTTTTCCGAGTTCCGGTGTACTGGGTTCCTCAAGCACCCTGACGCTGTTTTCGCACCTGTGACATGGGAAAGTCCCAGCTCCCGCCACACAGGGCAACACTGGGCCGTGGAATGTGAACCAATAGAAGCATTTGCACCAGGCCCCGTCCATGCTGAGCTCTCGCTTTGTTCCCCAAACTCCTCCGAGCTTGGGAAACCGTGTGAGTCATAAATCAATACGATTTCCCTGTCTGGGCCCAGACCCTCCCGAATCCTCACCGCCAAGGGAAGAATTAGGGAATCTCTCTGAAACCCAAGGCCGTCCGCGGAATCTCCGGAGCTGATGAGCTGGGGAGAGATCAGTCAGGGTTAAATTAAGCAGCTGCTGTTCTCACCCCTGGGTGACAGACGATGGGTGTCAGAGTTACAGGTCAGGTGCTAGCCTCGCACTCCTCATTCGGGCCACACACGGGCCCTGCGCACTCCCCGGGTGCCCCGCCCGGAGCTCGGTGCCGGGGCCCCGGCAGGGACGAGACGGCCTCCGCGGCCCGTGCGGGCGCCGGAAACCGGCCCTGACCCTCGGAGCCTCTGCATCGTCCGCAGAACTGGGTGGCTGGGTGGCTGCGTGCGGCGCCGGGCGAGGGACGGGCGCTTAGTCCGCCGCGAGGGCGGCTCCGGGCTGCACCGCGTCGCCGCGCGTCCCCGCGGGCTGGGAGCCGCGGTGGGTGATTCGGGGTCCCGGGATGCGGCCTCCGTCCCCGCTCACGGCCCCCCGGAGCCGGACGTCCGAGTCTCCCCCGTAAGGTTCCCACGACGGGGCCCGCTTCACCGACCAGGACACAGGCTCCGCGCACAGACGGGTCGCGCTGGCCCGTCTCTCTCAGCCCGGCCGCAGGGGCCCCTCATGCCTCCCGCGGCGGCTCCACGGCCGCCAGACCCGCGCGGGGGGCCGGGGCCGGACCCCACGGACGCCCCCCCGCAGGCCGCGCCGGGGCCGCAGCCTCGGCCTCCCGCAGCCCGCCCGCTCCCTCGGAACCGGGCTTAGCCCTGCCGGCCTCCCGCGCCAGGCGCCGCCCGCACGCGCCGCGCTGGGAACTACAACGCCCATGAGCCTGCGGGGCGCCGCGGCGCGACGGGACGCGCCACGTCACTGCCCCGCGCCGCCGGAGACGGCCGCTTGGCGCCCGTCCGGGTGGAGGGCCCCCGACGTGCCCTGCGGCCCGTCACTTCCGCCGGAAATGACCTCCAGCCGCCCGTGCCCTTTCCTCCTCGCACGCGCGGGCGCCGGGGCCGGGTGCTCGGGGCGCGAGGGCGACCACCATGGCGGCCGCCGCCCTGCTGCGCGCGACGCCCCTCTTGAGCGGTGAGAGGGCGGGGACGGCGGTGGCGGCGCGGGGCCGCGGGGGCGTCGTCGCGGGCGGCCGGCTGGGGCCCGCGCCCTGACTGCAGGCCTCTGCCCGGCAGGTCTCGGGACCCGGCCGGCCCCGCTGCTGCGCGGCCTCTTGCGGCCGCCGAGGGCCCCGGCGCTGCCCGGCCTGTGCCGGGGGCTGGCCGTGGAGGCCAAGAAGACGTACGTGCGCGACAAGCCGCATGTGAACGTGGGCACCATCGGCCACGTGGACCACGGCAAGACCACTCTGACCGCGGCCATCACCAAGAGTAAGCGCGGGGTCGGGCGCGCCGAAGCGGCCGCGGCCGGCGGGGCCTGCGGGCCCGGCCCCGGGGCGGCTGTACGGTGCGGGAGCCCCTTCCCCGGACGCCTGAGCTGGGGAGCCTCCGTGGCCTCTTTCCAGCCTGGGCGCGTGGTCTGGAGCAGGGGCTTTGTCCTCGGCTAGTCGCAGGGCTGGACGGGGAGGCCTCGGGCCCGGGTTCTCCCCGCCCGGCTTGCCTAGTCGCGGGAGGGGCCGGGTGCGGCCCGCCTGCCCCGGGACGCCCTGCGAGGCTGCCCTCCTTCCCCGCAGTTTTGGCAGAGGGAGGGGGAGCCAAGTTTAAGAAATACGAAGAGATCGACAACGCCCCCGAGGAGCGCGCCCGCGGGATCACGATCAACGCGGCCCACGTGGAGTACAGCACCGCGGCCCGCCACTACGCCCACACGGACTGCCCGGGCCATGCAGACTACGTTAAGGTGAGAGACGTGCTGGGACCGGGCGGGGAAATGTTGGGTGTGTGGACAAGTTGGGACACTCCAGGTGCATGCGTTGAGGTCGCGGATGTCGCGAGGAAGGTGGGCCTCAGCGGCGGTGCTGGGCTGGGTGGGTGTGGCGCTGGGGAGGTCCTGAAAGTCTCTGTCTTCTGTCCCCCTCCCCAGAACATGATCACGGGCACCGCGCCCCTCGATGGCTGCATCCTGGTGGTGGCGGCCAATGACGGCCCGATGCCCCAGACCCGAGAGCACCTGTTACTGGCCAAACAGGTACTCGGAGCCCAGGGAGGGTGGAGAGAGGAAGAGCGGGGAGCTGGTCCACGGAGGACACCGCGCCTTCCTCCTGCCATCCGCAGATCGGAGTGGAGCATGTCGTGGTGTACGTGAACAAGGCGGACGCTGTCCAGGACTCCGAGATGGTGGAGCTGGTGGAGCTGGAGATCCGGGAACTGCTCACTGAGTTTGGCTACAAAGGGGAGGAGACCCCGGTCATCGTAGGCTCTGCCCTCTGTGCCCTTGAGGTGAAGGCGGGGTCACGCAGGGGCTGTTACTGGCAGAGGATGGGGCTGGGTGGGCATCCAGGGTTCTGCTCCGAGCCTGGGGAGGGACTCTTAGTAAGAGGAGCAGAATGACAACTTCAGAGTCCTGTCACCTACCCCCGTAGCAACGCGACCCTGAGCTAGGCGTGAAGTCTGTGCAGAAGCTGCTGGATGCCGTGGACACTTACATCCCAGTACCCACGCGAGACCTGGAGAAGCCTTTCCTGCTGCCTGTGGAGTCCGTTTTCTCCATTCCTGGTGAGGCCCGGTTCACGGGCACGCGTCCCCGGCTGTATAGCCCCACCCAGTGTCCCGCACGTACTTCCTGTCCTTTCTTTCCAGGCCGGGGCACGGTGGTGACCGGTACCCTGGAGCGTGGCATTTTGAAGAAGGGAGATGAGTGTGAGTTCCTGGGACACAGCAAGAACATTCGGTCTGTGGTGACAGGTACAGAGAAGACGCTTGGGGACCCAGGGGCCAGCTTCGGGGTGTCCCTTCGCAGATGCTTTGCGCCCTCCTTCTGCACCACCTCCTCCTCCCTGGTCTCGCCTCTTTCCTCCTAGGCATTGAGATGTTCCACAAGAGTCTGGAGAGGGCAGAGGCAGGCGACAACCTTGGAGCCCTGGTCCGAGGCTTGAAGCGAGAGGACCTGAGGCGTGGCCTGGTCATGGCCAAGCCCGGGTCCATCCAGCCGCACCAGAAGGTGGAGGCACAGGTGAGGGCTCCAGGTGACGGGCGGCGCGGAGCCGGACCGTGGCGTGCAGAGGCAGCGTGCCCAGCGGCCACAGCTTGACCCTCGTCGTCTCTCCAGGTTTACATCCTCAGCAAGGAGGAGGGCGGCCGCCACAAGCCTTTTGTGTCC
Source organism: Mustela lutreola (assembly GCF_030435805.1). Classification (NCBI taxonomy): domain Eukaryota; kingdom Metazoa; phylum Chordata; class Mammalia; order Carnivora; family Mustelidae; genus Mustela; species Mustela lutreola. The sequence continues at coordinate 1,558,926 of NC_081306.1, read as the reverse complement.
CACTTCATGCCGGTCATGTTCTCCCTGACCTGGGACATGGCCTGTCGGGTCATCCTGCCGCCAGGGAAGGTAATGCTGGGCACAGGAAACGTGAGGGGGTGGAGGAGACTGTCTGTTCGGTGCCCGGTGTACGTGAAGCTAGTGGCGGAAAGGTCTGGCCGGGTGGGTTTGGGGGAGGGAGTCTCCACCTAGTATTCCCGGGGCTGGAGTAGGGAACAAACAACCGGTTAGTGTTCACCCACAGAAAGCTCTCCCAGAAGAGGAGTCTCCCAGTTGAGAGTTCCATCGAACACGGTGGCTCAGGAAGTTTTGTGACTAAGAAAACTGCATGACCCATGGGTTCCTTGACTTAGTTTTCAAGAGTGAGCATTAGGAGTGCCCGTCACAAGGTCTTTCCTGTCTTCACGTAGGCTGGGCATCTGTCCGGCAGCTGGGGTCTCCAGAAAGCATCTCCCTGTTGCGTTTCAGTGTAGTGCACGTTCATCCCTTAACTTGGAACCTTGGTAGGCGGCGAACAGGTGGACGGCTGCCCTGAGGGCCGTGCATGAACCCTCTCTTTGCCCCCGCCAGGAGCTTGCCATGCCCGGGGAGGACCTGAAGGTCAGCCTTATCTTGCGGCAGCCCATGATCTTAGAAAAAGGCCAGCGTTTCACCCTGCGCGATGGCAACCGGACCATTGGCACCGGCCTGGTCACCGAGACGCCGGCGATGACCGAGGAGGACAAGAACCTGAAGTGGAGTTGAGTCTGGACTCGACTCAGACTCTGTAATTGAAGGCTGCACCGGCCGGCGTTGTCGCCTGCTACTGCTGCTGCCCCCTCCCCAGGGCGTGGGCTGCAGCCCAGCCGCGCGCTAGACTGACCCTTCCCCTGGTCAGGAGGGGCCCCGGGGCCTGCTGGGTGAGGTAGGTCAATAAACCGTTCTGTGAATAGTGAGGGACGTTGTGTCATGTGTCTTTTGTCTAAGCTGGAGAGGATGCGGGTAGAACCATGGAGCACCGGACGCATCCCTGTTTCTCTGTAAGAGCGTTTGGAAAAGCTCCGGTCTTACAGAGGTCAGCACTGCTGTGACAACTTGAGGAAAGCTGGTCTAGCGAAGTCGGTGTGGCTGCCTCACGAAACACTGGTTGGACCGTTGGCTGTCCTGGGGGGAAACCTGGGGACTCCTCCCTCAGAGCAAGCATGGTTCCGCTGCGACGTCAAACCCCCATCCTGTCCTCAGTGGTTTGGAAGCCCGTTCATGCCCACCTGCCCTTGTCTTAGGCTCCAGGATACCGGAACTGTGTCTCCCCTCTAGAACCAGCAGCCAACACTTTGTGAGGACCCTGGTTTTAAGAAGTCCGTTTCTGGGCTCCACGGTGATTCCAAACACGAGAGCGAGAAGTTGCAAACCGAAGTGTGCATTTTAAACGCATCCTGAGATTTAAAATTAAGGACTGTGTCAGATGTGTAGGGAGTAAAATGCTGAAGAGGGGTTTTAAAAACTTGAACTTGACTGGCCAGGACGCTGACCCCAAACAAAAAATGGTGAACTTTTAGCAGGGATGAACAAGCACCCCTTTCAACCTCGCTTCCTAATAAATGAGCACACTCAGCCCCGACCAGCCATCCGGAGCGGGGAGGCTCTTGGGCCTGACCCGAGAGCTGTTCTGAGTCGGTCCAATCTGTGGCTTCAGAGCAGAGGCAGAGAAGTGGGCTCAAGACAGGGACAGAAGAGCTTCACAAAGAACTGTCCAGCAATAAGGCAGTTTTGCTTTTACTCTCCTTAGTGTCTGAGGCGAGGCCAGGTTTTGAGAGATTCCTAAGACCCTCTCCTGAGCCTCAGGACCAGGTCTCAGGAGACCGGTCTCCACCTGCACCGCACACATCCCGAGCCCAGCTGGCTTCCCCGCGGCTGCTTTCTCCATCTCTGCCCCCCGGATCCAACTGCCCCCCTCCAGGAGAGCTCCACAACCCAGCACGCCTGTTCCCGGTTACCAGTGCAGAAGCTGCCCCCGCCACCTCAGCATCCCCACCCATTACCACGTCTTAGACCCTCACCCCTGGAGCTCTTCGCAAGTCTGTGTGACCTCACTTCTCCTGCCCTGCTGTCTACCCATTTCCGCTGGCTTTGGTCCCAGCTGAGGTCCCAGCTGAAACACCCCCACCTAACCCGAGAACCAGCCCCATCCCCTGGATGCCCTAAGGGGGAAATGACCTTCACTCAGGAAATGCAGTAAAAACTGCAACCGGTTTCCTTGGAAATAACCAGACGCTTCTGCGATGTGTTGTTTTACGTCCCACACGTGGTACTTTGTGCCACTTAGCCCCTGGTGCAGCTCTTGCTCCCCTAAGCGAGGCTCAGCCCAGAGGTCTCCCCTCTGCTAGTGGCTTAGTCTGCAGCGCCCACCGGCACACACTGGTGTGTGCAGGCCTTTGTTTCCGGGGCCAAAACCACTCAGCAGCTTCCTGGTGCAGGGAGGTAGAAGACACTCATGAAGTACTCACACGAGCAATAAAAACCTGAAACTGCACCTGAAGGCGAGACCGGCAGCAAGGCGAGCGCGAAGTCCCCGGGACGCTGGGGGCGTGTGGCAGTGGCTGAGGCAGTGACCGGCACAAGCACCCTCGGGTTGACCGCCGCGCTTCCCTGCTGTCGGGGCCGACCCAGGCCTCCCAACACCGGACAGCTACCGTCTTACTCGGTTCTCCAGGGGAAACCAGAGTCAGGTTAAGTTAGTTTAAAATTTTATTTTTTTTAACTTTTTTTTTTTTTAATATTTTTTATGTAATAAAAAGTAAAAGTCCTTGTCCAACCATCCTTGTGGGGCATCTGTCTGTCTGTCTCTCACGCAGGTCACTCAAGTTAATGGGGAAGAAAGAAACAGGGGGCCCAAGTCTGAGGTTATAAATAATAGAAAATAAAAGATCTTCCATCTCCAGCGGGGGATAGACCAGGACGGGCAGGCAAGATGGGGCGGGGAGGGGCAGGGGCAGAGCAGGAACCCCCCCACCCCCGATGGACCCCGGCCCTGCCCACTCCGAGGCCCCTCCCCTTCAAGGTGCTTGGCAGGAGTTCCCCAGCTCCCCCGGGGGAAAGGGGGTTGGGGGGGGTGGGGCTGGGACTGGTCCGAGCTGCTGGGGGAAGAGACATAGGTCACTCTTCCCTCCACTCATGGAGGTCTCAGGTCGCGGCCAGGACAATCTTCAGTTCCCCGGGGGTTGGAAGGGGAGCTGCTGGGAGGGATGAGATTGAACTGGTTGGAGGGGAAAGAGAAGAGAGCAGGAGCGTTAGAACCCAAGCAGCTGTCCCTCCATCCAGTGCCGTCCAGTCTGGGGTGTGGGGGAGCGTCTGGGTAGGAGCGGCCTCCGCAAGGTGTCTCATGGGGCTGTCAGAAGCACAGATCAAGCGCTGTTTCCCAGTGAGCCGGAGCCCTTACTCGTGCGCCCAGCTCAGCCCCCCACGCCCCAGCCTGGCCCTGTCTGCTGCGCTGACCTTACCTCGGCTAAGTCAGGAGACAGTCGGGGTCACTGAGAGCTGGGGAGGCAGTGGGGAGGGGGGCTGCTGGATCACAACTGAGCGAGGACGGAGGGAAGCAAAGGACAGAGCCGGGAGCAAGCCCCCCGCGGCGGCGGCTGTGGCTTCTGCCCGCCCTACACACTTCACAGACAGGTGCGCGTCGGCGGGCGCCCTGTGGGCCGGCCCTGCCTCCACGACCCTCACTCCCCTCCCAGAACCCGAGCATCCTGCCCCACCGGCAGCCCGTCGGCTCGTCCATGCCACATTCCCCCAGCTAACGAGAACTCACGAATCCTGTCATCGGCTCCTCCTGGAAATCCAGGCGCCTGGCCGGGCTGCTCACCTTGGGGGTGTCCGATGTAGGGGTAGGGTGAGGGTGTGGAAGCTGAGAGTGCAGGCACCCCACTCTGGGGCACCGCGCCTTGGGGGGGGCCCCCATGGCTCTGGGGTGGGTGCAGCAGCATCACCTGGGGCGGGTGGGGAGCCCCAGGGTGAGGGGGCGGGGCTGCTGTGATTCCAGTTTGGACATGGGCCTGCGACGAACAAAAGACAACCGTGAGCACCCCAGAAGCTAGACGTGGGCTCCGAGAATCCCGGTGTTAGGAGCACTCAGGAAGGAGCACCAAGGAGTCAGAAAACAGGACAGCCCCAGGAAGCAGGTCCCTCGGGTTCTTACCTGGGTAACGTGGGCCATGTTGGTGAAGCCGTGGGGCAGCTGCTGGTGGGCATGGATGGCATACACAGCGGCTGGCTGGGGGAAGCTGCTCTGAGGGGACTGGGCAGAAGGTCCCGGTGGCAGAGAAGGCGGCGTGCCTGTCAGGGCCCCTGGGTGGTACAGATTCTGCTGTGGCTGTCCACTGCCCAGGTGTGGGGCCTGCCCCGCCTGGTGCTGTCAGGGGGAGAGGAAGGGTAAGTGCCACCCCAGTCCTCAGGGACCAGGCCTACCACCCACTGAGCCCGGTCCTCTCCCACTGGGGAACGACCCAACTCTATCCCCCTCTTGCAGCCACCCGTTCCTGCCCCGACCGCTCAGCTCTCCCGTGGCAGGCACCTGGACGGGACTGGGGGCCGCATGCTGCGACTGCGGCTGGCTCCCAGTAGGCGTGGTGGCCGGCTGCGGCTGGTGGGCATGGAGCTGCGTGGCGTGGTGTGGATAGGACTGGTGAACAGTGGCTAGAGCGGGAAAGAGGGACAATCAGTGCTAAGCACACCAGACGGGGCTAAGGAGCAAGGTCTGAGGAGGATGACACAGAACTCACCATAGAGGGCTTGGGCGGTGGGCTGCTCTGCAGAAGGGTACTGAGGGGTGGAGGACGACACGATGGCCTGGGGATGGCTCCCCGACGTCAGCATGCGTGGGTTGCTCTGGAGCATGGGGGCAAACACCGGCTGGGGGGGCAAGGAGAGAGGCGGTCGGACGGCCTGCCGCCTGAGGACCCGTGCACAGCACTACGCTGTCCTTGTCACAGTCCCCCGGTCGCCCGCTCACGACCACCCCAGCCAGCAGATGCCATGGGATCTCTGCTTCAGAGGACAGCGGTGCCTTGCTACAGGTCCTACCAGAGCCAGCACAGACGCCGGAGTCTGGGTGATGAACACAGGGGACCCTCCACTCTGTCCTCCAGCCCCCAACACCAGCCTCCGCCTCAGGTACCTGCGAGGGGTAGTGGGCCATGGGCTGCATCATGGCGGGCTGGCCGGGGAACTGCTGCGGCGTGTAAGGGATGTAGGAGGAGTACGGCGTGGCAGCCACCAGGGGCGGGCCGGCGGCGGCAGCGGCCTGCATCATCGGAGGGGCTGAGGCTGGCTGGTGTTGGTCCGAGCGCTGGGGGGGCAGGGAGCCTGGCGTGTGAGGGGAAAAGGACCGAGCTCCAGCTCCATCTGCCGGGACGCAACCAGGCAGCTCTGCTGACCAGCCCTGCCAGCTCTGCTCACCTTTTGCTCCCCGGTATTTGCCCTGCTGTCCAGGCACAGAGTTGGATACAGGGTACGGATACATCTGAGGGGCCTAGGGATGAGAACACAGACCAAGCTGAACGGCTAAGCTCACAAAGAACCTGAACAGGCCGGACCTGGTCCTCGGCCGCTCAGCCCAGCCTCGTCGCCCGGGGCGGCTCAGCCCCTGCTCTCACCTGGACAGCCGGTCCCATATGGATCTGAGGTATGTAGGAAATGTACTGGGGGCTGTAGAGCCCACTCTGGCCTGCTGTCAGCACCGGGATGGAGGGAGTAGAATGAGTCCGGGGCCCCGGAGAAGTGGGGGTACTGGTGGATTTATTCTGTAAGAGACAAGGTGGGGACACGCACGTCTGGTTTCTGTACGCCTCTCCTGTGCCTGGGAGAGCAACACAGCAGCACGCTGCCTGCCAGACACGTTCTACCCGGCATCCTGGTGAAGCCTTCCACTGGAGCCCCTGGGACAGGTACTCACAAATTTTAGGTAAGGAAACCAAGACAGAAAAGTGAAATGGCTTGACCGTGATCAGCAAGCTTTTTTTAAGTACAGGAGTTCAAGCCAAATCGGGGGCCTGAATGAATCCCGTGCTCACAACGACCCCACCATATGTTCCCCAAGCTGAATGCTAAACCTCAGGGAGAAACAGGTAACACTCACCAGACACACCATGACCCCTCACCCCCAAGGGACACCTGTCCTCCCCAGAGCGGGCCAACAGCCAGAGAGCCTCCCTGTGCTCGGTCACCCCACTTGCAAGCCTCCCTCGGGGGAACCAGCCCTCACTGCCCGGCCCGTCTCACCACAGACAGCAGAGGCTTTGTGGGATTGAACTCCTTGGCATTGGGGTTCAGTGTGGACTTCTTCACTTGTCTGAGGGCGAAAAAGAAAGTCAGTCCTCGTGGCCTGCTCCCTCCCCACCGGACACACCCCCCGCTCCCCACCGACTCACTCGGCGACGGGGCCCTCATCCTTGTCGTCTCCCTTGAGGAGGCCCACCGGGGGGCTGCCAGTTTGGCTTGGGCAAGATGGCAGGGGCTGCTCGGGGCCCTCCGTGCCTCCCGCCGGCGGCAGCGGTGGCTTGTCCTCCTTATCTGACACGGACTCCGTCTTCGCGGAGCCTGGGGACCCCACGGGCTCCGAAGCCGACAGACCGTCAGCCTCCTTCTCGTTCCCCTTGGCCTCCTCCTTCACGACCCGGGGAGGAAACGGATCCAGGCCGGGCTCAGGGGAGCCGCTGGACTGCAGCTGGAAGGAGAGCGGAGCACCCGGTCCGCGACGGTCCGGCCCGGGCCTGGCCTCCCTTCTTGCATCCGTGCTCGCTCATCTCTTCAAACCCACCCGGTCCCAGGCCTGCGCTGCTTCCTAAGCCCCTCGCCCCTCTTCATCCGAACACGCTAGCGCACGCCCAGCCTCCGCTCACCTTAAACTGGGCCCCAAATCTCCTCAGTTCTTCCAGCTGAAAGCGCTTCTGTTCATTCTGAAGGCCAGGAACTAGAAGAAACAGGGAAAAAAGGAGGAAAGACACTTTCTTAAAAAGTGGTGGCTACCATGCCAGTTCCCCAAATGACAAAGGGGGAGGAAAAAAGCTCTTAAGAATCCCACAGAACTAAAATGACACAACTGACCAGGCACGGTTTCTGAACCCCCACAATTCTTATTACTGATTACTAAGTGCTCCCCTCATCAAAAGGACATCACGCCTCAGAAAAACAAAAACAAAAGAAAGGGGGCGCCTGGGTGGTTCAGTCAGTTAACCACCTGCTTTTGGCTCAGGTCATGATTTCGGGGTCCTGGGATTGAGTGCCCACTGGGCTCCCTGCTGAGCTGGCAGGGAACCTGCTTCTCCCTTTTCCCCTGCTGCTCCCCATTTATACCTGCTCTGTCAAATAAATGAAATCTTAAGTAAAACAACAAAAACCCAACAGCCCCCCCCCCCCACCCAATTCTCACCTTTCCCAGCTATCCGGGACAGCTCCTGGGACTCCAGAGTCCTCCCAGGTTCCTTGGCTGGAAGTTCTTTTACTGAGCAAGAAGAGACATATGCCTGAAGGTCTTCTGTCCAGAACCACACTTCATATTGTCCACAAGCCCTCAACCACCTGGCTCTTACCATCTGTGGGGGCCAATGAGATCTTTGGAGAAGCAGGGGAAATGGAGCCTACTCCAGGATCCACGACCGATGATGTCACAGGGATGGAAGCCGAAGAGGTCGGTACTGCTGAGCCCATGGGGGCATCAGGACAGGAAGCGGAGACTGGGGCAGGAGCAGCCGACTTGGGAGAGCGCGGGGGGTACATCCGGCCCACTGGAAGGAAAGGGAAAGCTGTGCGATGTTTACTGCTGTTCGGTGAGGAAGCGGCACAGGGAACCCACTAGAAAGACCGAGGAAAGTTTACCCCCTTTCTTACATGCAAGGTCACAAACCTACAAGCCCAAAAGAGCAAGGCAGGTAACACAGGCGGGTAAGATACGTTCACGGGCAGCACAGAAGACTGGAATGTTTACAGAGGCACTCACAACATGGGCCAGCAAACCAGTGTTCTGCTGCAAGACACATTCAGTGTTTGCAGAACTTTCTCTATTTCCAAAGAAACTGGGAATTTTCTATGCCTCCTGTTTCAGAACGTTGACAACTAAAAAGCTGCTCTTTTTTTTTCTTTGAAGTAAGCTCTGCGCCCAATGTGGGGCTTGAACTCGAGACCCCAAGATCTAGAGTCACCTGCTCCACAGACTGAGCCCACCAGGCGCCCTGATTACTAATAAACAAAAGACATGCGCCAGCCGACCCAACCCACGGACAGCTGCGCGGGCACTGCTACACTGAGGGAAACAAATTCTTCCCTGAAAAGCATAAATCCAACCAACCCCCCAAACCTCTCTTTTATTTTAAAGCTGTCTCCCATCCCAGCACTCCAACAACTGACACTTCCAGTTCCCCACGAGTTTCTAGTTCTCCATAGAACACTGCGGGAATTTTACCTGCAGGAGGAGGCGCAACAGAAGCTTCTCCAGAAGGCCTACTGCTGGGTGAAGACAGAGTCTTGGCACCACCTCTCAGGGGCCGCTGTGCCTTAGGGGACATGCGGGAAGGGCCTATTTTTTTTTTTTTAAGATGGGAAAAAAGAGGCAGAGTATCTGCTATTACATTATCACCAACGCACCACCCTTCCAGACCGCCCATCCTTCCCACGAGCCTTCCTGCTTCCTTCCTACCCTCTCCCCTACCCCCAACGAAGGCCCGCTTCAGAACTCACCTCCATTGATACCACGTGTCTCCGAACCCGGGCCGGGGCTGCTACTGTCAAGGTGGTGAGGGCCACGAGGTGGCAAAGAGCTAAGGCCCGGTCGGCCACCACGGGAACTACTGCATCGAACTCCTCCCCGGGGACCTTCCCGAACTCGCTGGGGTAGAGGGATGTACTTTCCCTCCCTAGGGGGAGAGTTCAAGTAAGGTCAGTTAGTCACAGAACCCACACATTTTGGAAAAATGAAGCCTTTCCTTCTAAAGTGCATGTGCATGCACACACAGGCACGCACAGGCACGGACGGGGACACACACACACACACGTGCGCGCGCGCGTGCGCGCGCGCTCCAGCTCTCTGCACTATCCCCACATTAAGATCTATTCTGGTTAAATGTTCTGTAGTTAGAGGCTTATGACCTTTTGTGTCAATCCTGACCTGACCAACCTGGTCAAAGTTTTACGATTCTACCACTCCTGACCTATGAGAGGAGGAGTATCACGTGGTAGTTCAAGGTATAGCTTTTACATGTCACTAAATAGTGGGTATGCTTTTTGGTTTTTTAAAAAAGATTTTATTTATTTGACAGAGATCACAAGTAGACAGAGAGACGGGTAGAGAGAGAGAGGGGGAAGCAGGCTTCCCACCAAGCAGGAGCCTGGGATCATGACCTGAGCTGAAGGCAGAGGCTTTAACCCACTGAGCCACCCAGGGGCCCCTAATTTTGTTTTTATAAAGGGAGAAATGAAGGCATACTTATGGATGAATACACAGAAGAAAAGAAGACTATCAAAACTCAAAAAAAATTTTTTCTACCATAGGCTTTAGCTTTGTTACCTTGGACAAACTATTTATTTGCTCTAAGCCTCAGTTCTTAAACCTGAAAACTGGGAATAACTCTGTGCCAACCTACATTTACATGGCCGTGAAGGTTAAACAGGAGTGTACAAGGCTCTTGGCCCAAGCCCTGGCCTGTACACAGCCCCGACAGAGCAGGCCGCCCCCAGCAATCACCGTGCCGCCAAGCCGGGGCTCTCCCGGCCCGAGCCCTGCCGCTGCACCGCGCTGTGCTTCTCCTCCTCCGTGCGCCCGTCGTCATTCTCCATGGCGATTCGCAGGCGGTACTGGGGGCTCGATTCAATCTCCCGAGCCAACTGGGCTGCACGCAGCTCCCGCTGACGAAACTCTTCTGAGTTGTCCTTCTCCAAGGGCACCCTGAAAGGACCACCACAGACCACCACCCCCGTGCCAGGGGACAAGAGAAGAAAAAGGAGAAACATCTTTTGAGTCCCACCAGCAGCGCAGGTGTGCAGATGTTTAGCCTCGTCAACAACTCAGCGTGCATGTAACGGGCAATCTGTGAGGCTCACGTCGGGCAACAAGGCCCATGTCTGAACCAGGGCACTTCTACTCGCATGGAAGTATGTTTTAAGTTCTAGAGGAAAAGAATGGGCGAATGGACGAGAAAGCAGCTAATCCTCCCCACGAGACGGCCTGGTACTTTGAGGGGACAATGACAAAGGCCGACCAGAAGTGGGGAGAGGGCGACCCGGACTCCCAGCAAAGCGGGAACACATGCCACAGCCCCGTGCCTCAAACTACACCCTCTGGGAAGTACCAAGAGACTCACGTGTACGAAGAAAGACTGCTGTCATATGTAGTCTTCACACCATAGTTCTCCTCGTTGAACTTGAACATTTCGTTGGGGTCCCAGCCGTTGGACTGAGGGAGGGAGGAAGGAGAAGGTTTTACAACGCAGTAAGGAAAGCAGCAATGACCCGGCATTCTCCCCCACAAGGTTGAAAAACACACAAATCTGCCCAAACCCAGAGTGGAAACTAAGAACAAGGGTGGCAGAAATATGAACTAATCCTTCCGACTGCGGCACGGACTGGCGGCCACTCGTAACACCAAAGTCTTAAGACCTGATGAGTCCATTTACAGGTGTATGTTCTGGAAAATTTTGGTATATATTACATGGGGACATAGTTTAAAGTTCAGTAAGGCACTATTTTTAATAGCAAAATAATGGTAACAGATACCGATCAATGAGGAAAAGGATAAATACATTTTACTGTGACTCATAAACCCATACATGTATGTAGAACTTGACAAAACAGGTGAAAGCAATGACTGGATCTATATACCAATATGAAAAAAAAATCAAAAACAAGAATCAGGGAAGGTAAAATTCTTGTGCAAGTTAAATACACCACAATACTGCATTAACTCATGAGAAAACTTAAATGTTTCCAAGTCCTTGATTTGGGAAGGACATGGGTCTACTACACAATCCACAATCATGTCTATGCTTTGTTAAATTGAAGGGGAAAAAATCTTGAAGCAAATGTTAATAGCTGTCAATTGCAGATAGTGGGAAAATAGGTATTTTTGTTTTGTTCTTTTCTATAGCTTTTCATTTGGAATCGGACAGCCATCAACAGGCCATAGTAAAAAATCCTTTTCCCCGCTCCCCAGAAGCAACTCGTGTTACAAGAGCGACATCTCAGTGAGCGGCCGGCACTCGGGCAGCAGCATGCCCGGCTCTCAGAGAAGGGGCCGTACCATGTCCGACTCCAGGTCATAGTCATCGCTGTTGCTGTCGCCCCCTTCCCAGCGCTGGAGCACCTTCTCTTTGTGCTCCCCGTTCACCTTCGAGTTCATGGCAATGGCTGAATCAGTGAACTTATCTGTGGGGGTAGAGTCGAAGATCAGGAGTCGGCGGATTATTCCACAGCCTCTTCCAACACCCCCCCCCCCCAGTAAGTAGTTGGGAAGCAAAGGAAGCTGTGGGTCAGGGGTGGGGGAGAGGCAGGGTGCGGCGGTACAGCCCAAGAGCCTCATCTGAACACTGCAAGAGGACCAGGGCGCCTGGCTGGCTCAGTGGGTTAAGCGACTGCTTTCAGCTCGGGTCATGGTCTCAGGGTCCGGGGATCGAGCCCCAGGCTTGGGCTCCCTGCTCCGCGGGGTCTGCTTCTCCCTGACCTTCTCCCCTCTCATAAATAAATAAAATCTTTTAAAAAAAAAAGAGTTCACGAGGACAAAGGAGTTGAAAGTGAAGCAATGGAAACCTGAAGGACCACCACACTGGCCGACTTCATCCCCCTGTATCTTAGACGTCAAGACATATTCTCAAGAAGAAAAACCTAGGTGTGTGGGTGGCTCAGTCGGTAAAGCGTCTGCCCTCAGCTCAGGTCACGCTATCAGGGTCCTGGTACTGAGTCCCAAATCGGGCTCCCTGCTCAGCAGGGAGTCTGGTTCTCCCTCTACCCCTCCCCTTGCTCATATGATCTAATACTCTTGTTCTCTCAAATAAAAAAGAAAAGAAGAGAAAAACACAGCTCTCCTCCTCAGAAAAAAAAGATGGTGAAGGGGGAAGGAAACACTCCAGTCCTCACGTAAGTGCTCTGCGCCCTCTAGTCTGACAGAAAGACCCAATACGATACCTTTAGTAGCATAATTGAAGTCAACATTTCGGAAGTGGACGAGCATGACATCGCTTGGCTTAAACACCATGGTGTCCACAATGTCTTCCCGACGAGGGCCACCTGCTGGCTCAGATGCTTTCCGGTGTACAGCGTCTACTGCTAATTCAAACTAGAAAAGTCCCATTTCCAAACAGAAAAGGGTCAGTATCAAGAAATGTGAAGGTGAAGAGAGAGGACTGTTCCTCCTTCACCCTTTCTAAGCTCATCCCGACACCACACTGGCACACAGTCTTCTCAGTATCAGCCCAGGACTAAGTATGTTAGTGTTAAAGTATTCAGCCTTCCAATCCCAACCCACATTTCTTATTGCTTCTAGCGCTATTCTGAGACAGGCCTAGAGAAGTGAGGAACGCGACGCTGTCCAACACCACTCAGCGCACAGCTCCGATTAGCCTATCTCATTCTCCTCCCCTTTCGTGAGATTCCAAAGCCCAGCTAATTTGAGTGCGCTAACCTTGGAGCTCAGAGTCTTGAAGATACCTTCGTAGGTGGTGCCATTCTTCACCCTCACATCACAGGTGGAGCCCTGAAGAGTGGGGAGAAGGAAGAGTCTCCAGCAAACTGGTGCATCACGTCCCTCAAACAAACTAGGGGTTAGATACCCACTTACCACAACAGCTGTAAGAAAATGCAGCATTCTGGAATTGTTGTAGACACCCTCGAACACCTACCAACAACACAGAATTAAACAGCCAGTCAACAGATCACCCTCCTTCTGAATACCCACACTCCACTCACCCACTTTGCATGTGCTGGGTCCCTCCTCTTCTAAGCCCCACTGACTATTTGTGCACATGATCTGTCTTGTATGCTACATGGACCTCTGTGCTTTGAGGGTGGGGAGTGGCACTCACCGGAGACTGTGGGGGTCCCTTTCCTGTGCTCTGTCCCCTATGAGAAAGAAAACAAGAAACTACTTAAACACATTTTAAAAAAAGATTTATTCATTTGACAGAGATCACAAGTAGGCAGAGAGGCAGGCAGAGGGGGCAGGCTTGCCACCAAGAAGAGAGCTCGATGCGGGGCTCGATCCCAGGACCCTGGGGCCATGACCTGAGTCAGGAAGGCAGAGGCTTGAACCCACTGAGCCACCCAGGCGCCCCAGTTAAACACATTCTATCCCTCTTAAACACAGTTCATTTCAAAGATCTTGGTATTCCAGAACCACATACCCCGTGAACAGACACTTAAGGACACGATTTCCAACTCTCGCCTTGCAGAAGAAGAGAGGTCTAGACTGCGGAAGCCCATGAACCCATTTCCACCAAACGCTCCGGACACCGAGCTCACTCAACAATGGTGGTCCATTCGACACCACCTCTCAGTCTCTCCGAGGGGCCAGGGCCCCGCGCTTCCGAGAGAGGACGCTCCGGTAGTCGTTAGCCAACAATCCGCCCTCGACCGAGAGGCGAGGGCCCAGGGACCGCCGGCTCGGAAGCGCGCAGCTCGGGCACACGACCTCTCAGACCGAAAAGACCATCACGTTCCCCCGCCTTCCGCCCCGAACTCCGGGAGGGGCCGCTCCCCCTACAACCCACCCTCTCGACCTTTTTAAATCGTCCAATGCTACCCGCTCCAGCAGGGGTCCCCGATCGCCCGCGGCCCAGCTCCCCGCTGGCTGATGTAACCGTCGGTGGAGGAGGGCGACGAGGGGGCCGTTGGCGGGGCTGGGGGACGGCGCAGCCGCAAAAGCCATCCACCGGGAGGTCTCGCCCGGTCTGCGCTTGCGCAGTGAAGCCCAAGGGCCTCCGAGTCCCCCTCCCGCGGCCGGCACGCACTGCGCCTGCGTGCACCGCCGCTCTCCATTGCACGGAGCCGCACACCGACGGCACCGAGCGGGGTGCCCTGCACTCCTACACCGACGGCAGGCGAGCCCTCCACGCGCGCTCCCAAGCCCTGCCCTGCCGCTTACCCACGGCTGCCGAATGCCCGGGTCGCGAGGCAGAGCATCCGCGCGCACGTACGGGGAGCGCGCGCGCGCCGGAGGTCCCCGGCCCGCAGGCGTCCGGGCCCGCAGGCGTCCGGCCGGCCCTCCTTCCGCCCCCCGCGCCCCGCGCCCCCTCCTCCTGGCCGGAGCGCGGAGGACGACGTAGCCACCCGCTCCCAAGTCCCTCCCTCCCCATTGGCCAAACTGTGGGCCGCGCGCCCCCCTCCATTGGCTGCGGCCGGGGCCCCCTTCCCGCCGCTGACTCCCCATTGGCTGCGGCCGGGGACCGCGAGACCCTTCGCGGTAATGGAGCCGGGGACCCCGAGCCTCGTCGCCCCCCCGATCCTCGTTCGGACGGCGCTGGCGGGATGCGCCCCGCCTGCCCGCAAGGCCGGAGCCCCGGGGCCCGACGAGGGCCAAAGGGCCCGGTGGCAGCCCCGGGACCCTTTCCCTCTGACCGGTTAGGACCCGCGGGGACCCGGCCCCAGCCTCCCGGGGGCTCCCCAGTCCTCCCGGCGCCCCGCAGAGGGGGCCGGGCCAGGTTCCCGCCTCGCGCGGCGTCCCCGGGTCCCGGCCGCTGGGCCGCCCCGCGCCGCCCCGCAGCCCGTCCTCACCTGGCGCTGCCGACGGCCGCCGCCCCCGGCCTCTCCTGATGCTGCGGCTGCGGCGGGGGCTGCGGCGCCCCGATGCCCTCGGCTCCCCGGCGGGGCCCGCTCCCGGCGGCGGCGGCAGGCCCCAGGCAGGGCGAAGCGGCCGCGGGAGGCCCTGCGGGAGCCGAGGTGGGGGCCAGGGGCCCCGCGAGGCCGCCGTTGGGAGGGCTGGCGCCCCCGGGAGGCCGGCGGGCCACGGCCTGGGGCGTGGGGGGCGGCGGCTGGGGCTGGGAGGTCTGCTGTGGCGGCTGAGGCTTCAACATGATGGCAGCGTCCGGACGGGGGGTCGGGGGGCGGGAAGGAGAGCGGAGCCGGGGCGCGGCCCCCGCGGGAGAGCGCGGGCGGCGAGGGGGCCCGGGGAGCCGGGGACCCGCCGTTGGCGGGCGGGGGGGCGGCCCCGCGAGGTCGGGGGTGGAGGGAGAAGACCGCGGCGCGAGGCAGCGCCGCGAGGCGGAAGGGGAGGGGGTCTCGCGGCCGGAGGAAAGCGAGAGGGCGCGAGCCGGCCTGGCGCGCGTGCGCGTCGCCGGGGAAAGGGGAGGAGGCGGCGCGCGCGGGCGGGAGCTCCCGGCGGGGGAGGGGCAGGGCGGAGGGCGCGGCGGCGCCGGACGGCCGCGCGCGCCGGGGCGGTTGGCGCCGCGCAGGAGAGGAGAGCGGGAGAAGAGGCGACTCTCGCGCCCCAGCCCTGGGCGGGGAGAAGGAGCAGCGCGGGCGCTCACGCGCGCCGAAGATTTAGGGTCTCTAGGTCTCAAGCAGCCCCAGAGGTGGGCGGCCGCTGGCGCTTCACAATGAGCGTGTGAAGCGCCGGGGGAGGAGCCGAAGTAGCCGCGAGGAAGGAAGAGCCGGCCGCCCCGCCCCCGCCGGTGGCGTAGCGCCGGGATACCTCCGCGGTCGGGTGAGAGGGCGCACGCAGCGTGCGGTTCCTCCGCCAGGCGGGCGCCCGTGGGCGGAGTCTGAGTGCAAAGAAATCCCGGCTCTAAACACGCGACTGCGCCGTCGGTCTTCTGGCGGGTTTCAGGACACGCTCCTGTTGACCTTGTGTGCTTCGTAGGAAAGGCTGATGGACGTTACAGTTCCCGGTTTGAAACTCTGCATGTTGCAGGTAAATCTGTGCTAAAACCGAAATCATTGTAAGATTCAGTGGTTTCTCCATGCCCCAGGATGAACCCTTCAACTGTGCTCGCAAAGAAGCTGAAGACACAGTACCTAAGGTCTGATTGAGATTCTTCATTCAGCTCTGCAACGAAGCCAGCCTTCACTCATCCAAAATCACTTGGGCATTAGGACATGAAGCTGGATGCAATGGACACGACCGTAATGCAGCCTCTTCCTGCCCTCCCCAAGTGCCAGCTAGAGGCAGGCTCCGGCGATTAGATGAGATCTACTAGGTCACCACAGGGCACCATGAGAGCGGAGGGGAGAGACCCCGAATCCAGCGCTGGGTGATGAATTTCTAGGCGGGGGACGTGACAAATTAGGAGAACGTCAGCGTGCCAGAAGTATAAAAGTGGTTGGAATAGATGAGGCTGGAGAGGTAAGGACCCTGGGACTTGATTTTAGAGAGACTTGGACATGGTCCTCTAAGTCCTGGGGAGTCTTTCTCCGCCCGCAAAGAGGTCAGATTTGCATTTTTAGAGATTACTCTGCGGTGAGAAGAAGGGAGTAGAGCAGTGATGAGTCTGGGTTCTTAATCACAGTGAAACTTCCAATAGCTCCGTCTCCCTTGGCTCCAGGCATTAGCATTGGAACCCTTCCCAAACCTCTACCACAAACCCCTACATACGTAGGTCTTACTTTATAGGAAGTATTCCTTCAATCCTCTCTCACTCCAGGCTTCTATGCTCCTTTTAGGCTTGGCCCGAAAATTTACCCCCACCTCATTCTAAGAGCTCATTTAATTCTCTGTCAGCTCCCTGTGGGTTGGGATCTCACTGTTACTGTTCCAGCAGTACCTAGCACAATGCGGGTAGTCCATCAAATCCTTGTGACAGGGGCTCCTGGGTGGCTCAGTGGTTTGGGCCTCTGCCTTAGGGTCAGGTCGTGGTCTCAGGGTCTTAGGATCGTGCCCCGAATTGGGCTTTCTGCTCGGCGGGGTGCCTGCTCCCCCCATCCCCTGCCTGCTTCTCTGCCTAGTTGAGATCACTCTCTGTGTCAAATAAATAATCTAAAATTTAAAAATGAAAAATAAATCGTCGTGAAGAGAATGGATTTGAGTGGTGTCTTAAAGACCATGTCTCCTGGATGCTTAAGTCACACAATTCAGTGTTCTCCTGGGACTCCCGCCACCCGTGTGCCCTGCCACCTCATTCTGGGTGCTTTTTCTCCCCCACTCACATTCTGCTCCGACCCTCAAATTCTAAGTTTTAGCCTCACGAAACTCCCACTTCCACGACACACTTTGCTCATTTTCAACTCTTCTCTTACAGGTGCTATTTCTTCACTTACCTTCTCATTCTTCAAGGTCAGGGGTCAGCCCTTTTGAACATCCTGTTACTGACTCGCTCCTCCAGGCTCCCCGAACACTGGGCTGGTTTTGCTTGTACGAAGTCTGCGGTTCTAAAGGGCAGGGATTATATTTACCCATTTTCCTGTCCTTCTAGAGCTCTAGAGCTCAGTGGCTGGCACGCGTCACTCAAATCGTTTGGTAAATGAATGGAATGTTGTCTTATACGCAATTCAGAAATTATATATATCACCGTCATTTGATATGGACTGATTTCCAGGATATATTATTAAGTGAAGAAAGCAAAGTTTATAGTCTGAGCTATGCTACCTCTTGTTCAAGCAAGAAGGGAAAATAAGGAAACAAACGTATCTGCAAATTTTGGCAAAGAAAAACACAACAGTGGGTGCCTGGGTGGCTCAGTTGTTTCAAGCGTCTGCCTTTGGCTCAGGCTGTGAACCCAGGAGTCTTGCCCTTGGCTCAGGTTGTGATCCCAGGGACCTGAGACGGAGCCCTGCGTCAGCCTCCCTGCTGATGGGAAACCTGCTTCGCCTCCTTTTACCGCTCTTCCTCCCACCCCCACCGCCCCAGCTCGCTCTCTCTCGCTCTCTCTCTCTCAAATAAATAAACAAATAAATAAAAATCTTTTTAACAAAAGGAAAGAACAACATAAGTGAAAACTCACACTAATAAAATTGATTCCCTATGAGGGTTCGAGATAAAGGAAGCTTCCTTAGTTGTTGTTGTTTCACATTCTGGTGAAGCAAACAATGCAATACAGACATAAATAAAGGAACCTAACTCTATTTTAGATGAATAAATGCACCCCCTGGAAGGGAGAAAAATAGAACCAATTCAAGTCACTTTGGGGTACCCTCTGTTCTAAAGAAAAGAAGAACTGCAGGGGTGCCTGGGTGGCTCAGTGGGTTGAACCTCTGCCTTTGGCTCAGGTCATGATCCCAGGGTCCTGGGATCGAGCCCCGCATCGGGCTCTCTGCTCAGCGGGAAGCCTGCTTCCCTTCCTCTCTCTGTGTCTGCCTCTCTGCCTGCTTGTGATCTCCATCTGTCAAATGAATAAATAAAATATTAAAAAAAAAAAAGAACCTCAAATCTTGAGTTATCTTAGTAAGTTTGCAATAGTGGTAGCGGCGTGGCAATTCTGGAATTATTCTGAGTGTGGGGATTGAACGTGCGAAGTAAACATACAGATGTTGCTGGGAAGCAGGGAAGAACAAATACAGAATGAAAGACGTGAGCAAGAACTTAATGGGGCTGGACTGGAACAGGACACATCAGTGTTATAGGAAAGCTATAGGGGCTGGAAGATGATAGATTGATTGATCTACACATACCTAGCTCTCAGATCTTGGTTTCTAAATATTCCACAGAAAATTCCATGGTCCAAGGCCCCTTGAGGGCTGCTTCCTGATTCCAGCTTGGGCGGGAGCAAGGAAGCTACCAGGAGAGTTTGAAATATTTTGTTGTGCCAGAAAATAAGTGCTAAAATAAAGTATTAGGGCATTAAAGAGACATGGGAGCCAGCTTAAAGAGGCCAACTCTGACATAATTGTGTATCGCAGTATGGAAGTATAATAATAGATTATAATCCATTGAACAAAAGAAGAATCCATGCATCCAGACTCTTAATTGGTATAAATACGCACGCACACACACATAAAGAGTAGAAACATACAGGAGAAATAACAGGACTGTATTCTTCAAAACTGCTCCAGGGCACGAAGGATGAAAGGTTGAAGAACTGCTCTAGGTTGAAGAAGGCTAAAGTCACTAACAATAAATGAACTGGATCCTGGCCTAGATCCAGAAATGAACTGCTATAAAAGACATTGATGGGGGGTGTGCCTGGGTGGCTCTGTGGGCTGAGCATCCGACTCCGAGTTTCGGCTCAGGTCACGATTTCAGGGCCCACGTGGAGCTCCATGCTCAGTGAGAAGTCGGCTTCCGCCCCTCCCCCCATGCACGCACTCTGTCTAAAATAGATAAACAATTAAAAAAAAAGACATTCTGGGTGAAATTGACGAATTTGTAATATAGACTATAAAACATTCATGATAATTTCCTGAGTGTGATAACTACTTTTAGTTTTTAGTAAAAGTATATTCTTAGTAAATACACATTGAAGTATTACGGGGCAAGGGAATATGATAATCCAACCTGCTCTTTTGTTTTGTTTTCTTTTTTAAGATTTTATTTATTTGACAGACAGCAATAACAAGTAGGCAGAGAGGAGGAAGCAGGCTCCCTGCAGAGCAGAGAGCCGGATGTGGGGCTCAATCCCAGGACCCTGGGCTCATGACCTGAGCTGAAGGCAGAGGCTTTAACCCACTGAGCCACCAAGATGCCCCTGTGGTGGTCTTTAAATGTCCCTGTAAGTTTGAAATTATTTTCAAAATAAGGAATTTACATATAAATAAGTAAAAATTATTTGATACTCCTAAAGTAAGGGAAAGGAGTAAGAGTAAACCACCTAATTATAGATACTGAACGCCCACAAACTCATTGATAAATTAGGTGAGTAGTTTTCAGCTCTCCAGTGTTCCCTGAGGCAGCACCCTAGTGTTGACTGCATTTTATCCAAGTGTATCTGAGTCATTCCAGTTTGAGGCTCAAATGATACCAGGACCCCATTCACGCAAAACAAGGCCATATTCCTCACTTAAGACACGTCAGAGAGTGTCTGGGACCACAAGCGGGGACATTCCCTATAAAGGTCAACTCGACTGCATCTCCCCAACATGCATCCTACAAGGACAATTTTCCTTCATAAATGCCAAAACATTTTTCTTTTCCTTTTTAAATTTTAATTATTCATTTGACAGAGCAAGAGAGCACAAGCAGGGGAAGAGGCAGAGAGAGGGGGAGAAGCAGACTCCCCACTGAGCTGGGAGCCCAACACAGGACTTGATCCCAGGATCCGGAGATCATGACCTCATTGATGCTTAACCATCTGAGCCACGCAGGTGCCTCAAAACATTTTTCAAGAAGAGGCCGCATCTGGTAGCAGAAAGAACACAGGCTATGTCCCAGGAGACAAAAATTCTAGCTCTGCCTTTTTCTCTTACTAGTTCTTCCAACTTGAGCAAACAATTGGACCTCTGCGACCCTAGTCTCAGTGTAAAAGGGGAGGCTGGAACAGGCAGAGGAGGGGTCCCAAGCTCAAATGTGTACACGGCAAACCTGGTAAGAAGAGGAGAGGAGCAAGGAGGCACCCGTGACAAATTGGAGAGCGCGCATCTGTCTAAATGGGGGACCCACTTCTCAGCTCCAATCAGCTTCTGCCAGGATAGCCAGAGATCTTGACATGGAACATTCTCCAAACAGATCGCACTATTAGGCAGCAAAACAAGCCTCAACAAATTCAAAAAGATCAAAGTCATACCGTGCATATTTTCTGACCACAACACTATGAAACTAGAAATCAACCACAAGAAAAAGTCTGGAAAGAGCACAAATACATGGAGGTTAAATAACACGTTACTAAACGGTGAATAGGTCAAATAAGGAATCAAAGAAGAAATGAAAAAAAGCTACATGGAAACAAATGAAAACGAAAACACAAAATCTTTGGGCTGCAGTATGAGCAATTTTCAGAGGAAAGTTTATGGTGACACAGGCCTACCTCCAGAAGCAAGAAAAATCTCCAGTAAACAACCTGACCTTATACCTAAAGGAGCTAGAAGAAGAACAACAACAAAACCCCAAATCAGCAGAAGGAAGAAACTAATAAGAATTAGAGCAGAAATAAATGATACAAAAACTAAAAACAAAAAACAATAGAACGATCAATGATCTGTTCAGATCTTTGAAAAGATAAACCTCTACCCAAACTCATAAAAGAGAAAGAGAGAGAGAGAGAGGACGCAAATAAACAAAATCACAAGTGAAAGAGGAGAAGTAACAACCTACACGCCACAGAAATACAACAATTATAAGAAAATATTATGAAAAAATATATGCCCACAAATTGGACAGCCTAGAAGAAATGGATAAATTCCTGGAAACATATAAACTTCCAAGGGTCCTGGGATCAAGTTACATATCTGGCTCCCCACCCAGCAGGGAGCCTACTTCTCCATCTCCCTCTGTCCCTCCCCCTGCTTGTGCTCTCTCCCTTTCTCTCTCTCTCTCAAATAAATAAATGAAATCTTGGGACTCCTGGGAGGCTCAGTTAAGCGTCTGCCTTCAGCTCAGGTCATGATCTCAGGGTCCTGGGATCGAGCCCGCATCGGGCTCCCTGCTCAGCAGGAAGCCTGCTTCTCCCTCTCCTGCTCCCCCTGCTTGTATTCCCTGTCTTGCTGTCTCTCTCTCTGTGTCAAATAAATAAATAAAATCTTTAAAAATAATAATAAAAAATAAATGAAATCTTGAAAAAAAAAGAGAAACATATAAACCACCAAAACTGAAGCAGGAAGAATAGAAAATTTGAACAGGCCAATTACCAATGATGAAATTGAATCAGCAATCAAAACATTCCCAACAAACAAAAGCCCAGGAATAGATGGCTTCACAGGTGAATTCTATCAAACATGTTTTTTAATTTTTTTAAAAATTTATTTATTTATTTTTCAGTGTAACAGTATTCCTTGTTTTTGCACCACACCCAGTGCTCTATGCAATCCGTGCCCTCTCCAATACCCACCACCTGGTACCCCCAACCTCCCACCCCCCCGCCCCTTCAAACCCCTCAGATTGTTTTTCAGAGTCCATAGTCTCTCATGATTCACCTCCCCTTCCAATTTCCCCCAACTCCCTTCTCCTCTCTAACTCCCCATGTCCTCCGTGCTATTTGTTATGCTCCACAAATAAGTGAAACCATATGATAACTGACTCTCTCTGCTTGACTTATTTCTATCAAACATTTTTTAAAAAGATTTTATTTATTTATTTGACAGACAGAGAGAGAGCACAAGCAGGCAGAGTGGCAGGCAGATGGAGAGGGAGAAGCAGGCTCCCCGCTGGGCAGAGAGCCAGCGTGGGACCCGATCCCAGGACCCTGGGATCATGACCCGAGCCAAAGGCAGATGCTTAACTGACTGAGCCACCAGGTGCCCTAACACGTTCATTATTTGCAGATGCCATGATACTATATGCAGGAAACCCTGAAGACGTCACCGAAAAAAATGACTAGAACTGATACATGCATTCAGTAAAGTCACAGGTTACAAAATCTATGCAGAAGAATCTGCTGCATTTCTATATACTATTAATGAAACGGCAGGAGAAATTAAGAAAACAGCCTCATTTACAATTGCACCAAAAATAATAAAATACCTACGATAAAACTCAACCAAAGAGGGGCGCCTGGGTGGCTCAGTGGGTTAAAGCCTCTGCCTTCAGCTCAGGTCATGATCTCAGGGTCCTGGGATTGAGCCTTACATCAGGCTCTCTGCCCAGCGGGGCGCCTGCTTCCTCCTCTCTCTCTGCCTGCCTCTCTGCCTCCTTGTGATCTCTGTCTGTCAAATAAATAAATAAAATCTTTAAAAACAAAAACAAACAAACAAACAAACAAAAAAAAAAACCTCAACCAAAGAGGTGAAAGACCTGTACTCTGAAAACTATAAAACACTGATGAAAGAATTTGAAGATCCACCTGATACCAGCACAGGTCAAACTTCTGCCCATTCAAGTCTTCAAGGATGGTGTTAATCTCTGCACTTCTGCTTAACTACTTTTTTTTTTTTCAGAAGATTTTATTTATTTTGAGGGGGGGGGCACAAGCCAGGGGGAGGGGCAGAGAGAGAAACAGGTTTCCCGCTGAGCAGGGAGCCCCATGTGGGGCTCGATCCCAGGACCCTGAGATCATGACCTGAGCTGAAGGCAGATGCTTAATGACTGAGCTATGCAGGAGCCCCTGGTTAACTATCTTAATAGGATGTAGGGGTTCCAGGGGCTTTCACTTAGCCCTTCCTGCCATAATGTCCTCCCTCTCAAGTTCCAAGAGCCAATGTGGAGGTCCTGTCAGTTGCCATAGATGTCTATCCTAATTATTAATTTTCTAATTGGAAATAACCACAGGTTGGGACTGTGGATCAGCTGAGCCCCGTGTGAGTTGGACTTGAGCTAAAAATCCATCTATTACCTGACCACCATAAGCCCCCACCTTGACTGGTGAGCCATCGTGCAATTGGATCCCCCAGGAATTGGCATCGATTCAGTATCTAGTAATTCTCGAAAGTCTGGGTATTTTCTTTTCTCTAATGCACATTCTAGTAAGCAGTCCACAGTTCTTTTCTCAAGGAGACTCAATCTCCGTCTTTTTAAAGATTTTATTTATTATTTATTTGACAGACAGAGACCACAAGCAGGCAGAGAGGCAGAAAGAGAGGAAGGGACTCCCCACTGAGCAGAGAGCCTGATGCGGGGCTCGATCCTAGGATCCTGGGATCATAACCTGAGCCGAAGGCAGAGGCTTTAACCCACTGAGCCACACAGGAGACCCTCAATCTTCTTCTACTTTTTTTTTTTTTAATAAAGATTTATTTATTTACTAGAGAATGTGTGTCCAAGACCAGGGCGAGGGGCAGAGGGAGAGGGAGAGAAGCAGACTCCCTGCTGAGCCCAGTGCAGGGCTTATTCCTGGACCCTGAGATTATGACCTGAGCTGAAATCGAGATCAGACGCTTACCTGGCTGAGCCACCCAGGTGACCCTGCAATCCCCTTTTTAGAAAACCTTTATCTGAAGGGTTGGGGGAGAGAATGCGGTGGGGTAGGGCAGAGGGAGAGGGGAGAGAAAATCTCAAGCAGACTGCACATGGAGCGCAGAACCTGAGGCAGGGCTCATTCCCATGACCCTACAACAATGCGATCACAACCAGAGTCCAAACCAAGAGTCGGCCCCCAGCTGACTGCACCACCCAGCTCCCACTCCCTCAATATCCCTTTTAATCAAGGTGCTCTGAATCTATGCTGACTTAGGTCTAGAAACTGGGAGAGAGTCCGTGGCTTTCCACTGTAGGGACTCAAGTTAGATATTTTGGCTATCAGAGCAAGACTCCGCCCCCCCCCCCCCCATTATATAGATCAAGCAACTGTTTAGTAGGGCCGTTCATCTATTTGCTCTTAGGAACATGGTGACCAATGAGCCACCACCCAAGTCGGCTGTGGGCCGACGTATTCTGATTACTGGTATGTCCCTGCTGCCCTGTCCAGCGGAGGTACTGATCCTATCTTTGGTGATAATACACAGTCATTTAGCCTCTGCTACTCAGGTTCCCATTATCCTCACGGCAATCAGGCCTCCCATGTGATGAACCTATGGCATGGTTAATCGGAGCAATGACAGAGCTTTCCAGTAATGCTGGTGCTTTCCTCACCAATGTATTTCTCAACACCTTAGTGGAGGAAATGTCTTCTAGGATTTCTCGTGGAATGCAGTTAGGAGGTAAGTATGTTGATCGCACGTGATAAGCCTGCTCCAATATTCCTATCAGTCTAAGCCCTTGGAGTCTTTGTTCCACAACGAGGAGGGAGGTCGGGCATCTCAGCTTCATCATGGTAGGCCAGTGTTGAGTTTGAGTTTCAGTCAGCGCACTAAGTAAACTGTTAGAGCCACATCCAACTGCATGAGCCAACACGTTAAACCCAGACTGTCGGGGCGCCTGGGTAGCTCAGTGGGTTAAGCCTCCGCCTTCATTCAGCTCAGGTCATGATCTCAGGGTCCTGGGATTGAGCCCCACATTGCATGGGGCTCTCTGCTCAGCAGGGAGCCTGCTTCCCCTTTTCTCTCTGCCTGCCTCTCTGCCTCCTTGTGATCTCTCTCTCTGTGTCAAATAAATAAACAAAATCTTTTAAAAAATTAAATAAAGCCAGACCATCCAGCAAGGGCACCTACATCAAAGAATTTGACCCAACCTAGGCTATATTTTCTCACTTGGCCTAATACCCTTAGGATCCCCTTCCATACATATTCTCCAGATATTTTGCTGATATATATTTAGCAAAGTCTTATAGCCCTTTTGCTACATAACTTATTTCCTCCTGGGTAATAGTGTGTGCCTAAATCCTTTGGGTTCAGCGAGATTTGATCTTGTTATGGATCTAATGGCGACAAGAAGTGGTTGTGATTATGATTGTTCCTCTCCCAAGGAATCTGTCCCAGGGGAGGTTACTGCAGTTTTCAAGCAAGGAACACTCGTCTCCCCAGACACTGGAAGGCAAGCTATTTCTACTGGCAAGCACTCAGAAAACAGGTATTCACGATTTTCAGTTTCATCCTGGTTCAATAGGGGATTCTTATTCCAAGTTTTGGGATCCCATTCTTTCTCTAGCAGTGCCTAGAACCGCGTATAGGAAACTTGTGAGACTGTTATTGTAAGGCACTGCCTCACACAATTCATTTCTAAAATCAGTTTAATTAGGGTACAATTAAAATATAGAAGTTGAACATACTTAAAGGGCAAAATTTTATATATTTTGATATATTAATATATATATTCATATATCCATCACCACAGCAGAGATAGTGAGCGTATTTTTCATGCCAAAAAGTTTCCTTGTCACCATTTGTAATCTCTCCCTCTCTGAACTCCTTTGTCCCCAAGCAACCATTGGTCTGCTTTCTGTCACTTTGGATTATTTGCATTATCTACAGCGGGAGCCGGCACATATTTTTTGTAAAGAGCCAAATAGTAAATATTTTAGGTGTGGACAATAGGCAAAAATGAAGATATTATATAGGTATTTGTATAACAAGAGAGATAACAATTTCTTATTGGTGAGATTAGGAATAGAATAAGAATTGAGCACAATTTTTATTATATAACTTTACTATTGAAGTTTCTGTAACATTTTGTCTACCTGATGTTCAAAGTTAGTGTTCCCTCTCATCAAAATTTATCACAAACTGGGGTGCCTGGGTGGCTCAGTGGGTTAAGCTTCTGTCGTAGGCTCAGGTCATGATCTCAGGGTCCTGGGTTTGAGCCCCATATCGGGCTCTCTGCTTAGCGGGGAGCCTGCTTTCCCCTCTCTCTCTCCCTGCCTCTCTGCCTACTTGTGATTTCTCTTTGTCAAATAAATAAACAAAATCTTTAAATAAATAAACAAATATATAAATAACAAATTTATATATTTGTTATATATTCAACAACAAACAAATAAGACATAAATAAATAAATAAATAAATACCACAAACCTTTATCTGTTAATTCTGATTTGTAACATGATGTTTAAAAATGTCTTTCACACAGATAGCTACTGCCAAATACAGATGTCAATCCATGAGTGTATGATTTTACTTAATCACATTCATCATTTGAAAAACAGTTGTAGAATTCTATTAGATTTCTCATTCGATAGTTGCTTTTTAGCATGTCACCACATTGCAGTTTGGTCACTTCCAAGTGAAAGTTAAATGGAATTGCTTTAATCACACAAATGGATTTTGAAATACGAAACTTTCTTTATACTTGTATTGAAGTCCTAAAATTGCTGCTGGAATTGTAGTTTGAGTTTGGAAAATATAAGCAGCTGTTTCAAATTTATTGTTTTAACTTTTTACACTCTGTGTATAAAGCAGCTTGCCATTAGTTTTAATTCCAACAATGTTGTCGAAATTGCTTTACAGCAGTGTAAGGTATGTATGTAAGTAATATTTTGCCTTATAATTTTAGGTTGAGTTCATTAAGAAACATTGTCAAGTCTGCAACAAAAGCTAGTTACCAAAACAATTCAGTGCTTGACAGTAGTAACTAAGTGTGGTTCTTCATTCAGAAAAATTTCAGTCTAAAACCTGAGTCCAAAAAAACCCCACCAGAAGGTTAATATTGCTAAGACATCAAATAGCTTTGTGGTAGGGTAAGTCAGAATATTCAGCTTCTATGCCTAGTAAAAGTTTATAATGGTAAAGTCCACAAGAGCAAATTAAATTCATACAGCACATTCAAATCATTTCTGCAAAGTACCTGTGGATGAAATACAATTAATAATTCCAGGCTTTAAACACCTTACATTTGTCACAAGCTTTGTAAATTTGTCCAACTAAGACTTTTTCTACTCCACATAGATTTTTACCACCATCAGTGTAACACATCTTAGCAGATTCCACTTCAGTTTCTAATGAATTAGTGTTTCCTCAATTTCTTTAAAAATATTTTTTCCTGTCATTCTTCCACCCAGATTATTCATAGAAGTTAATTCTTGAGCGATGTCTGGGTGTCTCAGTCAGTTGAGCACCTGACTTGGTTTTGGCTAGGATCATGATCTTAGGGTCCTGCGATCCAGCCCCACACCGGGCTCTACACTTAGCAGGGAGTCTGCTTGGAACTCTTTCCTCCTCCCTCTCCCTCTGCTGCAACCCCACCCCCGCTTGTGTTTTCTCTCTCTCTGTCGAATAAATAAACAGAATCTTTCTCTTTAAAGATTTTATTTATTCAACAGGGAGAGAAAGATCACAAATAGGCAGAGAGGCAGGCAGAGAGAGAGGGGGAATCAGGCTCCCCACTGAGCAGAGAGCCCAATGTGGGGCTCGATCCCAGGACCCTGTGGTCATGACCTAAGTGACCTGAGCCAAAGGCAGAAGCCCAACCCACTGAGCCACCCAGGCGCCCCTATAAGTAGAATCTTTAAAAAGAAAGAAAGAGACAAGAGTGCCGGAACAGTATAGTCTATTTCCCAAATACTTAATT
The DNA here is from genome assembly GCF_030435805.1 of Mustela lutreola. NCBI lineage: Eukaryota > Metazoa > Chordata > Mammalia > Carnivora > Mustelidae > Mustela > Mustela lutreola. The sequence continues at coordinate 1,531,079 of NC_081306.1, read as the reverse complement.
AAACTATTGTAACTCGACAGCAGCAATAGACAATAAATAAGATAAAGTGTGTATTTTTAAAAAAATATTTTGTTTATTTATTTGTCAGAGAGAGAGTGCAAGCAGAAGGGCCAGCAGTCAGAGGGAGAAGTAGTCTTCCCACTGAGCAAGGAGCCCGATCTGGGACTTGATCCCAGGACCCTGGGATTATGACCTGACCCAAAGGCAGAGGCTCAACGTACTGAGCCCCCTAGGTGTCTCAGTGTGTGTATATTCTTATAAAACTTGATAGACACTGAAGTTTGGATTTCATATTATTTTCACATGTCATTCTTTTGTTTTTTTTTTGTTTTGTTTTGTTTTTTTGCAGCCAACTAAAATTGTACAAATCATTCTTAGTTCACAGCAAAAACAGGTGGGAAGCTAGATCTGGCCTGCAGTCTGTAGTTTGCTAACCTTTGATCTACACACTGATGAATCACAAACATATATCTCAAGCCATAGCCTATACCCTGAATTTCATGCTTACATATTCAAGTTCCTACTTCACATCTCTATTTGGATCCTATGCATATCTCAAAAATAAGCCATGCAAACCCAGAGACCTAGTCATTTTCCCCCAAAATTGTATCTTGAAAGATTCCAAAAATATAAAATCACTGAAAGGAATTAGTGAACATCTGAATACCCACAAACAAGATTCTATCATTAACATTTTACTAGATTTGTGTTATCCACATACGTGCCCATCTATCCATCCTTCTACTGATGTAGTAATCAATCATAGTTTTTTTGTCATATAATTTTTCAATGCATTTCAATGTTAACTGAATAAAATCAATACACCTCACCCTAAATATGTCTGCATGTATATTATTAGGTAGAGTTCAATGGTTGTTTCACAGTCTTTTTTTTTTTTTTCCTGTCAAGATAGGCATAAGTCACATACGTTTTAGAGTTCTATGCAAGTGGAATCATGCACTTTTCACTGTTTTTGATCTGGCTTCTTTCATTCAGCACAATTATTTTAAGATTCATCCATGCTGTTGAATATCAATAGTTTCTCCCTTTTTATTGTGGGGTAGTATTCCATTTTATGTTACTATCACAATTTGCTTATCCATTCACCTGTTGCTGGATCTTTGGGTTGTTTCCAGTTTTTTGGCTTTATAAATAAAGTTTCTATGAACAGTCATGAGTAAGTTTTTGCATGGACATAGATTTCTTTTCTCTAGATAAATACCTAAAATTGTAATAGCTGGATCATAGGGTAAGTGTATGTCAACTTTTTAAGAAACTACTGAACTGTTTCTACTGACAGTTTCAGTTTGCTCCACATTCTTGTTGATGCTTGATATGATCAGTCTTTGCATTATAGTTATTCTGATAGGTATAGAGTGCTATCTGATTGTGGCTTATTTGCAATTAAACCATATTTTCATGTTCTTATTTTCCATCCATATACCTTCTTTGGTCAAGAGTCTGTTCAAATCTTTTGCCCATTTTTTAATTGGATTGTTTGCTTTTCCTATTGAGTCTTCAGCGTTCTTCATCCTAAATCAGACATAGGCTTTGCAAGGATTTTCTCCCAGTTGAATGCTTATCTTGAGTGCCTTTTGGGGCGCCTGGGTAGCTCAGTTGGTTAAGGGTCTCACTGCAGCTGGAGGCAGCTGGAGCTGTGATCTTGAGGTGCTGGGATTGAGCCCCGTGTCAGGCTCCCTGCTCAGCGGGGAGCCTGATTCTCCCTCTCCTGCTGCCTCCTCCCCTGCTTGTGCTGCCTCTGTCTCTCCCTCTTAAATGAGTAATTTTTTTTAAAACTACCTTTTGAAAAGTATACTTTTTTATTTTGGTGAGGTCTAACTTAAGCATTTTTTTTCCTTTAATGGATTGTCCTTTTGGTGTTGAATCTAAAAAGTCTTTGCCCTAACTGAAAGTCATGAAGATTTTCTCCTGTGTTTTCTTCTGGAAGATTTATAGTTTTAGAGTTTATATTAAGGTCTAGGATGCATTTGGAGTTTTTTTTTTAATTTTTTTTAAAGATTTTATTTATTTATTTGACAGAGAGAGATCACAAGCAGGCAGAGAGGCAGACAGAGAGAGAGGAGGAAGCAGGCTCCCTGCTGAGCAGAGAGTCCGATGCGGGGCTCGATCCCAGGACCCTGAGATCATGACCTGAGCCGAAGGCAGCGGCCTAACCCACTGAGCCACCCAGGCGCCCCTGGAGTTATTTTTTGTATATGGAATGAGATATGGATCAAAGTATTTTGGTGGGGGATATGGATAAATTATTCCAGCATAAATTGTTGAAAGTGTACCCTGGCTCCATTGAATTACTTTAGTGAATTTGTACAAAAGTCAGTTGTCCAGGGGTGTCTTGATGGCTCAGTCATTAGGAGTCTGCCTTTGGCTTAGGTCATGATCCCAGGGTCCTGGGTTCAAGACCCGAATCGGACTCCCTGCTCAGTGGGAAGCCTGCTTTTTCTTCTCCCACTCCCCCTGCTTGTGTTCCCTCTCTCACTGTGTTTCTCTCTGTCAAATAAATAAAATCTTAAAAAAAAAAAAAGAAGTCAGTTGTCCATATGTGTGTGTGTTTATTTCTGCATTTCCTATCCTATTTAACTGATCAGTTTGCCTGTCTTTACAAGATTAAATTATTGTTTTTTTTTTTAAGATTTTATTTATTATCAGAGAGAGGGCACAAGCAGGGGGAGTGGCCCCTGCTGAACAAGGAGCCCAATGTGGGATTCAATCCCAGGACCCTAGGATCACAACCCGAACCAAAGGTAGACGCTTAACCAACTGAGTCACCCAGGTGTCCCAAGATTACATTGTTTTTGATTACTCTTTTTTTTTTTTTTTAAGATTTTGATAGAGAAACAGCGAGAGAGGGAACATAAGCAGGGGGAGTGGGAGAGGGAGAAGCAGGCTTCCCCTGCTTCCCGATGTAGGGCTCAATCCGAGGACCCTGGGATCATGACCTGAGCTGAAGGCAGATGCTTAATGACTGAGCCAACAAGGTGCCCCAATTACTCTTTTATAACAAGACTTGAGATCACTGTAGTGGTAGCTCTCTACTCTGTTCTTCTTTTTCAACGTGTTTCGACTATTACAGGTCCTTTGCATTTCCATATACAGCTTGTTAATTTCTACAAAAAGTGTTGGGATTTAGTGTGGGTCACATAGACCAAAAAGAATTGCTATCTTAACAATATTGAGTCTTCTAATCAATGAGTTTGCTGAGATTACTCATTTTTCATTCTTTGTGGTTTTCAGTGCACATGTCTTTCATATCTTTTGTTAGGTATCTCCAAGTATTTCATTGTTTGGTATTTTTGTAAATGTTTTTTTAACATTTTAATTTTTAATTATTTTTTGCTAGAATACAAAAGTACAACTGTTTTTTTTTTTATTTTGATATTGTGTTTTATAATCTTGCTAAATGACCTTAGACAAGGACCTGGGAGTTAAAGGACCCGAGTTTGTCATTTTCCCTCTGTAAACAACCAGTGCACTTGGTATATGTGCTGCCGAAGCGAGCACCAACCAGTGCACTTGGAAGGGCTCGTCCCACCATACAGTTCTCATTACTGATACAACAGTCAAGTGGAGTAGCCACCTGTGTGCCCAAAAAACACACGCTTTAGTTAATACGTACTCATCAGATAAGCCACAGGTGACATTTTGATTAACTGTAACACCACTGTACATCATGGATTATTAATATCCTATTTCCCATTTTTAAAAAGATTTTATTTATTTATTTGAGAGAAAGAGAGAGGGAGCAGGAGAGGGGCAGAGGGAGAGGGAGAGTCTGAAGCAGACACCCCACTGAGTGTGGAGTCCTACTCAAGTCTCATGACCCTGAGATCATGACCTGACTGGAGACCAAGAGCCAGAGCCTCAACCCACTGAGCACCGAGGGATACCCCTCACCCCCATTTCCCATTTTCAAGGAGTTCCAACCCAATGGCAGGACCGAACAAATCCCGAAATTCCGCACTTGTGGGTCTATCTCCAGGCACCTGTCTTGGTACTAACTCGGTATCAGTCCGGATTCAATCATGAGGCAGAAAGAGTCATTTAAGCAGGGAAGTTTTGACATACGAATGATGAACTATTTACATGGGATTTTTACTACGTAAAAGAGAACTGAAGGGGCGCCTGGGTGGCTCAGTCAGTGGGTTGAAGCCTCTGCCTTCCGCTGAGGTCATGATCGCAGGGTCCTGGGATCGAACCCTGCGTCGGGCTCTCTGCTCGGCAGGGAGCCTGCTTTCCCCTCTTTCTCTCTGCCTGCCTCTCTGCCTACTTGTGATCTCTCTCTTTCTGTCAAATAAATAAAATCTTAAAAAGAGAGAGAGAACTCAAAGGCTGAAGAGAGTACCCAAGAAAGTAACAAAGTTAAAAAGTGGGTGCCCTCCCCTCAGCTGGGATTCAGACGTCATTGGACAGATGTGACCGCAGCACCGTGGATGATCCAGAGAAGTTTGCTGGGTTGCCCCAGGGCAGAGCGACCCAAAGCCAGTGGGTGGAGGCTGGTTGAGGGGGGAGGGTGCGGGGGCTGGTAGGGTGAGCGGGGAAACCCACCTACTGAGGTGCTGGGAACTGAGTCAGGCAGGGAGCCACCAACTGGGACGGGCAAGCTGGCAGTTCGATGTCACTGGGTGTCCCATGCCCTGCTGCCTACCACAACCAGCAGAACAACACCAAGGACAGACAACAAACCCACCACACACACAGAGGAAACAAGCAAAGCCCCTACTTCCTACCGTATTCCTCTAACGCCGTCTACTGGCAAGAAAAAATGTTTACCAGTTCCAACCCCAGTAGCAAGCAAAGCAATGAATAGATTTGGAGTCAAGAGGCAGTACATCGGTAACTGGCGCACTGTACTGGTAGCCATCGACTTTTTCACCAGCACGGACTTAGAGTAAAACAAAAAGGACAGTTTCCCTTCAAGATGTTCTTGTCGAAACAATCAAAATTATCCGTTTTATTAAATCTCGACCCTTGATATCTTATTAATATTCTGCATGTCAAAATGGGGAGTACAGATGAAGCTCTCCTGTTGCATAATGAAGAATGGTGATCTCAAGGAGAGACACGTGTGAGGTGGAGGTGTGAGTTGCACTAACCTTTCTTTTATGGAGTGCCATTTTTACTCATAAGAATGAAGAACAGATTATTTTCTCTAGAATTGGGTATCTACCTGGCAGACTTTATTTTAATCCCAGTGTAGTTAACATACAGTGTCATATTAGTCTCAGGTGTGCAATGTAGTGATTCAACAATTTTTTAAAGATTTTATTTATTTATTTGACAGAGATCACAAGCAGGCAGAGAGGCAGGCAGAGAGAGAGGAGGAAGCAGGCTCCCCACTGAGCAGAGAGCCCGATGTGGGGCTCCATCCCAGGACCCTGGGATCACGACCCCAAGCCGAAAGCAGAGGCTTTAACCCACTGAGCCACCCAGGTACCCCTGGTATTTTTCTTTTTCCAGCTGACTTATTTCACTTAGCATTCTACCCTCTAGATCCACGGGTGTTCTTGCAAATGACAAGACTTCATTCTTTTTTTATGGCTGAGTAATATATCCCACATCTTCTTTCACCATTCATCTACTGACGTATATCTGGGTTGGTTCCTTATCTTGGCTATTGTAGACAATGCTGCAGTGAACACACGGGTGCATATATATATATATTTTTTTTGAACTAGTGTTTTTGTATTCTTCGGGTAAATACCCCAGTGGTATGATTATTGGATTGCTGGGTAGTTCTACTTTTAACTTTTGGAGGAAACTCCATACGGTTTTCCACAGTGGCTGAACCAGGGTGCATTCCCACCAACAGTGCGTGAGAGGGTCCCTTTTTCTCCACATCTTCGCCGACACCTGTTGTTTCTTGTGTTTTTTTCTATTAGCCGTTCGGACGGGTGTCAGGTGGTATCTCACGGTGGTTTTGACTTGCTTTTCCCCGATGATGATGAGTGATGTTGAGCATCTTTTCATGTGTCTGTGGGCCATCTGTATGTCTTCCTAGAACAAATGTGTGTTCATGTCTTCTGCCCGTTTTTAAATTGGGTTGTTCTTTAGGTGTTGAGTTCTACCCGTTGTTTACATATTTTGGATGCTAACCCCTTATCAGAGATGTCGTTTGCAGATACCTTCTCCCATTCAGTAGCTTGACTATTTGTTTTCTTGATTGTCGCCTTTACTGTGCAGATGTAGTTGCGATAGTTAATGTTTGCTTTTGTTTTCCTTGCCTGAGGAGACATACCTAGAAAAATATTGCTGTGGCTGACGTCAGAGAAATTACTGCCTGTGCTCTTTTCTAGGATTTTTATGGTCTGACATATAGGTCTTTAATCCATTTTGAGTTTGTGCGTGTGGCGAAAGTGGTCCGGTTTCATTCTTTTTCATGTAGCTGCCTAGTTTTCCCAATGCCACCTGTTGAATAGATTGGCCCATTGCACATTCTTGCCTCCTTTGTCATAGATTAATTGATCATATAATCATGGGTTTATTCCTGGACTATTCTGTTTCATTGACCTGTGTGTCTATTTTTGTGCCAGTACCATATTGTTTTGATTACTATAGCTTTGTAGTATGTCTTGAAATCTGGGATTCTGATACCCCCAGATTGATTCATTTCAAGATTGCTTTTGTTATTCAGGATCTTTTGTGATTCCACAAAAATTTCAGAATTGTTGGTTCTAGTTCTGTGAAAAATTCCCAAATCTTGGGATTTTGGTAGGCATTGCATTAAATCTGTAGATTGATTTGGGTAGTAGGGACATTTTTAACAATATTTGTTATCCCAGTCCATGAGTATGGAATAATATCTTTCCTTGCATCATCTTCAATTTTGTTCATCACTGTTTTATAGTTTCCAGGGTACAAATTTTTCACCACTTTAAGTTTATTCCTAGGTATTTTAGAACTTTTGGTGCAATTGTAAATGGGACTGCTTTCTTAATTTCTCTGCTCTTTCATTATTAGTGTATAGAAATGCAACAGATTTCTATCTATTGATTTTGTACCCTGTGATTTTACTGAATTCACTTATTGGTTTTAGTAGTTTTTTGGTGGAGACTTTAGTGTTTTCTATATATAGTGTTATGTTGTCTCTAGCAGACATTTTTACAAAAGTGAATTAAGTAAGCTTGTTACACCAAGGGAAAAAACTGATGTTTCTTGCCAATGATAAAACTCTAAATTTTAAGTGAAAATTATAATTTTTGAAAACCTGTTGTCGGGACGCCTGGGTGGCTCAGTTGGTTAAGCGACTGCCTTCGGTTCAGGTCATGATCCCAGCGTCCTGGGATCGAGTCCCACATCGGCTCCTTGCTCAGCAGGGAGCCTGCTTCTCCCTCTGCCTCTGCCTGCCATTCTGTCTGCCTGCGCTTGCTCTCTCTCCCTCTCTCTCTCTCTGACAAATAAATAAAATCTTAAAAAAAAAAAAAAAAAGAAAACCTGTTGTCAAGATCCTGACAGCTTCTCAATACACAAAGATTTTTTCCAATAATATTGGTCGCAGATAGATCGTAACAGATTATGATACATTCATTGATACGATTTGACATTCCACATTTTTAACTAATCTTGAAAAAATTCTGTCACATTTTGGTGTGGTATCAAAAAAGTGTATAAATAATTATCTGAAAAATACTCTTCCTTTTTCCAACTATATATCTGTATAAGTTTGGTTTTTCTTTTTCTTCTATATTTCAACCAAAACAACCCATCAAGCCATGTGGAATGCAGAAGCAGATGAGAGAAGTTGGCTTTTTTCCATTAGATCGTACATTAAAGAGACTTACAAATATGTAGAACATGTTGCTCTCCTTGGTGACTTTTTTTTTTTAAATATTGCTTTTTCACTTAACTCCGTGTTATTTCTGTTAACATAGTTTGTTACTGATATTTTTAAATGAGAAACTAACATTTAAATAATTTCTTCATTTTTATCTCCAGGGGGATGAACATCATAGAGATAACCCAGATAACCTAAAGCTTGTTGGGGTCCCTTAATGAAGGTCCCGACACCAAAATTTTGAGAACTACTGCTCTGAGGAAAGTGTCTGGTGCACACTAAGTGTTCAAAAGTTGTGTATTCTCTATACATTTGGCGACAAAGCAAAGGAAGGAGAGATGCTAAAAGCTAGAGCTGGCATCAGAGTGGAGAGGATACTTTCGAGAGTTTACAATCTTGACTGCTCATGTTTCCAGGCCCTGGAGAAGGAGAACTTGCAAGTAGAGAAGTTATTTTGCAAACACCCAATCCAGACCATCTTGTGTCTCCCTCCCTTCCATGCTCTGTACCTTCTGTGAACTCTTTGCCGACCTTCCCGTATCTTCTTTGACCTCCTCTGCAATCTCCGTGAACGGCTGTGCACTTTCTCTGAACTTTAACCAGAGTTATCCGCCTCAGGAGATGCCGCATGGCTGGGTGGACCACGTGACAGTGAACTCAGTCCCTTGATCTTAGGGCTGCAGAGTCAGGCATAGGGCAGCTCCAGGTCAAAGGTGCTTTCCAGGTCTGCATGGGGAATCCAGCACCGATCACTCCTGGGTGTTCCTTCCCATCCCACAGCCACCAAGCCTGAAGGTCCCGTACTGCAGAGAAACCTTCGAGGTGGCAGAAGAGAGTGGTATTCGTCCTTGTAGATACCTGGATTGGGAGCAAGGAAGTGACGATGGGGCGCAGCTAGAGGAGTGTGAAAGGGAAAGAGCAAGATGGACTATTGCTATAAACATTTCCATCCACTTGTCTGGAGCCCTTCATCTCAGATGCAGACAACCTGGGGAGAGAGAGGGTTCTTGGAAGTTGAGGGCAGCGAAGAGAAAGACCTAAAAGCTTACAGCATCCTGGGTTTCAACAGGGAGACATTGCCTTGATAATGGAACCTGAGGGGGAGGCCTCATTAGATCTGTTCTCCTCCTTCTCCAGAGATTGGCCCAGAATGTGTCCATTTGTGGCATAACAATGTATGTGGAGTACACAAGACCCATGATGTAACTTTGTTCTTTTTCGAAAAATTTTTTGGATATTTGGAGTCCCTTGGAATTCTATGAGTTTTATGTGGATTTTTCTACTTTTGCAAATTAAAAGTTGTTGAAATTTTGATAGGAGTTGCATTGAATCTGTAATTTGCTTTAGGTAGTATTGACATCTCAATATTACCTCTTCCAATCCGTGAAAATGTGATGTATTTCCATTGATCCTTGTCTTACTAACTTCAGCAATATTTTGTACTGAATTTTCAGCGTACAAATTTTTCACCTCTTTGGTTAAGTTTATTCCTAAGTATTTAATTCTTCTTGATGCTATTACAAACGGAATTGTTTTCTTAATCTTTTTTGAATTGCTGTTAGTATGTAGAAACACAATTTGATTTTTATGTATTGAGTTTGTATCCTTCAACTTTGCTAAGCTTGTTTATTAGCTTATACTGTGTGTGTGTGTGTGTGAGAGAGAGAGAGAGAGAGAGAGATATCTTTAGGGTTTTCCACATATAAGATCACATCATCTGCAAACAGAGATAATTTTATTTCTCTAGTTTGGAGATGCTTTATTTTTCTTGACTAAACACTCTGGCTAGAATTTTCAAAACTATGTTGATTATAAGTGGCATAAGCAGGCATCCTTGCCTTAATGCTGATCTTAGATGAATTGATTTCCATCTTTCACCACTGATCATGTTGGTTTTTTGTGGGTTTTTCATATATGGCTTTTATTATGTTTAAGTAGTTTCCTTTTTAAAAAAAAAAAAAGATTTTATTTATTTATTTGACAGAGATCACAAGTAGGCAGAGAGGCAGGCAGAGAGAGAGGAAGGGAAGCAGGCTCCCTGCTGAACAGAGCGCCCGGATGCAGGGCTCGATCCCAGGACCCTGGGATCATGACCTGAGTTGAAGGCAGAGGCGTTAACCCACTGAGCCACCCAGGCGCCCCAAGTAGTTTCCATTTATTCCCAGTTTGTGAAAATATTTTTATCATGGAGTGTTGAATATTATCAGATACTTTCTCTGTATCAGTTCAGATGATCTTGTGGATTTTTCCCTTGTTTTTGGTAATGTGGTGTATCACACTGATTGAGTTTTAAATGTTGAACTACCCTGGCATTTCAGGAACAAGTTCCACTTAGTCACAGGATATAATCCTTTTACTACACTGCTGAATTTGGTTTGCTAGTATTTTGTTGAGGATTTCTACATCAGTGTTCATACAGGATATTGGACTTTAGGTTTTTTGGAGTGTTTTCATCTGGCTTTGGTATCAGGACAATGCTGGCCTCACTGAATGAGTTAAAGGTGCTCTCTCCTCTTCAGTTTTTGGGGAAAGTTTGAGAAGGATTAGTGTAAGTTTTTCTGTAAATGTTCAGTGAGGCTCTCAGGTCCAAGGGCTTTTCTGTGTTGAAATATTTTGATTGCTGATTCAATCTCTTCACTAGTATTATGCCCATTCAGATTTTTTAAAAAAGATTTTATTTATTTATTTTCAGAGAGGTAGCGCACAAGCAGGGGGAGTGGGAGAGGGAGAAGCAGACTCCTCACTGAGCAGGGAGCCCGATGCAGGACCCTGGGATCATGACCTGAGCCAAAGGCAGCGGCTTAAGTGCCTGAGCCACCCAGTGCCCCTCTCCATGCCTTTTCATGGCTGGATCATGCTACACTGAGTGCGGCTCCACCGTCTGGGTTTACCAGTCTATGTATCCATTCACCTCACAAAGGGTATCTTGGTTGTTTCCAAGTTTTGGAGATGACAAGTAAAGCTACAATAAACACCCATGTGCAAATTTTTGTGTAGATGTAAACTTTTAAATCCTTTGGCTGAATACCAAGGAGTATGATTGCTGGATGATATGGTAAGAGTATGTTTAGCTTTGTGAGAAACTGCCCAGATGTCTCCCAAAGCGGCTGTACTATTTTCCATTCACATCAGCAATGAGTAAGACGTCCTTCTGCTTCGCACCCTAGCGGCACTTGGTGTTTTCAATGTTCTGGATTTTGGTCATTTAAATGCGTGCAGAGTGGTAATTTTTAACCATTTTTAAGTACACAGCTCAGTGGCATTTAAATACACTCACGCTGTTATATAATCGTCACCACAATCTATTTCCAAAACCTTTCACCACCTAAAACCGAAACCGTGTAAACCATGAGCGAGCACTTTCCATTTGCCTGGGCCCCAGCCTCTGGTAACTTCCATTCTATTTCCTGTCTCTGTGAACTCGCCCATTCTAGATACTCCTTCTACATGGAGTCATACAACGTAGACGCCCTTGCTCTGGCTTACTTTAGCATGTTTTCATCCGTGTTGCAGGTGGCACGTATCAGAACTGGATCCTTTTTCAGGGCTGACCAATATTCCACGTGCACACCACCTTGTGTCTCTCCATCTCTCTCCTGATGGATACTTGGCTTGTTTCCAACTGTTGGCTCTTGTAGACAGGCTGCCGTGAATGCTGGTATATAGCTAGCAACTTCAGTCCATTTTCCTTTTGTTACTGAAGCATAGTCGACACCCAGCGTTACACTAGTTTCTGGTGTACAACACAGTGAGGTCACAGCCCTACACATACTGGGCTCACGTGGGCAGCCACCATGTCCCCGTACACTATGACAATACCACTGACTACATTCTCTATGGGGTACCTTTGTCCCTGTGTTAAGTTCCTGTTCTCAGTTCTTTGGGGTATAGAACTAGAAGAGGAATTGCTAGAGAACATGCCCATTCTGTTTAGCTTTTGGGGAACCACCAAGCTACCCAGAGCAGCCACACCATTCTGCGTGCCTACCAGTAAGGCAGGAGGGTGTGAATTTCACCACACCCTCATCAGTACTGGGTCCTAGTAGCCATCCTGACGGGTGTGAAGCGGTATCTCCTCGTTGTGATCTGCATTTCCTTAATCAGCCATGCTTCATGTGCCTACTCGTCACTTTGTTCTCTTTGGAAAAAATGTCTTCAAGTCCTTTGATCGTTTTAAAATCCGGTTTTGTTGTTGGGTTGTAGGAGTTCCTAGTCTACGGCCGCACCACCCTGAGTGCACCCGATCTTGTCTGATCTCGGAAGCTAAGCAGGGTCGGGCCTGGTTAGTACTTGGGTGGGAGGAGTCCTTCATATATTCTAGATGGTAACTTTTTTTTTTTTTTAAAAGATTTTATTTATTTGACAGAGATCACAAGTAGGCAGAGAGGCAGGCGTTGGGGGGGGGGGTGTCGGAAAGCAGGCCCCCTGCTGAGCACAGAGCCCAATGTGGGGCTCGATACCAAGACTCCGGGATCATGACCTAAGCTGAAGGTAGAGGCTTTAACCCACCGAGCCACCCAGGAGGCCCTTGGTGTTAACTCTTTATCAGATATGACTTACAAGAATTTTCTCCCAACCCGTAGATAGCCTTTTCATTATGCTGATATCCTTTGATGCGCGAGCAACTGATTTTTTTTACCCTATAACTTTGCTGAACTTGTTTGTTGCAGTAGCGCTCCTGCGGATCCTTTGGGATATTCTATATTCAGGATCACGTCTGTGAATAAGGGTTTTACTTCTTCCTTTCAAATTTGGATGCATTTCTTTTTTTGTCTAATTTCTTTGGCTCAAACTTTTATTTTTTTAAATTCTATTTATTTAGTAGAAATTTAAATTTTATTTATTTAGTAAATAAATTTTATTTATTTTAAAATTTATTTAAAATTTTAAAAAATTTATTTATTTAGTAGTATTTACGAGTGCACGCACACATAAGCAGGAGCTGCAGGCAGAAGGAGAGGGAAAAGCAGGCTCCCGGCTGTGCAGGGAGCCCAATGTGGGGCTGGGATCCCAGGACCCTGGAATCGTGACCTGAGCTGCAGGCAGACGCTTAACTAACTGAGCCACCCAGACGCCTTGGGCTCAAACTTTTAGTACAATGTTGGAAGAGAACTTGGTCTTATTCCTGATCTTGGGGGAAAAGCTTTAGCTTTCACCAGTAAGCATGTTAGCTGTCAGTTTTTCACAAATGCCCTTTGTCACATGAAGGACCTTCCTTCTGTTCCTAGATTTCTAGTATTTTATCACGAAAGGACATTGGATTTGTCAAATGCCTTTTCTGCATCAGTGAGCTGACCCTAGGAGTTCTTCCTTTGTTCTACCAATGGGGCGTATTACCTGGATTTTCCTGATGTTGAACCACCCTTGCATTTCTGCAGTAAATCCTTCTGGCCATGGTGCAGGCTACACGCTGTCAGACTTCGTCGGCTTGTGTTTCGTGGAGGCCACGTGAAGAACCAGCTTTTCATTCACTGACGGTGTTTACATCTCATACAATACTGTTCTGACAGGTGTGTTACACGTTTTGGTTTGGGCATCTGTCAGTGGACGTCTCCCCTGAGGACGGGTCATGTGGAGACTAGCTCCAGACTGTATCCTGAGCCATTCTTATTATGTTGGGAGACTCTGGATTCTGTTAAAGTCCCTCATGAACATTTTTGTTTCAGCAGGCACCTGAATCTCTGGGCAGGAGAACAGGGCTCCGTGGAAGTTTGAACTGCCTGTGCCGTGAGGAGCGAGCGAGCTCTACGGCAGGGGCATCCCTCAGCCCAAACAGGGGGAGAAAGAGAAAATGGGGCTCCCTTCTTCAGACCTCCTGCCCTTCCCTGGTCTCTAGATGGCAAGAGCTTTAGCTTACCAGGGCCTCTCTACCGCAGCCTCGGAACTCTCGCCTGTCCCTGTGGGAAGGCGGGGGGGGGGGCGACAAGAAATGGAATTTCGGATTATGTTTTCTGATCACAGGTTCCCTTACCCTCGTCCTGTGACCTCGGAGGTGGAAGCCATGAACAAAGGAATCGCACTCTTGTGTACAGGGCTTAAGTTTTAACTCCCCCCCGATAGGTCTGCTTTTATTTTTCAGAGTCCTTAAGTACCTTTCTGTCCCCCCCATTTTTAGTGGTAAGCAGTGGAGGTAGGGTCTACTGGGTTTAACTTGCGACCCGTATCAGAAGATGGGAAGCAACTTTCGAGAACTCATGAACCTGTGTTTTCATAGTTTCGGAAGAGCCACTGCTGCTGTTTCCCATCCAACTGTGCTCAAACTGATGCTGGGATGTTACACTTCAGTTAGTGAATTTGAGCTGTCTCTAGCTCCACTTCTCAAATTCACGATAGAAAGTTAGCTTTTTTTTTTTTTTTTTTAAGATTTTATTTATTTGACAGAGAGAAAGATCACAAGTAGGCAGAGAGGCAGGCAGAGAGAGAGACGGGGTAGCAGGCTCCCTGCTGAACAGAGAGCCTGATGCAGGGCTCGATCCCAGGACCCCGAGATCACGACCCCGAGATCATGACCTGAGCCGAAGGCAGAGGCTTAACCCACTGAGCCAGGTGCCCCACAAGTTAGTTTTGATAGTTCATGAATCTGAGCTTAAATTTCAAAGCTGCTTCATTCTTATTTCACCCAGATCTGCCTGAATGTATTTCTGAGATGATCTTCTGGAGTTTAACAAAAAATTTTCTGACCCTCTGAATTTGTTCAAACTCCTTCTGGGAAGTTAGTTTTGAAAACTCCTGAATTTAATCTTGTTTTCATAGAAAACTACTGTTTCAGCTAGATTTGTACAATTAACTGACCTTGAGAGAGGTTCATTTTGTGAACTTCTGAATCTGAGCTCTTTTGTACAATAATCAGGTTTCAGCCAGATAAGCTCAAACTCACGTTAGGAAGTTACTTCAGAGTCTGTTTTTAAAATGTTTTTTCATCTAAATTTGCTGTGTAAGCATTTGTTGGGAAGATACTTTTAAGATTTTGTGCATCTGAATTTTTAATAAAAACTGCTACATTTCATCTAAAGTGCTCAAATTCACATTAAGTTTCTTTTGAAAATCATTTGTAAATCTGATGCTTACAAAAGCTACTGCTTCAGGTATTTTTTAAAAATACTTTGAAAAATTTCTTTTGGGAAAAACGTGTGAATTTGTTTTCTTACAAAAACGGAAGGGAGGGGCGCCTGGGTGGCTCAGCAGGTTAAAGCCTCTGCCTTCGGCCCAGGTCATGATCCCAGGGTCCTGGGATCGAGCCCTGCATCAGGCTCTCTGCTCAGTGCAGAGCCTGCTTCTCTCTCTCTCTCTGCCTGCCTCTCTGCCTACTTGTGATCTCTGTCTGTCAAATAAATAAAATCTTTAAAAAAAAAAAAAAAAAAAAAAAAAAAAAAAACAAAAAAAAAAAACAAAAACGGAAGGGAGGGGCGCCTGGGTGGCTCAGCAGGTTAAAGCCTCTGCCTTCGGCCCAGGTCATGATCCCAGGGTCCTGGGATCGAGCCCTGCATCAGGCTCTCTGCTCAGTGCAGAGCCTGCTTCTCTCTCTCTCTCTGCCTGCCTCTCTGCCTACTTGTGATCTCTGTCAAGTAAATAAATAAAATCTTTAAAAAAAAAAAAACAAAAATAAAACGGAAGGGAATGCATCGGGAGAGGCCATCCCTTTTTCTTCCCTACAAAATGCCAGAGCAGAGGTAAAACAACACCCAACGTACTGTAGGCCTTGGTCGGTAATGCCCTCCTGAGCTATGCCGGGGGGGCACCGATCACTTTGTATCTAGGGCAGGGACTGGGGCAAATCTGGTCTGTGGACGGTTTTTGTACAATCAACCAAGCAGAGATCTTAATTCTAAAGAGCTGTTCAAAAGCAAGGCTGGGGCTCCTGGGCGGCTCAGTCAGTTAAACGTCTGACTCTTGATTTTGGCTCAGGTCATGATCTCGGGGTCGTGTGATCAAGCCGTGTCAGGCTCCAGCTGGGCAAGGAGCCTGCATAATACTCGCGCTCTCTCCCTCTGCCTCTCTCCTTCACCTACACCCGGTGCTTTCTCTCTCTCAAGAAAAAAAAAAAGAAGGAAAAATAAAAAAGAAAAGGCAGTAAGCTTGTATGTGACAGGTCACATGTGGCCCACGAAGCTTAAAGTATTATCTAGCCCTGGCTCTAACCATGGGACGGTTAGGCTCTAACCATCCGGACGGTTAGCACGCACAGACTGGTTAGCACGCACAGACCGGAAGGGGAAAAGGAGCCAGGGCAGCGGGCAATGCAGTGAAGGGCCCTGCCTTCCGCTAAGGAACGCAACGGGCCACATTTAGCACAAGTCAGTGCAACACAGAGATGCAAAGCCTCTTCAGCCTGTCGCCTCTGCTCCCTGGTTCTACCTCTCTGTGACCCCCCAGCTCACCTGTTTTGGCCCTCAGTTTCCCCACTTATAAAATAGAAATAACAGAAATTTTCTCAAGAGAATTCAATGAAGTGAGGCATATCAGACGCCAGCACACAGTGGTCCATAATGTTGGCTCCGACAAGATATCCACTGCTCTATTTCCGACAATCATTTATAAAACTCACTTCGAAATCTCCAGTTCTTTTCCATGAGAGACTAACAATGGTCTCCCAATGTCCACTCGCCCCTTCCTTTTTTAAAAAAATTTTTTTAAAAGAGATTTTATTTATTTATTTGACAGAGAGAGACGACAAGCAGGCAGAGAGGCAGGCAGAGAGAGAGAGAGGAAGGGAAGCAGGCTCCCCGCTGAGCAGAGAGCCCGATGCGGGACTCGATCCCAGGACCCTGAGATCATGACCTGAGCCGAAGGCAGAGGCTTTAACCCACTGAGCCCCCCAGGCGCCCCGACGCCCCTTCCTTTAGTACGAGGACTCCCGGGTCTGAATGAACACACGGCCGTCCAGCCGCAGGGGGTTAGAACACGGGACGTAAGTACCAGCCAACGGATCCGCGCGGTTTCCAGGCCTCCCACTTCCTCTTCCCCTTACCCGCCTGCACAAGGATGTGGGGCTGGAGCACCGGCTTTCACCATGTAGCTGAGAGCCATCACCCAGGGGATGGTGGACCAGTAAGGGATTGGGACCCGAGTCCCTAGATGACCTTGTGGAACACAACTGGCTTAACCCCAAGCCTGGACCGCCCCCCTACCTCTGTACTGTCACATGGGAAGTAACTGCTTTGTCTGAATCCTTGTTCTGGAACCCCCTTGTGTACAGCCACTTAGCCTATATGCAATCCAAACTCCTAATCTCCAGCTGCCTCGCTTATGTCCCAAACTGGTCTCAAACTCAACATTTTAACATCTAACCACACTCTCGGTCTGCCTTATAGACCGTTATGTTCCTGAACACAGAGACTATCCCAAGTACTTCTTGGTAACAGCCTTATCATAGGTTTTCAAGGCTTTCGCTCTTGACTTCGACACCCCCACACTCAACTGGTCGCACAGCCGCAGCTGGCTCCGCACATCACTCTGACGCCTCCCTCAGCCCAGATCTTAACCACCTCGGCTTCAGATGTTTTGTACTTTCTGGTCGGCCCTCCGGCCTCCAATCCCATTGTCTACAATGCTGCTCCATGACTCTTCTTTGAACTGGATCCATTCGTGTATTTTGTTTCCAGAAGCCCAAGGCATGGAGTTTCCGAGAGGCGGGCGCGTCCTGCAGCCGCGCGCCCTCCGCACGCCCCACAGCAGGCGCGCGGGCCTCACCCTTCGCTCCCGCTCCTTCTCCTCTGCCTACGTCTCTGCTTCTCAAACGCGGTGGAGGACTATTTACAACACGTTACAAATCAGAATACGCTAGCAGGGGCGCCTGGGTGGCTCAGGGGGTTAAAGCCGCTGCCTTCGGCTCGGGTCATGATCCCAGGGTCCTGGGATCGAGCCCCGCATCGGGCTCTCTGTTCCTGGCCCCCGTCTCGCTGCCTACTTGTGATCTGTCTGTCCAATAAATAAAATCTTTAAAAAGAAAGAAAGAAAGAAACAAAGAAGTACGCTCGCACATTTCCATGTCACAGGGACGGTGCGGTTCTCAGCGTGACTCCTCACTGCACCGCCGGTCTCATCAGGTCCAGGCTAACGGCAGACCACACCGGTCCAGGGACCGCACTCCCACAGGCTGACACGGACTCTCCCTTTGCCCCGCCTGGAGAACCGCCCGCCCCCGCAAGGACCACCTACCGCCACTGCCGCCATTACGTGTTCCTGAGATTTACCCTCCAGTCACACCCCGTCTACACAGCCGCTGCCCATTCCTCCACGTCTATGCAGTTCACTTCGATGCACGCACTGCCGTCCAAGCCCTGGCAGAACTTCTCACGTGCTACTACAATTTTCTGTCCCAGGCAGAGAGCCGCAGGCTCGCTCAAGTCCCCTCCGCATCCTGCGCCCTGGGCCTACCACGTGGTGGAAGCTCAGAAACAGAATCCGCAAACGCCTGTGTCCCACCCACCCCTGTGGCGCCATGCAGAGGAGCACGCACGGACGGTAACGACTCTAAGAACTTTAATAACTCGGGGCGCGGGCTATGACCGAGAGGCCGGAAGCACAGGAGCGAGGCCATCAGTAGGCCGTCTGAGGCCATCAGTAGGCCGTCTGAGGCCATCAGTAGGCCGTCTGAGACTGCTGCTGGCGGTAGCCGCCCCGGCGCATGTAGCCCTCGTTCTTGCGGTAGCCGTCCTTCTGGTCTGCAGGGGAGAGGGGAGGGAGGAGGCCGTGAGTGACCGCAGAGAGGCGGGAAGGGGGCCGGGACCTTGGGAGAACAGAGGGACAGAACCACGGACCTCGGAAGTAGCCTCCGTAGGTGCCCTGCTTGTGGTCGAACACCCGCTCATTATTCTCCACCAGGCTGCCCAGCTTCTCCGCCAGCTGCAGGGCCAGGTTCTGCTGGGCGGTGGGCTCAGTGCGGTGCATCACCACCGTCTGCGTCGGCTGGTCCAGGGAGGCCTGGTGGAAGCGAGGCAGGACGGCCATGACAGATCGGCACTCCCAATTCCCCACGACTGCACCTGCCCGTCTTCCGCCCTGGCCCTTACCATCAACTCCTCGTTAATGATCATCTTGCTGATGATGGAGTGCACAGTGGGCAGGTCCAGTTCAAACATGTCAGACAGAGTCTCCATGCTGGGGAGAAGGCAGGCAGAGAGCGGGGAGCAGTCAGGAGCCGGGACCACAAGGCTGGGGCCCGTCGGCCGCCTCAGGGCCCTCCTACCTGATGGAGTCATAGACGCTGCTGTAGGTGAAGAGGTAGGTCCGCAGTGACTCCTCCTGAATCTTCCTGTGGGGCAGGAGAGGGTAAAGGGGTAAATCCTCAGGGAAGGAGACCTTTTCCTCCCCGCCCCCCACGGCCCCCCACGGCCCCCCACGGCGCTCCTCTCTGCTCACCGAACCAGCATGGCTCGGACTTTGTCAGCTTCGGGGAAAAGGTCCCACACTTTGCCGTTCATCTTCTCGTTGATGATGAAGCTGTGGCAGGTCTTCCAGTCGCCCATCTTCATAGCCTTGGAGGCAGCAACCACGTGTTCCCTCATGGACTCAGGAGGGCCTGAAAGGTTGGGAATACGGCAGGGCCCGGGGTGAGCGCGGGACCGTAGCTCCCGCCTCAGGCACCACTCAAGGAGGAACAAGGGACAGGAGAGCAACCAACCGGACTGGGACTCTCCAGCTCTCCAGTAAATAGCCCTGTGACGGTATAAATCACTTACTATCAAAACACACTTATTTAGACTAAATCCGTCTCTGGCATGCTTCAGGGGATTGGTGAGCCCCTTGAAAACAACAGCAATTATTGTGTCTATCCTCAGAGGTTCATTTCCCTAGACCTAAAAAATTCTTCTTTCCTTCTTGTTTTTAAAGTAGGCTCCACATCCATGGTGCCTAACATGGGGCTGAAGTCAGGACTCTGATATCGAGACCTGAGCTAAGATCAAGAGTTGGGACACATTTAACCAACCGAGACACCCAGGCACCCCAACCTAAAAAAATTTTCTCGTATCTCAGCTGGAACTGTATCTACCAAACTTCATTCCTTCTCATACCCCCGCTTCATGACTTAACCACAGCTGTGTATCACTGCTTCAATTTGTTTTTCTTTAAAAACACAACACAGGAAAAGAAAACATGGCAAGCAAGAGTAACTGGAGTTCAGATAGACAACGAAAAGTGCAAAAAACTTTACAAATGGAATGGACGGCAGGCGTCAAGAAACATGAACACGGCAGGTCCCAGCACAGGGAGCAAGCTCCAAGGTGTAACAGATCAGCCCCGGAGAGTAACGTATGACTGAGGGTCAGCGTGAGGAAGAGAACACAACCCTTCCGATCAGCTTCTACTCTGTCACTTTAAAAAGAGTCAAGGTTAGAGGCTCAAAGACTATTTCCCTACAAAACCAAAAGTAGCAGAGACCCGAACCCGAAACTGCCCTTTGATCCCTGGCAGTCATAAAGAGGCAGGGACTGCAGTGAGACAGAGACTTTCTCAATTTTCCAATTAGCATAAAACAAAGCCTCTGGGCACCTGGGTAGCTCCGTTGGTTAAATGCCTGCCTTTGGCTCAGATCGTGGTCCCAGGATGCTGGGATCGGGCGCCGCATAGGGCTCCAGGCTCAGCAGGGAATCTGCCCCCCACCTCCTTCCCCCTCTGCTTGTGCACATATGTTCTCTCTCAAATAAATAAATAAAATCTTAAAAGAAAATGAAGACAAGGCACCGAGGGGCGAGTGAGTAAGTCCGTGGCGCTGCAGGGCCCACACTCACCCAGCAGGGGCTGTCGCTCGCCCACCCGCAGCTGGTGATGGAACTGCTTGCTGATCATGCGGCGGCGGGCGTCGCTCTCGTGCGCGGCCATGTACGGGATCTCCAGGAGCATGGCGGACACCAGGTAGACACACTCCAGCAGCTCCAGGTTGATGTGCAGGTGGAAGGGCACCTGCCGGCGCCGCTCCACCTTCTCCTGCTCCTGGTTGCGCTCCTGCAGGCTGCGCAGCAGCAGCCCCTGGCCCAGCAGCTCCTTGGCCCGGCCGCTCGACTGGATGTCCAGCAGGGCGTTGTGCGCGTCCTTGGTCAGGCCTTGGCGGAAAGCACAGATGCCCAGCTGCACCATGGTGCGGTTGTACAGGATCTGCAAACGAGGGGCAAGGGGCTCAGAGGGGGCCGCCACAAGGCCAGCCGCCCACCCGGTCTGCAGATGTGCGCCGAGCACCCCCGGGCTCCCGAGCGCTAGGCTGGGGCTGGGACAGAGAGCAAAACTGACAAGTCCTCGTCCTCCCACGGAGCTGACGTGCTAGGGGTAAGGGGCGGAGGACAAAATGACCCCAGTATGCAGAAGGGGACTCACGCCAAGGAGAAAAAGAAAACAGAGGAGCGAGCTGAGAAGGGAGCTGTGTGGTGGTGGCAGGAACTCAATTTTATACCGGGTAACTAGGGGAGGCCTCATTCTCAGGGGAGTGAGTTTAAATAAACACCTGACAGAAAAAAAGGGACCAAGTCATGCAGGTATCTGGAAGAAGAGTATTCTAGAAAAAAGGAAAAGTCAATGCAAAAAGGCTCCTGTGGAAAACCGTGCCAGGCGCACTCAAGGGACCAGGAGAGCCATCCGGCTGCAAGTGTGAAGGTGTGAGCATGAACCGGACAGGCAAGCACGCGGCCCCGTAAGCCACGGGGATGCTTCTAGGATGGGAGCCCATGGGAAGGTTTTGAGAAAGTAAGTATCATCTGAGTTAACAGCGTTAAGCCTGGCTGCTGCATTAGGAACAGCCTGAAGGAAGAGAGAAGCAGAGACCGGAAGAGGACGGTGGCTCTGACCAGAGGGCAGCAGCGGAGCCGGGAAGCGGTTAGGTGCGGACTCCGAGCACAGGTGGCGCGGGCGGGGATCAGACGACGGACGTCGGAGAAAAACAAGAAATGGAGTTTGACTGAGGTTTCTGGCCGAGGCAACTGAAAATATGGACCTGCCACTCATGAAGACAGGGGAAGATTTTAAGTAGTATAAATGGGGGGGTGGATAAAGTCTTTATTGATGACAATAAAAGTATACAGGTCAGTACCAGTCCTGAACCCAGAGACAAAGAGCCTGAAAAAAACATTAGCACACAAAATCCGGCTGTATCGAACAGAGATAACAGATCATGATCAAACAGGCCATATCTCTGGAATGAAAAGCAGATACAAAAATCCAAAATCATGGTTACTCACCATCTGAACACAATAAAGGAGAAAAAACTGCATCATTTCAGTTGATGCAGAAAAAGCTCTAAGTAAAATTCAACATCTATTTTAGGACAAAAATTCTCCGTTAACTAGGATCAGAAGAGAACTTCATCAATCTGAGAAAGTGCATCTACGAAAGTACTGCAGCTAACCTTATACTCCAGGGTAAAATGCTGACCACTTCCCTAAGACTGGGGACAAGGCAAGATGCCTGCTCTCGCTACCTCTCTGAAGCACTACATACTGGAGATCTGAGTGATGGCAAAGTGGCAAGAAGGAAAGAAAAACAGAAGGGCGCTTGGGTGGCTCAGTCGTTAAGCCTCTGCCTCTGGCTCAGGTCATGATCTCAGGGTCCCGGGATCAAGCCCTGCACGGGGCTCAGCGGGGAGCCTGCTTCTCCCTATCCGGCCCCTCTCTCCCGCCTGTGCGCACGCGCTCTCTCTCTCAAATAAATGAATAAAAACTTAAAAAAAACTTTTTTTAAAAAAGGGAAGTCATAAAGACTAGTATAGTAATAACACTGTCTGTATGCAAATGACATGGTAATTTCAGCAGAGAAGCTAAACTGATCAAGTGAATTTAGCAAAACAGATGCATTCAAGGCCAAAATACAAAATTGAAATCTATTTTTATATATCAGTAATTAACAACTGAAAATGAGATAAAAAAACAGTAACATTTACAATAGCAGTGGAAGTCATAATATTCAGGAATAATTTATTTTTTTCTTTTTTTTGTAGAGAAACAGAGAGAGAAAGTGGGGGTGGAAGAAGGGGACAGTAGAAGAGGGAGAGAGAATTTTTTATTTTATTTTTATTTTATTTATTTATTTAATTTTATTTTTTTAAAGATTTTATTTATTGATTTGACAGAGAGATAGATCACAAATAGGCAGAGAGGCAGGCAGAGAGAGAGATGAGGAGAAGCAGGCTCCCTGCTGAGCAGAGAGCCCGATGCGGGACTCGATCCCAGGCCCCTGGGATCATGACCTGAGCCGAAGGCAGAGACTTAACCCACCCAGCCACCCAGGCGCCCCTATTTTATTTTTTTAAAGATTTTATTTATTGATTTGACAGAGAAAAGAAGAGAGATCACAAGTAGGCAGAGAGGCAGGCAGAGAGAGAGGGGGAAGCAGGTTCCCCGCTGAACAGAGAGCCCAATACAGGGCTCGATCCCAGGTCCCCAAGATCATGACCGAGCCGAAGGCAGAGGCTTAACCCACTGAGCCACCCAGGCGGAGAGAGAATCTTAAGCAGGCTTCACACCCAGCGCGAAGCCCAGTGCAGGGCTCGATCTCATGACCCTGAGATCATGACTGGAGCCAAAATCAAGAGTCGGTGCTTAACTGACAAGACAACCTCTGAGGAATAATTTCTGAAAAAATGTTAATACCTGAACAATGAAAACCACAGAATACTGCAGAGAGAAATTCAAAATGAAATAAGGTGTAAGACTGGAAGACTGGATTGTTATTAAGACGTTAATCCTCTCAAAACTGATTTACAGAGTCCACAGAATTCCAGTAGGCATTTTTGTAGAGAATGACAAGAAAATTCTAAAATTTATGTGAGAATTCTTAGAAAAAAACCAGGTGGAAGGACTCCTACTACCTGACTTCAAGACTCACAGTCAGTCATCAAGCCAGTGTGGGACTGGCACAAAGACACAGAGATGAATGAAAGGAACAGAACAGAACAAAAATACACTTACAATTATGAGGCCATCTGGTTTTTTTCATGTGGTTTTCCACAAAGGCACCAAAACAATCGATGGGAAAAGAACGTCTTTGACCCTGACTTCATACCACGTACCAAAACCATAGATCTAAACGTGAAAGCTAAAGCCTTTAAGAACTTTCAAAAAAATAACAAAAGGTTAAGAAAAAAAAAAAAAAGTATCTTCATGAATTATTGAAGTTTCTTTAGCTAAGACCCCAAAAATAATAAGCATGAAAGAAAAAACTGTTATATTAGACTATACCACCAGACATGGTGTTAAAAATGAATAGGCAGAACACACACAGGAAAAAAATATTTGAAAAACATTTGTCTGACAAACGTCAGATTATAATAAAAAGTGGTCAGTTTCAGGGGTTATCAGGGACTAGGAACCAACACCACAGGAGACACCATTCAACAACCAACGTGGCTTCAATTAGAAAGATCGACAGCGCCAGGTATCAACAAAGAGTAAACACGCACACGGTCCGGGAGGAGTGTAAAGTGATGTAACCATTTTGGGGTTTCTTATGAAACCGGACGCACACCTACACTTTGATCCTACTCTTAACCATTCACCCAGAGAAAACGCACAGCTGGTATGACAGCCCCACACTGGAAGGAGACCAGGAGCCTCAAGAGGAAGAGAGATCAGGAACTTGAGATAAATCCATGCACAGGACCAAGACGGGACAAATTCGAATGCCATCGCGTGGGTGCCCCTCAGATTTGCAGGTTAACATGTACTATTCGACACACCAAGACTGTTTCATTGTTCCAAACGCATTTACAGCACCTGCCTATTGGCGCGGCTGCAACGCTCCGATGTGACAACGTCGCCCCCGCACTGCCACAACAGCCAGCGGTCCCACAGTCCTGTCCCAACACACCGCACTGCACCTAGGCCCGTGCTTTCCTTAGTTTAACAACTTGTTAAGATTTCTCTCACCTTCTAAAGAGCGAGCTCTCTTGTGTTCCTCAACTAGACACACAGTAGGGATCATAAACATGAGCCAAACCCTAACCTCCACCCAGAGGCCTCCAGGGGCGTCAGAACAGGCCCCCACATGCGAGCGGGCAGGAGGATCAGAGATGTCGGGCATCTGGGTTCCGCTCACTTCTCCACCAGCCAGACAGGTAGCTAACCTGGTTGAGCCAGTATGCCCCCAGGACAGGGGCCCGGCCCGGTCTTCCCTTGGCCACCAGGGCCAGAGCGGCCCATCCCCATGCTACCTGCACCGGCGGGTCGGCGTGCTGGATGTTGTCCTGCAGGTGGCTCATGAGCATGAGGTCCCGGGCCTGGTACCAGCGCGAGTGCAGGGCGTGGTGGTAGATGTGGCAGAGGATGGCGCACGTGCGGATGCGGTCCGTGCGGTCCTTGGCGTAGATGTACTTGCACAGCCTCTCCATCAGCACGGCAGAGTCCTCACCCTCGTTCTCCGCCTGGTCTTGCTCAGACTGGGGGGCGGGGCAGGGGGCCGCTGGGAGACTCGGCAGAGACTGCGGCTCAGGCTTCAGCTCTGTCCGGCCTGGCTCCCGGCCCTCCCCGCGCCCCTCCCCGCTCTGCCTCCGAGCATTCCCAGGAGTCAGATCCGCTGTTACATGGGCACGGACACCTCCCTCTCCTCTGGGACCGGTCCACAAGACTCACCTTTGAGGAGCCCTCAGGGGGGGTGAGCTGCCGCTGGTGAGCTTTGTAATCAAACTTGTAGTAGGTGTGCAGGATGCGCCTCAAGTAGACGCGACAGATCTCCTCGGTGGTGCCCTTCTCCTCCAGGTAGCGCTGCACCCGCTCGATGATGGCGCACACCTGCGCCTCGTCCTTCAGGTGCTCCACGTACTCTGGCAGGGAGAGCCCCCCCGGCTCAGCGGGCACCTGGCTGCCCCCATCAAGCCAGCTACCTCCATGCACCTTCAGTACCCACCAGCCGTGTCCTCACCGTGCCCTGAAGACACCATCCCTTCCCCGGACACCCACTTTCTGTTCCTGTCCGGTGAGATCTGCTACCTCCCCCTCCTCATTCAGATCTTACTTCAAAGGGCCCCACCTTAAGATGCTTCCTTCGAGCACTGTCCACAGCGGCCATCCCATCTCTAACACAGGTCCCTATTCAAATTCCTAACGCACGCTTCACATTATCTGTTAATTGCCTCGTTTTATCTGCTTGCTTAACTGTCTCTCTCCAGAACCAAAATATAAGCTCCAGCCTCTGGCTGCCTTGTCCATCACTCTACCCTGATGGCATGTGCGGGCATTCATACCCCCAACCCAAGTGCCTCTGATCCAAGCCAAACAAGCAAAGTGGACTCAGGCCAAACCCCAACAATTCTCAAAGTATAGTCCACAAACAGCAACATCACCAGGGAACGTGTAAGAAATGCCAAATTTAGGGGACCCCCACCCCCGCCCCACTGAATCAGAAGCTATGGGAATGGGGCCTAGCATCTTCCCAGGCCCTTCATGTGAATGCTGGGGCAAGGCAAGGGCTGGCCCCTAGACACTGTCAGCGAAACCCTGAGTTTCATTCCCTGCACCTTCCCTCTCACCGATGCCCACGCTTGCCCAAGCTTACCTTGGGAGTGAGGATCAGTATTTTGCATTATTTTGGTAAATTCTTCATCCATTCGTTCCACGAGGGTTAGGATACAGCCACGGACACGCAGTGGCTGAACAAGAAGGCAAGGAGGAGCAAATAAATTAACCCAGAATCAGTGCCAGACTGCGACCCTTCTGTTTCCACTAAGCCTTCATCAGCAGACAACGTACACCTCCAATTAGCCTCCAATTTCTCTCTTTTTTTTAAAGGTTTTATTTGTTCATTTGAGAGAGACAGACATAAGCAGAGGGAGAGGCGGAGGGAGAAGCAGACCCTGCTGAGCTGGGAACCCAATGTAGGCCTCGATCCCAGGACCCGGAGATCATGACCCGAGCTTCATGAAGGCAGATGCTTAACCATCTGAGCTACCCAGGTACTACCCCCCGACCCCTCGCCAATTTAGGTCTTTACCTGGTCAACATTGTGCAGGTTCTCACTCTCCTCCAGAATGTTCTCTCCAACGAAGATGTTGGGGTTTGCAAACAGGATGTCCATCAGCTCATTGATGCAGTCCAGGCACTTCTGCCACATCTCAGGCTGTCAAGAGAGCAGATGGCAGTCAGAGGCGTGAAGGTGGCAAAAGCATAGACTCTTCACCAGGAATCCATGGGGCCTTCAACTACCAAGACTGCTTCCACAGCCCTTGAGTTTTAAGGCACCAGGCCGGACCCCCCCCCCCTCCCCCACTAGCTCAGCTCCGGGACGCTCCTCTTCATCGGCCTCACCTTCATGTACGTGGCCAGGTTTGGGTTGTAGTCATAGAGAGAGGCGATGATATTGAACTTGATCTTGACTATAACACCCTCTCCCAGGTTGTTTTCAGACGCGATCTGTACCAGCAGCTGCAGCAGTTCAATCTGGGCTGCCCTGGGGGGGAACAGAAAGGTGCGAGGCATCAGAGACAAATCAAAAAACCTCATCCTGTCACAGAGCGTGCCCTCTTTAGACAAGCAAGGGCAGCGGTCATTCCCACTACCCCACTATCCTCACCACCTGCCTACCTGCTTCTCCTTTATAAATTCCAAACAGAAGCATCAATAATGCTAACAACCTGCTATCCCCTCCAGTTACCAAATAATTAAAGAAAGTGAGTATTCCCATTCTGCATATGGGAAAGTAATCCCCAAAGTTTAAGTGACTGGTTTAAGATCAAAGGGAGAGTACAGAGCCGACTGGTATGTTCCAAGGACACCACTCCTTCAATGGCAACCACACACAGATCTTCCCAGACAGTGCTATTTCCCCATCAACCTCCATGCACGTCTTAGAGAAAAAGAGCATTCAGCCCGCGACCCCACAGTCCCGGCCCGCGAATCTCACCGATCCGTCCCCTTCTTGCCTCGCGCCTGCAAGATCTCATTCAGCTTCTTGATGACGACAGCGTGTGTGATCTCGGTTCCCTTGGCAAACATTTTTGGCTTCTCCTGGGTAACACATGTCCTATCATGTCAAGCTGACCCATTCTCGCCTTCACTCTTCTCCCAAACCAACCAGGGGGGCCCCGTGTGCTCCTCCAATGGTTTCCCAATTCATTTTAATCCTGCACTGGGCTCCGCACTCAACACGGAGTCCGCTTGATTCTCTCCTGTGCCCCTCCCCACTCAAGCGCATGCGCATGCCCTCTCAAAGAAATCCTTTAAAAAAAAAAAAGGCAACCGCGAAAACGCACGGAACCCCCGGAATCCCCGGAACCCTGCCGCCTGTACCTTAGCGAGCGGCGCGCCGCCGCGGACCCTTTCCCACTCCCCGCCTTCGTTGTCCTCCTCCTCCTCCTCCAGGCGCTTGGATTTCCTATCGTGCTTCTTCTTGGCTTTGTCCTCCCGCTTCTTCTCAGCCGCCTTCTTGTCCTCTTCTGTGGCGGGAGCCCTGCCAGCAGGGAGAAGATGAAAGGCCAGCCCACTCTACCTCGGAGGCTGCTGCTTCTCACGAACTTCTCTTTTTCTCTCCATCAAGCCCTGGGTTCAAGTTATAGTCGATGAGAGTGAACGCAAGTGAACCGCAACCACAGCCAAAGCAAGGACGACCAAGCACGTGGGGCCGGCCGAGAGCCAACCAAGGCCTGGGACCACATCATGCTAAGAAAACCTTCCTGGTCTAATAAGGTAGAGGGGCCAGCCCGGTCGGTGTGGCCAGCCCGCCCTGTCGCCCCACAGCTGACTTCCCAGGTCTCCCGGAGGAAACTGTATCCATGAGACAGTGTTGTTCTTTAAGATTAGTTGCTCTACCTAATCTTCTCACTAGCCAACAACTAACCAGTTTGCAATTAGCGTAAAAATATTTGCTGTTCCCAGACTGAATGCTCCCCACTGATGAGAATTAAACTAAATTCTGAATTTAAAAAACAACTGTTCAAGACAACAGAATTCCCCCAAAAAAGCAAAAAAGACCACTGGCTATCCCAAAACGGTCTCAGGCCTCTTGGTGTCTGAAACCATCTCCACATTTTAATACTATGTAAGGAAATATAAGCCCAACAACAGAAACAAATCATCTCAATCTTTCATAGATACCGATGAACAAATCTTTCCAAACTTAACAAATACTCAAATTATATTTCTCTTCAACTGCCACTTAAATATCTACAAACACCTTTCATTTTAACTGCTTAAAAGATCTGACTGTTTTTGGGGCGCCTGGGTGGCTCAGTGGGTTAAGCCGCTGCCTTCGGCTCAGGTCATGATCTCAGGGTCCTGGGATCGAGCCCCGCATCGGGCTCTCTGCTCAGCAGGGAGCCTGTTTCCTCCTCTCTCTCTGCCTGCCTCTCTGCCTACTTGTGATCTCTCTCTGTCAAATAAATAAATAAAGTCTTAAAAAAATAAATAAATAAATAAACAATTAAAAAAAAAAAAAAAAGATCTGACTGTTTTAGTAGTAATTTAGAAACCTGCCGAAGGGACCCCTTTCGTGCCTGCTAACGGACGCCAGCATGTGGGAGCTGTAGGCTTCTCCCTGTACCACAGCAGCGCGCTCTGTTTAATGACAAAAGCTCCCTTAGAGGTAAAATCCTTTGCAAACACACAAACTATGTTCATTAAACTGAAAACTCTTGGTCATATCAAAAAACATGATGGTATTTTATGGGACGCCTGGGTGGCTCAGTAGGTTAATCCACTGCCTTCAGCTCAGGTCATGATCCCAGAGTCCTGGGATCAAGTCTCACATCGGGCTCCTTGCTCAGTGGGGAGCCTGCTTCTCTCTCTGACTCTGCCTGCCACTCTGCCTGTTTGTGCTCTCTCTCTGACAAATAAATAAATAAAATCTTAAAAAAAAAAAAAACTAACCCAAAAACATAATGCTACTTTAAAATCAATGTTGCTTAAATTTCAAAAGAACTTTCCAGGCCTAAAATTTTACTCCTAGCCCTAAGCATATTAGGATTAACACTTCAAAAACACAATGAACTCTCAACCTATGAAATCCCCCCCACTTTTTTTTATAAAGATTTCATTTTTAAGTAATCTCTACACCCAACATGGGGCTCGAACTCATAACCCCGAGATCAAGAGTTGCATGCTCCATCCACTGAGACAACCAGGGGCCCCTCTCACCCTATGAAATTCTAGTTGGAAGACAAATTGGCTTGACCTCTCTGCTATGAAACATTATACCTTTGTATATTCACATCTTGTTAGGAATTAGAGAACTAATGTTTATGCTCTCTCGGTTATAAATCCAACTGACGCAAGCTACTTCACCAACGGGGTATCACCAAATACGCTTCTTTTTAAATACGAAGCCAGGAGTCAAAAGGTATTAAGAGACACCAACATAAGTCAGCCCTAAAACTACGCTGGAAGGGATCATTCCACACCCTCTTAACAACAACTACTGAACTAGAGTCCCTATGCGCTCTTGCTTAGGATCCTAACAGTCCGGACATCCAGTCCCACCAGATTCATTCTGAGGCGCGCTCTCTCTCTCTCTCTCTCTCACACACACACACGCACACACCCACACCCCTTCGCCTTCAGAAGCCAGTGACTCTTAGAAGTGGGCAGCATGACTGTGAAATCCCACAGTCATGCTACTGGGGGTATATGACTGCCTCCAACACGCCTTCAAATCAAGGTTCATAACCAAGACAACAGACTTACATTTAAAAATTATGTGTCTTCCTTCTCTTTCGCTCCTTTTGCAGTAATCTTTTTTGCCTTTTTTTCTCCACTGTTGACATTATCGGCAGTTAAATATTACCGAAGTTTCAAAAGAACCTTGCTCACTGTATCAACAGTTAAATATCATCTCAGTCTCAAAAAAATCATGACAGTTCGCTGGTGAAGGGCATCGAGAGCACATAACTGCCGGGTGACCCTTGAGCTGACCCCGGCTAACGGGAGACCCCTCACCTTCTCCCCACCATTCCCACTCTGGGGGCCGGTTCAAGAACACAGCCCTGTGAGTAACGTGTTAAGACCAGACTTCTGGACTGTATATGTGACGCTACCCCATTAAGAGCTCTGTATAAACTTGTATGATTCCTGTGGTGGGTGCAGAGATGGACTAGCCTTGGCACCTTCCAAGACAAGTCTCGCCTGTTAGCTCCCTTGCTTACAGAACCTGCCGCTGAACCTGCCGCTGCCCACGTGGAGACATCTGCCTCTTTCTTTGGTCTCTCCCTGCCCTCCACGTACAGCCGCCGGCTTCAGATTTCACCCTCAGAACACCCAAGGTGGTGACCCAACACTCACATTCGATGAAGAGAATAACATGGTCATTTATCAGAAGGGATCCAAGACACTAGATTTCATCAGATTGTAGTTAAGACTTCCTACCCCAGGGACACCTGGGTGGCTCAGTGGGTTAAGCCTCTGCCTTCAGCTCAGGTCATGATCTCAGGGTCCTGGGATCGAGCCCCGCATCGGGCTCTCTGCTCAGCAGGGAGCCTGCCTCCCCCTCTCTCTCTGCCTGCCTCTCTGCCTACTTGTGATCTCTGTCAAATAAATAAATAAAATCTTAAGAAAAACAGACTTCCTACCCCAACGACAGGAAACACTGGAAACATTAATGTCCAATCAGAGGTGATGTGATTTACCTCTACTGTCCGTATAGCAAGTTGAATCAACATTTTAGCCCCAAACTCACATTAACTTCCTTAGCTAAAAACTAGTTAACCCTAAATAAAAACTGTAATAAAGCCAGCCAAGACAATAATGAAGATGTACAATGAAGAACATCTGACTGTATTTGGATACCTTGGAAAAGTATGTCAATTAAGAAAAAAGCTACTTGAGGGGCTCCTGGGTGGCTCAGTTGGTTAAGCAACTGCCTTTGGCTCCGGTCATGATCCTGGAATCCTGGGATCAAGCTTGGCAGGGAGTTAAGCTTCTCCCTCTCCCTTTGCCACTCCCCCAGGCTTGGGTGCTAAAGAAAAAAGCCACTTGAAAAAAGGAAAAAAATCCATTTCATTTAAAAGTTAACTGATTCTCTAAGGCATTCCCATAGACAGGCATATCCTGATTCAAAAACTAAATAGAACATAGACTAAATGTTTCTGATAGTATCTGTGATTGGCCTTCTATTTTCTGCCAAACCTACTACCTAATGTCCAGGTGCCTTAATGTTGCTAGAAAGCCTTACTGTACACCAAAAAGAGACAGAAGCTCTTGGTTTAAACTCATTCCTTTAGGTGCTTGTTTTAACCAAAAAACGAAAGCTGAGAAAATCTGATGAGGAAAAGGGTAGAGACTGATTTACTATGGAGATGCTGAAAAAGGATCCTGGCAGACATTATGGAAACAGACGGTCATGCTTCTAGAAAACCCATTAACAACTAACACCAACCCTGGTTGGCTTAGATAGCTAATGAGAAAAAAAACGTGCAATCAAAATTCACTGTTCCCATACCATCTGTGATTTCTCTCTCCTTGTTCTTTTTCCTTTTATATAAATCTTGCTTTCATCTTGGCTGGAAATCAACCTTAAAAACTGGTCTTGTGACTCATGTAAAAAATAGTGTCTCTGAATTATTCGTTGACATAAACTCAAACGCAATGTCAAAGACCTTTGAGGATCCCAAGGTTAACCCAACTTCTGTCAACTGAAATTCTAACTCAACCTAATTTTACATTTTTTTGATTAGGTATACAAAATAAAATTTCACAGGCTAAAAATATAAATCAAGGGTAATCTCTAAAAGGATAAAATATAACTACCAAACCTGTGGAGGGAACCACAATGAGTAAGAGAAGAAAAAAGTATACAATCTAGAAATGGTTTAAAAAGTAGAAAAAAGTAATTTGAGAAGCAGGGCAGGGCGCTGTGGGGGGGCAGGGAAGGAAAAAATGGAACAAGATGGGATCGGGAGGGGGACACACCATGAGACTTAATCTCACAAAACAAACTGAGGGTTGGGGAGGGAGAGGGTGGCTCACTGGGGAGGGTCTGTGCTACGGTGGGGCCTGCCTGCCGATTCACAGACCTGTACCCCTGGGGCAAATAATACATTATATGTTAGTTTTTTTAAAAAAAGGAGAAAACAGCGAGTGACAAAAAAAGAAAATAAAAGATAGGATTAACCTTAATTACTCTGAGTGAAAAAAGCCAAATCCCTCCCAATCAAGTAACTGTGTGGTTGCATTTACATGAAACTCTAGAAAAAGCAAACTTACCTAGAGATAGAAAGCGAATCCTGGTTACGCAGAGAAAGGGAGGGGGTGGACTGCCAGAAAGACCACGGCAGGGTTCTGGAGGTCTGTGACCTTCAGCCTCCCCCCACCAGTAGGCGGGAAGCAAGGCCTGGAGACCGAGCTGATCGCCAACGGGCAAGGACTCACTCACTCCTGCCTGTGTAGTAAAACTCCACACACATCCCTGAACGATGGAGTTTGGCAAGCTTCCCAGCTGGTGGAAACACACGGAGGTGCGGGGAGTGTGGGTACCCGGAAAGGGAATGGAAGCTCTGGGCCTGTTCCCCCACACGCTGTCCTG
This sequence comes from Mustela lutreola, assembly GCF_030435805.1. Classification (NCBI taxonomy): domain Eukaryota; kingdom Metazoa; phylum Chordata; class Mammalia; order Carnivora; family Mustelidae; genus Mustela; species Mustela lutreola. Next base: position 1,497,865 of record NC_081306.1, on the reverse strand, counting down.
CGCATCTCTCCCGCTTGGCTGTTCCTGAGTTGAACCCTTCACAAGTAAAGAACTTTCCCGAGTTCTATGGGTTGCTCTAGTGAACTACTGAAACTGAGGAGGGGGTTGTGGAAACTCTGAAACTAGAGCTGGTTGGTCAGAAGTACAGGAGCCGAACTTGGGACCTGCCACTGGCTTCTGAGGTGGCGGCAGTCTCGTAGGACTAAGCCCTTAACCTGTGGTTAACTCTGGGTTGTCGCAGAACTGAACTGCCTGTTGAACGCCACGCTGCTGTCCGCAGAGTTGCAGAACCGGTGGGTGTGAGGAAAAACCCCACACATGTGGCATCAGAGGCGTTATAAACACACATACGTCAGATACATCTGCTTCCTGGGCTTTACCAGTCAAGTGAAGCACAAAATAAAAAAGGCTTTTCAACAAAATGCCTTTGCCTAGTCCTTTCTAGGGCCAGGGAACTCACGACCTTCTGAAGCAACGGAACCTCAACTTCTGAAAGCAGGACCGCAACCCCCACAACAGCAACAGCTCCCATAAGCAGCGGCACCGTTATCAATGGATTTGATACTGGACCGCTGTGGGGCACACAGGGGCAGGCCTCACCCGACTCCAAAGGAAGACACGGAAGACCCTGATGAGGGTGAAGTAACTCAGCAAAGCTGTCCGGCTACTGAAGGACTAAGGGCTGGAACCAGAGTGAGACTCCTGCCCCACTCCCAGAGTGTTCCCGGAAAGCTGAGAAGAGCAGCCACACCGCCGGCCGGTCCTGGGCTGAGCTGCTGCCCTACATACCACTCTCAGCTCTCCCTGCAGCCAGGGGCAGGTAACCCTGACTCCAGACGAGAAAAAGGAAGACGAGAAGGAAAGCAGACTGTCCGACACCGTGCGCAGCTAGCTAGTGCCAGAAAGACACTTATTTACACCACATGTATGGTGAGTCCTCTCACGGTTAAAGACATCGGGACCCTCAAATTCCATCCTCAGGACACACTAGTTTTGTGACCACCGCCACCCCACATACTTGCCCAAGACCCCTCTGTCGGCCCAGACAACCCAAAAACACTGCAAGGAAGAAGCCATCACCCTCCAGTGGCTTCCCACTGTGGCCCAAGGCACCACTGATTTCTTACTTTTTCAGGAATCGTGAGGCCAGCACGGTCTGCTTCCCTTCTTCCTCCTCTGAGTCAGAATCAGAAGACGTGGAACCTGTGTCCCAGTCCTCGTCGTCTTCTGAATCTTCTGAATCCTCATCATCATCCTTAGAGAAGGAAGAGAGAGAATCAGCAGGAAAAAGATGGGGAGACTGACTAGTCTCCCTGCTGACCCAAGTTGCAGGGATTTTCAGGAGCAAAACAAGAGCATATCCATGAAGCAGCACGTGATGAGCTGGAGTGGACCACCAACCCCAGAGAGAAGTGAGGACTTGCTCTAGGCACAGAGAGCTCCTGGGGGGCAGACCCTGGCCCTGAATCCAGTGCTCCAGGTTCCGGGTTGCTCCATGCTCTAACCCAAGACGAAGCCTGGTCTCAAACCAGACTTCATTAAACCGCGCCCCCCCAAGCCTAGGACTCTATGAGTCAGTGGTCTTCTCTCCAGGAACCTGAGAATGGTCCGTGGCAGGCAAATCACCCTTGGTAGTCCCGCCCTGGCTCTGACCTCCATCTTTTTGAGGAATTTGCGACTCTCTCCAGAAGGAGCTTCTGATTTCTTCTTCAGGAAAGCCGCAGCGCGGACTCCGCCCTCATCCTCACCCTCATCCGACGAGCCTGGGGCGGGACGCACAGAGAAGAGTCAGAGTGGTGAGGAGCGAGGCGGAGGGCGACCAAGCAGGCCAAGAGAATCACTGTGCACTAGAGACCCTGCTCAGGGAGGGCCCCCACCCCTCACCTTCTGAGTCCTCCTCATTCTTCTCGGCGTCTTCGTCTGCAGACTGCTCAGGGTTCTTAATCAAGGGAGACGTGAGAATCATTAACGACGCCTGCCAAACACCGCTCCTTCCACACCGTCCTCCCCCTCCACCCTGATTCCTCCTCCAGGCACGCCTTCCATTTGCAAATGGCCTTCTGTCGTGCTGGGGGTGGGAGGGTTAGTGGGGGTGGTCACTGACCCTCCAGTCCAGAAAGTCTGCCTCTGGCATCCCCACCTGCTTGTAATTTGTGATGTGGGACTCAAAGTCTCGGTTGTATTTTCGGATCTTCTGGCGCAGGGTGCTCAGGGCCTTGGCATTGTTCTTGTTCATCTTCTTCTTCCCTTCCTTGTCTTCCCACAGCTGAAGGACAGCAGACGAAGAAAGAACCGGGAATGTGAGGCGTCAGGCCTCGCCACAGCCACGAGTCCTGCTACCTGTATACCGTCTGTACTCTCCAACTGTATTTAACTAGTTTTTAAAAGCGTCTTTGTGGGGCACCTAGGCAGCTCAGTGGGTTAAAGCCTCAGCCTTTGGCTTGGTTCGTGGTCTTGGGGTCCTGGGATCGAGCCCCGCATCAGGCTTTCTGCTCAGCAGGGAGCCTGCTTCCCTTCCTCTCTCTCTGCCTGCCTCTCTCCTTACCTGTGATCTCTGTCTGTCAAATAAGTAAATAAAAATCTTAAAAAAAAAAAAAAAAGATCCTTTGTGTATCGTGACCAAAAGAAAAAAAAAAAACAACACCACAAGTAAGATTATGAAAAGAAGTATGATTACAATTCTTGGCCAAAAAATGTCCCTCTCTTTGCTTCACCCCTCTTTTTCTCAGGCCCCAGGAAGTACCGTATGTACAGCAAGAGGAGACTGGACCCCCAAAAGTGGGTTAGGAGCAGGACCCAGGTCCACAATCCCCTCCGGATCCTCCCTCATCCACAGAAATCACACCTCATTAAGATAGTCCTCCAGATCAGCCAGAATGCGGATATAGAACCGGGGGACACCTTCCTTGTCCACAATGCTCTTGGCCTTCCCATATGCTTTTCCCAGGAGCTCAAACTCTTCCAGGCATTTTGTGACATCCCGAATCTTCATGGCATTACGGATGGTCCGGATGAGGTTGGTCAGCTCCTCAAACCTGGGTTGGGAGCCCAAAACCACATCGGACATGCCCACCAACACCAGAAAACCCCCACTGCTACAGATTCCCCACCGTCTGGCCTCCCCATGGCCTCACCTCTTGTCCTTGGCACTTCGGACAACTCTCTTGGTATCTTCTTCATCCTCACTCAGCAACAAGGGCCTATTTGAAAAAACAGAGACCATGAACTGCTCTTCCTTGCTCTAGTCTTTTCAAGTGGTCTCTAGTTCTCTTCTCAGATGGGGCAGAGAGACTGGAATTCCTCAGGCCATCCTACTTGATGCTCAGCCTCGATGCTTCCTCTTCAAAACCTCGTCATACACAACTCAATCATCTACGCCTACATCACGTGTGCCCTTTTACCAAACACTGTTGCACATACAAAGATGACCATCTCCACCGCCACAAAAATAAAAGCAGGTATTTACTTACTAGGTCAGAAAACTAATTACATGAAAACACGAGTACTAAGTACTAAAAGAAGTCCAGAAAAAAGGGTACTTCAGCTAGAATGGAAAAGGCTTTAAGAAGGTGGTACTTGAATTCGATCATAGAAACCAATGTTTCCCAGAGTGTGTGAGAAGCCAAGGGTCAAGAGAAAGTCCTAATGGCTTTAGAACTTCTATTATTGGCATTTTTCTTTAAAAAGGAGAGACTAGGGGCAGTTGGGTGGCTCAGTGGGTCAAGCCTCTGCTTTTGGCTCAGGTAATGATCTCGGGGTCCTGGGATGGAGCCCCGCATCGGGCTCTGCTTAGCACGGAGCCTGCTCCCCCCCCCCCCCCCCCCCCCCGCCTACCTCTGTGTACTCGGGATCTCTGTCTGTCAAATAAATAAACAAAATCTTTAAAAAGAAAGAAAGAAAGAAGACAGACAACATTAAGATAGCAACATATCTGCATTCATTTCATTGTATTCATTTTCCAATTATTTTCTATTTTAGAAAAAGCGATGTTGGTTTTCTGATTGGGGCAACACTGTAAAGTTCTATTTGGGTGAGCCCATGTGGTATTCATCCGTATGATTAAGCAGCGGCATGGGATACAGAAAAGGCGCAAATAGCAAGAAGTTCCTGAAACACGCACTGTTTCCGAGGGTCAAAAGCATTTCAGTTTACAGAGATAGGAGAGGGTGGTTATTCGTTGTTTGTTGTGTTGTGTTTTAAAGGCTCTGTCTGAGCAGAGAGCGCGATGCGGGGCTGCATCCCAGGAGCCTGGGATCACGACGGAGCGGAAGGCGGAGGCTCGACCCACCGAGCCCCCCAGGCGCCCCCGGGCTGTTTACTGACAGACGGAGCTCGCGCACAAGCAGGGGAGCAGAGGATTAGCCGAGCTCTGCAGGGACCGGGGGCCCCACGCGGAGCTGGACCCCAGCACCCTGGGTCATGCCTCGAGCCGAAGGCAGCCGCTGAACCCACGGAGCCCCCCGGGCGCCCCCGAGGGCGGGTATTGAGGCGAGGATCGAAGAGAAGATGGTGCGGACGCCGCCGAGAGGACCAGGCGGCCGCGCTTCAGAGCCGCGTCCAGCCGAGCCCGGTACCGAGTGAGCGCTTCGGCGCCCGCGGACGCGCAGGCCGACGGGCAGCGGACCCGCAGCCCCGCCCGCGCGACGCCTCGTCCGCCCCCGCGCCCGCGCCCGCCGCCCACGGTCCCTCCGACTGTCCGCGCCCTCGGAGCGCGGTCCCGCCGCCGCCGCCGCCGCCGCCCCCCGGGCCCCGCGCGGCCCCCCGAGCCCGCGACCCGCGCACCCCCGAAGGCTCACTGTTTGCCGTAGTTGCCCCCGACGGGCTTGGTCACGAGCTCCTCCCCGGACAGAGACGACTCGGACTCGCTGTCGGAGCCGGTGGTGAAGAACCGCGACATGGCGACGGCGCTGAGGGGCGGCGCGCGCGGCCGGACCTGCGGGAGAGCCGGCGTCACGACAAGAAGGCGCCGAGGTCGCCCCTTCCCGACCGCCCCCGCCCATCGCCCCCACAAGCACCCCGACCTGCGTCCGCTCCTCCAAGGACCAGGCCCCAGAAGCACGCCCCGCCGGAGCTCGCGAGTCACCCCGCGCGGCCGGAACGCCGGAAACGCCGGAAGGGGGGGAGGCAGGCCCTTGCGTCACTTCCGGGAGACGCTGACGAACGACGTCCGCGACGGCACTTCCCGTGGTCTCCGCCCCTCGCGGGGGCGGGGACAGGGCCGGTGGGCGGGGCCGAGCCTGGAGAGCCTCGGCGCCGGCGGTCGGCGTCTCCACGCGGCCGCGCCCGCGACCTGCGGGAGCAGAGGGTCAGGGCGAGGAGTCGGCTTCGCTCAGAAACGCCCGCGTAACGCTGATGAGCGGCTAGGGTTTGGAGCTAGGCTCAGAGCGAACTTCAGATCCGACTTGGGGTTCAGATGCTGCCTCCGCCGCTTGCTGTGAATTTGGGCACATTTCGTGACCCCGCTGTGCTGCGCCCTCCCCGACGACAAGATGAACACACTAGCACCTACGTCAGCGGGTGTCAGAATTAAATGACTCCGCAGACGCGGAGCATTTAGGGCAGTGCCGGGTGCAAAATAAACGTGCAATGCACGGCTAGCTGGTATCCACTCTTTGTGCCCCAAATGCTGGTGTACCAGCCCTGCACCGCGAGCCTGCAGGAATGCATCCATGTATACACTGAATACTCCCCTGGGTGAGACAGAGTGGTCCCTGACTTCACAAGGAGCTCTAGTCTGTTGCAGTGGCATAAATTAATCAGATAAACAGATAATTTCGGAAAGTAACGGGTTAGCCAGGAAGATTAATTTGAATAAGGGCAGAGCCGCTGAAGAGGGGACATTTGAGTTGAGATCCAAATGACAGAAAGATGACATGCAGATGGTCTTCTAGGCAAAGAGCATTCCCAACCCTTCTTCTGGGGAAGGGAAACAGCGAGTGTAAAGCTCTGAGGGAGGAATGAACCCGGCCACGTTCTGGGAATTAGGAGAATGACTGTGTGTCATCAGTGGAGTGAGCAGGCATTAATAATACTAGAATTAAGAATAATAGAAGCAGATAATATTAGACCATGCAGGTCCTCATAGGCCTGTGGATTTAAATCCAGGCGGGTTGAAGATGAGAAACCATCAGCGGGGGTTTTAATGGCACAGAGATGGTTTTACCTTTTTAAGGGTGGTTCTAGTCGTTCGGTATTTGCTGCATGTCTGGGCCTGGGTTTACATGGGAGGCACAGTGTTCCCCTGAAAGAAAAGTAGGCTTTAGCAGACGGAAGGGAAAGAAGGAAGCGACTTTGGGTAGAGAAAACAGCGTGGAAATCCTGGAGATGGGGAAGATCAAGGCACAGTCAGTGTGTGGTGCGTTGGGGTTTGAATGCGGAGGGTCTTTCTGTATGTCTTGACCTGTCACCCCTGTTTTTCCTCTCTTCCCCTTCTCTGTCGCCCTCTAGCTTCCTTCCGTCTTCCCCCCCCCCCCCCACTTGATTCTGAGACCAACCTCTTCACCTCCCCAAACAGAAAGGGAATGCACAGAAATTGCCAAGGGAGCCCGAGGGAAGAGGGAAAGGAGGCTGAGTGATGTAAAAATCAACGCCACTGGAGATGAAGAAATGTCAATTCACACTAAAGGAAAGCTACTGATTTTAGAGCAGCTTCCGGTTACTCCCAAGACCCTGATAAGTTGCAAAAAAAATAGTGAATTCTATTTTTTACCCATCCCTTACGAAGTCATTGTAAGAAATTTCAGTTTAACAGGGAGGTGGCTTTTTAAGTGAATTTTTTATTGAAGTGTAACATAGATTCAGATGAATATTAGTGTGTGCCAAGCCCTTTCATGTGGACGATCTTTCTCTTAAAACATGTACACGATTACAGAATGTAATTACATTAATTAAATGTACATTACAAAATGTAAATGATACAGAAGAAAGTACAAGAATAAAGAAATCTCTTTCCCACCCCTGACCTCCTGGTCCTCAGCTTCTTTCCCTAGAGACAACCATAATTATCAGGTCACAGTGCTAATCTTCCACACATTTCTCTGTATATATAGCTAAGATACAAAAAAGGATAGAGATACATGTATAAGTGTGTGTATATGGGTTATATCAATAAGGTTCTATAGATAGCTAGGTATCTGATAGATCCTTATTGTTATAATCCTTATAACATACATATATACGTTTACCTATATTTTTTATGTATCTATATTTATACGGAGAGGTGTATCAATGGAGAGGTGGAATATATGTATATCCCCACCTTTTTAAAAAAATATTTTATTTATTCATTTGACAGAGACAGAGAGTGAGTGAGTGAGGAAGGGAACACAAGCAGGGGGAAGAGGAGAAGAAGCAGGCTCCCTGCTCAGCGTGGAGCCTGAAGCAGGGCTCTATCCCAGGGCCCTGGGATCATGACCTGAGCCGAAGGCAGATGCTTAGCTGCCTCCATCCCAGGACCCTGGGATCATGACTTGAGCCAACCAGGTGCCCCTCTCCACCTTTTTTTAAAAAAATATTTTATTTATTTATTTGTGAGAGAGACAGTGAGAGAGAACATGAGTGAGGAGAAGGTCATAGAGAGAAGCAGACTCCCCATGAAGCTGGGAGCCCGATGCGGGACTCGATCTCGGAACTCCGGGATCATGACCTGAGCCGAAGGCAGTCGTCCAACCAACCAAGCCACCCAGGCGTCCCTCTCCACCTTTTTTGTTACACAAATCATAGCATTCTTTTTGTTCTTCTGTATCTTATTTCATTATTCACATATTTTATAGCTCTTTCTATAAGGCATATAGACCTGTTTCATTCTTTTTAATGGCAGACTATTGTACCATTATGTCATGAGCCATAAAACGCATGTCTTCAGACTTCTCTCAGTGAATGCCTCTTTAAAATCTTCACAACCACCGGTTAGAGAAGAGGATGTTGACACCTACAGGGCGAGGTGACTTGCCCAAGATCACACGGCTAGCCTCTATTCCAACCTCAACGTTATTTCATAGCCATCAGAGCTGTTCAGAGCTTTGCTGTATCAGAGCTAGACCCTGACAATTTTTTGAGTTAAAACAACTTAGTCTTGTGATGAGGATGAATGGGGTTGAGGGCAGTAGAATAAAGGGACCCTGAGAATTTCCTCCTTTATAAGGATAACGAGGCTTTTTAACTGGAGCCAAGCAGAACACGGGCGTTTTTAATAGGTGAATTTTGTCAATGCCTAGGTTTTGATGGGATCCTTAATGGTTCCAGAACAGGAAGCACACCCTGGTGGAGCTTTTGATCAGTCTGGTGCCTTTGGTGCACGTGGGAGTCACAACTCCCTTGGCAAATCGCTTCTCTCTGAATGCCTGTGGTGATGCAACCAGCCAGCCAAAAGGTGTTAGTCATTGCTGGCATTCAGCAGCAACTCTAAATGCGTAAAGGCATCTGAAAGTCAGGACAAACTTGTAGGTAGGCAGGCAAAGCAGCTACTACTCATCTCCTTCTACAGAGGAGAAAACCACAACTCTGAGCATGCAGTGGCTCCGCTAGCGACAGTGAGGTCCCCAAACCAGATCCTCCGATTCAAAGACCACAGAAGACTCTTCTGGAGACACTATTTTACTTCCTAAAGATGGACAAAGGGTGATACATTATAATCGTTAGAGAGGAGGGGACTGGGAGGAGGCAGGGGACCGAGCAGAGGGCGGGGGAGGGGTAGGTAAGGAGGAGAAGGGTGGCATTAGGACTCCTCTCCGGGACCAGATCCTGGGCACCATGCTCTCTCTTCCTCCCTCCCCTCCCGTTATGGGGGCCTCAGCTCTGGTTGAGGCAGTGTCGCATTTTTAAAACAAATACCTTGAGATGCATTGCAAAATTCGTAGGTAATATAACCTGACATGCACATTTTTTTTTTTTTAACTGAGTGTGTGTTTTATTTTCCCAAATAGCCCCTGAGTTCCTTGAAGACAGGGATAGTATCTTTACACATCTTAATATCTCCCTCAGTGCATTTCAGGAAGCGTGGGTTCAATCCTGTGTTGCTGGGTTTTGATTGTTATTGAAAGGAAAGGCAGCAGGGGCACCTGGGTGGCTCCGTGGGTTAAAGCCTCTGCTTTCGGCTCAGGTCATGATCCCAGGGTCCAGGGATCAGGCCCCGCATTGGGCTCCCTGTTCAGCAGTGAGCCTGCTTCCTGCCTCTCTGCCTACTTGTGATCTCTGTCAAATAAATAAATAAAAATCTTAAAAAAAAAAAAAAAAAGAAAGAAAGAAAGGAAAGGCAGCATACAGATGGCAAAGTATACTAACTGATCTCACTTGGACCATTATCTGTTAGTTTTGCCTATTCTTTTTTTTTTAAAGATTTTATTTATTTATGTGACAGAGAGACAGAGAAAGAGAGGATGAGCAGGTGAAGTGGCAGAGGGAGAATGAGAAGCAGGATTCCTGCTGAGGAGGGAGCCCCACATGGGGCTTGATCCCAGGACCCTGGGATTATGACCTGAGCTGAAGGCAGAGGCTTTAGCCCACTGAGCCACCCAGGCGCCCCTATATTTGATATTTTGAAAAAGATATGTGTATATATATTGAGACTTTTTACATGTATTTAGAGTCACGGTAACCGAGTCAGCCGCAATGGCAGCCTAAAGACAATGGGTTTTACTATGAGTGTTGCCTTCAGTGAAGGGATTTTCCAAATATAGTGAACAGCTCTTGGTTAAGATCCAAACAAAACAAAACAAAACACAATCTTCTTTCGATGTACATAATAGTTGAATTCCTGGAAAATTCAGTGTATGTTAAAAGCAAGTGAGAGGGATGCCTGGGTGGCTCTGTCAGTTAAATGTCTGCCTTTGGCTTAGGTCTTGAACCCAGTGTCCTGGGATGGAGTCCTGCATCAGGCTTCTTGCTCAACAGGGAGCCTGCTTCTCCGTCTGCCTGCTGCTCCCCCTGCTTGTGCTCTCTCTCTCTCTGTGACAAATAAATAAAATCTTAAAAAAATAAAAGAAAGCAAGATATATTTTGAGTTCATGTGTAAAATGAAGTTAGATTCTTGGCACGTATTGTTAGATGTCTTGTGGGGATGCTGAGAAACCATTCGGGCATAGGAAATTGGCCCTCAGCCTGTAAGGGTGATGCCTTCATTCACAGTGAGATTCAAAACTCCCACAAACTTCCAAAATGACCAGAGGGGGCAGTGCCTCCGCATTGAGAACCACTGTCCAAGACCTGTTCTGTCCAATACGGTCAACAATAGTCATCTGTAACTTGTCATCTATTAAATGAAATTAAAAGTCCAGTTTCCCAGTCATACTAACCCCATTTCAAATGCTTAAAAACCACATGTACCAAAAACTACCCACAGAGAAAAGCCCAGTTCCAGTTCGTTCCACTGGTTAATAATTCTGCAACTACTTAAAGAATTAATACCAGTTGTTCACAAACTCTTCCAAAAAAGAGAAGAGGGGCTACTTCCCGACTCATTCTATGAGGTCAGCCTTACTCTGATACCAAAACCAGACAAAAAATTACATGAGAAAACTTCAGATCAGTATCTCTAATGAATAGAGACACAAAGATCCTTAGCAAAATACTAGAAAATGTGATACACAAACCATGAACAAGTGAGATTTATGAGGAATGCAAAGTTGGGTTAACATATGAAAATGAATTAACGAAAGGCACCATGCCAATAAAGTAAAAGACAAAAAACACATGATCATCTCAATAGATGAAAAAAAAATGATTTAGCAACATGCAAAACATCTTTTTTTTTTTTTAAAAGATTTTATTTATTTATCAGAGAGAGAGAGGGGGAGAGAGCGAGCACAGGCAGACAGAATGGCAGGCAGAGGCAGAGGGAGAAGCAGGCTCCCCGCAAGGAGCCCGATGTGGGACTCGATCCCAGGACGCTGGGATCATGACCCGAGCCGAAGGCAGCTGCTCAACCAACAGAGCCACCCAGGCGTCCCGCAACATGCAAAACATCTTAACGATAAAAACACACTACAAACTAGGAACAGAAGGGAACTTCCTCAATATGATATATTGGACATCTACAAAAAATCCACAGCTAACATCATACTTAATGATGAAAGATTGAAAGCTTTTCCCCTAAAATCAGGAACAAGACAAGGAAGTTTACTCTCACAACTTCTATTCAGGGTTGTACTAGAGTTTCTAACCAAGCAATTTCAGAAAAAGTTAAATAAAAGACATCTAGATTAGGTACGTTTGCAGAGGACAGACCTTGTGTGTAGAAAATCCTATGGAATGTATGAAAACCTATCAGAAATAATAATGAGTCTGCCAAGGTTATAGGGTAAAAGATCAATAGACGAAAAGCAATTGTATTTTTATACATTTATAAAGACCAATCCAAAAAGGAAATTAAGAAAACAATTCCACTGAGGTGCCTGGACCGCTTAGAGAGTGAAGTGTAAGACTCTTGATTTTGGCTCAAGTCATGATCTCACGATCAAGCCCCACATCAGGCTCCTCATTGGACGTGGAGCCAGCTTAAGATTCTCTTTCTCCTTCTCCCTCTGCCCCTACCCCCTCTCTAAAAAAAACAAAAGAAAAAAATTCCACTTACGAAAGCACCAAAAAAGAACAAAATACTTAGAAATAAATTTAACACAAAAAGTAAAAAATGTATACTATGAAACTAGGAAACATTCTTGGAAGACAATAAAGATCTAAATAAGAGGAAAGGCATCCAATGTTCACGGATCAAAGGAGATAATGTTGTTAAGTTGGCAATACTTCCGAAACTGATCTATAGGTTCAATGTAATCTCTATCAAAATTACAACTGGCCTCTGTGTAGAAAGATTGACAAGTTCACCCTAAAATTTATAAAACATTCTTGAAGAAGAACAAAGAGAATTCACACTTCTCAATTTCAAAAACTCACTACAAAACCACAGTAATTAAGGCGGTGTTGTATTAGCATAAGAATTAACATGTGGGGGGTGCCCGGGTGGCTCAGTGGGTTAAAGCCTCTGCCTTCATCTCGGTCCTAGTATCAAGATCGTCCTCTCCGCGGGGAGCCTGCTCCGCCCCCCACTCTGTCTCTACCTGCCTCTCTGCCTACTTGTGATCTCTGTCAAATTAAAAAAAAAAATCTTAAAAAAAGAAGAATTAACATGTAGATCAATGGAACTGACTTAAGAGTCCAGAAATAAATCCACACATTTGTAGTCAAGTGATTTTCAACTGCTGATTTTTAAAAAAATTTTTAAATTCATTAATTTTGTTGTTTTGTTTTGTTTTGAAACATTTTATTTATTTGACAGAGAGAGAGAGAGAGAGAGAGAGAAAGGAAGCAGGCTTCCCCGCTGAGCAGAGAGCTTGATGCAGAGCTCGATTCTAGGACCCTGGGATCATGACCAGAGCCGAAGGCAGAGGATTTAACCCACTGAGCCACCCAGGCGCCTCTGTTGTTTTGTTTTGACAGAGAGAGATCACAAGTAGACAGAGAGGCAGGCGGGGGAGGGGGGGGGGAAGCAGGCCCCCTGCTGAGCAGAGAGCCCAATGCGGGGCTCAATCTCAAGTCCTGAGATCAATCCCAGGACCCTGAGATGATGACCTGAGCCAAAGGCAGAGCAGAGGCTTTAACCCACTGAGCCACCCAGGCACCCCTTAACAGCTGGTTTTCTAAAACATATCTAGAGGGAGTCTTTTCAACAGATAGTGCTGGAACAAGTAGATATCCACACGCAAAAGATTGAAATTGGGTCCACTGTTGGGGGTCCCAAAGATTCTTTTTTTTTTTTTAGTTTACGAGTTCTTTATGTATCTAGATATAAGTCCCTATAAAGAATGTTCTAAAAAGGAAAAACAGGGGTGCCTCGGTGGCTCAGTTGGTTAAGCAACTGCCTTCAGCTCAGGTCATGATCCCAGAGTCCTGGGACAGAGTCCCACTGTCGGGCTCCCAGCTCCATGGGGAGTCTGCTTTTCCCTCTGACCTTCTCTCCTCTTATGCTATCTCTCGTACTTTCTCTCAAATAAATAAAGTCATTTTAAAAAAAGAAATTAAAAAAAAAAAAAGGAAAAACATAATTCTAGGGCGCCTGGGTGGCTCAGTGGGTTAAGCCGCTGCCTTCGGCTCAGGTCATGATCTCGGGGTCCTGGGATCGAGTCCCACATCGGGCTCTCTGCTCAGCAGGGAGCCTGCTTCCTCCTCTCTCTCTCTCTCTGCCTACTCGTGATCTCTCTCTGTCAAATAAATAAACAAAATCTTTAAAAAAAAAAAAAAAAAACATAATTCTATGGTTCTCAACGTGTGGTCCCAAGAGTAACACTAGCAGCATCGCCTGGGTGTATAATAGGAGAGCATATTCTTGGTCCCCACACCATACTTCCCCAATCAGAGTCCTGGGCCTGGGCCCAGAAATCTGTATTTTCACAAGATCTCTGGAGCACACTCAAGTTTGAGAACCATTGGCATGACGCAGTATAAAAAGAAAGGCAGGATTCCAGCCATAGCGTGGACAAAGCTGACATCTACTGGGGGCTGACCACGCCTACCCAAGGGCTCATGTAGTCTTCACAACCACCTTGTGACCTGTGGGTACTACTGTTACCTCCATTTGACCGACCAGCAAACTGAGGTGCAGAGAAGTGAAGATAATTGCCTGAGATCCTGAATTCATGAATGGCAGAGCTGGGACCTGAAGGCAGGCTTCTCTGCCTGCAAAGCCCACGCCATTAACCACCATGTCAGCATTTCCCTGAATGTGGGCTACAAACATCACTGGCAGGGATGGGCTGGAATAGGATAGTCTCAGAGCATACATGGATGCTCACTTGGAGCTCCACAGGTTATGTACTGATGTCCCCCAACTTACGAAAGGGTTATGTCCTGATAAATCCATCGTAAGCTGAAACTATCTTTTTTTTTAAAAAAAAATTTATTTATTTATTTATTTGACAGAGAGAGATCACAGGTAGGCAGAGAGGCAGGCAGAGAGAGAGAGGAGGAAGCAGGCTCCCTGCCAAGCAGAGAGCCCGATGCGGGACTCGATCCCAGGACCCTGAGATCATGACCTGAGCCGAAGGCAGCGGCTTAACCCACTGAGCCACCCAGGCGCCCCCCAAGTTGAAACTATCTTAAGTCGAAAATGCATGTAATACTTCTAACCTACCGAACATCATTGCTTAGCCTAGCTTACCTTCAGTGTGCTCAGAACACTTAACATTCACCTGCGGTTGGGCAAAGTCAGAGATTTATTTTACAATAAATAAATCTTACAATAGAGTCTATTTTACAAGACTGTGGAGTATCTCGTGTAACTGACTGAATACTGAACCGATCGTGGCACACGTGTAGGGCTAGGGAAGGGTTGTGTGTCCCTTGTTGACTCGCGCGCTGGCAGGGCTTGCTGGCACCTGTGGTCGGCTGCCCCTGCCTAGCGTCACAAGTGAGGATGGCACCTGTCGCCGACCGGGAAAAGATCAAAATTCAAAACTCGAAGTACAGCTTCTGCTCCATAGGTCCTTGTTTTCACACCACGGTAAAGTTGAAAAATCTAAGTCAAACCATCGTAAGCCAGGGACTGTCTGTGTTTATTTTAATGCTTCATAGGAAAAAAATATGTAACTAGCATTTCAAACCCATTATTCCAAGGGTCCCTTAAAAGATTTATATTCAAAGTTGTTCAATGAGAGGCACCTGGGTGGCTCAGTCTGTTAGACATCTGCCTTCAGCTCTGGTCACGATCCCGGGGTCCTGGGATCAAGCCTGGCCTCCGGCTCCCTGCTCAGCGGGGAGTCTGCTTCTCCCTCTCCCTTGGCTGCTCCTCCTGCTTGTGCTCTCTGTCAAATAAATAAGATCTTTTAAAAAATAAAATAAAATCTTAAAAAAGAAGGGGCATCTGGGTGGCTCAGTGGGTTAAAGCCTCTGCCTTCGGCTCAGGTCATGGTCCCAGGGTCCTGGGATCGAGCCCCACATCAGGCTCTCTGCTCGGCAGCGAGCCTGCTTCCCCCTACCCCAACTCTGCCTGCCTCTCTGCCTACTTGTGATCTCTGTCAAAGAAATAAAATATTTTTTAAAAAATCTTTAAAAAAGAGGGAAGGTATTAAACTCCACTTCCTACCTTGAAATACATTATGAAAATCAGAGACTCATTTGGATGAAGTGTTACGTGTCATAAAGTAACTGTAGCAGAATGCTCCCCGCAGCCCCCAGGGGTGCACACACCTGTGCTTATTGTAGGAATTCTCTCAACCTCTGTGTTTGCAAACTTACATGTTGGAGGAAAATAAATGCAGACTGCATCACACAGTGAATGAATGAAATAAATGAATGAGTGAATGAATAAGTAAAGCCTCAAAGACCAGGTAGAAATCTGCTGAAATGCTTTCTTTATACTCTCCTGCATATATTTCAAAGTGGGTTTGTATTACTCATATAACAAAAGAACATTTTGTTTCCAAGCAGAAAAATGGCACAGGGGTCAATTAATAAAATAGGCATTTATTCTGAGGATGTAACGCCACGAAGGAAGTCCCCAAGGCCAGCCTGGGAGAGGGCGAACACTGCCGGCTCGCTCAAAGGAGAACAGGACCGCCGCGTGTGTCTGCACCCCAGCCGCTCAGGCAAGCCTGGGGCAGGGCTCATGGGTGAGCTCTGGGCTGTGCGCCTGCGGTCTGACTCGGCCGCCGGTCAGCGCAGGCCCAGATTAGTGTGTCCCGTGTCCTGAGAAGCCGGAGTGTCAAGGCAGGTTACAAAGGAAGTCGTGCAGGGGCAGGGCCAGGAGCCCCGACAGGGAGATTCCGAAAGTGTCAGAGATACAGGCAGCCGCCATGGCAAATTCCCGGTGCTCGTCACTCGTCTGCGGAGGGCAGAAGCAGGGGTGAGGCTCCGGTCCTAGCTGCCCCAGCCCAGGCCTTCCCCAGAGAGGCTCACCCCCAGCCACCCCCGCAACCCTCCCCCGGCCCATGCTGACCTCCAGGGCAATCTGGTGGAAGGTGTTCACGTAGGCGGCACCTCCGAGAAGCCCCTCATACAGAACGACCAGGAAGACGAGGTAGATGCTGGGCAGGAAGCTCAGCCACACGTCCACCAGCAGGAAGGCCAGGTTGAGGCACTGCAGAGCCAGGTGGCAGGGAGGGCTGAAACTGGGACCAGAGGCTGCTGGTCCCATCCAGGGGCCCCGGTTCTGGGAGATGCTGAGGAGAGGGCTGGCAGACCCAGATGAAATCCCAGCACCCCACTGGCCTACCAGACCCTGGGATCTGGGGCAGGCCTTCTCCTGAGCCTGTCCTGGCACCCTAGATGCCACAGGTCACTCTCCCAACCGTGCCTTGGCTCAGGTCGTCCCTGGAACACCGTTCTCTTTCCCTCACGTGGGATCTCCTGGTTCCCACTGCTCCCGGCTCAGCTTGGAGCAGGACCCCTCCCGCTCCTGGGCGCTCACGCCTCCTCCCAAGGGTTCCCTGAAGAGAGAGGCCCGCCCCTCCCCCGCTATTTTACCAGACTGAGACTATGGGTGTCGACGAGCAGTTCTCGACTGGGAGTAATTTTTGCCACTCAGGGGACACTTGGCAATGGCTAAACATGTTCCTGGCTGTCGTGAGTGGGGAGGGAGTGGGTGGAGGCCGCGGGTGGAGGCCGCGGACACCGCTCAGCTCTGTGGTGCACGGGACAGCCCCGCAACAAAGAACGATCCAACCCCCAATGTCAACAGCACCGAGGTTGAGAAACTCTGGCTACGGCGTTCTCGCGTCTCTAAGGAGGACTCTCTGACCCCACCCAAGGGAGTCGGTCTCCCCTCTGGGGCCCAGTCCTCTACAGGACCCCAGGGTCCCAGGCCTGAGCCGTGGCGGCGCACATATCTGACTGCACACACAGGTCACTGGGAATCACGTGACCCACACAGGCCTTGCCCTCGAAGGTTCTAGTTCATTACGTCTGAGGTGAGCTCAGAGATCTGCCTTTAAAAGAACACATCCCCGGGGTGCCTGGGTGGCTCAGTGGGTTGAGGCCTCTGCCTTCAGCTCGGGTCGTGGTCTTGGGGTCCTGGGATCGAGCCCCGCATCAGGCTCTCTGCTCGGCGAGGAGCTTGCTTCCCCCTCTATCTCTGCCTGCTGCTCTGCCTACTTGTGGTCTCTCTCTGCATCAGAAAAATTTAAAAAATCTTAAAAAAAAAAAAAAAAGAACACATCCCAGCAATGCTCATGTGACTGGCGACACCCCGCTAATGCATCTGTCTGTAGCACGTGGCCAGGCGCTTTCTGTAATGAAATTCAATGATTCTAAGTCTCTCATTCTATGGAAAATCCTAAGCTATGCATTTCAGTGGCATCTAATGAAGAACCTCCGAGTTCAGAATTGTTGACATGATTCGGGGCCTTCGGGGTCCGAGGCCCTGGGCTGGCGTCCCCACTCAGACCAAGAGGGAGAAAGCTGACGGACAGCCACAGGGTCCTGCCGTAACTGTCAAGGGCAAACTATACTTGGTTTCAACTCTTTTATCCTAGAACTGGACTCAGTTTATTGAAAAGGGCTTTCCTGGGACGCCTGGGTGGCTCAGTTGGTTGGGCAGCTGCCTTCGGCTCAGGTCATGATCCCGGCGTCCTGGGATCGAGTCCCATATCGGGCTCCTTGCTCCGCAGGGAGCCTGCTTCTCCGTCTGACTCTGCCTTCCACTCTGTCTGCCTGGGCTTGCTCTCGCTCGCTCTCTCTGACAAATAAATAAAATCTTAAAAAAAAAAAAAAAAAAGAAAGAAAAGGGCTTTCCTGGACCAAAGGAAGGTTAATTTTGACAGTAACTTCCAGGGGCTATAGACTCGTGACCTTGAAGGCTGGTTCTGTGAAGCTACTTTGGTTGGACCATGGGCCAGAACGGTGTGTGTTCGCTCAACACTGTGCTACTTCCACTACACGGAGTTAACTTTGCTCACCAGCCTTGTGGTAAATGACCTGTTGGCTGTGACACTGTTGATTTTGTTGTAACAAACCACCCAGAATAAAAGAACAGTACTATTTTTTTTTAAACCCACAGAAACACTATTTGAAAGCCTGTGTCTCTGCCCGAGGCTCGTGGAAATAAGAATTAAGTGCGTGCTTCCAGTGGATTAACACACTTCCCATCTCTGTGTGTCCAAACCACCCTGAGAAGTAGATGCTGGCTGTGGCGGGTTCACAGACGAGGCCATCTCGGCTCAGGCAGGTTCAGGGACCTGCCCGACATCACACAGCTACAGAGAACGGAAGCTGGGATTTGTGCCCCGGTTTTGCTGGGCTCCCAAGGCCACACGTTTTACACAGAGCCAGAGCCCTGCTGGCCTTCTGGTCCCTGCGCTCAGAACCTGACGGCGAGCAACACACTTCCTGGAGAAGTGGGAAGCAAGCCTGGGGTCTGGGAAGCTGGGAGCCAAGGTGGGAACGGAGCGAGGGCTGGGCTCGGTACCTGCAGCAGGGCCAGGACCCACGTGAAACGGATGTGACAGCAGCGGAGAGAGGAGCGGGAAACAAAGACGCCGGCCTGGTAGAGCATCTGGTACCTTCCATGCGGGCAGGGAGGAGGAAGCAGCCCCTCAGCAGCGTGGCCGAGGCCACCCCCAGGCCCTAGCCTCAAGGGCTCCCCTTCAGGCCCCCGCCCATCCGGCCACCTTCCCCCTCACCCTTCTTACCAGCGATACTGCTGAGCGTGACTCAGGGACGTGTTCCGGAAGAACAGGAGCTCAAACTGCAGCAAAGAGTGGGCAGGGCAGGTGGTCGGAGACCTGCGGGGCCCCGCCTCGACGGCTCCTTCCACCCGCACCCCCAGCAGCCCTCACTCACCAGCCCCTGATTGATGAAATACTCCGCGAAGTAAACCACCACCAGGGGGACGATGTAGGGCAGCAGGCCCTGCAAGAGGCAGCAGACGTTGAAGTAGGCGGCCGGCAGCGGGGCACCGGCCACAGGGGGCGCCAGAGCCACCCAGCCTTACCTTGAACACCGTCCACCTTTCCGGAAGGGAGAGGTTTGACCTGGATTCTGCAGGGAGGGAGGGGAGGCCGGTGAGTGGGGCACGCGGACTTGGCAGCAGGGTGGGGGGGCTGGCGGGAAGGGCCAGCCACTTCACACGCTCCGCGTGAATGCACTCAAATGCCACTGGACTGTACAACCAAAAATGGTTAAAGGGCACCTGCGTGGTTCAGTCCCTTGAGTGTCCGTCTGACTCTTGATTTCAACTCCGATCATGATCTCAGGGTCTTGAGATCGAGCCCCCATCGGGCTCTGCACTTAAGATTTTTTTTCTCCCTCTGCCCCCCAAAATGGTTAAATTGGTAAACTTTACCAGATTTAAAAAGGGGGGGGAATTAACAGGTGGGACGTCTCCATGGCTCTTGTACTGTCTGATAGCCATCCATCTCCAACCCACCCAGTTCACAGTGGCCCCTTCCTTCTGCTTCTCGAACATTCAAGCTCCTTCCCACCTCAGGATCTTAGCCCATGCTGTTCCCCTGGCCTATGACCTGACTCCTTGTCTCTCAAAATTCAGCCCAATGACCCCTCCTCCAAAAGGCCTTCACAGACCATGGTCTCTAGGGGGGGCCCTTCTCTATCCCCCCCGCCCAAGTTCCTAGCAGCAATCCCTGCTTTCTGTCTGGCCAGCACTTACCAAAACTTAAAAAATAACATCTTTCTGATTCAGCTACTTGTTTATGAATGGGCCCCCTTCCTCATCTGTCACCCGGTCCCTACAGGGCTCATCAATCAGCACATGGTGGGGCGCCTGGGTGGCTCCGTGGGTTAAAGCCTCTGCTTTCGGCTCAGGTCATGATCCCAGGGTCCTGGGATCGAGCCCTGCATGGGGCTCTCTGCTCCACAGGGAGCCTGCTTCCTCCTCTCTCTCTGCCTGCCTCTCTGCCTACTGTGATCTCTGTCAAATAAATAAATAAAATCTTTAAAAAAAAATCAGCACAAGGTAAGTACTCACTGAGCAGTTCTTTTTTCTTTTTTTAAAGATTTATTTATTTTTGAGAGAGAGAGAGAATGTGAGGGGGGGGTAAAGGGAGAGAGAGACTCTCAAGCAGACTCCACGCTCAGTGTGGAGCCCAAGGCGGGGCTCGATCCCTCAAACCTGAGAGGATGGGCTGAAATGCACTCTAGGACCAGACACTTAACCGACTGAGCCACTCCGGCGCCCAGCGTGTAGCTCTTTAGTAGACGAATGCGACTGGCTCTTCCCACAACCAGCACTGCTGTCCACCTGCCCTCCCGACCGCATCCGCCACAGAGAGGAAAGGCTACCGCCCCTCTGGGGACAGAGTGATGGCTCCGAGGGACTCCCGGGTCTCCTACCTGGCTTTGACTCCAGAGCCTCGCTGCCCATCAGAGGCTGCCGAGCAGAGGTCTCTGCCTCCTCTTCCCCTCCAGGATCCTGGGGCGCAGGAGGTGTGAGCAAACAGAAATAGCTAGAACCGGCGGGAGGAAGATGAGACGGAGGGCCCTCTGTCGGGCTGGAGGGGCCGCCCCTCCCAGGGGAGCCCCCCCCATTCCTCACTCCTTGTGAGCCCCACCCCATCCTGTGCCAGAAAGCTCCGGCTGCAGAAAGGTGCTTCCTTCCTTAGAGCTGAGATTTGTCTCCTTGTTTTTGCTGCCCGGGGGCCCGAATGCCACCCATTCCGCCTGCTGGCTCACACGGAGCAGGTCTGCTCTGTTTTCTTGTCATTGTTACTCTGATGATCATTCCGTGTTCATTCTGTGCTGGGCCCAAACTTCTCCCCTTTCAGTCTCTTCCAACAGAGACCGTGTCTACACTCGGCCGTGTCTAGACTCCTCTAATATACATTTTTTTTTTTTTTTGCTTATGATTTTCTTTGAAATTGATTCACTTTTTCTACACGGCCTCATCCCAAGCAATCATCGGTGAAATCACAGGTTTGACCAGCTAATTAACATTTTTTCCCAATAGGCTCAAAATCAGTAAAATAAAGTCCACCCCATCCTCCCCCGCCCCCCTGCCAGCCACTCATCTCGGGATCCACTCCATACTGGATGCCAGGTGCGCATCTCCCCCCAGGGAAGCAAGGAGTGCTGGAGAGGTGAGGCACCCTATCGCACCCTGTAGAGCCAACACGCAGCAGCTCCAGAACTCAAACCAGTCCTCTCCCAGGCCGGAACCCACATGCCCTCTTTACGAGGCTGCTGGGATCTGGAGATTGGGAGCCTGATCTAGTTCTCCCCTGGGCTCCCTCATCCGCCCAGCCCAGGCAGCCTACCTGGCCAGCAGCAAAGCAGGGACACCCAGCATGGACAGCAGGGTGTGCTGCGGGGAGAGGCCGGCCTGGGTGAGGCCCAGATAGGACAGCGCTCCCAGCAGCCCAGCTCCCCCAGTGCCGGAGGACCACCAGGAGATCACAGCCCTGAGAAGAAAGGGAGAGCTGAGGAAGGACCCAGGCCTGCACCCGGGGCTCCTCTCGCCCACTCCCAGCTCCTCCTGCTTACCTGGGGTAGAAGGCGGTGAGCGAGAGGAAGGTGACCTCCCCCAGGCCGGACGAGATACTAGCCAAGACCACACCTGGGGGGGGGGGGGGGACAAGCATGGCGATGGCCACACGTGGCCTCCGCCGTCCCCCCAATCCCCTGAGGGGTCCGGCCACAGCCTCCCCTGCGTCAGCTCAGATCCCTGGACAGGGGGGCTTCTGGGAGGAGAACTTACCCGCCCCCCCACATGCCTCTCACAGGGCATGGGACCCCCTCTCTACCCAGTTACTGACACCGGAGCAAGAACTCACCCTGGACGCCTCGGCCGCCCCTCCCTCCCCCCGTCATGGAGTCCTGGTGACTCTGCTCATCTCGAGCTCCGTGTACTACACCCCTTTCCTCCAGTCTCTGCACCCTGACCCCTGACCCCAACCACCCCCCCAAAATGACCTCGTCTCCCATCTCCTCCTCATGACAGGCCCAGCAGGCTTCTGAGGGTCACAAAAACAATCCCCTTCCTCTCCGAAGTTGGGGAGGGTACCCCACAATGCTGTTTCGGCTCCTCTGGGTTCCCCACCTGACACAAAACCTCACACTCACCACACAGGCTGGTCCCCACTGAATGTGAAAATGCAACCAGGAGGAAGCTTCCGGCAGCACAAATCCCACTGACGAGAACCCGGGGGCTGAGGGCCAGAGGTAGGGAGGGAAGAGGGGGGTCAACCTCTGCCTGCAGCGCCCTGACCCTCCCGCCACTGCCTGGGCCCTCACGGCCGCCCCGCTCTTGGGGTCCTGCCTGCCCTTTTGCCGGCCACCCCCTCTCAGACCTGTAGGGCAGCAGGTGCAGACCCAGGGGAGCCAGCAGTTTGATGACGAGGGTGGGGAGGATATCTGCCAGGAGCACTGCCTGGAACAGAAGAACGGAATGAGACCCCCGATGGTCCCAGGGACAAGCCTCCCAACCAAGTGACCAAGGGCAGACCGACACCTGCTACAGACACAGGCTCTGAGGTCAGATAGGTCTGGGTTCAAGTCCCAGCTCTGGGGCTCCTTAGCTTTGTGTCAAGAGCTTCAGTTCCCTTGTCTGAAAAATGGAGGCTGGTTACAGCGCTCAGCTCGTAGGACTGCTGGGGATTACATGAGCCGATGGACGCCACACACAGAAAAGGCTCAGCAAATGTCTTATTTATGATAATCATGACGGCCGCAGCAGGTGCTGAGGGAGGGGGCGGGGGGTGGGGAGGACCAGATGGGTACTCACCGCCGTGGAGACGGAGTTGCAGTCAAATCGAGAGGAGCTATTGTGGGGGGTGAGGGGTGGGTCCGGGTTCACCTGGCGACAGAGGAAGGTCTTTCACCCAGAGAGGCAAGACGTGACACAGAAAGGGCCTGGCTCCAGTGCCAGCTCAGCCCTGACTTGAGGGATGGCCTTGGGTCAACACTGGCCTTTTGGGACCTCAGTTTCTCTATGTGCACAATGGGGCCGGGGAAGCTTACCGCACAAAGCTCAAACTAAGGACCCGAAGCCCTAAGATGGCCCCGTACATGGGCTCTAGTTGGGTAACACACTCAGGAGCTTTCGTTTTTTAAAAATTGAGGCTTCCAAATTTGTACTGTCATTCTAGAACAAGGCACAGGTAGGCGAGTGAGCCGCATCCTCCCTAAGCACCTTATTTCCTCCGATCTAAATATATTTATAAGGACTTCTTCTAATGGAGGCCTGGGTGTGGTTGCCACACCGGTTTCGGGGAGCGGGCCTCTCTGTGCCCAGTCTGGAAATGCATCCCTCTCTCCGGAGAATGAGAAAGGAGGGTGGGCTTAAACCACACCCCCACGGGGACCCTTTCCTCTTCGCCCTACTCCCCTTAGGCCCCCAGGAGGACGTCCCGTTTTTTAAAGCCCTGGGACTCCGAGCCTGGTCTCATTTGTTTCCCTGCTGGGCTCATGTGTGGACCACCTGAGCACCCCTTGACCTGAGGACTTGAAGTAACTACCTTAGGCAGACGCGTGAATATGTAAATGCCAACGTTTTAAATAATTCTATGAAGTCTTTGTAGCTACTCAGCCAAGGGGGAAAATGGCTTTCCAGAAAAGCTGATCTTGGACCAAATTCCCTGCTGGACTTGAACTTGCAAGGTGGTGGCTGTAACCCTTTGGCACTTACACCCCCCCAGCCCCCACCCCCGCCTCCAGCTCATCATAGACAAAAGGTTCTTAACTAGAGGTGATTATACCCCCCAGGGAACATCTGGCAATGCCTGGAGACCTTCTCCTCTGAACTACTGAACAGGAGGTATGCTACTGGTAGAGGACAGGGGTGCTGTTAAGCACTGTACGATGCCCAGGAAAGCCCCACAACAAAGAATTCTCCAGCCTAAAATTAACAGCGCTGCGGTTAAGAAGCGCTTTCATAGACCATGGCCCCACCCAGCCCACCTTTGAGTTTATATACGTGGCACCAATCGATGCTTAAAAACCCTTCCTTGCTCTGTGGTCTGGGAAGCTGGAACTTCAGCCCTCTTGCCCCACCCCTGGGCCACCCCCATTCCGTTACTTTCTCAAAGGGGGTTCCTGCTCTAGGGGGAGTCCCCCATCTTCCCATAAGGACTAAATATGGTGGTGGCATTAGAGACGGTCACTTACATGGCTCTGGTTCCCAGATGCCCTCTGGTGGCTAAGGATGTCATGCGCAGCGCTGAGCATCACCACGTAGGAGAAGTTGTTACAAAGGCCCAGGAGCCTGGAGTGAGCAGGATAGGCTTTTTTTCCCCATCAGTTTTATTGAGATATAACTGACATATAAGAACAGATCTTAAACCTCCTTCCAGGCTTAATCCGCTCACAGTCCTAGCACCAAATCTCCCCTTCCTGTGGCCTTCCAACAGCTCGCCTGTTCTTCTCTCTCACCAGGCCCCATTTCCATTTCGGTGGTAGGGCTAGAAATCCAGGCTTTGGGATGACAGACTTGGGTTCACATCTCATCTCTCCCAGGAAGAGAAGAGAGTCATCAAAGATGACTCTCCCTCCAAGCTCCCATCATGGTGCAGTGCCTGGGGCGTTTCTCACGCACTGATCCATGCTCTCTGACGTGTTGTGGAACAGCAGAAAGACCCTGGAGCTTGAAGCCCAAAGGTCTGTGTTCAGGTTCCACACCTGCTGCTTCCTACCTGAGTGGCCTTGGGCTACCCACGTGTAAATGGGGACACAGGTTTTCCTTCTCACTACTTCACAGGGTGCTGTGGGGTTAAAGGATGATCCTACCAAAGCCCTTTATGACCCCTACAAGAAGGATCTTTTCTTGCTTATTCTCATTTCCCAGAGCTGCACTCAGTGATGGGAAAGGAACTGGGCCCAGTGCCAGAGATTTCATGGGCTCTTTTCACAAGCCCAGGAAGTGGTTCCGAAGCCTTTCTTCCCATTTTGCTGCTGTCGAGAAGAGAGGCTCAGAGAGGTGATGGGACTCTTTCGGAATCACACGTGAAGCCACGTCCAACCCAGTGCGCCACCTAAGCCCTCAAGGTTCAGGTTAGCACTAGAAGGGTTTCCCAAGGCTCAAAACTGGAATGATTTCAGGAGGTAGATGGACGGCCTTTTAAAAAAGTGTAGATGCATTTATTAAAACGTGCATTAGGAAAAACACTGGCTTCCTGTCCAGAGCAGTGATTTAAAGTTTTCTCCTAAAAAAATACATGTATTTACAAATTTAAAGTCTGAATTCCTTGGAGTGAAAACATGAAGTAGTCCCCCAGCCGACAGGAGGACCTGGTCCAAGCCTGAAGGTGGGAGGTAAGTGGAGTCCAGTGTTGGAAGTTTCCAAGCTGCCTTAGGGCAAACCAATGGCTTCGGTCAATATTTGTGAATTCAGCTCCTTTCTCACGGCTCAGCTCTTTCTTCCTTTTTCCTCCTGTTGCTCCCCAACTCTTCCCACCCCATTTTTACTTCTGCTGCAGTCCTCGGGCCACTCACCAGAAGCCCATCACGTTCCTCCAAAGGGCGCCCTGCCGGTCCAACAGAGGGGACCGAGGTTCCGGGGCCGTCTCCTCCCCTGGCAGGGCGAGAAGGAGAGAGCATGACCCCCACCCCACTCGCCGGTGCACGAGGGCCCCACGGGCGTCCTCCCTGGGGCCGAGCCAGCGCCCGAGCCCCGAGTCAGGTGGGTCGCGGGGCAGAGGCTGTCCGTCTCGGGAGCGCGGGCGGGAATACGCACCCTCGCAGTCCGAGAGGCGCCGCCGCGAGCCCGCGCGGCCTCCCATGGCTTCACGTTCCACGTCCGCGAGGGTCCAGGGCCGGCTGCAGCCCGGCGGCTGAGGGTCTGCGACACAGGACAAGGATCCACGCCCCACTGCAGGGCCCAGCTCCGGCTTCCCCGCTGCACCCGCGCGGGGCGACCCACCACGTTACCCCGGGGGCCCATCTCGCGCCCTCGCACACCCACTCGGCCCCACCCACGGGACGCTGCCCCGGCCCCCGTGAAGGCAGGGGCCTCCGCGGTCTGTACCTTTAAGAGCAGCGGCGAGTTCGGCGCGGAGGGGCCGCGGGTCGGCGGGTCACGTGACAGCGCCCGCGGGGCCCCTCATCACGTGCTTGGAGGTCACACCCCCCCGCAACTTCCGGGTGCGCTCTCTGTCTCTGCTTCGGGCTCTCCCAGCCTCGGGACCGGGGCCAGACAGAGGCCGGGAGAACCCCGGAACCGCTGCTCTAGCCCTGGAGCGGGTGGGATCAACGAGAGGAGCCGTAGCGTTAGAGCAGCGGGACGCGAGGGCTTGGCCTTCCTTGCCAGGACTAGGCATGGCGGCGAGCTGCTTCAGCTCCTTTCCCGGCCCTCCATTGCCAGAAATAAATATGGCCACCGGGCTACTCTAGTCCTGCTTCGGGGGATTCTGATTCCTCTCTGTCGCCCTTAGACGGCTTCAAGACCTGAAAATCAAGATAACTCTCGGGAGACTTTCTGTCTATTGGCAATATCCCAAGCATTAAAGAGATCCCTTTCCCCCAAATTATCCCAGAACCAAAGAATATCCCAGAAATATCGACCCCCTGGGGTTACACGTGAGAAAGCTAAAGAAGGAAAGTTGCTGGTAGTGATACAAGGTTAGACCTAAAGCTGGCGGGACAGTAGGAACTACAATACCAGAGGCAGACATGCTTGGCTCCGCAGGCTGCGGTGGGACTCCTGCCTGCATCAAGAATGCTTAGACCAGAGGATTCTAGGGCTTCTGATTCTGATTCCGATTCTGTGATCTCATCTGGTTTGTCTAGTTGGAAATTTGGAAAGTGGGGATCAGGCAGGGGATTGCGGGGAGAGGTGTAGATCAAAGTCGCTTCCTATAGTTCAAAATAAGAAGTGATTGTTCTCTTACCTTCCTCTAGGTGGTCAAGCAGCATCCTGAGTTTTCTTCATTGAGTCCTCCTGCTAATCTCTTCTATGGGCTTCCACCAGCTGGTGCTCACCTCTGCCAGCTCTTTCTCACCACCAAGTCCTCAGACTGCTATTTGAAATGTGCCCCCTTTGGTCTGCTTCCCAGGTTACTCAACCAGTGAAAAATGGGGTCCTACTACCCATGCGGGACCCTACAAACTCAGTAACATGTCACACATGGCCTCTGCCTTTGAGGAACTCACAGGAGCGTGGACGGTAGACACAAATAACCACAATACAAAGCTGGGCCAAGTTTTGTTTCACAAGAATGACTACAGATGAGGGAATGGGCACTGGAGCCACCAATCCAGCCCCTTCTTCCCCTTAAGGAAGCATTAATGACCCTAAAATGAGAAGCCAAAGCTCTTACCAGCCCCTCTGCACTCCCACTCCTTGTCCCTAGGCAAAACAGGAACCACAAACCCCAGCTTCCTCTCACAGAGTGGCTGTGGCTTGGGGGGAGCAGGAAATGGCTGAGGTGTGAATACAAGACCTGAGTCACTTGAGCTGCTCTTGCCACACGCCCCCTCCCCCCGCTCCCCTCCCCCATTCTGAGGTCTCCTGCTCCCAGGTTTTTCTTTATGGTCTCCCCCCCTTGCTCTTCAGCTCCAAATAGGCACCTGAGTCCCCTGTGCGATGCACACCCATTGCCCAGCCCAGGCTGGGAGCTGCTGTGGGCATTGCAGAGGGTGGGCAGGGCCTGGATAGGGGGTGCGTCAGGGAGACACAGGGGAAGAGGAAGTGTCTTGGGCCCTGGGGAAGACTGCCTTGTCTCAGTAGGTGGGGGCGGTCATTTGTCAGCTTTCTGGACACACAGACAGAGACAGACAGGATGGATTTCCTCCGGCTACATCTCCCTGGGCTGCATCAGGCCTTGCGGGGGGCGCTGGTGAGAGGGGCAAAGAGATGCCAGAGAATTTCACCCTGCTCCCTGGGGCCTCACCTTCCCTCCTTTCTTTGAGACTCTCCTCATACTCATGATCCCTTTCTCAGGATCAGGTCGCCTCCTAGCCTGATCGTTTCTGGATTTCAATCCCCCCCACCTCCATAAACAACATCCACCTACCCCAAATCTAGCCCCTTTCCTCTTCCTTCTGCAAATCCAGTTCTCTTTCCCCTCCTAGAGCCCAGACCCCTCGTCTGTGGCCTGAGTTCCTCTGGGGCAGGGTCCCAAGGGAGAGGGCTGGGGCTCCCCTTAACGCCTCTGTCTCCTCCCCCTTCCCTTCTAGGATTCCCTCAGCTCCTTTGTCTCCTACCTCATGGGAGATGAAGTCCCTACTGCAGACAGGAAGGCGGAGAGGGCGGCGGAGGACCTGGGAGAGGTGGCTGCGGGAAGGCAAGGGAGACCTGAACAGAAGGAAGCCCAGGAGGCCCTGGAGGGCCTTGGAGGCAGCCAGAGCCAGGAGGATGGAGAGCTCAGAGGGCCCAGAGAAGCTGGAAGACGCCAGGAGGGAAGTTCAGCTACAGAACAGACCTGGGCTTGGGAAGAAGGCAGCTCCCACAGGTCTCAGGCAGAGAGGCAAGACACTGGGGTCCAGGAGGCAGCCAAGGTTGCCAGGTGCCAGGAACCAAGGGCCCACTTAGAGGCCAGAAAGGAGTCCGAGGCAGGGTCTGAGGCTGGTGGAGACAACAGCAGCCAAGCCCAGGAGAGTCAAGGGCCCAGTGAGCAGGAAGTGAAGAGAGAGGAGACACTAAGAACCCGGGAACAGGAGGAGGAGGCGGAAGAGGTCAGGGAAAGAAAACCAGAGGTGGCCAGGAAGGCGGAGTCAGAGTGGACCTGGCACAGGGAGCCTGAGGGGGTGGAAGGTGCCGATGGGCAGAAGGTAGCAGGGGACAGCAGGAAGTCTCTAGAACCGGCCAAGGAGGCAACTGCAGAGGAGATCCGGGGGTCTGCAGCCAAGCAGGCCAGGCAGGAAGAAGAGCTGATGGTGGTCCTAAGGGGTAGTGAAGGCACAAGGGCACAGGAAGCACAGGAGTCGGGGACAGAATGTGAGGACAGGACAACCTCAGTCAGGGAGGTGGACGGGCCAGCCTCAGTCAGGGAGGTGGACGGGACAGCCTCTGTCAGGGAGGTGGACGGGCCAGCCTCAGCTGGAAAGGAGGCTGACCTCTCCGGAGCCAGGATGACAGAATATGGGGAAGTCTCAGGAGAAGAGCCCTCAGAGGGCACTGGGAAGACTTGGGCCTTCGGGGAAGCCTCCAGGGGAGAGCAGGAGGAGCAGGCCGATGAGAACAGAGAGGCTGAGATGAGCTTTTCCCCCAAACAGACCCGGGTCCTGGGGACTGAGAGCGCAGAAGAACCAGCTAAGGAGCAGCGAGCAGGGGCGGAGGCTGCAGAGGGCCAGGGGTCAGAGGGGGAGGTAAGGGAGGGCTTTGAGGTCCAGGAAGATCAGGGAGCGAAAGACGCTGAGGGGAAGCCAACCTCAGTGATCAGGACTGTTCCAGCCCGTCTGGAGGAGGCAGTGGCGGAGGAAAAGGCCAAAGAGGAGGAAAAGGGCTGCCGGGTCTCAGAGGCTGCGTTGCCCAAGGACAACCTGGCAAATGAGCCTGAAGAGGATGCTGACCTTGAAGGGGCCCCAGGGGCCAGCAGTCCTGAGAAGGAGTCCAGCGGGGAGAGGAGTGATGGGGAGGCTCAGACAGGCGGAGCAGCACAGGCGTGTAGTGGGGCGGGGCGGGGCGACCTTGAGCATGAAGTCACGGAAGGCCGGGCACCTGAGCTGGTGGCAGGCCCCCAGACCCTGGCGGAGCAGCCCGAGGAAGAGCTCTGGGAAACTTCAGCCCTGAGCGAAGAGGAGACGGCAGGGAGCCCGGAGGAATTCCCCGGGACCATGGGAGGCCTGGGTGGGGCAGAGGCCTGGGAGAGCCAGAGAAGGGACACCCGGGAGGGAAAAGCAGATGCAGAAGAGGGGGAGGTTGCAGGAGGCTGGGCACCGGAGGAGCCCGAGGTTGGCCGAGAGTCTACGTTCCCAGATGTCCCAGAGGCAGGCGGGGAGGGGAAGAAAGCCCAAGAAATAGGAGCAGAGGAGGGAGAGACCCTTGGAGCAGAGAGCCAGGGGCTGGGTGGAAGACATGGGGTAGACGCAGAGACAGGCCAGTCCCTGGGAGAGTCCGATGCCGGAGAAACCAAGGATGAGGAGGCGGAGGCCGCGGTGCCCTGGGCGGCAGACCCAACACCCGGTGGAGACGGGAGGCTCGAGGAGGCCACGCTGAGCCTCCAGGACAGCGAGGACCCAGGGGCCGGTTCTTTGGCGGCTGAGATAGCAAGGGATGATGTAGCTCTGGACGGAGGGGCCGCGGGGGCGGGGGGAGGGCCGGCAAGAGAGGCTGGGGAAGCTTGGGGCTCCGAAGGGAGACAGGAGGTTCCGGGAGGCGTGGAGCTGATGGAGGTTACACGGGGAGGACGCCGAGGCCGGCTGGGATTTGGCCCAGAGGGCTCAGCAGACGAGGAGGTGGCTGGCAGAGGGGCCCAGGCAGAGGCTTTGGAGGCCAGAGAGGGCGAGCCCAGGGGAGAGTGGGTGGAGGTCGGGGAGCCCGCAGTGGAGGAAGGAGGCTGTGGGATGGATGGCTTTACCTCGGGCTCCCAGGTGGTGAGGGCAGAGGGGACCGTGACCACAAGGGAAGCCGAGGGGCTCCCGGGGGGACAGACGCTGTTGAAAGACGAGGCTGTGGGATGGCCAGTGAAGGAGCAGGGGCAAGGCAGTGAGGGGGGGTGTGGGGAGCACCGACCCGAGGAAGAGGCAGACGGACCCCTTGACGTGGAGGATGCTGAGGAGACTGAAGGCCGGAGAGCAGAGGCCGAGGAGATTGTTCCAGAAGGCCTGGAGGATGTCCAGGGCCTGGAGGACCAGTCAACAAGCCAGGAGCCTGCAGAGGCCAAGCGTGGGCCCCACAGGGAGACGGGGGCGACGGCAGGAAGCGCCGGAGGGGGTGCTCACGGCCTCTGGAGTGAGGTGAGAGCTCCACGGGGATCCGGGGCTGGATAGGGCAGAATCTCGAATCTGGCCCGTGGTACCCTGTGCCCCTTTCCCCACAGGCCCTGCTCCCTGGGGCTCTCCTGGACGTCTCCGCCTCCCGGAGCCGGGTCCTCCTGTCTCGCAACTCCTCGCTGCGCCGCTCCCGGCCCTCTTCCCGACGGACCCGTGGGCCTGAGCGGCAAGAGGTGCCTCCCAGCCCCCCACCAGAGGAACAGCTGTCAGCCCCGGAGCAGAGACTTCTCCAAGCAGAGGAGCCCCCAGAACCTAGCCCCCCAAAGCCTGAAGGGACCCCACTGCCAGCCAGGAGAAGGCCCCTGGGACGTGGGTAAGCCCGGGGGGTGAGGTGGCTGGGCCGGGGTGCCGAGGAGGCTGTGGCCACCTGGAGGCCAGCGCCCATCCCCTGTCTCTGTCCGCAGGTTTGGCCTTGCACACACGGGTATGATGCAGGAATTGCAAGCCCGCCTGGGCCAGCCAAAGCCGCAGTGAGGGGCCCCTGAGCCCTCCGGGAGCCTGGCCCCGCGTGGGGGTAGAAGGACTGCCGAATCCTGCGTCGCCTCTCTCCATCTGCCACTCTGGACACGCTGTTTCTGCCTCTGGGCCTCAGCTTTTCGGTGTGTTATTCATGGAGCAGACAGAACCAGACGCCTGTGAGAACCAGGAACTTGAGGAGCGTGACCCGGTGATGCGGCCCACCAGGACCGCCTCTCACGGCAGGGGCCCAGCACCTCTCCTGTCTGTCTTGGCCGTCTGGAGGACGGACGGGGCGCGACGACTCTCCGTGCAGCCTTGCCTCCCTGATTGCTCCCCAGACCCCACCGGGGGCCTTCCGGGGAGCTGTGGAACAGTCACGCCAACCTTGGGGGTGGGAACTGGCCCAGAAGAAGGAGGTCCGTGGCGCCTCTGAGCTCCATTTGCGATGGGAAACAGAGGGGCACCGGAGACCTTGAGCTTTCCAAAATCTCGCAACTCTGCTAGTCACCATGGAAACCACCAGCCCAGCAAGCCAGAATAGAGGAAGAAGCCCCCAGAATTTAGGAGCAGAAAGAGGCCCAGGGTGGCCAGAGGCTACTGACTCCTGTCCGTCGGGGGTCAGGTACCCCTTCTTTGAAAAGAAGAAGCCAAGGGAGGATGAGAGTGCTTTATTAGGCACCCCGCGTGGTGGCCTGACCCAAGGACAGCAAGCAGGCTCTGAAACAATAAATAAACCATCATTTCCCTAAACAATAAATAAATATCCAACAAATAAATATCTGCCAGGGACCGGAGGGGCCTTAAGTTATTGGGGAGGGGTTGGGGCGGGGAGCCAGTGGAGTCCTGCCTCGTTTAAGGCCCGTGAGCCGGAACTGTCCCGTTGCCCAGACTCCAGTCCTCGGGTCCTGAAGGGTGAAGGGATGAGAAGTCACCCCATCAGGGCCGGGAGTCGGACGCCGAGCCTCCCAAGGCCGGGGCTGTGTGTCCGGCATGGGAGAGCAAGACCAGGTCCCTCACGGCCCGAGCCAAGACAAGCTCCAAGGAGTGCAGCAGCTGGTAGGTGTAGAGGAGTCGGGCCCATGACGGCTGCGCTGAGACCTGCGAGGGACTCCCGGGAGCCCGTTCGAGCCTCCCCTTCTGCTCCTCACTGTCCTCCTCCTCGGGGAGCTCGAGTCCTGCTGCCAGCTCCTGCGGGGAGATGCCCACAGGTCAGGCAACAGCCCAGCTGCGCCCCGGAGCGCATCCCTGTTCCTTTATGTGCCCGCTGGTACAGAATGACATCAGAGATCGCAAGGTGCATGATATCCCCGGACAGCCTCTCCTTTAGAGCTGCCATTATGTCACCATCTCCCACGTCCTGCCTGGTTTTTTTGGTTCAAGAAAATGGAAGTCAGGGGCGCCTGGGTGGCTCAGTGGGTTAAAGCCTCTGCATTTGGCTCGGGTCATGATCCCAGAGTCCTGGGATCAAGCCCCACATCGGGCTCTCTGCTCAGCGGGGAGCCTGCTTCCTCCTCTCTCTCTGCCTGCCTCTCTGCCTGCTTGTGATCTCTGTCTGTCAAATAAATAAATAAAATCTTAAAAAAAAAAAAAAAGAAAAAAAATGGAAGTCATAGAGCAAGTCGCTGCTGCTGCTCATGGAGCTGACACATTCATCCAGGATCGCCCTGGGCACTTGGGATTCCAGAAGTTCTTCTCTTAAGGGTCATCTTAGGATTGGAAATGGGCAGAGAGGTGGGAAGCTAGCTTTTAGGCTGCTTGCATTTTCTATTTTCCTTTTTTTTTTTTTTTTTTTTAAGATTTTATTTATTTCTCAGAGGGAGAGAGAGAGAGCACAAGCAGGGGGAGCAGTGGGCTCCCTGCTGAGCCGAGAGCCTGAGGGGCTCGATCCCAGGACCCTGGGACCATGACCTGAGCCGAAGGCAGATGCTTCACCGACTGAGCCAGCCAGAAGACCCTATTTTCCTTTTGTTAAGAGGAAAATGCCAGTTTCCCTTGGGAATGTTCCGGAAGGCCTGGTCACGTGAGAGGCTGAGGGAGAAGGGAGCCAGGTTGGCTGCTGATGCCAACAGCCATTCTGGGAGCTTCAGGGCTGTTCAGACCAAGACCCCAAGAGAGGGCAGAGATTCAGGGGACAGAGCAAGCCCCCCCGAAAGAGGGCCTAGAGCATCTCCGTCCACACTTACCCAAACCTGTGTTTTTAAAAGGGAGGCAAAGACCTTCAATTTTTTGTGTTGGTCTCTGTGTGTTGAGGAGGCGGGGTGGTAGGGGGGAACATGCTACCTGGAAGCGTAGATGCCGCTGCAGATCCCGGAGATCCAGCCTCATGGTCCACAGCTGCATCTTCTCGGAGCTGGTCCAGCCCCCCT
Source organism: Mustela lutreola (assembly GCF_030435805.1). Lineage (NCBI taxonomy): Eukaryota > Metazoa > Chordata > Mammalia > Carnivora > Mustelidae > Mustela > Mustela lutreola. The sequence continues at coordinate 1,464,236 of NC_081306.1, read as the reverse complement.
GGCTCCCCAGGCCTCCCAAGAGGGCATGGAAGGGGCGAAGCATCTTGGAGAGGAAGCAGAGCCGGTCTGGGTCCTGTGGGAAGGAAGGGAAGGGGTCAGACACGCCTCACAGGCTGAGGATCCAATCCAGCCGCCTCTCCACCGTCCTGTCGCTCTCTGTCCGCAGCCCCGCTCTGACCCCTTCTTCGCCACCCCTGTTCCCCATCCATCTCCTCACTTGTGTTTTTATCTTGTCTCTAGCCTCCTTCCAACCCTAGCCCCACTCCTTGTCCCAAACCTCTCTCTCTCTCTTCTGTATGTACGACCTCATTCTCACACCACTCCTTGCTTCCAGCTGAACCTTTATATCCAAGGACACACTCAGCCTCATCCAGATCTGATTCCTTCCCAAATCCATTTTCTGTTCGATCCCCGACTTCCATCTCCACCCATCCGGCCCAGCCTTACTGCCAGCTCTCCTGCCCCAATCCACCGTCCACCAACTCACAGAGAGGCTGTGCCAGGCCTGGAAGGTCAGGGAGACGTTGGGGAGCTGATCCCCCAGGGGCAGGAGGTCCAGGCGCACTCCTGGCAGGTGGGATTCAGCCTGTGGGGCAAGGTCTGTTAGTGAGGGCCAGAGGGAGTGGGGATTTGCCCACCCTCAAAACCGGTTGCATCAGGGAGACTCACAAAGCGGTGGGCGTGGGTCCGAACCTCGGACAGCAGCTTCCTGGCGAGCTGCAGGCTGACCCTGAACTCCTTCCGCAACTCCTGCAGGCTCAGGGCGGACCTCCCTGGCGGTCTCGGGAATCCCCAGACACCAGCTCGAGCCAGGAGCAAGGAGAGCAGCAGAAGGCCGAGCCCTGGAGAGAGGGGGAGGTGGTGGGCCAGATGAGGGCAAAGCTTGAGAAGAACTCATGTGCCCTTTTTAGCCTGTGCTCTGGGTAAGCCCTGTGCGCCGTCTCGCTGACCCCGCACAGCCATCAATAAGAGGGAAGCTTTTGAGGATACCCTATGACTTCTCTGTGTGAAAGGAAAGAAGTTACCCCTTGTCCAAGACAGACACAGCCTTGCACAGAGTACCCACCTTTGCAAGCAGATGTCAGGCTGGATCTTGATCCCCACTAACTGCCTTGGCTAAATGTCTTTTTCAGTGAACAGCTTGCTCAACTATATGTGGTACCCGGGGGCTATCGTATTATTATATTTTGCAGATGAGGAACATGAGGCTCAGTGAAGTTGACCAGCCCAAGTTCAAATAGCTAGAGGGTGAGGGAACCAGGACTGGATTCCAGATCTGCCTGAACGCAGAGCCTGGGTGCTTCCCCCAGGGAACTTAGAGGAGGCAGCCACCTCCCCTGCAATGGGCATGCTGTGTTCTGCCAGAGGATTCCTTGAGCTTAGCCAGGCAGCTCTGATGGCCTGAACTAGAGCCCCGGGGGTGGGCGGGCAGTGCCGGAGGCTCTATCCCAGGGAGTCAGAAGGATGGCTTGGTCCAGCCACCGCCAAGGCAGGTGGGTCACTCTGCAGTGTTGGAAGAACAGGGGGTGCCAGGAAAAGGAGGAGCGCCCAGACTGGGAGGCAGAACCTCTCTTTCTCGTCCAGGTTCTTCCCTCGAGCAAGTCCTCTATCTCTGTGTCTCAGGCTCCCATCTATAAAATGGGGGAGTGAGACCAGCTGATTTCTGAAAGTACTTCCTGCTCTGTGTTTCCTGGAAAGAAGCGCAGGGGAGGCTCGGGTGGGAGCCACGGGAAGCCGGCGGTGTCTGGCGGTTTCTCCATCAGGGAGAGGAAATCGAGCAATCACTGGAGTTACACAATTCTCGAAACACAAACCAAAACTAGGCTGTAAGTCTAAGTCTGTTCCTGCTCACCCTCCTCTCCATGCCTCTCCCCTGCCTGATCTTGATCTCTAACCCCTGGGCTCCGCTCCCCGAATTGTCCTATAAATAAAGACCAAGGGAGGTTTCTGGGTACTTCCATTCACCAATGTACTTCCAGAGGTGGGGGGCAGCGCCTGCGACCCCCGTGTTCAGGATCCCCTGGCTTAGGGACCCCTCTGTCATCCCAGAGACTTCCGATGGCGTGGGATTCCTCTTAGCTCTATTTTGAGGGAAAGTGCGTGTCCCCAGGCTCTGGTGGCTATTGCCCACCCAGCACTGAGCTGGGCGATTTCCTACTCTGCATCCTGTCTGAGCTCTGGGGTCCAGACCTTTCCCACGGCTTCTCCCTACCCTCTGTACCCAGTCCTGGGTCTTTGGCTCTATTCCCATCCTCTAGCCCTTGGTCCTTACCGTGGCCCTACTATCTGCTCCTCTTCCTGTGGCCCTGGCTCCAGGCTCTGACTCCTTGAGTCACCCACAGAGGATCGGATCTCCTTCCAAGCTACAGACCCTTGGCCCACTTAGGCTGCTGACTCCTTGGCCTCAGCCCCACACTCCAGCCAACTCCTCCTGCTGTGCTTTCTCTGTCAGCCCCAGTTGTCAGCCAGACTGTCCTGTGCCTGCTCATTCACTCAAACCGAACTCTTCATTTACACACTTGGTCCTGGTCCTGGTCCAACTGCCTGCCCACCTCTTTCTCATCCTGTCCTCCGGCCAGCCCTGGCCGACCGATCACCCCCTGTCTCTCCTGCACCCGCATTCATGCCAGACCCATTCCCATTCTCCGGTTGACCGAATCCCGTATTCTTAGTCTTGGCCGAGTAGCCGCCCCGTCCACACCCATCAAGCCCTCCCACCCCCTGCCCAGTGTCCGCCAGGCTTGCCCGCCCGCCCTCCACCCCCAGCCCTGGCCTCGGACTCACGCCAGCCAAGGTCGCCTGCCATCTGGCCCATAGCGGGGCCCAGCCCGTGTGGCCAGCCATCTCCCGGGCCGGGGTCTTATACTGGGGGCCGCGCCGGTTTCACTTTCCGTCCTGCTTGTACTTTCGTCTTCTCTCCTCACCACCCCTTGCTGAAATGGGGAAATGTCATTTCCCTTCCCAGAGGGGGCGGGATGTGCGGGGGGGGGGGGTGGCGGGAAGCTGGGGTTTCGGTCAAGCTCAAGCTCCAGACCCCCTGCTGAGCTTCCAGGACTGTCCCTCCGCTCTTGTCCCCTCTCCTGGGCGAGTTCTAGGGGCCGGTAGGTCCCGGAGACTCAAACCGTTCTGTTTCACTGCTCTGTCATTGTCATCCTATTTCCATCACCCGCTCGCTGTCCTGTAGAAGACAGATGGCCAGGTAAGGGGATTGCCCACCAGAGAGGACTTCAGGGTGTGAGTCATCCCACTCCTCTGGTTTACCAGATGGCTGCAGGAGGGACTGTGAAGGAAGTGGGGCGCTCCTTGTGGAGCTGGGGTAGGGCTTGATGTGGAGCAGTGGGGTCCCAGGCTGGGCAAGATCAAGGCTCAGTCTATGGCCAAGGTCAGGGCGGATGAGAATGTCACCCTTCAGAGCCAACAGCTCAGTCTTGGGCCAGAGTAAGATCTAAGATTAGTGCTCAGTCTATAACTAGGATCAGGACTTGGTCTAGAGCTTTGTCTGGGGTCAACATCCCGCCTCTGTCGGCACTTGGGGTCAGAGCTGTCGATGACCTGGAGGGTCTGCTTGGGACTATTTGGGGATGGGCTTCGAGCTCTTGTCCAGATTGGGTGCAGAGCTTGGGCGACTGTGGTTCTGACAGGGCCTGTGACTCAGGTCAGGGCCCAGGCTTGGGCTGGGATAAGAGCTCTGTTGATGTCTAGAGTCAGGGCTCACTAGGCTGGGGTTGTGTGAGGTCAGGATGGGGCTCGGTCAGGTCTCAGAATAATCCAGCTCTGTGTTTCTGCTCTGCGGATGGCTGTCAGGGCTGGGCTGTACCAACCACCGATCTCCCTTCCAGCACAGCTCCACCCTTACCCCACCCTGGATTTTCCATCTTCAGGGACAAGATGGGGGTTTCTTGGTCTTCCCCAAGGCCCACTTTCCTTTTGGGATCATGTGGGGTTTCCCTGTTGGGTCCCTGCAGTGAGACAGAAACCAAGGGGGCTTTCCCTTTCTATACTCTGCCTTCTCAGCCCCATATTGGCCCTGCCCAGTAGGGCCGCCTGGAACCAACTGCTTGGGAAGTACCAGTACATTTGGGGGAGCAATCCCAAAGGGTTGCCTGGAGGAGAAGGAAAAGGAAGAGCGAGCAGCTGGCACCTCCCTAGCCCGAAATAGTTTCCCTTGCAGTGTCCCCTAGTGGTGACAGCTCTTTCCCCCACATCCCACGCCCTTGAGGCTCCCCACTTGCGGGGGGGGTGGGCAAACCTCCTGAGACTGATGGTGAGGACAGACCCAGGTCTGGCTGTCTTTCTCACCCCCAAGTCCTGCCCTACGTCCTGGAGGCAAGCCAGCCCACTTACCCTCTGACCACAACCACTCCCCATCCTTTACGCAGAACTGCTCAGAACTGCGGTGCCTCTCAAACCTTGAATTCCATCTCCCGCTCTATCACCACAGCCTCCCCATCCACCCGACCTTCTCTGAGGGTTCCCCAAGGCCTTCCGTCTCTTGTTGACTCTCTGCGCCTCCCCGTCCGGCTAAGGCTGATCCCTGCAGTCTCTTCCCTGCCCGACGCCCTGTTCTGTTCCAGCAACTGGAGATTTGTGCTTGAATACGATCCACCATCTCATACCAGCTTGCCTCTGCACAAGCTCTTCTCTTTGCCTAGAAAGCCCTCACTGTCTTCTCGGTAGTCCCCCGTTCTCAGCCTACCCCTTGTCACAGGCTTCCTCCCCTGAATAGCTCATTCCTTCCTACCAGAAGTCCTGTCTGCAATGGATATCGTACATTTGTTCATCTTGCTTACTCTACCCTCATTCATACCACTCCGGCCATACTGTCTCCCTCATTGCTCCTAGAACATGCCAGGCACGCTGCTGCCTCAGGGCCTTTGCACCTGCTGCTCCTTCTGCCTGGAACGCTCTTCTTTTGGTTATCTGCAAAGCCCACTCTCTTATGATCTGCTCCAATGTCACCTTCTCAAACAGAGTCCTCACTGACCTGATTAAAAGACGCAACCCTGTCCTTGGTACTTTCTCTTTTCTTTTTTCTAGAAAGAAATGTTGCAATTTCCAACCATAACTATGGATATATGGAGATATATATATATATATATATATATTTTTTTTTTTCCTTTTAGATCTATCAATTTCTCTCATGTGTTTTGATGCTGTATCGTTTAGGTAGAGACACAATTAAGACTGTTATGTCTTTTTGAAGAACTGTCCTTTTATCAGAGTGTGATGTCTCTCTCTCTTTACCCATGATAATAGTGCTTTTCTTCCCTCCCCGAAGTTTACTCTGTCTGAAACTAATTCGGCAAGTCCTGCTCTTTTTGATTAGTGTTTACATGGTTTATCTTTTTTTTTCAACATACTTTCATTTTTAACCTATGTTTTTAATTTGCAGTGGGTTTTGTTAAAACAAAATTCCAGATTAATATTTTTGTCAGTTTAGATGGTATTTATCATTGTCTGCCATTAGCAAATAAATATTCTATTTTCTAACTGAAGATATCTATCCTGTTCTGAATGTGAGGTCAGTTGCTGGCCTTGGCACCTCAGTTCCTTGATGAGTTCAAGAAAGATCCTTAATTTGTACTTTGTCTTACTTCATTTCTGGTTGTAAGAGTTGGGCTTTATACCTTTAAAGAGATTTTATAGATTTTATACCTTTAAAAAATGCACATTGCCGGGTGGGTGCCTGGGTGGCTCAGTTGTTAAGCGTTTGCCTTCGGCTCAGGTCATGATCCCAGGGTCTTGGGCTCCCTGCTCAGTGGGAAGCCTGCTTCTCTTTCTCCCACTCCCCCTGCTTGTGTTCCCTCTCTCGCTGTCTCTCTGACAAAAAATAAATAAAAATCATTTTTAAAAATGCACATTAAGTGTGTTGTTTGTTCTTCTAGCTCTGTACTTCAGCATGTTAATTAGATGTGATAGTGAATATCTCTATTTTTTTCTTCATTTGAGCAAGTAAGTTTTAAACTGTATTCAGTATTTTATTCTTAGCTTTTTATAGATGCCCTTCATTAGATTCCAGAAATCCCATGTAATCATAGTTTGTGGATATTATCTTTAATATATGTTCACTTCATTGAAATTATTTGCCTGTATCTATTAAGTCCCCCTGGCACTTTAAAAATATATATATTTTGTTTACCTATTTGACAGAGAGAGAGAGAGAGCAAGCACAAGCAGGGGGAATGGCAGGCAGAGTGAGAGGGAGAAACAGGCTTCCTGGGGCTCCATCCCAGGACCCTGAGATCATGACCCGAGACAAAGGCAGAGGCTCAACTGACTGAGCCCCCCAGGCACCCCTCCCCGCCCACTTTCTATCCCTTTCCCTGCGTTATTTTTCTACAAAACATTTAAAAACATCTCACACTTTCTCTCTCCCCTTTTTTGGTCTGTCTCCATGTGCTAGAGTCTGAGACCCACACGGGTGGGCCTTCCTGCCGGTTATGTGCACGGATGTCCCCAACAGCTGGCAACCGGTACTGATGATGTCAGGTGGGAAAGCTGGGCAGCTGGGTACGGTCCTCAGCCGACGATCTTGGCAGATCTTCACCAAGAAACCAGAGAGCCACGGAGGGCGGCTCCAACCTCTGTCCCCATCCCTGGAGGATGGAGCTGGGCCCCTTTCTGTCTACCTGGGCCTCTGTTCCAGATGTGGATCTTGGCAGGTGAGCCGAAGCTTGGGTTGGGCTCCCAGCAGGAAATGGAAGGGATGTGGTGAAGGCTCGAAGGGCTGGAAAGGAAGCCAAGCGCACCAAGCTCTGGACTCGAGCATGTAGCCAATACTTCTGGTGACCTCAGGTGAGTCACTGGCCAGCCCTGGACCTCAGGTTCCTCATTTAAAAGTAGTAACGGTTTTCAAATGCTGCTATTACGTAGGGAAATTAAAACCTAGATGATTAAAAAAAGAGGAAAAAGAACCATCCACCAATTTTATGATCATTTTCCGAGTGCCCCGTTATGGCTTGGACCCCGTGGGGCACTCCACGGGGTTGCATGGGAATCCTGAGCCTAGGAAGTAGAAGTTAGAAGCTTCAGCTGTGACATCAGGATGGAATTAGGGAGGGGAAGTCTTCCTCAAGGCCACGCAACAGATCAGTGACAGAATGAAGACTGGAATTCAAGCCCCCTGCTTTCAGCTTGGGCCGGTGAGGGGAATCCCTGGGTCCTCTGATGTCAGCGCCAAGGCTTGGAACTAACCCTTCCATGAAACGAAGGTGCAGGCAGGAAGGCTGGGGGTAGGTGAAGCCAGGCTGGATCTGCGGCCTCACCTCTGAGTCTCCCAAGCATGGATGGTAGACCCACCCCAAGCCCCGAGGCACAGCACCTGCCCCCCATCCTGGGCACCCCACCCCACCCACACCCCCGGGGTCTACAGGATTCATTCGTGCATTCACCACGCCCCCTCCCCCAGACCTGGGGCCCTGCCTCTAAATGGGGAGTCTCTTTTGAGATCACCTTGGGAGGGTCTGAGAGAAAGGGCTACGGGGGTGGGGGGCGGGGGGTGGCTAACTACTGATGAGATGTTTATCGCTGGGTGTTCTGTGTTAGGAGAGGATGGGCTGCCTGCGTTGTCGAGGAAGGAAGAATTTGAAGCCCAGGAGGCAGGGCTGCAGAGGAAAAACACCAGCATGGAGATAGAAAGTCCCAGTTCGAGTCCCGGCCCTACCGGCCCTTCCCCAAGTGTATGTGCCCTCTTGAGAGAGAGGCCCAGACATTCTGTGCTTCCGTTTCCTCGTCCACAAGATGAGGCTCATCATCCCAACCCTGCCCAGCTCTCAGCTCAGACATGAAGGTGCACTTGGGACAGCATAGGGCCTCATGGGTCAGGGCCCCACCGGGGAGGGAGACAGACCTTCGCTTGCACGGTGCCAACACTTGCTTTGGTCGAGGCCTGAAATCTCCCCATTCCTGGCTCATCTCCGGAGTGGGGCGGCTGCTTCCACCAGGTGCATAGGATGCCGTGAAGATTACGCACGTAAATGGCTGCCACGGAGTAGCTGTGTGATCTTAGGTGAAGTAACTAACCTCTCTGTGCCTGCTCTGTCATCAATAATGTGGGGAAAATAATACAAACTCGAAAGATAGTCTAGAAGATTCAACGAGCTATTATTTATAAAGCGAGTGGAACAGGGCCTGGCATATGGTAAAACTATAGGTTTTAGCTATTGGTAGTAGTGTAAGACTCACGAGGAAAGAAATGTCAGTTGTTGTTGACAAAGACGAGGGACGGTTGTCATCCATGGACAAAGGCTGAAGGAGAGTGAGAGGAGGAAAGTAAGAAACAGAAGAGGCTACCTCAGGAAGTAGGGACGGTTGGGGGTCAGGTGGGGGGGGCCCAGGCAGAGGGGGCCTAGTGACCGACCCAGAAACACGCATCAGAACAGAATTCAGGCCAGAAGCAGAAATCTCCGGACCAGGACGAGGACAGCCTCAAATCTGAGAACCAGTGATGGGGCTCACGCCTGCCCACCTGCCCGCACCCCACCCCCCAGGGGCCAGCCGCGGCTTCATCAAGCCTCTCTATGAAGAACACTTAGAGTGGAGACAGACCCTGGGCTGAGCCCCGGGACAGGCCCTGTCAGGTGTCTGAGGGAGGCGGGCGGGCCCTGAGTGCTGAGGCTGACCCCGGGCCCCACACCCTTCCCCGGGCCCTCGCCTCGTGGCCTCCACGGGGTCCCGGCCCCCCCTTGCCGCCAGGTCCCTCACTCGTCTGGCCCACTGCCTGTGACACCCCAAGCTGAGTGGACAGCTCACTGCCCAGGAAAGGAACACACTCACGGCTTGTATTTATATTTATTTTTTTAAGAGAGGGAGTGTATGTGCCTGGGCAGGGAGTACGGAGGGAGAAGGAAAGAGAATCTTAAGCAGGCTCCAGTCCCAGCGCGGAACCTAACACGGGGCTTGATCTCACGACCTTGAGATCGTGACCTGACCTGATGTCAAGAGGCAGTTGCTTAACTGACTGAGCCACCCAGGTGTCCCATCACTGCTTATATTTTTATAGAATATCGGATTCATGCAAAAGAATATACATAGCATATATGTTTCTGCCCACCCGCATTTCCCTGCTCTTGCCTCGGTTTTGGTCCTGGGTTCGCTGATGCCTGTGGCTCCTCATGTCACTCTGAGCAAAAGCAAAAACCCTCCCAATGGCTGGCAAAGCCCTCACGATCTTCCCCACAGGCTCCTTCATTCCCACACACACCCTCCGGCTGCCCCACAAACACACCAGCCGCGCTTCTACATCAGGGCCTCTCTACCTACTCTTCCTTCTGCTTAGAGCACTCTTTCCTCAGCTCTTCAGATAATTTTTTTAAATGTCATTTATTTATGTATTTGACAGAGACACAGCGAGAGAGGGAACACAAGGAGTGGGAGAGGGAGAAGCAGGCTTCCTGCTGGGCAGGGAGCCGAGGTGGGGCTTGATCCCAGGACCCTGGGATCACCACCCAAGCTGAAGGCAGACGCTTAACAACTGAGCCACCCAGGCCCCCTCAGCTCTTCAGATAATTAGCTTCTCGTCCCTCCAGCAGGTCTCACCTTTCCACAAACGCCTTCTTCCCTCTTAGGCTCTTGGGTCGTTCCCATCGCATTCCCAACTACACTAAGACCCCTGTGTGTAGCCTTAAGATCCAAATGCTCATCTCTTAGCTTGTCAATTTTTCTACACATTCTGGGCCCTTCCCAGAGCCCTAGGGTCTTCTCCAGACCTCGAGTGGCCACCCACCTCCTCAGACATCTGAGTCCTGTGGGCAAGATTGATAGGAACCACTTCTACTCTTTTCATGATTCAGAATTGAAATGGTGCCCCTGGGTAGCAGAGGGGAAGACAGAAGCAGGGGGTCAAGTACCAAGGTGTGGCAACCACAGTCCTTGCCCACAGAGGCTGCCACCTAGCCGAGAAGACTGGACAAACATGTGAAACCAGAGGGAACACATCACATCAGGGCGGTTTGTGACTGACTTCCCCGGGAGCATGGACAGAGCTGTGAGGGAAGACCCTGCCTCAGGCTGGAGCCAACACATGGGAAAGTAGAGCTGAGAGCTGGAGCAGAAGACAAGAATCTTGTGATTGACTTTAGGCTCCTGGATCCAACTATTCCTGAAGCAGTCATCCTGAAGTGTTTAGTTTCATGAGCCAATCTTCTTTTTTGCTGAAGCTACTTGGAGCTGTGTTTCTGTCATTTGTAGCACGGGTCCCCTCCCCCTCTTGGATCTGCCTTCATGATAGATTTCCAGTGTCCGAAAAAAAATCACAGACCAGATTTTTTTTTTTTTTTTAATGATAAAGGGGAATATATCATGTAGTAGAAAGAGCACTCTATCAGAAGCCACTGGAGAGAGCATTTCAGGTAGAAAGGATAGCGTGAAAACAAAGCAGAAGCTTGGTCAATATTTCCTAAGTGCCAACCTAGTATGTCCCAGGCTTTGCTCTAGGCACTGGAGTTCAGCAGTGAATGGGGCAGGCAGAAAGCTCTGCCTTCATGGAGCTTACACAGAATGGAAAACTTAAAATTTTATTACAATTTTATAAGATTATATTATAATTATAAAATTATAATATCATTTTACCAAATGCTTATATGTACCAGGCATTTTTTTTTTTTTTTAAAGATCCCATTTATCCATTTGACAGAGAGAAATCACAAGTAGACAGAGAGGCAGGCAGAGAGAGAGAGAGGGAAGCAAGCTCCCTGCCGAGCAGAGAGCCCGATGCGGGACTCGATCCCAGGACCCTGAGATCATGACCTGAGCCGAAGGCAGCGGCCCAACCCACTGAGCCACCCAGGCGCCCCAGGCATTTTTTTTTTTTAAGATTTTATTTATTTATTTGACAGAGAGAGAGATCACAAGTGGGCAGAGCCGGCCCAGACCATTCACGCAGAAGCAGCAAAGTTCCACTGACTCCCTGGATAGTCCCTAGCCTCTCCGCCACTCCTCTTACTTGTTGGGGGGGGTGTGTGCAGCCATCAGCGCAGAAAGACATGCGGAGGGGGAGGGGAGGACGCTTCCTGCCGGAGAGAGAGTCTCTGCCCCAGACCCAGCAAGCCAGGTTTCTTTTCAGCCTCAGTTTCTTATCTGCAAAATGGGGGTGAGGACCAACCTTGGCTGATGAGGTTTTGGGGAGGGTCAGATCGGTTGGATGACCGAGAAGGGGAACCTCTGACAAGCAGAGGCAAGGTGTGTAAAGGGTTATTGGGAATGAATAGGGTTCGGACAGGGATGAGAGGAGAAATGTGTGCAGCAAAAGGGGCGGCGTGAAGCCAGACCAGTTCTGACACGCTCACTCATTCATGAACGTTTTTGAGAGAGAGAGAGTGTGTGCCGGCACAGAAGCGGGTGAGGGGGGGCCCGGCAGCACCTGAGGGAGGAGGAGAGGAACGGGGCAGAAGACTCTTGGGTCCCTGAGCCTCCAGCCTTTCTCGCCCGTGTTGTCCTGGCTGCCGGCGCTCACCTCCCCGAACCCCAGACTTTATTAAATAAGTAAAATACATCGTATATTAGATGGTACTGTACTGTGTGCTCTTACGGGAATAAAGAGGAATTTCAGCACAAAGCACTGCCTAACTTCCTCTGGTCTCCACTTGTTAAAGTCCGTCCCTTCTCACTGAAGCTTTCCCTAACCAAGGCAGTTGACACTGCACAAGCCCTGCTGAAATTCCTGCCTTTGGGCGCTCATTTATCATCGTTTACCTGCCCCCACTAGCATGTAAGCTCTGCTCTATTCATAGCTTCTAGAATATTCCCCGGCTCGATGAATATGTGTCAAATGAATACATGATTATTCCTCAAACAGTTCAAACAACAGCGGTGCCTGGGTGGCTCAGTGGGTTAAGCCTCTGCCTTCAGCTCAGGTCATGATCCCAGGGTCCTGGGATGGAGCCCCGCATTGCATCGGGCTCTGTGCTCGGCAGGAAGCCTGCTTCTCCCTCTCCCACTCCCCCTGCTTCTGTTCTTTCCCTCTCTCACTGTGTCTCTCTCTGTCAAATAAATAAAATCTTTAGACACAACAACAACAACTCTCCGAACCAGCTCTCCAGAAAGGAGAGAACAGGATCAGGCTGCACAGAGCTGGTGTAAGATGGAAGTTGGAAGGGGGCGGGGGGAGTCGGGGGGGCAAGCAAAAAGAAGTTGGAAAGGGGATGTGATCCGCCAGTCCAGAGGCCTGAGCCGAGAGGGGGGTGGTTATCTTCTGATTCCTCTGCATTAACTGCTTTTGCAATCAGAAAAGCAAAGAACACCTTGCTTTACAGGGAAAAGGAAGGTTTCCAGTTAACAGAGACCTGCTGTGCTCTGTCCGGCCCGGGGAGCGGTGTCCTCTGTCCTCTGTCTGGGGCTGGCTGCTCACACAGGGACAATGCAGATGGGTGGTTCTCCCTTTTTTGCTTTCTCCCTGCCCTCTCACCCCCACTCCCGCCTTCCTGACGGCCACCGAGTTCTCTAGAACCCTACGAACAGACCAGACGTGGCTGTCTGCACAGCTGGTCCGCTCCCAGCTCAGCCTCTGACCGGCAGTGAACCCGTGACCCAGCCCTTGGCCCTCCCTCAGGGAGCTCCGGCAAATACTCAGTGGGATAATCATCATAATTGCTGAGGCTGAATAGTATTTTCACGCTTTGTTTTATGTGAAGTCAGATCCGTATGTACCATGGAAGTTTCGAGGGTCATGTGATCATCGGCGCTGGTACGCCAAAGCCATCGCCGCCGGGAGCCTGGTCACCCTCCATTCCCGGTTTTCATATTCGAACCCGGGCGCAGTTCCCCCATATTCCGTCTCGCGCTCGTCCCCGTCCCGTTCCTGCTAAATCAGCGACGGCCTCGTGGCTGTCATTGCTACGGTGGAGGGATGTCGGTGCAGGTTCGTTTTTGGTTCGGCAGCGGCAGGAGACTGAAAGGCACCGACGTGGGCAGGATCGTGAGAACAGGGAGGGGGGCGTGGGGCGGACTTCAAAGCACTCCCCAAGCCAAGGAAGGAAGGGGCGACTTGAAAAGGAAACAAGATGAAGTTAGAACGGAGTCCAGGCCGCGTCTGCTCCGGGTCGTGCGGAGAGCGGTCTGAGGAAGGGAGGGGAGGTGCCCCCTTCTGCAGCAGTGAACAGGTCCCAGACGTAGCCCCGCAGCTGGCTGCGACCCAGGGGCTGTGGGAAGTGGCCCAGGACACAGCCAGAGCACGGCTGCGTGGCTGGAGGGTGTAGAAAGGACAGGAGGGGCCGTAGAGGGGACACGCTGGCTGATGCCGTGTACCGAGGGGGTGTTGAGGCCAGGAGCATTGCGAGCCCCTTCCCGGTTCTGCCCCTGAGCAATCCTGGAGAAAGGAGAGAAAACACTGTGAACGCACCCCATCCAACACTTGCTGTGGGCCGAAAAGGAGCAGGAAATCTCGGCTTACACAATAGATCACATTTCTGGCACGCCGGAGCCCTGGTTTTGTGTCATTGCTTTAATCATGTACATGCTGCTTCCCATGCATTTTGCAATGCTCACTTAATCACAGCAACCCACCCTATGTTGAAGGGTGCTGGCATTCCTACTTCGCATGTGGGGAAACTGAGGCTAGAAAGGTCAGGTAACTGGCCCAAGGTCAATGAGAAAATAAGAGGGCTGAGACTTGAACCCACAGAGTCTGGGTGCAGAGCCTATTCTGTCTGCTACTGTGCTGTTTCCTCACGTTTTTATGTATTTATTTATTTGTTTTGACAGAGAGAGATCACAAGCAGGCAGAGAAGGGGAAGCAGCCTCCCCGCTAAGCAGAGAGCCCAATGTGGGGCCCGATCCTAGGACCCTGAGACCATGACCTGAGCCGAAGGCAGAGGCTTTAACCCACGGAGCCACCCAGGGGCCCCTCTTTCCTCAAGTTCTTGTTCCGGGTCGGGTACCCTGCTAAGTGCTTGAAAAAACTCCATATCCTTGAGTTCTCCAAACCACAGCAGGAACTGGGTGTCTTCTTCATCTCCTGTTCCCAGGTGTGGAGGTTAAGATACAGAGTCAATAATAACTAGTCTCAGGTCACAGCCAAGTTCGCACACAGGATCTGGACCTAGGTCTGGGGAACCATCAGGCCGTTCCGGTTGCTGTCACTGTGTAACCAACCGTCCCCGAGCATAATGCTGTGAAATGACCGTTCTCTTGTGCTCTAAGTCTGTAGGTGGACAATTGAAGGGGGCTGGTCTCTAGTCCCCAATATGTCAAGCCTCCTCTGGGAAGACTCAGTAGCTGGAGGTGCCCCTACAGTGGGAGCTGGAGCCCTCTGCAGGCTCCTTTCTCTCGCATACTTGGCTCTCAGCCGGAGCTTCCGCGGGCTGGAAGACCAGCACGATGCTGACCTTGTCACGCCGTCTCTCCACGTGTGTGGTTTTGGACTTTCTCGCAGCGGGATGACTGGACTCCAGTAGAAGTGCCTGACGTCATGATGTGTTAGGATACCACAACGTTGGGACACCGGGTAAGCATCTGCTTTCAGCTCAGGTCAGGATCCAAGGGTCCTGGGATGAGCCCCGCATCAGGCTCCTTGCTCAGCAGGGAGCCTGCTTCTCTCTCTCCCTGCCTCTCCCCCTGCTTGCGCTCTCTGACGAATAAATAAATACAATCTTTAAAAAAAAAGGCGGGGGGGCGCCTGGGTGGCTCAGTGGGTTAAAGCCTCTGCCTTCGGCTCAGGTCATGATCCCAGGGTTCTGGGATTGAGCCCCGCATCATCGCATCGGGCTCTCTGCTCAGCAGGGAGCCTGCTTCCTCCTCTCTCTGCCTGCCTCTCTGCTTACTTGTGATCTCTGTCTGTCAAATAAATAAATAAAATCTTTAAAAAAAAGGGGGGGGGGATAGCACGACTTCTGCCTGCCTCGATCAGGCCAGGGGCTCCTGAAGGTCCTCCATGTTCCAAAGGAACACAGTCCATGTCCCCCATTTGATGGGAAGCTGGCAAAGCCACGCGGTAAGGAGAGCACAGAGGTTGGGAGCACTTACCATACCTGTGCTCGGTATATGCAACCCGAGACAAACGGCCCTGCTCATTAGAATCACTCTCCAAACTCCCAACACCCGGCCAGTGCCCAGGCTCTATCTCAGACCTATGAAATCAGGATCTCTGGGTGAGGAAGCCAGGCGTCCCGTCTCCTCTAACTCATCTGTAACCCAGTGATGACAATGAGGCCTCCTCCCGTGTATGCAAAGCGCGTGGCAGACCGGCTGGCTAGTAAACATCCATGTTTCTCCAAGTGTGACCACCTCCCCCCACCCCCTCCTTGACTCAGCCCACAAGGTCATTGGCAGCGCGCACAGGTGGCCTGAGAAAAGTTATAGATAGGTGTTTCTTTTTATAATCTTCTAGTTATGACAAGTGGTTATGGTTTTCCATTTTCGATGGTTACGCAGTTTCTCTCTCTCTCTCTCTTTCTCTTTAAGTAGGCTTCCATGCCCAGCACGGAGCCCAGTGCGGGGCTTGAACTCAGGACCCTGAGATCGACCCCTGAGCTGAGATGAAGAGTGGGAACACTTAACCAACTGAGCACCCACGCGCCCCTAGACTCCCTTTAAAATATGTTTGAGTGGAAAAGGAAAGGAGGTTGTTTGAAAGGTCCGAAGTAAACGGTGGTATAGCCTGAAGCACATCGGGCAGAAATCACAAAGGTGTGGCTGAGGTGAGGCCGGGAAAACCCTCCAGCAGACGATCAGTCGAGGTAGCGGGCGCTGTTCCTATTATTAGCGTTACCTCGAAGGAGCGCCAGTTAAAGATCAACCATGGGGTGATTCTGAAATGAAAAAAAAGACACATCTGAGAGCCGAGTGGGCGGAAGCGGACTAGATGTCTGGGAAGCCAATGAAGAGCCCCATGGAGAGTGTCCTGATTCTCGGCAAGGAGCCGGGAATTCTTCGAACTGTGGGAACCCGGTGGGGAAGCATCCACAAGCTCCCGAGGGGAAGTGGAGGTCAGTCGTCCCTCTGTTCTCAGGAGGAAGCCTAGAAACCAGGGAGATGGACATTCCACGCAATGAAGGGATCGAAAGAAAGGGCTAGAAGAGCCGGAGGAGCAGAAGAGAGCAGCGGGCTCCTGTCCCGCTCGGTCCCCCGTCTTCCTGTGAGTTTCAGCCACTCTATGCCACCGCCCACCTCCCCCCATTCCTGCCCCACCGGGCCCTTCTGCAAAGGGTGGAGAATGCGGCTGTAACTCCCATGAGCCTTTCAGATCTGAACATTCAGTGCTTCTAAGAATTACCTGGTTCCGGAACAGCCTCTTCAAGGCCCTGGAGGCAGAGACTGTGCCGTGGAAGGCGAGGCCAGGGAAGGCCAATCAGAGGCCGAGAGTGAGAGCCGCACGCGGGGCCTTCTGGCAAAGTGTGGAAGGACCGGGGGCGGGTTCAGCGAGAGACGCAGCCTTTGCTTTCTCCTTTCGAGTATCTGTTGAGGCTCAGAGGAGTAATTAACCAGAAGGTAACATCTAGGATCCCACAACCATACGTGGTTATTCTCAGGTATAAAGTAAAAAGGGAGAGACCCAGGCTTCAGGCTTCAAAAATTAGACAGATCTAAGTTCAAAATTCCACTGCAGGCTGTGACTGTGTGACTTTGGGCCAGTTACTTCACTTCTCTGAACCTCCGTTTTCTGATCTCTAAAATAGGGTCAGTAAGAGTCTGCCTCTGTGTTATTGGAAGGATTAAATGGGACAATGCCTATAAAGCACTGGACACAGAGTCGTAGCCCAATACTTGGGAGCTGTGGCCGTGATCTTCTGAAGCTGACACAAGAGATCTGTGCTGAGGGACGCCTGGGTGGCTCAGTTGGTTAAGCAGCTGCCTTTGGCTCAGGTCATGATCTCAGCGTCCTGGGATCGAGTCCCACATCGGGCTCCTTGCTCCGCAGGGAGCCTGCTTCTCCCTCTGCCTCTGCCTTCCACTCTGTCTGCCTGTGCTCGCTCTCACTCTCTCTCTCTCTGACAAATAAATAAATAAAATCTTTAAAAAAAAAAAAAGAGATCTGTGCTGAGCTGAGAGCCCACTGCCCGGAGCTGCTCCTCCCATCTGTCTGCTGAGTTCAAGAGCAGACACCATACAGGGTCCCATTTGTCTCTCTTTGCTGTCCATGCCTTCAACAAGGCCCTGGCCACATAAAAGGCATCTGATAACCATTAACTAAACGAATAAATAATCTGCCGTGGAAAGAGAGGCTCAAGGGGACGTCTGAAGGTGCTTTAGTCCAAATGCTTATAAGAGCCTGGGCACGGGTTTGCGGTGTGTGATATTCCAGGGCAAGTGTCTCGCTGGGAGGAGGTGAGGGGGCAGGTGGAGGCCGAGGGCTGGTGCTGGAAGACTTGGAAGCGCTGAGCCTTGCAGGGTGGGTGGGATGGAGGGCGTGTCCGACAGAAAGGTCCAGAAGGGCAGAAGCTTGTTCAGGGTCAGGTGGGAGAGTCAGATTTCAGTTCACATGTTTTTTTTTTTTAAGATTTTATTTATTTATTTGACAGACGGGGAGATCACAAGGAGGCAGAGACACAGGCAGAGAGAGAGAGAGGGAGAAGCAGGCTCCCTGCCGAGCAGAGACCCCGATGCGGGGCTCCATCCCAGGACCCTGAGATCATGACCTGAGCCAAAGGCAGAGGCTTTACCCACTGAGCCACCCAGGCGCCCCCAGTCCACACGTTTTAAAAAGATTTTACTTATTTATGAGAGAGAGAGAGAGCGAGCGAGCAAGAGAGTCCCCAAGCTGGGGAAGGGGAGGAGCAGAGGGAAAAGGAGAAACAGACTCCCTGCTGAGCCGGGAGCCCACCAGGCTCCGGGTGGGGGTGCGGGGGCTCAATCCCAGGGCCTTGGGATCCTGACCTCAGCCAAAGTCAGACACTCAACTGAATGAGCACCCGCCCCCCCCTTAACAAGGTGCGCTGAGAAGGAATCAGGCAACTCAAGGCAGCGAGTTCCCTGTCCGCAGAGGTATTCAAGCAAACAGAGGCAACCCAGGAATGGAGAGCAGTAGGATTGGACAACATGTCCTCTAATATTCTACCCAGCCGGAGATTCTGCGACTGTTGGTAGGTCTTACTCGGGGGGGTGGGGGCAGACTGAGATTGCCAGAGGTTCGAGCTGGTCTTGACAGGCTGTGCACCTGCTCCCTCTCCAACAGCAGCCTCATTCCTTTGCTTGTATTCTTAAGTCCCTAAGAACGAGTGGCTCCAAGTTTTGCAGCCTGGGGCTTACGAGGAAGGGCAGGAGAAAAGGAAAAATGCTTTGCCGGGGGCCTAGGGGCTTTCTCCCTCCTCCTGTTGAGTCTGCCTGTGGAAAATGTTTCTTGCTAGTTTTTTCCAGTAGTCCCCAGCTTTAGCCAACATGTGACGAAGCACCTAAATACCATGTTTCCCAGCCTAGTTAGGCGTGGCCATGTAATTAAACTCTGACGGGATATAATGGATTCTACTTGGGTCATGGCCTTAATGATGAATCCGTGTGGCTTCCGCTGGTCTCTTCCCCCCTCCCTTTGCACGGGTTGAGATACACATGGCAGGTGCTGAAGCAGCTAGTTTGGACCCAAAAGTGGAAGCCACGTTGTTGTTGTTGTTGTTTTTAAAGACATATTTATGTATTTGAGAGAGGCCGGGGGAGAGGGAGAAAGAATCTCAAGCAGACGCCTTGCTGAGCGATATAGCCTGACGCAGGGCTCGATCTCACGACCCTGAGATCACAACCTGAGCTGAAGCCAAGAGTCCGTTGATCAATGGATTGAGCCACCCAAGTGCCTGGAGAGCCATGTTTTGGGGGTGGCAGAACGATGAGCTAAATGTAGCTGGAACCCTGGATGGTGAAGTTGTCATTTTAGCCCAAGAGTACCGACCCTTGGAGCTGTTACGCAACAGAGAGAGAACTTTCTATCCCATTTTGAGTCTCCATTACCGCAGCCCAAACACGAATCTCAGTCAACAGATCCTCTTACTCGCCCCATGTTCTTCTCAAACTGATTAGGCCCAGGAGGTAAGGTTCTTCCTCCCCCAGCTGACCTCCCAGAGCCCTGCCCTGACAGCCCCCTCGGCAGAGGGACTCGCCCCATAGATGAGGACCCTGAGAACCCTTGCATCTGAGCCCCAGTAATCTGGGGCAAATCCCGCAATGTTTTAAATCTTTGTTTTCTCCATTTTGCAGGTGGCACCAACGGATATCACTCATTTCAAAGGGTGGTTTTTCTATCGTTTTAATTGTATTTTATTTGTAAGTCGGCTCCACGCGGGGTGTGGCCCCAGTGCGGGACTTGAACTCACCACTCTGAGAGGGAGACCTGAGCCGAGATCAAGAGCTGGAAGCTTAACTGACTGAGCCACCGGGCGCGCTCTACCGTCCCCCCCCTACCCCGCAAAAGGTGATTTTTCATGAAAATGACACGCAGGATCAGTAAGTCTGCTTCTTCTAGACATGGAGAGGAGCTGGGGGGGAGGCTTGTTTCCCAGGCAGCATCACAAAGAAACCGGAGGGTTTTTTTGCATTTCGTAAGAAATCATGGAGACACGTTGGCCAGAACATTGGGCACCAAAATAAAACAAAAGGAAACACACTGGCCTCTACCCATCTGGGCGAACCGAACCGCGGACACACTCTCCCGGGTGCACGAACAAATACAGACACTGACAAAACCGGTTCTCATGGGTTCGTGCAAATGCAGCCCGGCTGCAGGCGGACGCGACACTGGGCCGAGGGGACAGACGCTGCTCACAAGCTGCGGCTGAACTTTCTTTATTGTCCTTCCCACCCTTAGGGACTCCAGTTTCTTCACGGTCTTTCTTTTTTAGGGGCTTTTTTTTTTTTTTGGCGACTGCCCCTCCATTCCCTGCCTCTTGCTCCCTATCTTGTCCTTTTGCTGGGACTGGAGGCACTTCCTTGGTGGCTCCTCGGAGCCTCAGTCAGGTAGGGTAAGTCCGGGGGTGGGGGTGGGGCAAGCAGGCCTGGGCCCCACCCCAGATGCCGATTCTCCGATGCTCCAATGCTCCGCGGTCCTGTCTCCATCGCTGTGTGCTCTGGCCTCACCTAGGGCAGGGGAAGAGAGCGACCGTTCTCATCCTGGGCTCCCCACCCTGCCTCTCCTGGTCACTTGCTCTGTGTCTCCAGAGAAGGACCCTCCCCTCCCCGGGGCTCTGTTTCTCTCCCCGTTAGCCAAATTTCCCTCCAGTTGGAAAGATTCTGCGTTTCCCCCTTTGCTCTGGTCCCTAGGACACTCGGAGTTGAATGTGTCTTGTTTTATTCTGAGTTGAGACCAGAGTCCCCCCGACCGCACACATTCAGAAATGCCCTTCCCAGGCGGAGGGCCCTCTGGGTCCCCTGACTCCTTACTTCCAGCTCTGTCTCAGGACCGTGCCCCTCGTCTTTTCCTCTCCGTATTCTGGAGCTTGGTCACCAGCTTCCTCTCGTGGCCTCCAGGGCTGGGGCGGTTGGTGTTGGCGGCAGCTTCTCTCTTGGTGCGACCTTTCCGGGCTCCCGCTCCTGGGAACCGGGCAAGAGGTTGGGGTGAGGTGGACGGTGGACGGAGGCCTGGTACATCCAAGGAGAGGCAGAGGGGTGCCGGGAGTGCAGGGTAGAAGGGGGGAGACTGGGGAGCAGTGGCCACATAGCTTTGGGGCAGTCGGGATCCCCGGTGCCCCCAACGTGGAGTGAGGGGCCCCCGATGGTCTCTTGTTGCTCCCATATTCTAGGGGTGCGTGAGGTCCCAGGGCTGAACAGGACAGCCCTCAGTGGAAGAGGGGTTGGAAAGGAATGACTGGAGGGGTCAAGGGAACAGGGCAGAGACTGGGTTAGAGGTCGGGAGAAGGCCAAGAAGGAATCCTAGCTGGGGGCGTGGAGGGAGCAGGAAGGTGCCGGGGCCAGACCTTACCCAGGTAGGAGGGCGCTAGGCCGTAGAGCTCGTCGTCATCCAGGGGGGGGTCTCCGTTCTCGTCCTCGGGGCCTCCGGGCTGTTGGGCCGGGCTGGCTGCTCTGGGGAAACTGGCCTTCATCCTGGACTGTCTCCCGCGTTGTGTCTCTCTGTCTGTCGTCTTCGAAAGTTCTGTTTGTGTCTGGTTTCTCCACACCTCCCTGGTCACCAGCCCGACTTATAAGGCCACGTGTCCTCTTCAGGCTCTGTCTGATGCAATCTGGCCCTTTCCCAGAACCTGACCCAGTCAACAGCAGTCACGAGGGGGAAAGAGTCGCTCGGTCGGTCGGTCGTGTGAGTCCCAGCTGCTTTGCCTCATCTCCTCCCTCCGACTGGGGCTCGCCCAACTGGGTATTTTTCCACAGAGGAGATCCCCGCCCCTGAGGGAGGAGGAGGAAAGAGGCAGAGTGTGAGCATAAACAGTCCTTGGGAGCATGGCCAGTGGGGATCCCAGGGCCTCACCTGGCCGACCCCGTCCGCTCAGTCCCCTGCCCCTGCCACACAGCTGACCCCCACCCAGTTCTGGCTCAGACACCCAGGGGGCAGATGGTGGAGAGAAGAACACACCCCAAACTAGGTCAGTGGTTCTCACCCCTAACGCACCCAACACCCCTTTTCGATAGGAAACTTCTGGAAAGCCCCCTTAATATCCCGAGCTGCGGGGGGGGGGGGGGTCTCTAGGGAGTTTCCCTCACCCGAGAGGGAGCCTAGCACAGTGGTTAAGAGTATGGATTCTGGAGCCAGCGGCCCTGGGCTCAATCCTTTGATCTGCTACTTCCTGGGTGACCCCAGACACGCCACCTCCCCTCTCTGTGCCCTGGTTTTCTCGACTGTAAAATCGAGGACGATGATAGCTGCGTTGACCTCCCCGAGTTGGCGAGAGCATCAAGCCAGAGTCCGCAGGGAAGGACCCTTGCCAAGGTGCCTGGTACCACGTCCACGGCAACGCAGGCGTTATCCGCAGACTTTCCAAACAGCTCAGTCCTGCCGTCCCTAGAAGGTAAAGGTAAAAGGAAATCAATTTTTTTAAAAATTTTTCTTTTAAGATTTATTTATTCATTTGAGGGAGCATGAGAAGCAGACTCCCCACTGAGCAGGGAGCCCGGTGTGGTAGTGGTGGAGGAGACTCGATCCCGGGACCCCAAGATCATGAGCTGAGCCGAAGGCAGGCACATGACCAACTGAGCCACCCAGGCACCCCAGGACGTCGATTTATCATGAAATAATGTCTTTCACAAGATGGATATACTGGGGTAGAAGACATTATGAAGTCCACAGGTGTTTGGACCTATTTCTTATGAATTAAGGAAAGGGATTCGGAGAAGAAACACATGAAACTGGTATTTTCCATCGTCGCCTGGAGGGATCTGCCGAGCTGACCCAGAGAGGCCAGTCCCTGCCCACTCATGTCCTCACTGAGGTGTACGGGTCAGCTCCCACGGTCCCGGGCAGGAAAGGAGGCAGATACAACCTTCCACCTTTTTTACTTTTTTCAACCTCAGTGGTCTCCAGTACACGAGGACAGGCTGGGGCACGGCCAAGGGGGTGCTTTTTCTCTGCTCCTGTCCCCACTTCTCTGTGAGTCCATGCAAACACTGTTTCCTCTCAGTGTTACCTGATTTCACCTCCCCCACCCCAAACCCTGTAATAACCCAGTCCCGTCCTTTACTTCGCCAGAAGAGACACTTCTGCTTGCGTTTCTCCCTGACCTGAGCCAGAATTAAATTTAGTTTTTGTTTTTCAGGTTTGGCTGATTTGTGAATTCTTGAATATCCAGGAAATGAAAGTGAGGTCACTTGAATAAAACACAGTTTGGGATAATTACGTAAGGGCCCTGGGGAAGGCCGCCCCCAAATGTGCCACTTTTGCATGTTGGTTATTTCATTTTATTTTATTTTTTAAAGATTTTATTTATTTATTCGACAGACAGAGATCACAAGCAGGCAGAGAGAGAGGAGGAAGCAGGCTCCCCATGAAGCAGAGAGCCCGATGCGGGACTCGATCCCAGGACCCTGGGATCATGAATGACCTGAGCCGAAGGCAGAGGCTTTAACCTACTGAGCCACCCAGGCGCCCGCATGTTGGTTATTTTAAATAAAAGTTACGGAAGAGATAGCCCGTGTGAGGAGAGCTCTCAGACCCTCCTCTGAACCCCGGAAAGCAGGACATAAATCTCCCAGGTAAAAGGTTCACTCCCTGGACCAGGAGGTAAAGAGACATCCTTTCTTTCTTTCTTTCTTTTTCTTTTTTAACTAATTTACAAAGTTTTCTATGTCGTTTCAATCTCTCCCAGTTTTATAGTCTCTTTGTCTAAAAAGATAAAAACTACCTGCCTCAGTCATTTCCTGAGGTCTTAATTTCATGACACACATAATAAAACTTTGCTTTTCTGGGTTGTTAATCTGTCTCATGTTAATTTAATTCTTTTTTTTTTTTTTTTTTTTTTTTTTAAGATTTCACTCATTTACCCGACAGGCAGAGATCACAAGGAGGTGGCGGGGGTGGGGGTAGCAAGTTCCCCGCCGAGCAGGGAGCCCGATGTGGGGCTCGATCCCAGGACCCTGGGATCATGACCTGAGCTAAAGGCAGAGGCTTTAACCCACTGAGCCACCCAGGTGCCCCTCAATTTAATTCTTGGTCCTGCTGGAAGATACTGAAGGCTAGGAGGAGAAGTTTTCCTCCCCAGTAATAATAACACAGTCCACAGCAAGAGAAAGAGCAAAGTAATCTTTGTTTTGTTTTTTTTTTTTAAAGATTTATTTACTTGACAGAGAGAAATCACAAGTAGACAGAGAGGCAGCCAGAGAGAGAGAGAGAGGGAAGCAGGCTCCCTGCTGAGCAGAGAGCCCGATGCGGGACTCGATCCCAAGACCCTGAGATCATGACCTGAGCCGAAGGCAGCGGCTTAATCCACTGAGCCACCAGGCGCCCCAAGAGCAAAGTAATCTTAAGCAAAGATAACACACCCAGACAAATTAAGGTGGAAACCACAAGGAGATATGGTTTTTTTTTTTATTTTTTAAGATTTTATTTATTTATTTGAGAGAGAGTACGAGCCCTGGGGAGGGGCAGAGGGAGAGGGAGAAGCAGGCTCCCCGCTGAGCAGGGAGCCCGACATGGGGCTTGATCCCAGGACCCCAGGACCATGACCTGAACCAAAGGCAGACACTTCACTGACTGAGCCCCCCAGGCACCCAAGATATGGGGTTCTTGCAAGGTGGTGGGCTGGGATGCCTGCGTGGCTCAGTGGGTTAAGTCTCTGCCTTTGGCTCGGGTCATGATCTCAGGGTCCTGGGATCAAGCCCCACATCCTGGGATCAAGCCCCACATCAAGCTCTCTGCTCAGCGGGGAGCCTGCTTCCTCCTCTCTCTCTCTCTGCCTGCCTCTCTGCCTACTTGTCTCTGTCAAATAAATAAATAAAATCTTAAAAAAAAAAAAACGGTGGTGGGCTTCACCACTACCTGGGATGGGGTAGGTTCTAGGCTCAGGTCATTGGAGATCAGTGTTTTGGCTTCTTGACTGTGTAGCGAGACACTCAAATGCCTGCAGGATGTGGTACAATTCTGCATGTGACTGTCCTGCTCAGCCTGCCTGCCTGTCACTGTGACTACCAAGAACACCCCCACAAATTCCCCAGTACTAGCCGCGAGATCTTGGGCTCACTTCTGACTTTCCGTCTGCTCATCGGGAAAGGGAGATGGAGAGAGCACTGCTGGAGGGGGTGGGGAGGGCTTGGTCCCGAGCCAGTATGGTGTGCACGGCTTTTTCCAGCGATCTTCAAAGAAGGGAAACTGAAGCTCAGAGAGACTTGCTCAAGGTCACAAGGCTGGTGAGTGGTGAAGGATTCTCCCCACCACGGAGGTCTCCCTGACCCCAGTTCCAGCCTGGTTCTAAGTCAGCACAGCCGGCCGGACACTGGCAAAGGTTTGGCAACTGTGTGTGTGTCAAGCGCTTGTCAGGAATTCCTTCTTCCTGCCCTCCCTCCCCCTACTTTGGACCAGGCTGGGTGCTAAGAATGCCCCATTTTTACCCCATTATCCTAATTTTTTAAAAAAGATTTTATTTATTTGACAGAGAGAGAGTAAGCACAAGCAGGGGGAACAGCAGAGGCAGAGGGAGAAGCAGACTCTCTGCTGAGCAAGGAGCCCCATGTGGGGCTTGATCCCAGGACCCCGAGATCAAGAGTTGAGCTAAAGGCAGACGCTTAATGACTGAGCCCCCATGCACCTGCAAATTACCCTCATTTTATCACACTTTCTCCATATTGTACAGTCAGCACTAATTTTTTGTTTACTTCTCCATGAGCTGGACCCCCAAGAAGGCAGTCCTGGGGGTGCCTGGGTGGCTCCGTGGATTAAGCCTCTGCCTTCAGCTCAGGTCATGATCTCAGGGTCCTGGGATCGAGCCCCACATTGGGCTCTCTGCTTGGCAGGGAGCCTGCTTCCCCCTCTCTCTCTCTCTACCTGCCTCTCTGCCTGCTTGTGATCTCTCTCTGTCAAATAAATAAATAAAATCTTAAAAAAAAAAAAAGAATGCAGTCCTGGTTTGGTTTAGTTCATGGTTAAAGGATGAGACTGTGCATCCACACAGCCTGGGTCAAAGCCGGGTCCTTGCCCTCAGACGAGTGGTTTAGCCTCTCTGTGCCTCAGTGTCCTCATTTATATGATGAGATTGACAATAATACCTACCTGGCGGGGTTGTTGTGAGGATGAAAAGGGCCAGTTCTTGTGAAGGCGCCGCCCAGTGCCTGGAACAGAGGGCGTGGCCAATAAACTACCCTTATCACCACTCACAAGGGCAGGAAATCTTGTCTATCTTACTGCAACCCTCCAGGCCTGGCCCACAGTCAGGCCTCAATCAATGATCAGTTGAATTCATGAAGCTATTTTAAGATTGGTGGGTTTTAAAGCTTCCAGGTTCTCTGCTCTGGGGGAACTGAGAGGCCCAACCCTAGTGCCATGGAAGACGGTGAAGACACGAGGGCCATCCTCCCCGGAGCCAGCAGAGAACATCTCCCTGTCCTTGATCTTGCACTTGATGGAAGAAGAAAGTCTCGATCCTGGGCAGGGCAGGGCAGGGCAGGCAGAGGGAGGGTGGCCAAGAGAGAGGAGACTTTGGGGAACACGTGGTACGGACCTCCAGGGCCCAGAAGGTGAGTCAGTGGGAAAAGGTGTGGATGTGTCATCAGCCACAAGGAAGTTTGTTTTCTTTCTGCATTGAAAGATTGTACCTTCACGATGCTCCAAGAAATCTCTTGCCCAACAGGCATGCCTATTACAAGCCAGCGTGATCAGCCCGAACTAAACCCAGGGGGCTGGGGAGCTCTCAGAAGGCTACCCAACCCAGTGGGGAGTGGGGGAGGGTGGGGAGGGTGCAGGGGAGGGGAGAGAATCAGGGCAGGCTTCCTAGAGGCAGTGACACCTGAACAAGAGGGCCTGGGAAAGAAAGCAAGATAAACCCACCTGCCCAAGCTAAACCCCCCAAGTCAGGACAGCCTGGACAGCCTGGGGGATGTGCAGAAATCTTTGGCTCAAAGGATCTGGAGATTCCCAGGTTCGAAGGCAGAGTATGTCATCGTGCTGGCTTGGGGGCATCACTGTGTACCAAGGAGACCCAAGAAGCCTAAATGCAGTGAAATAATACGGCTTTATTGACTCTAGAGTGGCAGTCCAGAGAAGCCCCGGGCCCAGCAGCTGATGTGCAGTTATCCCTGGCTATGTGATAGAATCACCTTGAATATAAAGAGATGCAATCTTTTTTTTTTTAAGATTTTTTATTTATTCCTTGGAGAGAAAGCCCACAAGAGAGAAGAGAGAGCGCACACAAAGGAAGGGAGAGGCAGAGAAAGAGAGAGAAGCAGGCTCCCGGCTAAGCAAGGAGCCTGAGGTGGGGCTCCATCCCAGGACCCTGAGATCAGGACCTGAACAGAGGGCAGACGCTTAATTGACTGAGCCCCCAAGGAGACCCTGGATGCAGCCTTTTGATGGGCAGTTTGGTGATACTAGTAACTTTTTTTTTAAACGAAAAGCTTTTAAAAAAAGTTTTACATATTTGTCACAGAAAGAGAGAACATAAGCAGGCAGAGTGGCAGGCAGAGGTAGAGAGAGAAGTGGACTCCCCGCTGAGCAAGGAGCCCAATGTGGGACTCGGTCCCATGAGTCTGGGATCATGCCCTGAGCTGAAGGCAGCGACTAAACCAACTGTGCCACCCAGGCGTCCCCACACTAGTAATGTTAAACACTCCTCCCCACCCCCTATATCACCCTGCTTGTAATAGTGAAAAACTGGAAACAACCTAAGCGTCCACCAAGAAGTAATCAGATGATCAGGATCCTTCCGTGAAATACTCCGTGGCCCTTAACCAGAATAAGCTGTGTCTCCAGCTGTGAGGAGAAAGTCATCCGTAATACATGGGTGAATGAAAAAATCACGTTGCAAAACATTATGTACAATCCTAATTAGTCTTTCTCCTTTTACTTTTTTTTTTTTTAAGACGCCATCTATTTGTTTGCGAGAGACGGACAGAGACAGCGGCAGACAGCATGAACAGGGTGGACGGGGAGAAAGAGCTTCCCAGGCATCCCAATTATTCCTTTTAAAACAGTTTTATTGATTTAAGTAATCTCTACCCCCAGTGGGGGCTCAAACTCACGACGCCAAGATCAAGACTCGCGCTCTTCTGACTGAGCCAGCCAGACACCCCCAGTTTGGTGTTATTTTTAAAATACTCTCTGTCTCTCTAGTTCTACTGCCAAGTACATGATGTTTCAGCACACAGATCATCTGGCGTAGAAAAAAGGAAGCGTACGTGGCTCCCGCTTACCCAAGCGTAGACAATAAGATTTTTCCAAACCCTGTAACTTACATCATGTCTTTAGAGGCGTAGTATAGACTTCTTCTTCTTCTTTTTAAGATTTGAGAGACAGAGAGCATGAGCAGGATGGGGGTGAGCAGATGGAGAGGGAGAGGCAGCCTCCCTGCGGAGCCCAATGCAGGACTCCATCCCAGGACCCTGAGACTGTAGCCTGAGCCCAAGGCAGGCACTTCACCAACTGAGCCACCCAGTCTCCCAGGCACAGTATAGACTTTGAGTTAAGCTAAAACTTTTATATCAACTGGGTCACGTCACAGAGCTCAGGAGCGGGGGACGTCAGGACACCGGGGCACGCAGCAACACAGCTACACTCGGGAAGAACACGGATTTCAGAAAATCTCAAGCAGCCATATAAGCCGTGTGTTCAGCTCATGTCACCATATACTCTCCAATCACTTTCACTTTGGAAACATAGCTTGAGTCGTCAAAAATGCGGACATACAAAAAAAGGACATACATCACAACAGTGTTCACTTTTGTAAAATGATGATATTTACCTCCAGTGAGGAGTCCTGTCTCTTCAAGTCCCAAATCCATTTCTCGCTGGGGTCATGGTGTCCGATGTCTGATGCTGTCACTTCTGTGTTCACAGGCTCACCTTCTCTGCTGGGCAGTTTGGCATGTTCCTGGTACAATAAATACACAGAGGTCCTTAATGTCCGGTTGTCTGTTCAGATAACCAGGTGGACGGGGCACCTGGGTGGCTCAGTGGATGAAGTGTCTGCCTTCGGCTCGGGTCATGATCGCGGGGTCCTGGGATCGAGCCCCAGGAGGGAGAAGCCCACACTCAGTGGGGAGCCTGCTCCTCCCTCTCCCTCTGCCTCTCCCCTGCCTGTGTTCTCTCTCTCGGTCTCTCAAATAAATAAAAATCTTTAAAAAAAGAAACAAATAAAAGTGGACAATATCACCTTAAAATTTCTGGTGAGGGCTTCTTGCGTAGGTTCACAATCCTTGACTGTATAAATTCCAACCCAGGTTTTATGTGATCTAGCTGACTTTCTACCCAACCACTCCTGGATGGTGGGGTGCTTCTGGGGCCCCTTACAGAAGAGGTACTGGTCTTCGAAGGGGGCATCCTGCCTGAGGAATGTCCAGAGAATCCTGGGGGTCCGTCAAAGCAATCTCTGAGCCTGTTCCATCTGATACAGCATCCATACTGACAGACGAAAGTCTGTTCAAATAATATATTAAAATTATAAAGACCATCATCTTGGAGCTGCTGTCAGCCATGGAACCTCACGCTAACCTTATTTTTGTAAGCAAAATCATTGTGGTTATTGTAAAAGAACAAAAACAAAACCGAGAGGAGAGGAGATCGGGGGATGGAACACGGACACAGTGGTCATACCCTAATAATGGAAGATAATGGAAGATTTATACTTTCTCCATGACAGATTCTAGATTGCTGCAATGTGTGGCTTCCTACAGGGTATACCTATTTTAGAAGTGACGGGGGATTAAAGCCATTTTTAAGAGCGAACGTATTGTAGCCCCTTCCTCCCCCGGGTTCCATGCACACAACGCCACCTTCTGGTCGCGCTGTGCCTTCTTTTGTACGTGTTGGGGACACGAAGCAGTGTGAACAGTTGGCCCCACCTGCCTCCCGTGGGAGGTCAGATCCAACTGCACAGCACGGCACCAAACCAAGTGAGAGTTCAGTTGGTCCAGGCACTGCAAACCCATGAACACCGACGCCGAGCTTCTGCCCTGAAGGAGGAGAGGCTATTGATTGGTGTGGTGTCACCGAGGGAGTTAACCCTCCCAAGTCCCAAACTCCCTGATGGCTTACAAGTGAGGGTTTTTAGGGGCAAAATTTGGGGCTAGGCTTGGGGGGTGGGAGCTTCTGAGAAGGTTTTGATTGGAGACCCATGAAGTCGTGTTAACGGATGTGACTTAGCTGCTTCTCGTGTCGCTCTGTCTGGTCCCAGGAAGGTCTACACGTGGGTAAGCTCATTTGGTTGAATTCTTTCATGTTCCTTTGAAGGGTAAGCAAGCGTTCCTATCTCTCGGGCCCGGAGCTCTATGTTTCCTGTGGCGTCCAGCCGTCCCCGGGGGGTGACATGACCTCCAGGTAGGTCTGTCATCAGAACTAACCAGTGAGACTAAAGGGCAGACCAGAGGGCCCAGTCTTTTTTTTTTTTTTTTTTTTTTTTTTTGCCACTGTGGCTTTCTTACAGAAAGGGACTCTGCTTTCTGAGCAAAGAGAGGGTTCTGGTCCGCACCACAGTTTTAAATCTCCCCATATAACTTAGTGGGTTCTGGTTTATACATCAGTCTCTTGTGAGTCACATCAGTGCGAGTCTACCCTGAGAGGTTGCTAGCAAAATGGGATTTCTGGGGAAAAAAAGAAGAACACTCTGGACAAATGGATGAAGGCAGACAATTTAAGGGGCGATTGGTCTCACCGGATATACTGCCCAGAAAAGCCCTCACATTGGCCACAAGAGGGCAGGCTAGAGACTGTTCCCGGTGACGCTGTGGTGGCCCCTAGTTGGGAGGCAATTTAGACATCCCTCACTCGACAGTGTGAGTGTCCATTATGAAATACTGCACAGTTGTTCTACGTAACAGGCACACGCAGCCCCAAGTACAAGTCTTAAAAGCATCGTGCTGCGTGGGAAAAATGAGAAACTCAATGAGGTTTCTAGCACAATACCATTTAGGTAAATTAAAAATCCATGCATACAAGCCGACACGCGTGTTTGACAAAGACACTCTCACACACACGGGGGAAGGAAGG
Source organism: Mustela lutreola (assembly GCF_030435805.1). Taxonomy (NCBI): domain Eukaryota; kingdom Metazoa; phylum Chordata; class Mammalia; order Carnivora; family Mustelidae; genus Mustela; species Mustela lutreola. The sequence continues at coordinate 1,433,749 of NC_081306.1, read as the reverse complement.
AGAAGTAAAGCAATCAGGGCCATAAACAGAATAAACAAGCAAGAGGGTATCCAGAGCCCAGTGATTACAGTCTGTCAGGAAGCAAGCAAAGAGTAGCCCAACCTCTACATATGGGAATAAACTGTTAAAAGGTCTTACAGTTGCTTAGGCAAGTGTGGCTTAGACCAGTGTGGTGGAGATGAAAAGTGGATGGAGCATGTGATACGAATGAAACACATAAACCATATTTAACATATACAGTCTGTGGCCAACAAATGAGAACTGTTCCTATTTATTATGGAACCAATCAACATGGGATTTCTTGGTCAGCACTAGGAGATTTAGTGATCCATTCCCTTTAGGAGGGTGACCTTGCCTGAAACAATGTATTCTTGGCTAATAACACCCTTTTTCTCCCCCGCTCCCTCTGTGTCTTCAAAAACCTTTCCTTGGGGCGCCTGGGTGGCTCAGTGGTTTGGGCTGCTGCCTTCGGCTCGGGTCATGATCTCAGGGTCCTGGGATCGAGCCCCGCATCGGGCTCCCTGCTCCGCAGGAAGCCTGCTTCCCTCTCTCTCTCTCTCTCTGCCTGCCTCTCTGCCTACTTGTGATCTCTGTCTGTCAAATAAATAAATAAAATCTTTAAAAAAGAAAAAAAAAAACAAACCTTTCTGATGAAGTTCTAGAACCTAGGTGAGGTTTGGTGGGCTGAGGTCTGGAGCCGATGACCGAGAAAGAATTCTTGAGACATCTTTGGTGCAAAATGGTGGTTTATTAAAGCACGGGGACAGGACCCGTGGGCAGGAAGAGCTGCTGCCCCACTCCTGTCTAGCAGGATTGTGAGCTCTGCAAGTTAACTATTTGCTTATTGTTCATGGCAGTCAGGGCTGCCTGAGGGATGCTACACTTATGGAGGGGAAAGGGTGAAGAGGGGGTGCAAGGCACCAGCTCTTGCTTTGTCCTCAGCCAGCCTCCTGCTCCCTCATCATTTCCTTTTCTTCAGCTGGATGGAACTCCTACTTGTCAGATGGGATGCTGCCTGATTCCTGAATCATTCCACAAAACCAATTTCCCCTCTTAAGTTACTCAGTCGAATTGCTGTTGTTTAACAGTAGAAACATCAGAGATTACAGATAAATTCTGTGACTAAGGTCGACAGTTGACATCAGGAGAGACAGCTTCTGAGACCTCTACAAACGCGAAATTTGCGAAATCCTCGCCAGCACAAGCTTCTTAAAAATGCAGGATGTAGAGCTGAGGCTGGGTCGGTGGTCAGGCCATTCGGGGAGACGGAGACTTCAAAAAGAAACAAGCTTGATGGCAAAAAGTATGTGGAGTTAATTTGGGGCTGAAATAGTTCGTGCAGAAGTCCGAGATTCTTCTAAGTGCGTAGACAAATATCGAGGCCCCATGAAGTGCCCTCATAGGTACTAGGATGTACTGAGTACTAGGATTGCAAAGGTGAACAAAACAGAGGATCCTAATCTTACTGAGCCGGCCGGTGTAAACAGAAACGAAATAGACGTTAATTTCAAACTTTGGTAGGGGTGATGTAGGAAGCCACGAGATACCAGGATGTAAAGTGGTGCAGTTTAATATTATTCACGTCCTTATCACGTTCCTGGGAAATCTCCCCGAAAAGTGCAATTTCTGAGTCTACGGGATCTGCTTGTTTTAATTTGTTTAAAAAATTTCTTCAAATAGACTTTATCATTCGGAGCAGTTTGAGGTTTAAAAAAAGTTTTTTTTTTTTTTTAATGATCTTACAGAGGTTTGGGGGAAACGAGAGAGGATGCTGACAACACGAGGGCCCGTCGGGCGCGGCGCGATGCAACGGAAGAACTACATATCCCAAGGAGCAGCGCGGCGCGGCGCGGAGAAAGCACGGCGCGTGCGCGGAGGGGTCCGCGCGGCCACTGGCTCCTAAAAGGAAAAACGCGTGTGCGGGTCTCGACGTGCCGCGAATCTTCGAACGCAAGCGCGTTATCAGCTCCAGAATTTGAGAAAGGGGTCGAGGGGCACGCCTGCGCCTGCCGTCGTAACTGCGAGTGCGCCGTGCCCGTTCCGCCGGTGGCTGGTCAGGTGGGGCTGGGTCGCGGTCTGGGGCCCCCGGGGGATGGCGGGGAGCGCAGGGCCGGGGGTCCCCGCCCCCTCCTCACTCCCCTCCCCCGCCCGTACGTTTCCATTCCCGAGCCTCCCTGAGGCGGCGCTCGAGGGGCGGTGCGCACGCGCCCTGGGCGGGGCGAGGCGGGGCTGCGGAAAGGGAGGGCCCGCGCCCGCGGTGTTTGGGATCTGCGCGTGCGCGGGGCGGGCCGGCTGGGCGGGGAGGGGAAGCGGGCGAGCGCGGGGCGGGGCGCGCCGGCGGCGGAGGCGGGGTTGTGGGCGGAGGCGGGGTCGTGAGCGCAGGCGCAGGAGGACGGAGGCGGGGTCGTGAGCGCAGGCGCGGGAGGCCGAGGATCTGCACCTGTTAAGGAGGTGGCGACCCGCCCTGCGGAGGCTGGCGGTGGCCTCCTCGGGTCGCTGCGCCCGTTCGCAGCGTGCGGCCCGGCTCTCGGAGCCTGCCCCCGTCTCGCCCCCCCCCCCACTCCGCTCGAGAGAGCGCTTGGGTGGCCCCTCGGTCGCCACATCCGGTGTTGGGTTCGTCCTCGCTCCGCAGCCGTGGTCGGTGCGGGTCCTCGCTGCCCTTTCTTGGGGGCACGTGTTTCATCGGGTTTGGGGAACATTCTGTTCTTGTAGCCCCGGCTCTCTGGGTTCTCCTTTGCTGAGTACAAATACGGTCCGGGCGCTCTCAGATGTCGGTCTTCAACCCAGAGCTCTACCCTGAACCCCAGACTGACCTCTCTTACAGTGTCGGATCGGTGACCCCGAGATGTCCAGAGGGAAATTCTGAGTCTTTCCCTCACGCTCCTTCACCTTCCCCAGGCTTCCCGGTCTTCCGCTTGGGTCTTCCGCTTGCTTAGGCCAAACGCTGATGATTCTTGGTGGGCTTTGCCCCCCCGCCCCCCTTTCCTTTTAGTACCTGTTTGCCCCGGAGGCTTTGAAGTCTCGCCGCTGGCACTCACTCTCTCCAAGAGATACTTTGTCCAAAAGGGTTCTCTTTGGCGCCTGGTCCTGATTGCCTGAGAATTTGGGTTTCCAGTTTCTCAGTATTCCCTGTTATCCGTGTACCTGTTGTGGTCTCCGAGTTCCTTGAACAGTGTTTACTTCACTGGCTCTATGGAAGTATCTGTTTAAAGTTTGTGTTCCTTTCTGGACTGAATTTTGTAAGCAGGGCTGGGACACTTTTTTGTCATTCACTGTTGTCTATTTCTTTTTCTTTTTTTAATTTTTTTTTTTTTTAAGATTTTTATTTGACAGAGAGAGAGGGAACACAAGCAGGGGGAGTGGAAGAGGGAGAAGCAGGCGCCTCGCGGAGCGGGGAGCCGAACGCAGGGACCCCGGGATCATGACCTGAGGCGAAGGCAGGCACTTCAGGACTGAGCCACCCAGACGCCCACTGTTGTCTATTTCTCATGCCTGTCGCAGAGTAGGTATTTGACAAATACTACTTCTTCTGTAAATGGGGAGTAGACTGTCCCCCCTAGAGTCTAATAGCTGATTGGGGTGCCTGGGTGGCTCTGTCGGTTAAGCGTCCAACTCTTGATCTCAGCTCAGGTCTTAATCTTGGGGTCATAAGTTCGGGCCTTGCATTTTGGGGTCATGAGTTCAGGCCCCACATCTGGCCCACATTGGACTTCATGCTATGTTGGGCTCCATGCCGGACATGGAGCTTGCTTTTAAAAAAAAAAAAAAAAAAAAAAGGCAACTCTTTTTTTTTTTTCTGAGGTTCGAGTGAAGGTATTGAATAGCCCAGCTCCAGAATTGTTGAAAGACTTATTTTAAGAGATACTCAGGATTCAGTTTGGTTCAGTGATCTATTCTGAAGACTTAGTAGGTGCCAGGCTGTGCTAGTTGCGGGGGAATATGAAAGAGGAATGCAATTGCATGGCAGTCTTCTAAGAGCTCATGGTCTCCAGGAGAGACAGGTAAGTGAAACGGTCACTCGGCGTATATGTGACCAGTGCAGGAACAGAAGTTTGACCACTGTGCTTTGGAAGATTTGACTGCCATTGGCATCAGGGCTGATCAGTGGGGCCCGGGGCAGCCCGATCCCCCTGCCATCCTTTCCTGGCTCTGAGCAGCTCTGTTCTTTTATGCGGGTCTGCCATTCACACGTGACTGTAAGTATTCCGTTCTGCGCATGCTGTGGTGTGAAGAAGGCTGGCAAGCGCCACTGTAGGAGTGTTAGCTTTGCTGCTAGTTGATTGGACCCTGAAAGAGGAGCAAATTTGAGACCCAGGGGAGACGGGGAAGGATCAGAAAGCATTTCAGGCAGGCATGACAGAAGCAGAAAAGTGTGTGCTTGTTTGGAATGCAGGCACTGGAATTGCTAACTGTGGTTATCGTGTGCTGATGCTGTTTGAGAGGGCCGGGCTGTCTGGGATCTGAAGAAGGGCCTTGGCAGTGTTTTGTAGGGGCGCCTGGCTGGCTCAGGGGAGCATGTGGCTCATGATCTTGGGGTCATGAGTTCAAGCCCCATGTTGGGTGTAAAGATTGCTTAAATTTAACTTCAAAAAAACCCATAAAACTTAAAAAAAAAAAAAAAAAGGTGCTCTGTAAACCACAGTGTTTGTTTCATAATCAGCTGGCCCAGCTGTGGGCACCCCATTCTCGGGGGGTCGGTCCATCAGCATCTATCAGCAGCAGCTTTAGTGACCCTTCTAGAGCTGGAAATCGGGACATGTAGTAAGTCCCAGGCCTTTTGAACCCCTAGTTCTAAAATTGTGTACAAAGAGCCTTACAAAGATTTTATTTTATTTTATTTTTTTGGCCAACCAATATACAGCCTTCATTTTTTATTTTTTATTTTTTATTTTTTTTTTTTATTTTTTTTTAAAGATTTTATTTTTATTATTTATTTGACAGAGAGAGACCACAAGTAGGCAGAGAGAGAGAGAGAGAAGGAAGCAGGCTCCCTGCTGAGCAGAGAGCCCGATGCGGGACTCGATCCCAGGACCCTGAGATCATGACCCGAGCCGAAGGCAGCGGCCCAACCCACTGAGCCACCCAGGCGCCCAGCCTTCATTTTTTAAAAAAATATTTTATTTATTTATTTGACACACAGAGAGAGGGAGATCACAAGTAGGTAGAGAGGCAGGCATAGAGAGAGGAGGAAGCAGGCTCCCCACTGAGCAGAGAGCCCGATGCGGGGCTCGATCCCAGGACCCTGGGATCATGACCTGAGCTGAAAGCAGAGGCGTAACCCTCTTCATTTTTAACATGACTTTGTACATCTGGAGTATGAGAGTAATCCTCTTACAAATGGAACTGATTGCTCGGATGAACAACGACAAAACCAAACTGGTATTTTATGGGAATCCACAGGAGTTTAAGCTTCAGGTCCAGCCAAGAAGTTTGTCACAGTCTCTTTCAGCTCAGCATCTGACTGTTCTGAGATCTTTCCATCCGTCCTTCTGTGCCCAACAGGGCTTGGTGCTGGCTGATGACACAAGCCAGGAAAGCGTGCTCAAATTTTGTGATCCTGCCGGGCTTCAGTTTATCAAGATACCCTCTTCTACCAGCATAAATAACAGCCACTTGTTCTTTGGTAGCTGTGGAAGAAGACTGTCCTTGCTTCAGCAACTCAGTCGGGTTCATGCCTTGACTCGAGTTGTTAAGTGGCAACATCAAGGTCAGAACTGAACTGGGCAAAGGCAGCAACCTCACGATACTGAGCCAATTCCAGCTTCGTGGTGCCTGCCACCTGCTTCATGGCCCTGGTTTGGGCAGCAGATCCCACACGGGACACAGACAAGCTAACGATACTGGCAGGGAGGATTCCTCTGTAGAACAGCTAACTCTGTTTCCAAGAAGATCTGTCCGTCAGTGGTGGAAATGACGTCTGTCAGAATATAAGCAGACACATCGCCAGCTCGTGTTTCTGTGACTGGGAAAGCAGTCAAGGAGCCACCACCAAAGAAAGCATTCGTTTTGGCTGCTTTCTCTAGCAGACGGTGGCGTAGGTGGAACACACGGGATCCGCCTCACGGACAGGGGCTGGTGGAGCAGCAGAGACACCTGACAGTAAGTGACAGCATGTTTGCCGTCATATCTAAAATACTCTCCTGTAGAACCACCAGGATAAGGAGCCAGTTGCTGAAATGGAGCAGTGTCAGGAGAGTAGCTGAAGCCACAACGGTGTACCTCACGGCCTTTGCATCTGGAGGTCTCATCGCCAGCTGAGCACCAGTGGGTCGGTCCCCTCTGACCAACAGCAGTGTAGATACTGTGTAGCTTCTGCATTTCATCGGTTCCACTGTTGGAACATTTCTGGTTAATGATTGCATCCAAAGCAGTTGGTGTTTTGCCAGTCTGTCGGTCCCCTGTAACCTGCTCACACTGACCACAACCAGTTGGCAACAAGCTCTCTGCAGCCTTCATGCCAGTCTACATTGGTTTGCACACAGAGATTCAAAGAATGATCCCAGGGCCTTTCAGGCCAACTCCCCCATGGGTCTGGGAACCAACTGGACCCTTTTCCATCAGTGGCATTACCAAGGGCATCTACAGCACCGCCCAGTAACTCCTCATCAACCGGAACGTCCCCGGTGGTCCCTGTTCTCTTCATGATACTGCCTTCCTCAGTTAGCTGATTGTTTCCAAACACGACAGTACCACCATCGTCAGCTTCCGAGTTCAGAGACATACCCTGTAAACCTGAAGAAAACTCTACCATTCCCTGTGCCTGAACATTTCTCAGCGCATGTACACGGGCACTGCCATCATCAGTGCTCAGGACATGGCCGGCCTCTTCAAGGTCAACAGAGGTATCAGTTCCAAGAATACGCTCTTCAAGGACAGAGGACACTTCAGCAGGGCCAGTCTTCTGAAGACGGGTGTTAGAGGCATGGAGGTTCCTTGCAGCAGTGAAGGATGATCCCAAAGCATTTTTGGGGAACAGCCCGGCCCGCCGAGGGAGGGCACAGGCCATGGCTGTGGCGACATGCACAGACAGCATCTTCTCAGCTTCTCCGGGCGGGTGGCGAGTTGGGGAGGGGGTCACTCTGCAGCCACAGCCTCCGGACTGACTGCCTTACAGAGACTTTCAATGAATCTCCTATGGAATTTTGCTGTATCGTCTGCACTGAAACAAAATACCCAATTTACATCGTTCCAGGATTTGTGGTCTCTGTATCCATGTAGTAGAAGCCAGTGTGTTGAACATCGAACCAATGGGGTTTGGATGTTGATCTTAAGGCTGTTTGAGCCTTAAGACTTAGGTGGTAGAGTCAGATCTGGATTTGAGTCCCACCTCTACCACTTACGACTTGTGTGACCTTCGTAAAGCCCTTGATTTCCCCAAGACTCTGGTTTCCACAGTGCTAAATGAAGAGTACAGCACTCGCTCTGCGGGACCATTAGGAGAGTTGGGGGGGTCATCTACGTAGAAGTGCTTAGCGCATAGTAGGTATTCAGTATGGAGTAACTGTCCTGATCACCTTTATTTTTCTACCTCTTTTTATCGGGCACCACCATGAATCACCATTGAAGGTTAAATGACAGTTTACGGTAGATGAAATGGTTCAACTTCTGTCACCTGTTTTGCTTTTGAATAAGCTGAGCTTGTTACAAGGCCTGGACTTGGGAGGGAGAGCACAGATTTTAGTTTGCAGTTTTGCAATTACCTGTATTTTCCAAGTTACCCCGCGTAATTTAACCAATCTGAACTTGTTTCCCCAGCTATAAAGAGGGTGTGCTTACGGGATTACTATAAGGTTTCAGTGAGAATCCCTTGTGTAGGCTCTGGTCTGGAAGCGTGGTAGGTATTAGGGGAAAGAAAAGAGCATCTCCTTAACTTTTTTCAAACCCGTTGAAGAGTGGAGGTTGTTGTGATGGTGGCCAGATTGAGAGTATGGGATCTTAGCGTAGGGTCTTAGAGGCCTGCCTTCCCTTTGGTTCAGAACAAAGCGCTTACCGTCTTAAGCTCTGTAGGATTAATGTTAGAGGGGTTTAAGTATAGCCTGTTTGGATTTGTTTGAATGAGGCCTTGGCTTCTAGAGAAGGGCTAGAGAGCAGGTCTGGACTGGATAGGTAGCAGTTAATACGTCCTTTGTCCCTAGGATTACCTATCAGACTTCCCACTTGCAGTTAACAAAAAGTGAGCCCAAGCCAGTCCAAGCAGAAGAGGAGTGTCTGTTAGACTCTAACTGAAAAGTCCTGGGTCTAGCAACTTCAGGCACGGTTATATCCAGAAACCAAACTGACATCCCCAGGATTTTTTATGTATTTCAGCGCTATTTCTCTTCACGTTGGTTTCTCTCTTAGGCAGGCAAAAGCCTCCATCATTTCCAGGCTTCCGTGCTACTCTCTTAGCAACCAACTGAAAGAGTGTATCGGACCAGACTTGGGTCACATACGTCTTCTGAGCCAGTCATGTTGCTCAGGAGAATGGAATACTCCCACCTTTGGAGCCAAGGGGAGGGACAGTTTCCCAAAGAGAAATTGGTGTCCTATTACCAAAACAGAGCAAAGGTGATGGGAGAATGCTCAGAGGTCGCTCGCTTCCTGTAGTGGTGGAGTAGCTCGTATTACGCCAAGCCTTCTGCAAATAATGATGATAAACTGCGCACCCACACGTACAAAAACAAATGACAACCCCCTAACTGGATCAGTGCAGCGGGGGGGGGGGGGGTACCCAGAGACAAGGTGGCCCCGGTGCGTCTCTTGTTTGTTGTTTCTCATGCCTTTTCACTAATAAAGACTCACCTTGGAAACGAGATAGCCATGCAGAAGGAATTCCAGATTTTTTAAAAGATTTTATTTATTTATTGGACAGAGAGACACAATGAAAGAGGGAACAGAAGCAGGGTTAGTGCGAGAGGGAGAAGCAGGCTTCCCACTGAGCAGGGAGCCCAATGCAGGGCTCGATCCCAGGAGCCTGGGATTGTGACCTGAGCCGAAGGCAGATGCTTAACGACTGAGCCGCCCAGGCGCCCCCCAGATTCTTGATATGAAAGTCATTTTACCTAATTGTCCCATCAGCTGATGAATGCAAAAACAAAATGAGGTCTGTCCGTACACAGGGTATCAGCCGTAAAAGGAGCGAAATACACACGGACAGTACGGACGAGCCTTGAAGATACTGTGCTCAGTGAAGGAAGCCAAGTCTCTGCAGGCCACGTGCTGTGTGATTCTACTTCTAAGGAAGTGTCCAGAAAGGACAGTTCTGTGAACAGTGGCCCATGGCTGAGGGAAGAGGGACTGGGGGTGGGGGCGGTGACTGCCGTTGGCTACAGATGTGGGGAGGTCTTGAAGATACCCTAAAATCAGGTGGTGGTGATGGTTGCACAACCTTGTGACTCTACTACAAAGCCACGGACTTGAACATGAAGGAAGCCAAGTAAGGGCGTGGGAAGGCAGCCCCTTCAACCTCACTGGTCCCCGGAGAGGTCTAGATTGAAACCACAGTGAGAATCGCTTCCTGCTGGCCAGAGCGGCTGAGAGTGGCTTCAGAGGAGATGAAGATGGCCTCACCGTGCGCGGCACCGATGGCGAGCAACCGGGACTTCGGTCGCTGTGGCGGGGGTGGGATCTGCTACCCCTTCGGGGGGAAGAGTCTGGTTGGGTACTTCCTCGGAAAAGCACACACCCAGCTCAGGCCCAAGGGCTTAAGAAAAACGAGCGTCATGTCTAAAAACCACTTCTGTATGACTGCTCCTGGTAGTTTTATTCATGGTGGCCCCAGGCCGGGAAGAGCCCAGGTGCCCTCAGCACAGAGCGGGCCGAACAGGTTTGTTCAGATGTGCGAGGGAGAACACCGTGTTGAACACCGTGTTGCTCCGCCGTAGAAAAGGACCTACTCCTGACACACACCGCGCAGTCGGAGTCCATACGCTAAAGAATGTGGATGGCATGATTACATTTCCTAATTTTTTAAAAGATTTTAATTAATTTATGTAGAGAGAAGGCATGTGCGAGCAGGGGAGGGGCCGAGGGAGAGAGGGAATCCCGAGCCGGCCCTGTGCCACCCTTTGCACTGGCAGAGCCCCGCTCAGGGCTCAGTCTCACGACCCTGAGATCACGACTTGAGCAGGAATCAGGAGTCCGTTGTTCCACCAACTGAGCCACTCAGGGGCCCCGTGATTACATTTCTATGAAGTCCCAGAATGGGGGAAATCATCTGTAGTGAGCAGTGTCAGAATGGTGGTTCCCTCTGTGGGCAGAACTAGACGCGCGGCTCCTCGGTCAGTGCTGAGAATTGAGGGCCAGCAGCCCCCAAGTTCCCGGTGCTGGGCTTTGCCTCAGAGTTTGTAAGAAAGCCTGAACCCTGTCAGAGTTTGCCCAGCCTCTGGAGGCTGGGAACCCTGATGGGGTCAGCCGGGGCCGGAAGCCACTTCTCCCAGCTCGGAGCTCCGGCCTTTCCATCCGGCGTGGTCCCGTGCCCGCTGCTGTGTCCCATGGGCTTGGCATTGGCTGTGTTTTCTGGGGGAAATCCAAGCTCAGGACGGATCTGGAGATAGTTTGTTGTAAAACCGGAAAGTGAGGTGGTTCTCCCAGGCAAGGCCCTGCCCCGCAGGCAGGAGAGCACCCCTCAACGGGCGGGCTCTGGGTGCTGCGGGCTCTGGGCCCTTCCGCGCTGCTGCCCTCGGGCTCGGGAGTGATGCGTCTGTGTTTTCTTCTCCCTGGGCGTTGGGCTGTGCAGCCTAACTTAGCACTTAGCACAGTCGCCGCTTTTTCCTGGCAGTTCCCTGACCCCCCCCCGTTCCCAGACAAGGAGGGGGTACAGCTCGCGGGCACTGAGCGGGTCCGTGGTGGCCGGCGCCGCCGGGGCCGCCTGGTGTGGTTGCTCGTCCGGCGGCCACTCTGGTTCTTCCTGAGCCCGGGAAGGCTCAGCAGCTCCGTGAGTCTGGGACCTCGTGACAGCTTCGCAGCTGTTCTGCCCCCGGTCCCCTTCTCGGAACGCTCAAGTGCGCTCAGCAGTCCGTTGGCCGTGGGCCGTCGGCCGGTGGTGTATTTCGTCTGTCCTCGGGCCCCGTGGACCTCCGAGCGCCCGGCGTGCCGTCCGCCGCCTGCGTCTGCCCGGGCGGGTCTGACCGGCGGCCGAGCCCGCCACGCTCCAGGCTTCGTTAGGGTCCCCAGACTCGAAGATGGCCACGACTCTGTTCTTGTGCTTCCGCGCTGGGAGTGTGAGGGGCACGCTCGCACGCAAGCGGAAAGCCGTTGGACGAGCGGACGCGTGCGGACGGCCGTTCTGTCGCGTGTGCAGAGAGGGCCACGCGGAATGAAAATCATTCAGGTCGCTGGGACTTGCTTTAATGATTCTTTAATATTGTTACACCATTTTTTCCCTTGCCAGATTAGGAAAAAGAGGGAAGAGAGGTGTGGCCAGAGTGCTCTGGGGAGCCGGGGGTTCCTGACTCCGGAGCGGCTTAGGAGGGCCTCCAGGAAGAGGGGGCCACTGAGCAGGAAGAACCTGCTGGCATTTATCTGTTAGGTTGGGGGCGGCACCAGGTAGTGGAACGGCTTCTCGGCCCACTTGCTGAGTTGGCGACCAGGTTGGTCCGGGGAAAGCAGGGGTTTTTGGTCAAATCGTGAGGTGAGATTTTCTGGGGCAGGCGCCCCTCCAGATTGCTGTCCCCCACGTCCACACTTCTCAGTGTTTCCCGCCGCATAGCAATGAGGGGAGATGAAAGCCTTTCAAAAACCATCGGTAACCGTTCATACGTGAGGGGACCCCGATAACTGGTGTAGGGGCCGAGTGTCCGAGGCTGAGGGCCTCCAGAAACGGGGCCGCCTCCCCACTGCGGCCTGCTTTGGTGTCTGCTCTACTCCCTCCCCTCCAGACCATGCGGGTCCACTTTTCCAGCCAGTGCGCTGCAGGCGTCTGCCTCCAGCTCTCAGGTCTGTGTGTCTGTCTGTGCATCTTCCATCTGCAGAAGGTTCGAGGAGATAACACGCTTTTTTTCTCCTCCTGTGTATCCATGGGGTACCTCTAGAGAAATACCCAAGAAACACTGCTGGTGGTTTCCAGGGCTGGGAGATTTCATTGTACTTCTGGTATCACTTGAATTTTTTTATTTTGTGCTTATGTTTTGTATATATGTATACATTAAAAAAATTTTTTAAAGAGAAACAGGCTTTGTGACCAAGCATGATGAGGTGCAGAAACGGGCTGATACTGTGATAATGTGATAATGTGAAGAGAGCCCAGCTGAGAGAGGGACAGGTGTGGTGGGAGGGAGGGGCTGGCTTTGAGAGAAATTTTTGAGGCAAAATCCCTAGAATTTGAAGCGAGCAGATCAGGGAGGTGGGGTTGTAGATGGTCGAGGAGGAGGAATGGATAACTCTGGGATTTGCAGCTGGGAAGCTAGCTGGACAGCGAGAGATGCCGTCAGCCCCCGTCTAGAAGACAGGGCAGAGCAGGAAGTAGGTGGTGTCTTGAGGGGCATCTGGGTTGAGCCTCAGGTGGCAGCTGGAAATGTGAGCTGGGAACCTTGGAGAGAGGTCAGGGCTGATGATCTCCATTTGGAGGTTTCGGAATATGGGGCCTTACAGCTGATAAGATGCCCAGGGAGTGGGTTAGAGACAGAGAAGGGCTTCTTGGGGTGATGGTCCTTTGGGGTGGAGGAGGGAGCAGCAGAAAGACTGTGCAGGGTGGTTGGAGAAGCGGGGGGACCGGAGGCCTGGAAATCCAGAGAGCAGAGCTTTGAGAAGCAGCGTGTGGTCAGGTACGCAGTGCAGTGGAAAGGTCCAGGAGGGGGCAAGCGATCACGGAGGACTGAGGTAGAGCCGCGCCGCGGTGGGTTGAGGTGTGAGCAGCAGTAGAAGTGCACATGGTGGCTACCACATGCCAGCCCCGAGCTAGCGAGAAGGGGGAATGAGCGCCACCCTCAGAGACAGACCAGCGGGGGAGGAGACAGAAACACACGAAGAGAATTTTAATAGGATTTGGTTGGCGCTGTGAGAGGTGCACAGGATGTTACATAGAGAAAGGGGACTTAACTCGGTCTAGGAGCCTGGGGGTGGGGCTGGAGGCATGGGGGCTCCGACCGTGGCTAGTGGAAGGAGAGGACTTGGTAGGTAAGCTGCGTCTTAGAGACTGAGTAGTGAAATCCTGCAGATTTAGGGGTGTCCTTGCAGGAAGGGTATCGCAGATAGAGGGAACAGCATGGGGCTAAGAAATTACACGGTGAGCTGGGAGTGGCTGGACTAGGAAGTGTGAGGCGGACAGTGGCGAGATGAGGACAGTGGGGGCAGGTGGCCCGGGGGGTGCGGACAGGGGGGACGGGACGGAAGCCTCTTCCTCGAGGCAGTGCGGTGTGTGAAGGAAGGTCTTGGTTTCTCTCCAGGCAGGGGTTGAAAGCTTTGCCAGGGGGACATGACCACACTTGTCTTCTAGATGGGAGGTTTTAGGACCTCGCAGAGGGTGGATCTGACGGAGAATGCAGAAGGGGGTGGGGGGCCCGTGGTGCGGTGGGAAACGGGGGTGAAGGCCAGGGAGGGGATGCGTTTGTGGGGCAGTCAGCCAGCAGGAGTGGTGACTGGTGAGACACAGGGAGACAGGCTTTGAAACTCGATGTTTCCAGCACAGGCGGCTGAATGGGTTAAAGACGCATCAACAGGGAAGGAGTGTGGGCTGGGCGGGGGTGGGGGGGTGGGGAGAAGTCTGGTTTGGGACATCCTGTTTTGTTTTGTTTTTTAAATTCTATTGAGCTGAAAGTTCAAGTACCGTATAATTCACCCATTCAAAGCACACGATTCATTGTTAGGTTTTTTAAAGTACATTCACAGACTTGTACAACCATCCATTATTTAATTCAAGAGTATATTCTGGACACATTGATTTAAAGTCTTTTTTAAACTGTAGACTATTTCTAGCCTACAGAAGTAGGTTCGCATAAGGAGTGTCTCTGTCAAACGGGGATTTGAGGTCTTCTCCAGTAGAGCTGTATAGCTGGCATGAAAAGAAGATTCTGAATCTTGGGGGAGTCCTAGGGGCTGGTGGTGGATCTGGGAGTTGGTACCTCCTCACAGGAGCCAGGGAAAAGCTTGTATTTCACAACAAAGTTTGGAATCATTGATGCGGAAAATTCAAAATGGACCTCATGGCAGGGGTGGGGTAGGGGGTCAGGGCAGGAGAGAGATCTTGTGTGAAGTATAAACCATTACAAAGTTCCTGCCAGGTCCTTAATGACCTGTCCGTGGTGCTTGTTGATGTCAGGGGATTGTTGTTAAAAGCGGAGGCATGTGCTTGTGCCCAAGGAGCTTCCAGTCTGGCCAGTTTTTAAAGGAAGAGTCCAATAAGAGACAAGTTCGGTTTTGGGGGGACAGTTCAGCAGAGTAGGAACCTGGGACTTCAGCTAGCTGGACCCAGACCCAGGTCTGAGGGCAGTAGCCAACACACTGAGAAGGTTCGAAATGTCCGACAGAATCACTGGCAAGGATAACCAGTCTGCGGGACTGCACTGTGGGCGCGCCTGCTGCCGGTGTCAGTGACGCTGTGAAGTACAGTCCCCGGCCCGACCCGGGGCCCAGCTGGGGGGCTTGCCTTGGTTTTACTCTGCAGGGCTGTGGGCAGGTAGAAGGCAAGGGGCTCCGTCTAGGTTCCTGCTTCAGTTAGCGGGAGAGGGCACAGCCCTCTGCGCGCTAAGCCGTCGCCTCTGGGATCTTGCTGCTGAGCTCCGGGGTGGTCGGTCTTCCTGTTTTCTCACTCCGCACATCAGCTCCTAGACTTCAGCAATGACCTTCCTGCTGATTATTTCTCAAGTTTGTACACTTCTCATCTCTAAACTCAAGATCCATTATTTCATGCGGTTCTAGCTAATGCAACTAGACTCTTTTTTTAAGGGACATGTTCTTCTGTAGACTGAAATATCTTGCTGTGGTGGTGCAAATAGTGTCGCGTGTGTGACAAAACGGGTCTGCATCCCAAGCAGAGAAAAACAGATAAGTTGGACAGTTTAAAAATCTAAAAATATGTTTCAGAGGACAAAATTCAATTATAAAAAGACGAATAACTCCATAAAAATGGGCAAAGGACAGTTCTACAAAGAAAACATGTAAAAACACGTTCCCCATCATTAGCCGAGAGTTAACATCTCATGGCCCGAACTAGGGCAGCTGGCGAGAGAAAGACAATCACACGCATTGGTGCAGACACAGAGCTGCCGGACCCTCGTGTGTTGCTGATGGGAATGTAAGATGGTGCAGCTGCCCCAGAAACAGTCTGCCAGCTCCTTGTAGGGTTAAAGAGTGACCACAGGACCCAGCAATTCCACTCCTAGGTATGGACCCAGAAAACGAAAACATGTCCATGGAAAAACTTGTCCAGGGTGCCTGGGTGGCTCAGTGGGTTAAGCCGCTGCCTTCGGCTCAGGTCATGATCTCAGGGTCCTGGGATCGAGTCCCGCATCGGGCTCTCTGCTCAGCAGGGAGCCTGCTTCTCTCTCTCTCTCTCTCTCTGCCTGCCTCTCCATCTACTTGTGATTTCTCTCTGTCAAATTAAAAAAAAAAAAAAAAAAAGAAAGAAAAACTTGTCAACAAGTGTCCATAATAGCATCCTTCTTCTTCTTCTTCTTCTTCTTCTTCTTTTTAAAGTATTTTATGTTAAAATAATCTTTAGATCCAATGTGGGGCTCGAACCTATAACCCTGAGATCAGGAGTCAGCCAGGCACTCCCTCATAACAGCCTGATTTTCAGTAGCCAAAAAGTGAACACAACCCAAAGAGCCATTGGTTGACAGATTAATATATAAAATGTGGCATATGCAAACAAAAGAATATTATTCCAGAATGGAATAATAGAAATAATAGAAACAGAAAGTGAATTAGTGTTTGCCTAAGACTAAGGGATACGGGTGGGGAGGGGCATCTGTCTAAAATTAACAGACTTTAGACTTGGGTTCTGAGTATTTGATCTACTGTGTAGTCTGTTGTGTGTGGCTTTTACTTAGCATAAGGTCAGGGTTCATCTGTGTCCTAGCACAGATCAGTACTTCATTCCTTTCATTGCTGAGTAATACATTCCTTTGTGTGAATAAAACCAGTCCTTATCCATCTGTGTTTCTCCACACCCTCCTGGATACTTGTTATTATGTCTCTTTTTGGTTTTAGCCATCCTGGTGAGAGTGAAATGATACCTCCTGGTGGTTTTGATTTGTATTTCCTTGATGGCTAATGATATTAAGTATCTCTTCATGGGCTTCTTGTCCATTTGTATATATCTTCTTTGGAGAACTGTTTGTTCACATAATTTTTGTATATGGCCTGAGGTTGGGGCCCAAATCCATTCTTTTACATATGGATATCTAGTTGTCCGGCACCATTTGTCAAAAAGACGATTCTTTACCCACTAAGTTTACGTTAGCCCCTTGGTGGGAAATTAATTGGCTATGAGTGTGAGGGTTTATTTCTGGTCTCTCGATTTTGTTTCATGGATCTTTAGGTCTGTCCTTCTGCCATTATCTTACTGTCTTGAGTACTATAGCTTTGTGTAGTGTGTTTTGTGGTTGGGAAAACTTCATTTTCCAGATTGTTTTGTCTCTTCTGGATGCCTTGAATTATCATATGAATTTTAGGATGAGCGTGTTAATTTCTGCAAAGAAGCCAGCTGGGATTGCATTGAAAATGATGAGGGATAGAGGTGCCTGGGTGTCTCAGTCAGTTGGGCATCTGCGTTCTGCTCTGTTGTGGTGTCTGGTTGGGATGTCCGGGTGGTGGGATCGAGCCCAGAGCCCCGCATCAGACTCCCTGCTCAGTGGGGAGTCTGCTTCTCCCTTGGCCTCTGTCCCTCCCCCTGCTCCTGCACATGCTCGCTCGCTCTCTCCCTCAAACAAATAAAAGAAAGAAAGAAAATGATGGGGGACAGAAGCAGGAAAATGTTTACCCTTAGGCAGGAAGGCTGACCTAAAGCCTGCGTAGTTTTGATAAGGATCAAATGCCAGCTGGTTGCTGTGTTCTCTAATGGCCTCTTGACTGGCCATGTATCTCACCAATAATTAATATCGAACTGAATGATAAATACCAGAGGAAACTTGCAAAAGTAGTTTCAGAAATTCAAAGAAACCTTTGTAATCTGACACTCCCTGCAGGCCTCCTTCCCTTTGACTGCTGAGTCCATAACCACCGGCCTCACACAGCCCAAGTGCCCCTCTTGCTGCCCAGGGGTCCTGTCCCCGTGCTACTTAAATAAACTCACTAAGTTGCACTGTCAACGGTTCTTTCTTGACTGTTGCATTCAACACCCCTGTGTAAGCTTTGGTGGCCTCTACAGGGACAGCACCAAAAGGAATTGGGGAGATTCGGTACGGCTGGGTGTGTTCTTCATCCCCAGGCTCTGTTACCTGTTCTTTTTCAGAGATGTCCTCAATAGTATGACCCTTTGGAATGTGCCTTGTCCAAGTGTTCAGGAGAGAACCTCCTTCCTGTGGCTACACTCCAGGGAGGGACGAACGCCTGCCCCCGGCTGGACACCAGAACCTTGGCTGTCACAGCGCTGGGCTCAGGCTCTCCCAGTCTTTCAATACTCGTATTCCTCTCGGGCACAGGATGGCCATACCTGTCATCAGGATGGCTGCTGATCTTGACTCTCAGATGAGGTTCCCTCCTAAATAACCCGGTGTGACCCCTCCATGAACATAAAACCCAACATCCATCTGACCCCGTGCTTCCTGGAAGGGACCAATGGGCGCTGTTACCCAGTTGGGGCCTTTGCCCCACAGGGCGCCACTCAATCTGAGCGCAGGACCCGGAATGCCAAACAGCCCACGGGTAAGGACAAATGAGGGAAACAAAAGTATGGAACCCCTGTCTAATCCGGGCGATTTCCGCAGAAGCTTTATCCACGATCCTGTCCGATGGGAGCGGGCCCCGCCCCAGAGGGCCTGTTCTGTGTGTGCACCGCCTTCTTTCCTGTCAGCAGGTCGCTGCCGGGATCCTGCCCACGCCTCCCTCTCTTTGCCATGTTACTTGCTGCCTCTTTGTTGGCTTCTTATCCTGTGCGTTGGGTCCGAGTTGTGTCTTGAGAGGCCTGGATGAACGTTGTCCAGTGCCTTGTATGTGGGGACTTGGCCCTCATCCCTTCGGGGTTGGCGGCTCTCGGCGGCCAGTTTTCTGCGGTTAGTCTGCCTCCAGACAGGGACTCTCAGGAGCCTTCCCAAGCAGCTGATAACACTCGTTTTGTTTCGAGGAGGTTCCCTGTATTCTCTGACTGCACACGGGCTGCCTGTTTTCACTTTCTGTGGGTGGAAAGAAAATGCGCATCTGTTCTTCTGTCCAAGCTGATGAGCCTTAGGACCCAGAGTCCGCTTCTGTTTGGGCTTTTCTCCACCTCTGTGCTCCTGCCTCCCCTTCCCTCTCCTGTTTCTGCACCACCCTAGGAGGAGCTTACGTAACCAGCCCCTTAGACCTCTGTGCCTCTGGAGCCCTTGACTCTTGCCTCTTGGGTCCTTGCTGTGGAGGAGCAAAGAGCACCCCAGCTGTTGTGCCGTTCCAATCATAGTGTCTCCCCGATCAGCGTGAAGGGGCCCAGGGTTCCCTTGGACTTAGGCCTCCCCCTTCAGCTCCCCCCACCCGTGCCCCAGGCAAAACTGACAGTGGGGAACACATGGACTGACTCTCAGTGGGCACAGGGGCAATGTATTCTGTATTAACGCCCATTAAGTTTTGTTGGTTTAATTAAAACGGTCGTGTCTTGGGAGTTATCAGCGTGAAATGTAACTTTCACTTTACCAAGATTTACTGAAGGTCAGAGAAGCTCGTGTTACCTTGGCTGCAATTTGTCCACAAAAGATGGGTGAAAATGTTGGTAAATTTCACCCATCTCCTAAAGCTCTCATGGGTCCTTGTTTAAGCATGAGGAGGGTGAGTGAGTAGATACAAGGTAGAAGCGTCTGGGTGGCTCAGTCACTTAAGTGTCTGACTGTTGATCTCAGTCCAGATCTTGATCTCACTGTCTTGAGTTCTAGCCTCACATTGGGCTCCATGCTGGACGGCGAGCCTACTCTAAAAAAAAAAAGAAAAAGAAAAAAGGTTTAAAGTTAAACTTTTAAATGGCTTTCAAAATCTTTGGAAACCTGAACCTTCAAAGTTTGCTGATTTAAACAATCAATTGGATTGAATTCATTGGTAATCCAAGTCTTCCTTCTAACAAAACAAAGTACTAAAGCTTTGTTTACTGAACACAGGTTTGTGCTTCCGGCTGCTTGCAGAGAAACGGACAAGGGTTGTTTTCCTTATCATTTCCATTTAACAGAATTTTAACTTAGAAACCTTAGTCTCCAGTGAAAATTAAGTAGTAACCAATTGTGAACTGTCTGCTAAACCAAAAAATTTTTTTAAAGATTTTATTTATTTGTTAAGAGAGAGAGCAGGGGGAGCAGAGCTGCAGGCAGAGGGAAAAGCA
Source organism: Mustela lutreola (assembly GCF_030435805.1). Taxonomy (NCBI): domain Eukaryota; kingdom Metazoa; phylum Chordata; class Mammalia; order Carnivora; family Mustelidae; genus Mustela; species Mustela lutreola. Next base: position 1,414,332 of record NC_081306.1, on the reverse strand, counting down.
GGCTCCGCACTGAGCAAGGAGCCTGATGTGGGGCTCGATCCCAGGATCCTAGGATCATGACTTGTGCCAAAGGCAGAGGCTTGACGACTGAGCCTCGTACACGTCCCTAGCCCAGAATTCTTTAGATTGGCGATTTATGAGTATAGTTCACGATTTCTAGAAACATGTTTTCCCCTAGCACAGTCCTTCAGTTTACTGTATTTAGGAAAGTAGGAAATGTGTAAGGAAGGTGTAAGAAATGAGAATATATTTTGTTGAGGGGAAAAAAAAAGTAATTTTGTCCCCAAATGGGATTGGTTATTTAGAGAGGAAAGGCTTATGATCAAATCTGAACGAAAAGAAAGTTGTGGAAGGTATGTGAAGGCAAATCTTTGAAAAGGGCTTTGTGTGGTGTCAGAACTAAGATTGAAGTGAGATTTTAGTTATTTGAGGGAGAAGGAGAAACACTCCCCACGGGGCTCAATCCCAGGACCCTGAAATCATGGCCTGAGCCAAAGTCAGACACTTAACTGACTGAGCCATCCAGGCGCTCCAAAATAAATGGATTTTAAAAGCACACTAGTGTTGGGGTGCCTGGGGGGCTCAGCTGTTAAGCGTCTGCCTTCCTCTTGGGTCCTGATGCCAAGATCCTGGGATTGAGCCCCAAATCTGGCTCCCTGCTCAGCGGGAAGCGTGCTTCTGCCTCTCCCACTCCCCCTGCTTGTGTTCCTCTCTCGCTGTGTCTCTGTCAAACAGATAAATAAAATCTTTAAAAAAAAAAAAGTGCACTGGTGTAAGATTGATATTCTGCTTTTCTCTCCATGAAAAAGACTGTTTTCTTAGATTGTTGTTTTACTCATGATAAGAAATTGTAAATAAAGGCTTATTCCTCTTTATGTGCCTGGAGTACCAAAGCTTCTGTGTTTTTGTCTTAATCAGATCTTTGATGACTTAAGAAAGTTAAAAATTCTCACACACAAAAAAGAAAACTTCTCAATATTAAAAGAGCTAAGTTTTGCTAACAACTGTAGAACCATCTATAGATTCTTACTGCCAGCTGAGGTTAGTAAATCCTGAGTTTCAGAGTGATCTGTGATCCTCCTGAGGCATGTACATCAAAGCTTCCCAAGATTCAAATTCTAAGAACTTTTGACTCATTAGGCTGGTTTATGTGGTATGTTATTTGGGAAGCACTGTGAAAAAAATGATGATAAACCTTGGGTTCTTTTGTTTGAGTAAATGCTGTTATAACTGTTGTAGAAATTATATGAAATCATGTGAAATTCCTGGTCGTCACTTGACCCTCTGAGCTTTAACACACAGCGGCCACTAACAGCGTCTCTTCTGTTCAACACGTGTCCCCCTCCCCCTGCCAGGCACCCCAGACACAATGGCCCTGGTGTCTGCTGATTCCCGCATCGCAGAACTTCTCACGGAGCTCCATCAACTGATCAAACAAACCCAGGTAAGGAGCCGCCAGCCGGGGAGGGCGTTTACAAACTTTGGACGTGCAGGGACCCAGGTGACCGCCGGACCGGGAGGGGAGGAGAACGTGGGGTGTGACCACTGCGTCTTCCTTCAGCGGCAGGACGTCCTGATCCTCTCTGTTCCGTAACAGCTGTAATGAGATAGGAGTTAGAGTTCCATACCGTCCAGCTCCCCCACGATTCCAGTGGTTTCTAGTATATTCACAGAGTCGGGCCACCATCCCCATGATCGGTTTCCGAACATTTTCGCCATCTGACAAAAATGCCCTGTACCCACCACGGCCCTCCGCTTCTCCGTCCGCCCCCTGGTCCCAGCCGAGCAAAGACACCCTTAGCAGGCAGGATATGCCAGGAGCGGAGAGGTCCCATTCCAGAAGCTAGTCAGGGGCCTTGTTTGGAACAAGGTCTGAAAAGAGAGGCCTGCTGAGTTTATCTGTCACTGCACAGCTGCCTGGCCCCGGCCTTGGCCTTGGCCTTGGCGGCAGAGTGAGCACAAGTCCGCCCGATGGTGGAGGAGCCAGTGTGGGCCAGGGAGAGACTGCGAGAAACAAGCAGTCCGTCCCGTCGGGCCCACATACACGTTTCCGTTTTTTATACTAATCTAATTACCCATTTCCCTGCTCCATCCAGTACCATTCGTGCCCTCTGATACATTTGTGTGAAACTGTTCAGCATAGAAATTAGCTGATGGCACTGAATCCAGTTCTTCCCGGGCCAGTCAGAGGAGGCCGCGGCTCCGGCTCCCAGCACGTTTGCTTGTCAGCACCAGGTGACTTCTTGACAGGAGGCCTCTGAAGCCCGCCCGGGTTGCCGGCGTGTGACCGTGCTCCGCTGCGGTCATGGCGGAGCTCAGTTTCATTACAGAGCAAGCCGGGAAGAGTTACAGAGCTATGTGTTATGCTCTCCCAACAGAATTGGCCTTGCCCTTTTACCAGATATTGTTATGAACAATATTTTTTCTTCACAGTATTTGCTTGATTCCAGTTGGCCATGATTCAGTTATTTCTGGGTTCTGAGTCAGCGGGGGATAGAGCCAGTCGCCAGTCCCAGCTCACAGGCTCGTCCTGAGACGGCTTCTCATTGTGTGTTCTCCAGGGCCCTGTTCCTACCTGGGGGGCCCCCAGTGGTGCTCCAAGTAACAGTCCCGTCTCTGCCAGCTGTAGATCAGGATGTTCTGTATTGATCTGTTCTTGGGTCAGGGCAGCCACAGCGCATTGATCTAAATTACAAGTGGAGCCCAACACGGGGCTTGAACTCACAATCCTGAGATGAAGACCTGAGCTGAGGTCAAGAGTCAGATGCTTAACTGACTGAGCCACCCAGGTGCCCCAGCCAGGTTTATAGTTACCCGATTACCCGTCTACCACACAGTCCTGTGGCCCAGAATGGAGCAGTCCTGGAAATGCCTTCCCAAACGATGTCCTTTGTAGTGGGATGTATCCTGAAAAGTAAGGGCTGGAAGATACTGGCAGACGTGTTTCCGGGGCCTCAGGCCTGGGGTGCCGGGAGACCCAGCAGGACAAGGGGCTGTTCGCCTGACCTGTTGCGCTTACCCCTGCAGGAGGAGCGTTCGCGGAGTGAGCATAACTTAGTGAACATCCAGAAGACCCATGAGCGGATGCAGACAGAGAACAAGAGTAAGTCACTGGACTCAGAAGAGAAGGGGAGGGCGGGGGACGGGCTGAGACCGGGAACGTGGCTGTCACTAGTTTCAGACCGGCCTTTTCCAAGGAGCTACATAATCCGAAACGAACTGCTCCTTAACCCCAGGGACAGTCTGTCTCCTTTCAGTTGAGTGACCGAAGGTGTCTCCGGAAACAGATCACAGACAACCTAGCACTCAGGAACCTTAAAGTCCCCCAGTCTAGGGGCTGGGAAGTCAGTGTTGAGGCTGCATCCAGGGAACCTCTTTGAGTGCACAAGCGCCCCAGTTAGCTGGTATTCTCTAGAGAGAGAACTTCCTCCTGGCATCCCCCGCGCATGCCCCAGAAGCCCTCTTGCTCAGCCTCCTGGGCTGGTGCGCTCCCATTCGGAGCAGCTTTGAGAGCTGTTGTCTGTTCTCCTGTGTGCTGAGAAACACTTTCTGCATGTGTCCCACTATGCAGAAGTCCTCTGCCAGATGCAGTGATGGTATTTGTGCCGTATGAAACCGTGAACTCATTAAACATGGGGCAGCGGCCGCGGGGCACTTCCAAGCCACCACAGCTTACGTCCCGGTCCGTGGCCTCTGCACGCCTCTGGAGGTCCGACCGGCGTGCACGGAAGCAGCCCCCCAGGACCGCCAGCTGGCCCCCTGCCCACCTCTTCCTCTGTTCGCTTGCAGTCTCTCCCTATTACCGGACAAAGCTACGTGGGCTGTACACGACCGCCAAGGCTGACGCTGAGGCTGAGTGCAAGTGAGTCCCGTCCCCTCCGCTTTGTTGCCCACCATGTGGGCAACAGACCCCAGCGCCCGCCGCTGTTCCTGCCACGGAGAAGTAGATTCCTGCTCCCCAAGCTGTCCCTTGGGGTCCCGGCCTTCCCTAGAACTCCTTCTGGGCCTCCCCTGCCCACTAGCCCTGCCGTTCCCTAGATGGCAGCACAGTGGGGGCTGGAGCCCGGCACGGCATTCTAGGTGTCCTGTGACCTGGAGCAGTGGTTCCCCCTGAGACCCAGTTGCTCTGTCGTGACAACGGGGACCATAACCGTCTACAGAATGGTCAACATAACGTGAGATAATGTATATAAAGTCCCTAAGACCAGTGATTTTCAAACCCACTTGACCACAACCCATGGTAGGAAATACATTCTCTGTTGTGGCTTCCTCATCATATTAGGACCTGGTCATCATCGCTATAATAACACTAATAAGGACTCCTGTGTGGCTGTGCTGAGTCCGGTACTGTGCCAGGTATGCTCTGTGTGTGTCTCACAATGCTCAGAGCGGCCGCCAGGTGAGCGTTACCCCCGTTTTCCAGGTGAGGACACGGACACACCGGGTTCCATGATGTGCTGAAAGTGACACAACTAGTAAGTCGGGGCCCAGTTGTAAACCCGGGCTCCATATTCTTACGACCATGCTAGAATGGTGTCACAATCACCTTTCTGCAGCACACACGTGTACATTATAGGGACATATGTCACAGAATCGGAACAAGAAGTACGTTTGTGCTATTATCATATCTATAGGCTGGGGACTTTTGTTTTTTGTTTTTAAGTAATCTATATACCCGACACGGGGCTCAAACTCCTGACCTGAGATCAAGAGTCACATGTTCTTATGGCTGAGCCAGCCAGGCACCCCTGTTTTGTTTTTTTATTTTTTATTTTTTTAAGATTTTATTTATTTGACAGAGAGCAGGAACACCAGTAGAAGTGAGAGAGGCAGAAGCAGACTCCCCACCGAGCAGGAAGCCTGACGCAGGGCTCCATCCCAGGACCCTGGGATCATGACCTGAGCCGAAGGCAGATGCTTAACGACTGAGCCACCCAAGCACCCCTGTTCTTTTTTTTTTTAAGCTGGTTATTACCCCAGAAATTAATCTCACAAGTCCCTAATGAGCCGCGACCTGCTGTTTAAATACTGCCGGTGCATGTGATGTCCGCACCCTCAGTGTTGCTGGTGCCTCCGGGGTCTTCCTCTCCTCCCATCTGGCCCTTCACAGGCCCTGTCTTGTGCTCTGAGACCCTGCCTCGGACTCATGGTCCCAGATTTTCTTTGCCTGCCATCATCTTTGCTTTGCAAATCTCTGCTCGCGCTCCCCCTGGGCCTGGTGCTGGGCAGTCCTCACACAGAGACCTAGGATAGCGAGGACCCGGCCAATAAGGGCATCGTCTGGAAAGGAGAGACACCCTAAGAAAACGGTGACCGGGACAGCGTAGTTGGTGGGCCACCAGTTGGGCTCACTGTGCCTGGGGGCCCCGGACAGCCTCAGGGAGGGACTTGAAGTAGCAGTCGGTGGGCGACACGGCAGAGGCAGTGGAGGAGTGCGCGCCGGACACGGGCACTGGAGGACTGAGAATCAGTCCTTTGTGGCTGGGGAAGGGCGAGGCAGGACGGGGAGGGCTTCCAGTAACTGGACTTTATCCCGGCGGCCACAGGGAGCCAGCCAAGAGGTGAAGCAGGAGAGAAGCCTCTGGCTGCTGCGTGGGCAGACAGGTGGGACTCAAGGCCAGGCAGGAGACCAGGCAAGACATGGTGACGGAGTTGAGCCTGGGCAGTGGCAGTGGGGACGGAGAAGCAAGGGTGGGCTCGAGGGCAGGTTCTCGAGTGGAATTTGGGGACCAGCTGGGAGAGGGGAGGCTGAGGATTCCAGGCTTCGCAGCTTAGACGGAGGGACCTGACGGGCTCCATATACCGGGCTGGGGCCGGCCTGGACGGGAGGAGACATCCCGCCTTCTGATTGTGCTGTGCTGCAGGCACGCTGCTCCGGGCTGCCTGGCTCCCTCTGCCAGGGCCCCCCGCCCCTGCCTGGTGAGCTCCACAGGAGCCCGGGACAACCCCCCCCACCGGCGAGGCGGGGCCTCCCTCCGGCCCAGTGAAGGCCTTCAGAACCTCGGGGTAATTCCTAAAGGTGGACCAGAGGAAGAGCCGTGGGAGAGATGGAGATGGACCCCAGATGGAGTCCGGGCTGCTTACTCCTACTGAAAGATTCCCTGGAGGAGAGTCCTCAACATCTAGGATAAAGAAACAACCTTCCTCCAGCGGGGACCGTGTTCACTTCCGCGGGATTGCCTGGCCCAGCCACCCCGGAAGCCTGGAAAGGAGCTGCCGAGGGTTTCTGGGCTGCAGCCTAACAGAGACCCATCCCTCCCTCCTCCAGCCCGCTCCGAGCCCAGAGAGCTCCGCCCGGGCATCTGGAGTCTGGAGCCTGTTCTTTCCCTTGTCCCAGCTGGGGCGGAGCCCAGGCTTCAGCTTCTACCCTCCGACCCCGCATGCTGCTGGGGGCGGCCAGCAGGGCTCCGTCCCGCGGTCTGGTGCGGCGCTCTGCGGGGCTCGCTGCTCAGGTGCAGCGCTCTGCGGGGCTCACTGCTCCTCCCGGGTCTGGTGGGGCTGCCCCTCACACTTCGTCAGTTCCTTTATGCTCTTAAAGTGGAAACACAGGAGCGCCCGGCAGTCGGTATGGGGTGCAGTTGGTAGAGCATGCAACTCTTGATCTTGGGGTTATGGGTTCAAGTCCCCCATTGAGTGTAGAGATTACTTAAAAATAAAGTCATAAATATAATATCCTAAATAAATAAATATCATAAATAAGTAAAGTAAAAATAAATAGAAAAGCGGGTAGGGTTGACAGTTGCCGGCAGTCGGCTGGTCTGAGTTGCGCAGCCCGCGGCGGGCGGGAGAGGTCCGCGCTCCTGCTCCATCCTGTTCTCTCCCTTCTCCCCACCAGCATCCTCCGGAAAGCTCTAGATAAGATAGCGGAAATCAAGTCTCTGTTGGAAGAAAGGCGGATTGGTGAGTTGGAGGGCAGCGTGGCGCTTCTTGATCAGGCAGAGTGAGGCTTCCTGAGTGGGGGGTTGTGGCTCCCCGCAGGAGTGGGGAGCTGCTGCCTCCGCCCCGTGTCGTTCCGCAGACTTGGGGCGCGCGTCTGGGCAGCCTGGGTCTGGGAGGCAGTGGAGGTTGCGGCTCGTGCTCGAGGCAGGGGCTCCCAGTGTCCCTGTGCAGACCTGGAAGGTCTCCCTGCGCCCCTCATGTCTCTGCCCCTTGTGCCTGGGGCAGTCGCCTCCTTCCTGCTACGGCCCCCCACCCCAGTGGCTGCGGGAGCGCGTCCTTCAGCTCGGAGCTTACACAGGGTGTTGGCTTCCAAATCCCTTCAAACCAGCCTGGCTCTCCCATCTCTTACCCTTTCAGTGACCCCTCCGTGGGCACACGGCTTGCCTGTAGACAGGTCCCACCGCCAGCCGGGTTTGTGCGAGGTTGACCGGGGGTGTTGAGCCGTGCTTGAGGTCAGGAGTCTGTGTTTGACAGTTCTTTTTAGTTTGTTGTCTAACGACAACACGTACTCGTGGTAGAAAAGTACACGTAAGTACACAGACGGCTCTGAAATGTTCGCTAACCGAACAAATGGCCGTGCCAGCACCCCAGAACCCTTTTTCCCTGTAGTTCCGTCCCCCTGAGGGCATCCGCTGCTCTGACCTCTCACGGGTCTGTGAAAGCAGCACACTGGGCCCTGGGCGGTCACTCGGGAGGCGGCCTCCAGGCCAAGCTCTGCTGACCGCGCCGCGCAGCCGTGCAGCCGGGGGTCTGCGGTAGGAGCGCTGGCCCTCGTGCCTCAGGGGTGCGCTTCCTTCCCACAGCGGCCAAGATCGCGGGCCTGTACAACGACTCGGAGCCCCCTCGGAAGACCATGCGCCGGGGGGTGCTGATGACCCTGCTGCAGCAGTCGGCCATGACCCTGCCCCTGTGGATCGGGAAGCCTGGTGACAAGTGAGGGCAGGCCTGGGCCGGCGGAGGGGGGTGGGGAGCTGACCGGAGGGAAGAGCTGGGACTAACGCCTTACCCCAACCCCTAGGCCCCCACCCCTCTGTGGGGCCATTCCAGCCTCTGGGGACTACGTGGCCAAGCCCGGAGACAAGGTGGCCGCCCGGGTAAAGGCCGTGGATGGGGATGAGCAGTGGATCCTGGCGGAGGTGGTCAGTTACAGCCATGCCACCAACAAGTGAGCGGGCATCAGCCCTCGGTCCGCTATCCTGTGACACGTGCGCTCGCCGGCCCTCTGCGCAGTCTGCAGGCTGGGCCCAGCGCCTCCCCCAGAGTGTCTGGGGGGCGGGGGGCGGGGCTGTGTAGGACTCTGGCTCCCTGGGCTGCTTCCCCTCCCCGTGCCCCGCGCCCCCTCCTCGTCGCTCCCCAGTTTGGACTGTGGGTCTCCCTGCGTCCACTGTTCTGTCTTTGCTCTCCAGATACGAGGTGGATGACATCGACGAGGAAGGCAAAGAGTGAGTGTGCTGGTCGGGGCGGGGTGTGGAGGCGGCTGGGAAGCAGCCCCCCTCCTGGCCGTGGGTTGACCTGAGCCCACCCTTCCAGGAGACACACGCTGAGCCGACGGCGTATCATCCCGCTGCCCCAGTGGAAAGCCAACCCGGAGACGGACCCCGAGGCCTTGTTTCAGAAGGAACAGCTTGTGCTGGCCCTGTACCCCCAGACCACCTGCTTCTACCGTGCCCTGATCCATACGCCCCCACAGCGGGTAAGGTAGCCCCCAAGGGAGGGACAGACCATGAGAACAGATGGTCATGGGGTCACCTGCCGCCTCCTGCCTCTCCGGCCCTCGCCTCCCCTCTCGGAGCTGGGAGAGTCCTGGGTGTTGGCCCGTCTCTCCTGCTCACACTCTGCCTGAAGGCACCCTCCAGCCCTGTCCCCTAGGGCAGTGCCAGCCCCCTCCAACCTTCAGAGCCCTAGCCAGCCCCGCTGGAATGGGACCCGTGTTCCCTCTGGTCTCACTTTTGCACTGAGGTGGGCAGCGCCACACCCAGGGCCCGCCCTCCAACCTCGACTGCCGCACCCCTGCCCTTTCTTCGTGTGAGGTTGTGCTCGCCCATGCTGGTGACCTGTCGCCTGGTGGCAGGTTCAAGGCTGTTCTCCCCTCCTCCACGTGCCCTGCCTGCTGCCTTCTGGGTTTTCCTTGGTCCCTTGAACGCAGGGTCCCCCAAAAGCACCAGATTCTCCATGTAGTACCCCCCACATGTACAGCAAGTGTCCCCCCTCCGAGCTCTTTGTTGCTGAGAAGAGGGCTGTGTTGTAGCAGGACCAGGTCTGGAGTAGAGATGGGGACAGGAGAGGCAGGGACCCCGTGTATCAGCGGTTCCCGTCAGTCTGGGTTGGGGGCCTTGCCTGGGGGTCTCTGACCAGCCCCTCCTGTCCGCCCCCTGCCACAGCCCCAGGATGACTATTCAGTCCTGTTTGAAGACACGTCCTATGCAGACGGTTACTCCCCTCCCCTCAATGTGGCCCAGAGGTACGTGGTGGCTTGTAAGGAGCCCAAGAAGAAGTGAAGCCGGCCGGCAGACTCGCGCTCTCCTGCCACCCTCGCAGGGGAACACGGCAGCAGATTTCGTGGCAAATAAATATTGCTCCCCTTTGCCCACGTCCCCTTGGTTTTGTTTTTCCAGGCGCTTCTCCCCTTTCCCATAACAGGGCAAGTTGGGGAACTGGAGGCTGTGGGGGAGATGGATCTGTTTGGTCCCAGTGGGCATTTCTTTTTTGCTCTTGGCTTGCATTAAAGGCTCTCGGTGTAATACACATGGAATTTTATTTTTGAGGCTGGGGGCGGGTCACAGCCGCGGGGCCTTGGGCGTGCTTCCCAGGGACACCACTCATAGCTCTGTGCGGAAGCTGAGGCCACAGCCCTCCATCTTCCCGGCATAGTCAGCATCAAAGCGCTCATTCTGGGCCACAGTGAAGGTGGTCTTCCAGTCCCCTGTGATGCCTGCGGACAGACGGGAGGGCGGCTACAGCCCCAGCCGCAGAGCAGGCCCCGCGGGGCTCAGGCCGGCCCCGGCCCCCACGCCCATGCTTGCCTGCCCCGAGGCCCGTCCCGCACAGGCACTGACCTTTCCTCATGAAGGCCGAAACGCTGTGGTCCATGATGTCAGCGGGTATGGTGCTGTAGTTCGCCATGGAGTTTTTCTTCATCTCCTTGAAGGACGTTTGTTGGACAATGAGATCCACGGTCTCCTCTGGCAGGGAGCGCCCCAAGAACTTCAGGATCTTCTGAATCTCCCTCTTGGGGTTCTGGAGAGCAGAGGGGCTCTTCAGTGGCAGCTGGATGGCTCACTGAGCAAATAAACGGGAGGGTCCCCACTCCTCCAGGACCTGGCCACCTCCGCCTAGAGACCTCTCAGCCCCGGCTCCTTGACTTGGGTCCTCTTTCCCTGGGGCACATTAGCTGCCCCTGCCCTATGACCCTGAACGAAGCTCCTATTTGGGTCCTGATGGGTGAGGGCAGGGATGGTCCTCCTTCCTAACTGGCCACAGGAGATGCCGGCGGATGGCTGGCTCTGTGTCGCTTGGGTCTGAGATCAGAGCTATACAGCCTTGCTGCCTGGGTGACGCTGCAGCTCAAGTCCCTGGCAGGAAGGAGGGACTGGGAGGGACTGGGGGGGCCTGGGGTGGGGGGGGAGGGGCGGCGCCAGAGACAGGCAGCCGAAAGGGCCTTGGCAGGTCCTGGGGAGGTCCCTGCCTCTGCACGTGTGACTCGGAGGGAAGCAGCAGCGGGTGGCCTCACCTCTTTCATGTCCTCGTAGAAGAGGTAGAGGACAGGGTGGGTGTGACTCAGCTCCCACCACTCCCGCACGTGCTGGTACCAGGACCCGTAGGACACTGCGGGGGAGGGGCAGGGACACGGGCCCACAGGCCGGCATCAGCTTGGGCCGGCGGCCGCTCAGCTCCACCCCAGTCCTTCCCCCAACTCAGGCCCACCTTCCCCAGCCATGAACTTCTCCAGGAAGCAGTCCCAGGTGCCAGGGTCCGGGTGCACCTTGGCCATGCGGTAGAAGTGGTAAAAGGAGACAGCCACATCCTTGGCGTTGCGGGCCACGTAGACCACCTGGAAGGACAAATGTCCCCCCCCACACCCAATCCCCATCACCACACAGCGAGCCGGGCAGTTCCGCCTTCCACGGCAGCCCAGTGAGGGAAGCTCGCTCTTGGTCTGGCCAAGAGGGACACTGACCTGGAGGCTGACTTGCTTGTGGTCCCTGACACCATACCTGATGCTAATCTTGTCCCCTCAGTGCTGCCACACCCAGACTGGGACGGAGGTATGCTAGGTTCTCGCCAGCCTCCTCCTCCCCTGGCCTGGGGCGGCCTGCAGAGAAGACTGCCCTTCTCAGCCCCGCACAGGGCTCTCCCTTGCACAGACCCCCGCCCCAGGATGAAGACCACCCCCTGCCCGCTTCCGGTGAGACCTTCCCAGCAGAAAAGGCTAAAGCTGGGAAGGCCCCAGTGACCACCTTCCCTGGCTTCCTCTGTCACTCACCTTGACCTTCTGATCCAGCAAGGTCTGAGGGAGCAGAGCCAAGGGCAGGTGCGTCTTAATGAGTCGTGGGGCTGGTGTATCTTTCAGAGCCTCCAAACCTATACCAGGAGGAGGGAAAGGTCCGCTGAGCTGGAGCCCAGTCCTGCCCCCTCCCTCTGCTCCCCTGGTCCCCAGAGCCCCCAGTGCGAACCTGTGGGAACACCTGGAGCCTTGAACTCCAGGAAGGGTACCCGCATGAAGATGGAGGCCCGGCGACACTTCTGTAGATCACCGCCCTGGTAGATCATGTCGAGGATCTCGCTCACCCAGGTGGTGCCTGGAGAGCAGGGGAAGGGGAGGTGAGCTGGGTGAAGGGCAGGTCCTGGCTGGTCCGACGTGGGGGACTATGGCCCTCTCCACCTACCAGATTTGGGGTAGGTGCTGATAAGCAGGTCGTCAGGCCAGGCTTGGAAGTCCTGCAGGGAGCCCAGGGCCTCTGCAAAGTACTTGATGAGAGGGATTCCCTTCACATACGCCAGCGGCGGGCGTGAGGGGTCTTGGATGAGCTCCATTCCACCGCGTCGGGGACAGAGGGCGGCCAACTTGCCTTAACAACATCACGACACGCCATGTGTTGAAATCCTGCTTCACGAGGAAGGCCTGGGGCTGACTTGGCCCTGCTCACAAAGCTGGTGAGCGGCAGGAGCTGGGGCTCGAACCCACACCCAACCCTCACACAGCGGGGCTGGCGCTGGCTTGTGCCTTCGCTGTCCTGCAGGGCTCGTCCTGCAGATCCCCGTGCCTGAGGCCACATCCCACATCAACGACATCGCTCTCTGGGGCCCCGTCCCAGTCTTCTGGAAGCTCCAGCGGATTCCAGTGCACCCTTGAGAGCTCCTACTCGAGTGCCCGCCCGTCCTAAGTCCTCTCCTGCCAGCTCTCCTCCACTACCTCTGCGACGGCCCCTGGCCTGCGGCACTGGCCCCACTCCTCCTGCCAGTCCCCGGAGCAGCCTGGGCCCCTCGTGCATCGCCAAAAACATTCCAGAAGCCAAACCACGCCATCTTGGCTCGGGGATAAACACAGCCAGTGAGCAACTTGAGCCTGTTTTGTGGCGCCAGAGTCTGGCATGCAGCTGAGCTAAGTGACGGGTCAGCAGAAAGGGGAAGGGGGTTTCGGCCTGGGGTCGTGTCGGCTGACTGAGATGGCCCATCCAGAGGGAAAGGGCCAGGAGCTAGCCCTGCCCAGCTGCCCCACCGGGAGAACTCACCAGACCTCTCTGGATGTCAGTCCTGTGACCACTCTGTGCTGTGGGGAACCGGGTGCCGTGGGGTGGGGTGGGTGCAGCACTGTTCTCCAAGCTGAAGGGTTTATGAATTCCAAGTGGGAGGGTCTGGAGCCAGCCTCCAGAAGGAGTGGGTGGAGCTTAGAGTGGGTGGAGCTTAGAGTGGGAGGGCCCCTGTGCTGCTGCGCCTTTGCACCCCAGCAGGAGCCAAGCTTAAATGGGCCTGAAAACCCAAGATGTGGGTTTAGTGTGTAGAAAATAAAGGGAAGACTGAAACTAGACAAAAGTCTTCACTTTCATTCTGCGGGGTGTTTTGCAGCTGGAATCTTGGCTCTGACCTGCCCTCTGTACTCCACCCCGGTGGGGCGGGCCAACCAACAGCTTGTCCTGATGGCCCCAGCCAGTTTAGAGGGGGCAGACCAGAGAGGAAAGGTGACACCCTTGTGAGCAGGGCCACTCACCTTCCTGTTGGCTCCAGGCCAGTCTTGCCGATGCCAGAGGTTCAGGCTAGGAGTGGCCCCCAGGCACCCCCCAGCAGCACAGGCTTTCCAGAACTGCTGGTCTGACCTCTGACCACAAGGCCAGTACAGAGCAGTGGGGGGGAGGGGCAGGGGTGTGGGGATGGGGGCAGGGGTGCGGGGTTGGGGTGGAGCAGAGACAGGACAGGCTTTCTGAGGCAGGAGGGAGAGAAAAGAGCAAGAACCAGAGTCTCATAACCCTGGGACTGAGGCCAGCTGCACACACAGCTCCCACGGACTTCAGAGCCATGGGCCCCACAAGGAGCTTTTCTTTCACTGGTTTTGAAGGGGCTCTGCAGCCAGAGACAAGAAGGAACTGGGGCGTGGAGAGCCACAGGGCCCCATGGGGTAGTGTATCCCCCCACCCACCCCACTCATGCCCTTTGTCCTACTATCTGGATTAAAGTCCAAAGTCAACCTGGACACTGGGTTTGGACGGGCTCTGAATCAAGAGTGTGAGTCTCCCAAGCAAAGAATCGTGTGAGGGGCACCTGGGTGGCTTAGTCATTGGGCATCTGCCTTCGACTCAAGTCATGATCCCAGGGTCCTGGGACTGAGCCCCGCATCGGGCTCCCTGCTCAGTGGGAGGCCTGCTTCTCCCTCTCCCACTCCCCCTGCTTGTGTTCCTTCTCTCACGGTCTCGGTCAAATAAATACATAAAATCTTAAAAAAAAAAAAAAAAAAAGAATTGTGTGACCTCAGAAGCATGTGAAGGAAAAGCCAAGGCACGTGGGCCTCCAGGAAGGGGAGAGGCTGGTCCACACAAGCGAGCAGCCCCTCCCCACTCTGCTCTTCTCCTCAGGCCCCAGGCACTGGCAGGGCCTCTGTCTCCGAGCTCCAGCATCCCCCTTCCCCGGCAATCACCAGAAAGTTCCCTTAACTCAGACTCTTTATTGTACTCAAGTAAAAAGTACCCAGCCAGAGACAAGGAGTGGGCAGAGGGTGAGGGGCGCCGAGGATCAGGTCTCCAGCATGTCTGTCCAGTGTTCCTGTGGAGACAGGAGGACTGGTCAAAGGCAGCCTTGGGTACAGGGTGGGTTCGGGAGGCTGGGGCCAAAGCTACCTCTCACCTCTTCTAATTCCAGGTCCTCCTCTTCCTCCTCGGTGCCCACCTGGCACAGCCAGATCAGGTCTCCCCACAGCACGGAGTTCTTACAGCTACCAACGAGTGCAGTTGGCAGGACAAAGAGTCAGACTCACAAGCCTCCTCCAGGCCAGGCCCTCGGCGGCCGAGATACGGATTCAGCTGCCCCGGGGCCTGGACTTGGACCACTGGCGCCATCTTCCCAGAACTCAACCAGGCTGGGGCGGGGGTGCTGGGACTCACCCAGGGCACTGGCCCTCCAGAGGCAGAAGCTCCTCCGGCTCCTCTCGCAAGAACTCCTCTGCTAGGCAGATCATGTGGGCTCTGAGGCAGCAGCCGGGGTGGGGGCAGCACAGGGGGCCCTCCTCTTCCTGTTGGGGCGCCGGGCGGGGGAGGGGGGCAGGCAAGTTAAGAGAGAAAACCAGAAGGAATGATGGAGCTCACGTTCTACGGAAATAAATACGGAAAGACACCGGTCCAGAAGCTTCACGTTCAACAACGCTGCAAGTCACACACTACTAGTATTTGCGCTTTATAGATGAAACTGAGGCACAGAGAGGTGACGATCCCTACCCACAGGGACTAAGGCGGCCGGTGTCCCTGAGCATTAGCAGTGATTCCAGAAACGGCCGCTGTAGCCAGACTTCCAGGTCTCGCGGGCTCAGCATCTCAGGGAGGTCCCCTAACCCTGACCCCAACGGCAGGTACTCAATTTACATTTCCGGAGAGCTCCGAAGTCGGACCCACCATCTCGGTTCATTCCTTAAATATGGATCACGGGCACCTGCTATTTGCCAGACCCTTTTCTTTTCTTTCAAGAACTGTATTTATCTGGCAGAGAGAGACAACGAGGGAACCCAAGCAGGCGGGGCGGGGGAGGGGAAGCGGGCTTCGGGCCGAGCAGGGAGCCCGCCGCACGTGGGGCTCGATCCCAGGACCCCGGGATCATGACCTGAGCCGAAGGCAGACCCTTAACGACGAGCCACCCGGGCGCCCTGCCAGACCCTCCTCGACAGCAGTGAGCGAGGACTGCCCTGGAGGGGGCAGGGGACACTGACAAGATCAATACGACGCCGACTCCGTTACACCCTAAGTTTATGGGCTCCAAGGGCACAACGAGGCAGGGAAGCGCACACGAAAGACGCGCGGCTGCCCACGGGGGCGCCCCGGACGACCGCGAGGGGCCGGGGCCGGCGGCACGCCGTCAAGACTGGGGTGAAGGTCTAGGAGGAGCTTCCCGTCCAAGGGTCAGCGCAAAAGGCCTCGAGAAAGGCACAGGTTTCGCGGCGGCAGAAGGACCGCCGTCCCCGTCTTGGCGACGAGCGCAAAGGGCGACTGAGGGCTGCCCGGCCCGTCCGCCCACGGCGGGGTCCCCAGGGGCCCGAGCCCGGTCTCCCCGCGAGGACCAGGCGGGGCGGCTCACCTGGAAGGAGCGCGCGCACAGGGCGCAGACAGCCGCGGCGTCGGCCGACGGACCCGAGCGGCTGCCGCGCGCGGAGGCCCGGGCCGGCGGGGGCCCGAAGGCCAGCGGCATGTGCGGCGGCGGCGGCGGGCACAGCTCTCGGCGGAAGTCGGCGCGCGGCCAGCGCACGGTCAGCGGCAGGCGCGCCCAGGGCGGCGCGCGCAGCATGTGCGCGAGCACGCGCAGGTGGAAGGCGAAGGCCGCCTCGCTGCGCAGGCGCGGACCCACGTGCGTCAGGCGGCGCGAGGCGTGCGGGTGCTGCCAGGCCCACTCGAACTGCGGGCGGGGGGACGGGCTTCAGGGCCTCCGGGCGACCCCCCACGGCCCGGCCCGCCTTCCCAGCGCCCCCGGCTCGCTCCTTACCCGAAGGGCGGCCACGGCGGAGGGGAAGCCGTGCACGAGCAGCACCATCTCCCTGGGGCCGGGAAGGAGGACGCGGCCGTGAGAGTCCGCGCCCACCGCTGTCGGGCCGGAGCCCCTCACCCGGGTTCACCCCTCACCGGGGTTCACCCCCCGCCCCACCCTCGCGGAAGCGCAAGCCCCACGCCCGGCTTCAGCCCTCGGCCGCGGGGCCCCGCCCCTGCGTGGAGGTCCGGCCCTTCGCACCTGCCAACCCCAGGCCCCGCCTCCGGCACAGGTTCTTAACTGGCCGCCTCAGTTCGTCTCGCTCGCAGGGTCTTTAACACCCCGCCGGCTCCTCAGCCCGCGGTCACCCCCCAAGCCCGAAACGGTGCTCCCTACCCAGTCCCTTCCTTAGTCCCACGGCGGAGTTTCACGGGGCCCCGCCTTCCCCTGTGGGGGCCGCGCTCCTCCCCCACGGCAGGCCCGCCCTCCCCGGCAGGACCCCGCCCCCCGGCCCGGGGATCCGCCACCCTAGGGCTCCGCCCACTCTCCTGGCCCCGCCCCTCTCGGCAGGCCTCTCCTCCCCGCAGTCCGCTACCTCTTACCAGGGCCCGCGCCCGCTGGTCCGCCAGGCCCCGCCTTTTTTGCGGCCGCCGTTGTGCTGCTGGACCCGACGAGCAGGGTTGACGGTGAAGCCCACGTAGACGCGGCCCCGGTGCCGAGGGTTCAGGCAGTAGAGCAGGTAGACGCCGAAGAAGCGGCCGGGCCTCGCCGTGTCCCCCGCAGGGCCCATCGGGGCTTTGGGTTGATTGCTGCGGCCTGTGACCTCAGGGAGGGCCGAGCTGCCAGGGCCGCAAGATGCTTGTCTCGGAAAAAGCGTCTGGGGGCGACCCCGAGGCACCCTAGAGACCGCAGCAGTGCAGGTTCGCTCACCCTCCTGGCTGGCGTCGGGGGTCCAAACCGGCCCACAGGACCCAGGCTGCGGCGCCGACGGCGGACGCCTCTGAGCGCCCGAATCCGGCCTTGTGCAGACTCTGGCCGGCTGAGGGTAACCGCGGAGCCCGGGACTGTTGGAAAGTAGGGCCTGCGTGAGGGCGGAAGTGCTGCGTTCACGGACGCCTTCGTAAGGGCGGAAGTGCTGGGTTCACGGACGCCTTCGTGAGGGCGGAAGTGCTGCGTTCACGGACGCCTTCGTAAGGGCGGAAGTGCTGGCCTCAGCGGAAGTGGCGTCGGTAAGGGCGGAAGCGGTGTGGCCGGGGTCGGAGCTGGGGTTCCCTCCCGGCTGGGCTGTCGCCCCTTCTGGGCCGCCGCGATGGAACTCAGCGCCGAATACCTCCGGGAGAAGCTGCAGCGGGACCTGGAGGCGGAGCATGTGGTGAGTTGAGCGGCCTGGATTCGCCCCCCGAGCGGGAAAGCGCCCCCGAGGGGCGGGTGTCACACGCGCCCTCGGTTCTGCCTCCTAGGAAGTCGAGGACACTACTCCCCACCGTTGCGCGTCCAGCTTCCGAGTCCTGGTGGTGTCGGCCAAGTTCGAGGGGAAGCCACTGCTTCAGAGACACCGGTGAGACCTCGGGAATACCTCGCTCGGCGCGATCTCGGCGCCGGGACCCCAGCCCCGGCCTCTCCCCTAAATCGAACTCCCTCGCCCCCGCCAGTGCGGTCCTGCACCGTGAACCGCAGCCCCAAGGATCCCGCCTTCGTGACCCCTGTATGGAGACTGGGGCCTCTGCCTCTTTGGTTCCCAAGTCCCGGGGTCCCAATTTGGGGGACACGTCCAGTCTCCTGGATCGCCCTGCCTTCGGAGGCCGTGACTCAGGCCCTGGCCTTCCATTTCCTAACCCCGTCTCTCCCCCAGGCTGGTGAACACGTGCCTAGCTGAAGAGCTTCTGCACATTCATGCCTTTGAGCAGAAAACCCTGACCCCAGAGCAGTGGGCCCGCGAGCAGCAGAAATAAGAGACCAAGGCCTGCACAGCCATTAAATTATGAATCAGGGCCAGCTTCTGTGTCAGTGTGTTGTGCGTGGGAGGGTGGGCGGATTCGGAGCTGGAGTCTAGAGCCTGGTTTCTCCCTGCTCGGCCACTCTCCATGGTCTTTACCTCGGACAAGTCCTTCACACACAGGCCTCTGTGTCCCCACTTACAAAATGAAAGTTCTGTCCTTAAAGTATCTCCCGGGGCAGGCAGCCCCGGCCTTCTCTGCAATCCTTGGTAGAGCCCTAGGGACGGTGCCGCGGTTCCTTGGCCATTACCAGGGGATCCCGCCCTCTGTCAGTTTTCAAGGTGCACAGATGGACGCGTACTCGGGATTTCAGGGCACTGGCCAATTTATCAAACTTCCCCCACTCCCCAGTGTCACCCTAATGTCAGAGGCATGATGGAGGGTCCTATGCTTCCCTGCAGGTTATCCAGCCTCTCATGGTCTCAGGGGATGTGGTACCCCAGTGGGGACACCACAACTTCTGGAAGGCTGCTGTTTCCTGCTCCGCTGCAGAAAATACAATTGACCCTTTAGCCCAGGGCTTTGGATGGTCACAGTTGCCCCTGGGGAGACCATGAGAGTTTCAGGAATGGAGCTGGGGGCAGGACGCACAGATAGGGTTAAAGCAGGAAAATGAGGCCATAAAATTGGGCACATGATACCCTTGTAGCAGTCTTAAACACAGGTGCCAGAATTGGTAAGGTCTGGCACAGATGGGTTCTGTGGGACCCAGGAGGGGCCAGAGCTCTTTGGGAGTGAGGGGTTACAGTCTAGAACATCCCACCACTCGGTTCCCCTCTTCAGGACTAGTTCCTTGGCCCCAAATAACCATCCCACTTCCTACCTCCCTCTTGTTCCTAACAGAGGGAGAAGGGCCTAGTAAAGCTTGAAGTCATGGTGATGATGGGTTAACCCTTCTCCATTCCTAGGAGGCTTTCCTGAACTTTACTTGGTCCCTTGGACCAGGGGCAGAGCTACTGACTGAGTGTACTCATGTATGACTTCCCTAGGAGGCCGCGTCACCACGGCTCTGTGGGAGAGGCTCAGGGAAGGAGTGTCACTTTAAGAGGCGCACGTTCCAGATTTTCTGCTTCTCTATCACAGCCCTGATTGGATCCACCCACTGCGTTCACAGAGCTGTGATGCTGTCCCTCCCGATTTTATAGAGCACCTGAGGCCTGGAGAGAAGTGACCGGCGCAGGGTCACATGGCTTGCATAGAGATTGAGACTCAGATGGGCCAACAGGGCATCCATGCAGCTGCCTCTCTACACAGGTGGTTCTCCCCCACGTCCTGAAGGGGAGTCGGGGGGTGAATGAGGCACTTAGTCCTTGCTGTGGTCCCTCTGTGGTATGAGGGGAGGTCTGCCGCTGTGGCCGGGACCCCCATCTAACCCCCAAATGGATAGGGCCATACTGCGGGGAAGACTGGGAACTGGAAGAGGCGGACGGCTCCTGACTCAAGGTCTGCCTCCCGGCGGTCCTCCTCCTGCTCTGTGCCTCCCGGGTCCTCCCCTGTAAACCAGGGTTTGGTTCTAAGCTTTGGCCTCCCAAAAGATCCCCTGATTTTGCTCCCTTGGGCTTGCATTTGAAACCCATCCCAGAACTGCCGTCTTAAGTGTCCCGTGAGTTCAGTTTCCCCACCACCGAGGGGTCCGTGGAGTCAGCATGCAGCCTGTCACGGTTGACTAGGAAAGGCGAATTCTGTTGTTATGTGAATTCTTGTGGCCCCAGGCAAGGGCCTTGTGTACCCCAGACCCTGCCAGTTCTCAACCCACCCAAGCAAGGCGCGGCTGCCACCCGCTGTGGCCTGTTCCCTTGCAGCCTCCGTGCTCAGAGGCATCCCCCACCCCGCCCGCTCCCCGCATGGGCCAGTCTCATCAAGGCAACCGAGGGACAGCTCAAGGGCAGGTCGGTTCAGCAGACCCGGCATCCAGGTGACCAGCGGAGTCAGAGATACCAGAAAATAAAGCCATTTTATTATTATTTTTTGATCTGCCATCGCGGCCTGAGGAGAAGGGCGTGAATGGAGGGAGGCCGGGGATGCCAGGCCCCGGCTGAGGCCGTCGGGTCCTCTACTTGGCCTGGACCGTCTCCTCCAGCCTCTCCAAGCGCTGCTGTAGCTCCTGCACCGTGGCCTGGAGCTTCTTCATCTCCTCCTCCAGGCGGGCTACGGCATCCTGGGGTATGTCGTGCTGCATCAGTCCTAGCTCTGTCACAGGCTCCCCCTCATCCGGCCATTCCCCCTCCGCCCTCCCAAGAGCTCCGGGGCCAGCCTGTCTCTCCGCAGCTCCCTGGGCGGCTGCAGGCCAAGAAACTGAAATCTGTTCTCTGAGGCCTGAGCACGACCTGCTCTCGGCCCCCAGAGGGTCAGCCTCCTCCTACTGGGACAATGACCCCGTCAGTAGCAGCCCCTGCCCAACTCCCAGATTCGCATCCGCTTCTCACCGAGCTGGGGGTCCCACTGGCCTCTGGAGCTGTCTTCCTGCGCCCCGTGTCCAGGCCCCGGTTGACCCTCAGCTCCCGGCTCTTTGGAGGCACGTAGCCGTCCTTGAGGGAAAGGAGGAGAGGTCCGGCGTCCCGGCCGCCCAGCCACTCCTCTGCCGTGAGGGCAGCATCGGGCCCTGCGGTGGGTGGGTAGAGGTCCTCCTGGAACAGGTCCGACTGTGGGCAAGGCCAGGGCTGGTTAAGAGAGTGCTTGGGCCTCACCGCCACC
The DNA here is from genome assembly GCF_030435805.1 of Mustela lutreola. Taxonomy (NCBI): domain Eukaryota; kingdom Metazoa; phylum Chordata; class Mammalia; order Carnivora; family Mustelidae; genus Mustela; species Mustela lutreola. Next base: position 1,393,546 of record NC_081306.1, on the reverse strand, counting down.
CTGCAACTGTGTGAGGTCCGTGCCTGGCCCAGCCCAGGAGGGGACATGGGAGCATCACCTTTCTAGGCACTGTCATGGCGATGGGCTCACACCGCCGCTCGTGCAGCTTGTAGAATCTGTGGAAATAAGGAGGTGAGCAGCGACCACCGCAGGGCTGGGCTGGAACCGAAGGTCCCCATGGGGTCCAAACAGCCCAGGGTGCGTGCTCGGGTCAGGGTCAGGGTCAGTCACCTGGCAATCTCACACTTGTTCACCTCCAGGCCACGTTTGGGCATGTAGCCCATGCCCCGCTGGGACTCCTTGGAACTGAACATGGAGAGATAGTGCAGGAACGGGGCCTCGGAAGTGATCTCGAAGTACCGGATAGAGCTGTCCCCCTGCAGGAGGTGGTGCGAGGGCAGGGGTCAACACCGTGGAGTCCTCTCGCCTGGCCTTTCCAAGTCCCGCCCATCCCCCCACCTCCTGCCCGGGAGCCCCGGCCTGACGGGGACACCTTGCCACAGAGGTAGACTATGTTGGTGTCTGGGTCGAAGAAGGGCAGCAGGACGCCGCTGCTGGTGTCCAGTTCCTGCAGGGACAGTGGCTCCTCCAGGTGCTTCTGCAGAGATGGGGGGGGGGAGGGGGGAGAAGGGGAGGCGGGGAACAATGAGCTGGGCCAAGTCGGGCCTGGAAGGAGCCCTGGGCAGGGACTCGGGGTGGAGACCCCATCCCACAGAAGGTAAACTGAGGCTCTGTATGATCCGGCAAGTGGCAGGGCAGGGACCAAGCCTCCCGCTCCCCCGCCCGGCGCTCACCGTGTCCCACAGCGCCACCTGCCGCTCACTCATGCGGCTGAAGCCCGTGGTCAGGATCTTTCCATCGGATACGAAGACTGCGCGCACAGGCCGGGTCCCCTCATGGGGACGGTCCTTCTCCTGCAGGAAAAGGCAGGTGGTCAGTCAAGTGCCCACACACACATCCTAAGCACCAGACTCCAGCTGAGGGCGAGAGAGGGCAGCATCCGGGGACCTGGCTGATGGTGTAGGAGGGTGAAGGTCCTAGGGTCAAGGGTCCCAACTCAGGGCAACTCACAGCAACCACAGTGCCTTTGCGCGGCTCGATGATGCGCACTCGCTTGTCCCGGCAGGAGGTGCAAATGAGGGCGCCGTCTCGGCTCCAGTCCACGCTGTAGATGGTGTCCGGGTGCACGTCGGAGCCCAGCGTCAGCACAGCTGCCCCAGTGCCCACGTCCCACACCAGGATCACGTTGTCACAACCTGGGTGATCACATCCCCCGTGTTGGAAAGCCAAGAGCCTCCCTCCCTTGCTGTCAGGCGACCGGCCTGCCCCTCTCCTCCCCGCCAGGCACCTGCACTGAGCAGCACGTTCTGGGCCGTGGGGTGCCAGACCACGATGCCCACGCGCTTGGTGTGGCCCTCCAGGGTGACGACGGGCTCCCGCAGGGGCAGTGTCAGGCCCCCATCAGGGATCTCCCACACCTGCAGAGAAGAGGCCAGTGAGACGGGGGGGGGCTCCAAAAGTCAGATCCAGGGCTCGAGCCCCACCCCCCCAACCCTTGTGTGCACCGCCCCCCCCCCCCCCCCCCACCGCTCACCATGACTGTGCAATCCTCGGAGCCGCTGGCAATGACGTTATCATTGTGTGGGCACCAGGCGATGTCCAGCACTGGGGCTGTGTGGCCGCAGACCATGGGTACGTTCTTGTCCACACGTCCAGTCTAGGGAGTACAGCAGGGCCTCTGAGGGAGGGACTTCTGCTCTCCAAACCTGATCCAGCCTCCCCACGCCCCTCAGAGAGGCCCAGAAATGAAGGCAGTGGGGTCCCTGGGACGTGGAAACAGGGCCTAGGGCAGGAGGGCTTGTCCTCTGCCTCAGTCCCAGAGATGTCTCAGAAGGGCTGGCCCCAAGTAATACAGGATGGGGGTGTGGGCCTGGGTACCAGCGGCCACACTGGGCCCTGGGCCCGCCTTACTGTCCGACCCTGGCCAAGGTCCTGACATCTCTGCGGGCTCCTTTCTCACCAGTGCCCTGAGGGCTGGCCCTCCCACCCCAGCTTCCCCGAGGGAGGCTTTCCAGCGCTGGGCCAGGGAGGTTGTAGTAAGGTTAGGGTTCCCCAGGGAAATGTGGGGATGGGGAGGGGTGCTTCCAACAGGATAGGGAACGGGGAAGTCTGTCCTAACTGGCCCCAGGCAGGAGCAGAGGTTTGGAAATGGCTGCTTCCGGGGACAGCCGCTGCTGCACGGTTTCCGGTGTGAAGAGCGGGCCCAGCTCTAGCCCCACAACCACTTCCTCTTCTCTTGGCTTCCATCGGCCCTTTTAAGGTAACAACTTAGGGCCCATCTCCCCTTCCTGTCTCACCCCCCAAGAGCACAGGAGTATGCTGCGGGTGGGGGTCAGCAGAGGGGAAGGCAGGGCGAGCAGGAGCAGAGGGAAGGGGGGGGAAGGCCTTTCACATCCTCCCTGGCCCCAGCCGGGGGGCCAGAGCTGGCCTGGGCTGGGGTTGGGTGGGGGGTGCTCAGACAGGCCCAGGCCCGGAGCCCCTCCCACCGTGGGAGCACGACTGGGTCTGCCCTGACCCCATGGAGCCCTCTCTGTGCTCCGGATGGGAGAAGGCCCGGGTCTGCAGGCCTTGCCTTGTGACCTTTCTGGTGTCACCTGAGCTTCAGTTTCCACGCGACCACTGCACGTAGGAGCTGGAGGAGGCTGAAGGCTCATGTGGCCCAGCTCAGTTTTACAGCTGACAACGCTGCAGCCCAAGAAGGCTTGGTGACAGTCACCCAATCAGGACCCCCGCGGGCCACTGGAGGACCAGAGGCCCCCTCAAAGGGAATACCACTGCCCCAAGGGCTCCAAGGGCTCACCTTGCCCAGGGGCAGCACGAGGAAGGCCCCTCCCCCACTGGCCTCGCAGATCAGGGCCACAAACTTGGGGTTGACGGCACAGAAGCCACTGTCCCAGGTGGTCTGAGAGACACGCACGTCCTCATAGCACTGGTCGGCCTTGGCGGGCTGTCCAAACACATGGCGGAACTTGCTGGAGCGGACCACCTGCCGGCTCATCCTGGGGGGACGCATGGGTTTGAGGGCTTTTCAGGTTGACTCTGGCCTTAGAGTGCCCCCCCCCCCGTGTCCCCCAGGACACCCCTCAGCTGGTGTTTAAGGTCTCAGTGAACTTCCCGGCATCAGCTCCCTGGGCTCCCTGCCCCCTTCCCCGCAAGCTGCCATCCTGTCTCCCTCTTGCTTGCGGTCCTCACTCCTTCCCGCTCCTGGCTAGCCCGCAGGGCCCGCCTTCTCTGCCCACGCCAGGGCCTCATGTCTGTACCCTCAGCCACTCCGGCAGAGCCCGATGTGGGGAAGCACCAATGGCTGATCTGTGGTCTTCTGCCAGACTTCGCCCATCCTCTCCAATGGCTCCCACTGCCACCCTCTGGGGGCTTGGGTAGGTACAGCCTGGAGGGTGGGTTCTTTCAGTCACAGCAGCCACACTCCACGCCCCCCACACCCACACAGGGAGCTTCCTGAGGGCCTGGGCAGGGCTGGCCTCCCTCCCCTCCTGGCTCAGGGCTGGGCATCCAGAGGGAAGCAGCATGTGGGCCTGTCCAGGAGGCAGGTCTCTGGCCCCCAGAAACAGGCAGATGGCTTGGGTCCCACTTTCTCCTCCTCACACCTCTGCCTCTCGAGTCTGCCGAAGCAGGTGCCCTTGAGTGCCATCTCCCCCTGCTCGGGAACCATGCATGGGAGGGGGGAGGCGGCACTGACTTCTCAGAGGCCTAGCGAAGATGGTTTCCCCAGCCTGGCTGCGGAGAGAGCCTGGCTGGGGAAGAGCAAGTGAGGTGGGGGGGTCTGCCTCTGGCCCCCCAGGCTCCGGCCCCCCCTCCTGACTCCCAAGAGCATCCCCTTCTTGTGCCAGCTAGGGGGCATGCCACCTGCTCAGAGGGCACCTCCCAGACCCCACCTTCCCAGCTTCAGCCTTTCTCACGGGGCGCCCCGCTGCCCCCGCCTGCCCCGGGAGGCTCCGGGTCCACCTGCCAGAAAGCAGGCGAGAAGCATGTGTGAGAAGCAGTCCAGGGGCGAGGGGATGGGTCCCAGTGAGAAACCTGGGCCTGCGGAGAGGGGAGCCCGAAAGCCGAGGCTGGGGGACAGGAAGCCATCGCCCCACCCTGCCTCCTCCCCCCACCGCAGGTACCAGGCTCAGAAACCACGGAAAGGGGAACTTGGTCTTTTCTTGTTTTGCTCTGAACCCCTTCCTGTCTCTCCAAGCTCAGGGCAGCTGCGCGGCTCACCCCACCCTGCCCCCTCCCCCACCCCCACTCCCACCCCCGACGCCGTTCTGGCGCAAGCCAGCCCCCCCACCCCCGGGCTCCCCCACCTCCATCTTGGCTGCGGTGGTCCCTCACCCTGGCCTGTGCACGGAGCCCTGGGACACGCAGATGGACCCTCCCACGCACACTCCCCGCACCCCCCCCCCGGCGAGTCCCCTGCACGCGCGGCGCGGACGGCTCTGTCCCCTCTCCCGGCGGCGCGCTGACAGCCCGTCCGCCCCCACGGCCGGTTCCGCCGAGCTCACGCCTGCCCCACAGGTGGCCCAGGTCAGTGATGCCCGGTCCCTGGCCCCGCGACCCAGGCTTACCTGCTGCTGAGAGATGGGGGACCCCCCAAATGGAGGAGGGCGCGGAGGAGGAGGAGGAGGAAGGAGCTGGCGGAGCCGGACACGGCCCGCTGAGGATGCTCTTGTCAAGACAATGAATGAGAAGCGGCGTCTGCCCGCCTCCTTAGCAGTGGCAGCGCCCCTTTGGGCGGAGCTCGCAAAGGCGCTCGCCCTCGTCCGCGCGGAGGCCCCGCCCCCGCCCCTCCCCCCGGCCCGCGGCCGCCCCGCCCTCCGCCCCGCCCTCCGCCCCGCTCGGCCGCGCCCGCCCCCTCCGAGCCCAGGCAGACGCTGCCGGCCGGTCGCCGACCATCTAATGGGCCCTTCTGTCAGGTCAAAATGCAAAAATACCCTGTCCCTCCCTCGTCAGTCCGCCCCCAGCCCGCTCACCGGACCGTGCCCCGCACTCACAGGAACGCCCACCCCCAGTGAAAGCTGCTCTGCCTCCCGCCCCACACCCCGGGCCAGGGCGGTAGGTCAGGGCCAGGCTCCTGACGCTGAAGAGCTCTCAGCCTCCTGAAGGGAGAGGAGCCGAAGGACGACCCCAAGGATGACCCCATGGATGACCCCAAGGATGCGGAGCAGAGGAGGAAGCCAGACTCCAGACTCAGCAGGGGGGAGGACTCCACTGTCACCCTTGGATTTGACGATGGCGTCGGGGGCGGCGATGCAGAAGCAAGAGGGGCGAACCCCAGAATCAGATTCCTTCCCAAGTTGGGCTCCTGGCGGTCACACCACCGACTGACCCTGGGCAGGCTACTTAACCTCCTTCAGCCTCAGTTTCTCTGTCTGTAAGAGTCATACGTAGCTCAAGAGGCTATGGGGAAAGCAAAGCTTGACGCACCTCGTCTGGAGTGCAGCAAGTGCATATGGACTAGTACTACTGTTACCATTTACCGGGGGTTTGGGCTGGACCCCAGAAGGAGAAGGGCGTCAATGGACACCACCAAAGGAGGCCTTGTGGGCTGCCACCGCTGACTGGCTGCATGGTCTTGGCCATGAAGTCTAACCTCTCTGAACCTCAGGCTCGTCATCTGTAAATGGGGGATCAATGCGGCCTGTCCTGCCCTCTTCGCCAAGTGATAAGGCTCAAATGAGACCAGGCGTGTAAAAGCGTCCTGCACAATTCCATCGCAGCCACCTGCGGGCCGCGGTGTTCCTCACAGCCCACCACAGGACCGGATTGGACTGGACGGGGACGGATAGTACCCACCGGAAGTGGTGGCGTTTACTGCATGCCGGACAGGGTGCAGGGCACTGTGTCAGCTGTGAATATGTCCCGCCCCTTTAGTCCGTGCAACACCTCTCGGGTGCAGATACCCCCTCCACTGTGCACAGGAAACCGGCACACACTGCCTTCCATCTCCGAGCGCCTCCTTGCCCAGCATTGGAGGAGTACATTGGTGAGAGACCTGAAAACCATGGCCCAGAAGCAAGAGCTGGACAGCTGTGCAGAGGGCCAAGCGGGCAAGCACAGAGGCTGCTTTCACATCCCAGTGTGGGGTGGGGCGGATGGGTATGGGGCCACCACAGAGGCCAGTGGGAGGCCAGTGGTGAAAGTTATGTTTCGGCTTCTCTGCAAGCTGATGTCTGGAGAACACAAAGCTAAGCGTCCGTTGGGTGGTGAGGGCCCTGACCCGAGGCTCCTCTTGTGTCTAAGAAGGGGCTGACTGCTCCCGATGAGGGGTGTTGGGACAGGGGACCTGTTGGGTGCTGCTGGCCCAGCCTCTTACCAGACCATCTTTACTGGTGGCCGCATCTGGATTTTCCTTGGAGGGACCAATCTTCCCTCACTGGCAGTCCCTGAAGTTCAAGAGCAGATCCAAAGTGGGCACAGGGCCACAGCTCCCCAGTCAAAGCAATCTTTTCTGCTTGGTTCAGGGACAGGCACTTGACTCAAGGCTATGTAACCAGAAGCTTATTCGTTGGACCTGCTAGGAAAAAGAGCCCTCTTTCCACTGGGGGTTAGTAAGCTGATAGGCTATAAGGTCAGCACTAGCAGTGACTATTTTGTCACCACATAGGAAAAGTTGGCTGGAATCAGCCTACACAGACAACTGCAGAATCAAGATAGGAAGACTGCCATATTCTTGACATTCCTTGAGTATCTGGATCAAGCCGTTCCTGAACCCTTTAACCTTTCTGTCACATAAGACATAGGTTCCTTTTTCCACATACGCCAATAAGTTTGAGTTGCATTTCTGGAGCTTACAACTGAAAGAGTTGTAATGGATGGGTACATCCCCTATGGGGACATCCGTTATGGGGAGAGACAGGACCACCCTCGAGAGGCTCTAGGGCCTGATGGAGTCAGAGAAGCCCAGAGACCTACAGCTTCACCATGTCCTGCTGCCCTGGCAAAGTGATATTTCCTCACCTGTAAACCATGCACAGCATCGGTCACTCTCTAGAATGTGTACCCATCCCCCAGCTTCATAATTGAAATATTATGTTCTTTAATATAATCTTATAATTTTCTCTGTAAAGGTCTTGTATACCATTAGATTCCCCCCCATTGGCATATTATGGTTTTGTGGCTATTTTGAATGGATTCTTCTTCTTCTAGTTGTGACCTTGTTTTCTTTCCTTCTAAAATCACCTTTATTTCCAATAAAATACGTCTTTCTTTCCATACAATAACACACACTCATTTTAAGTGCATGGCTCCATTAGTTTGACAACTGTAATAAGCACCATAATCAAGATACGAAATATTTCCAATTCCCCTCCAAGTCACCTCATGCCCGTCTACAGCCCAATCCTTATCCTTAGCCAGGCGACCACTGATCTGCTTTTTGTCAGTATAGAATTTTCCGTACAAATGAAATCATAGAGTATGTGTCTGGCTTTTTTCATGAAGCATGTTTTGAGATTCATCCATGCTATTGTATGTCAGATAAGGACTTTTATTTTACACAATACCCTTATGTAATACATAATTACACCAAAAAAGTTAGTAATAATTTCTTATGTTTGACTTTACACGATTACCACCCCAAAAGGACTCAGCAGTCAATCTTAACATCACTAAAATCACTAGGACGACCATTCTGTACCTCCTATAAAATGATGCAATAAACTTGTAGTAGCACCTTTCCAGTATCCTTGTCAAAATCATCATTATAATCATCACCAGCTTCCTAAATATAATCAAGCCTCCAGCTAGATTAGTTTGGGTGAGATAAGGGGGATGGAAGAACAGGTTAAACAACACCATGAAGAAGTAGTTATGTAAATCTAGAATGCGAACATGTGTGAATCCAGAAATGCAGGAAAATTTTATAAGACAAATTGCCCAGTTTCAATAAATAAATGGCGCTAAAAGAAAAAAGAGGAGGGGCGCCTGGGTGGCTCAGTAGGTTGAGCCGCTGCCTTCAGCTCGGGTCGTGATCTCAGGGTCTTGGAATCGAGTCCCGCGTTGGGCTCTCTGCTCAGCAGGGAGCCTGCTTCCCTCTCTCTCTCTCTCTGCCTGCCTCTCTGTCTACTTGTGATCTCTGTCTGTCAAATAAATAAATAAAATCTTTTTTAAAAAAAAAAAGGAGGAGGGCGCCTGGGTGGCTCAGTGGGTTAAGCCTCTGCCTTCAGCTCAGGTCATGATCTCGGGGTCCTGGGATCGAGTCCCGCATCGGGCTCTCTGCTCATCGGAAAGCCTGCTTCCCTCTCTCTCTCTGCCTGCCTCTCTGACTACTTGTGATTTCTCTGTGTGTCAAATAAATAAATAAAATCTTAAAAAAAAAAAAAAAAAGGAGGAAAAACAGTAAAAGAGTTTGAAAAAATATCAATTAGGGCATCCGGGTGGCTCAGTCAGTTAAGCATCTGTCTTCAGCTCAAGTCATGACTCCAGGGTCCCAGGATCAAGCCCCACGGGGGCTCCCTGCTCTGTGGGTAGCCTGCTTCCTCCTCTCCCTCTGCTGCTCCCCTTGCTTATTCTCTCTCCCCCTTCCTCGCTCTTTCCCTCTGTCAAATAAATAAAATAAAATCGTTTTATCAATCAATCAACTGTCATATTGGGGTTTTCCTTGGATCCTGATCCAAACAAATCAACTGTAAAAGTAGATTTCTAAAATTAGTTTCTGTCGCTTACAACCAAGAGTCTTTTTTTTTTTTTTTTAAGATTTTATTTATTTGTCAGAGAGAGAGAACACAAGCAGGGGGAGTGGCAGAGAGAGAGGAGCAGACTCTCTGCTGAGCAAGGAGCCTGATGTGGGGCTCGATCCCAGGACCCCAGGATCATGACCTGAGCGGAAGGCAGAGGCTTAACCGACTGAGCCCCCCAGGTGTCCCTACAACCAAGAGTCCTGACTGCTCCAGGCAGCACCAGGTCCTCAGTGCAGCACTAATATTCCATCCCTGGGGTCTCAGGAGCCCTGTGAGCTATTTTACTGTCCCTCTTTTCCAGATGATGAAATCGAGGCTTGGAGGACATAAATGACCTACCCAAGGTCACAAAAACTGGGATTCAGATACAAATCTACCTGACTCTGGAACCCAGGAGTCCATTCAACCTGTCCAGGCCACTGCTCAGAGCAGATGGGTTTACAAACTAGAGTGTGGTCAGGGCGGCAAGCTAGGAGCGAAGCATGGTGGACACGCCATGGGTGGCATAATGGATGAAAGACGTCACATTAAAACTGGGTCATGAATGAAAGTTTGCCAAGCAGAGAACAGGTGGCGCGGGGAACCAACTCCAGGAAAGGCAAGACAGAGATGAGAACATTTTAGGAAACGGTGAGCTCTTTGCCATGGCCAGAGCCTCAGGCGCCTGGGGTAAGGGGAAGGTGGTTAAGTTGGCAGGGTCAGCAAGAAGGATCTCTTCTCAAGGAGTCTGCTCCTAAGACAAGGAGAAGGGCACACCAGTCTCCAAGCAAAGAAGTGAGGGCTCTCAGGTGTGAGAAGTGGCCCTCTCGCTGGGCCCAGCTGGCCCTCTCGCTGCCTGCAGACTCAGCCCTGACCCACATTCGAGAAGCGGTCCTGGCAGGAAGCGTATAAAGATGCCGATTCCATAGGCTCGGGCCTAAGCCAACCTTGCCAGACGCTTCTGGCTGGCCGTCTGCTCAGGCTGCCTTCCTCACATTGGTAAGATGATCATCACTCCTGTTTTATGGAGAAAAGAGGTGAGAACTCTTTCAGTCCCTCCGCTTCCACCGGCAACAGCACCTCCAGTCTCTATAAAAAGCCACAGACTGTAATCACGGAGATGTCCTCCTTGGGCCCTGGGCTGGCTCCTCCTTCTTGGGACACATCCCACTTCCTCAGTGACCTCCCGCTGTCCCTCACCCCTCTTCCCCTGCACTGCCAAGTTCTACTCGCCACAGACCCCCTCTCTCGGGTGTGTACAAACACATTTAAATGCCCTGTGTCTTTGGGGGAGCCTCTCCCCACTTGGCAGCCCCAAACCACTTCCCTAGCTCATTCTTGCCCTTTGCCATCAGGTCTCTTGAAAGCGCTGTTGACACTCACTGCTCTCACTTCCACATCTCTCACTTACTCCTCCACCTACGCGAGTCTGGCTCTGGTTCCCACCATCAGACACAGACTTGCCCTCACCAAGGCCACCGATAACCTCCTGGTCATGAAATCAGCGTGTGGGTGGCCACCTGATGCTCCTGACTTCCCCTCCCTCTGGAACCTTCCCTTGGCATGCCCCTCTTCCTTCTCTGAAGCTTTCTCTCCCCACCTCCCCCCCCCCCACCGCCCCAGAGCAGCTCCCTTTGCTTAGCTTGCAAGGTGCTCCCAGGACTCCCCTTTTTCTCCTGGCTCTCAAACTCCCCCCACACTATCCCATCCATGGCTATAGCTTCAACTACAAACTTGGACAACCCCCACCACCACCTGTCTCTGTGGCCCAAGCCTGCCTCCTGGGCTCCCTAGTGCTGACTGCCAGCTGGAGGGCTCAACTTGTATATCAGGGAGGGACTCCCAGAAGAAGTAATCTTGACCGTAAATCTCTCCCTTTCCCTCTGTGCCCAGACCCCCACCTGAGTTGTGTTGATCGGATCATTGCACTCGTTCTCTGATGAGTGACCAGCCTCTCATTCCTCTTTAAGAACATTTATGCCTTTGCGGATCATAATAAGCCTACCCTACAAAACCCTACCAAATCCTCAAGCAAAAAGGTCGAAACTCCCCAAGCATGGTGTCCAAAGCCCTTCCTGATCTTCCCCTTCTGGCTTTGTTATTCACCATTACCCAACTCCACATGCTCCTTCATTCCTCTGGTCCAGAGGCCAGACCCTCAGAGGCCTACTTGGGGAGGAGAAGGGGGGGCTGGTCCATTCACCTGGTGCAGAGTGAACCACTCCAAAACTGGTGTTACGTGTGTGGATTAGTGTTAGACTCTCTCATCGTTCTAGGGTTTTGAGAGGGAGCGTGCCGAAAGAGAGCAGTCCAAGATGGTAAGCCAGGTGATGGACAAGGGTCCTTCTACCACATTCTACTGGTTAAGCTGTCATATGACCAGCCCAGATTCCAGGGGAGGAAAAATTGGCTCCTCCTTTTCATGTGGAAAGTTACAAAGAGTTTGCAGCCATCCTTACTGGACGCCAAGGCCTGGGCAGGGAATATGAACGGTTGGTGTGGGCCAGGTGAGTTACAAAAGCGAGCAGACGGGCTGTGGCTGCGCTAGCCCTTTGTCACCACTCAGAAATGGGGGCTCTGTGAAGCGAAGCCTGATTTTTCAAGACATGTTAGAAATAGGGATTTTTAAATGAAAGCTCCAGATCTTTCAATGTTGGCAGCTAATTCAAAACTGTCTAAAAATGTTATATGAGCAAAAACTAAATATGTCTTTGGTTTGGATGTGATTTTTCTGGCCAACAATTTTTGGACTCTATTCTTTGCCCTTGGCATAGGCCTGAAATCTCTTACTCTGTGTTCATTTCCAAAGCTCTCATGTACCCTATTTATTCATTAAGACTCGGGTCAAGACTCCCTTCTCTGGGACCCCTTCCCTTACACCCCCTCCCCCACACAGCCGCTCCCAGAGTGGTTTCTTTTCTCCCCAGTGCTAGTGACCCCTGGTGCATTCCTCTAACGTGGGAATTCATACACTGGATAACAATTGTTCGCAGCCCGACTCTTCGACCAGACTGCATTTTATTTCCCCAGTGCTGGGCCCAACATTCAATAAACAAAAATCCTTCTTTCTTTCCTAACACTGCTAACCCACCACCCACTCACATACACTCTTCCTTCACCATGTTCTTTCCCGGCCGGTCCATCCTCTCTCATCCCCTCCTCACTTCTGCCCAGAATGATTCCAAGAGTCTGCTAGCAAGTCTCCCCAGTTCCAATCTCCTCCGTGACCCCAACCCCTGTCCCTTAGCCAGACTCCTTCTTCCTAACCGCATTTCAAGATTCCTCCTTTATTCTTCAGAATAGAATCCACTCCGGGGACTGGTTAGTAGATCTGGGTTTTGTGCCTGTCCATTGTGACTGGTCCCGGAGTGGAAGTCGCACCAGTCAACGTCAGCCTTGGGTCTTTTTCTGGAATCATTTCTGTCACTAGGTGAGAATGAGGCCACCAAAGGAAAACCAAATGGGAGTGAGGAGTGGGGAAAGTAGAAGATACAGACTGATGTGATGACCTAGCTGAGCCCTCGATCGCACTGTACCTGAAGACAAATACATTCCAGGCTTAGCGGAAGTGATATGCACATCAAAGGATACTCTACAAAGAAGGTTCCATTTTGATTTATTTTCAACATGCTGCATTTTTCAAAGAACCAGACCCACCATGGATCAACTTCCATTTTGAAACTAACAAGTCAAATTCACCACACGTTGAGTTCTGGGGAGAATGTTATCCCAGAGCCTTGTCAGCCCCAGGGAGGGTCTCTCCCAAGAGACACACCCCCCCCTGCTGCCTCTCTTGGGAGCTCTTCAATAAAATCTTGGGACATTAACACCAGAAGAGACCTTTGTCCAGCTCCCGCTTTTTATGGGTGGTGAAACCAAGACCCAAGACCAGTGAGGCAGACAGAGTCTGAACAAAATTTTCCACCAACTAAAATCAGGGTGGAAGAAAGAGCAGTGCTTGGCAGGCACAAACACGCCCTAAACTCCATGATTTAGGTAGATATAGTCACTGAATCACCTACATTCCTGATGCTATAGGAGTCTCATAGTACATAAATAATAGGGGAATGCGATTTTGTTGTTGTTGTTGTTTTTAAGATTTTATTTATTTATTTATTTATTTATTTATTTGACAGAGAAAGAGAGACAGGGAGAGATGGAACATAAGCAGGGGGAGTGGGAGAGGGAGAACCAGGCTCTCCGCTGAGCAGGGAACCCAATGTGGGGCTCAATCCCATGACCCTGGAATCTCAACCTGAGCTGAAGGCAGATGGTTAATGACTGAGCCACCCAGGCGCCCCGGGGTAATGAGATTTTGAACGGTAGTTATAAAAGTTGTTCTTATGTTGTTATCACAGTTGCAGAAAAGCATGTGTGTATTTTTCATTGCTTTTATATTGCCATACACACACACACACACACACACACACACGCACGCACATTTGGTGCAATGCAAGCTGGTGCAGTCCCTTTGGAAAACAGTAAGGAAGTTCCTCAAAAAGTTGAAAATAGAGCTACCCTATGACCCAGCAATCACACTACTGGGTATTTACCCTAAAGATACAAATGTAGTGATCCAAAGGGGTGCCTGCACCCCAATGTTTATAGCAACAATGTCCACAATAGCCAAACTATGGAAAGAGCCCAAATGTCCATCCACAGATGAACGGACAAAGAAGATGTGGTCCATATATACAATGGAGTATTATGCAGCCATCAAAAAACCCCAAATCTTGCCATTTGCAACATAATGGATAGAACTAGAGGGTATTATGCTGAATGAAACAAGTCAATTAGAAAAAGACAACTATCATATGATCTATTTGATATGAGGAATTTGAGAAACAAGACAGAGGATCATCGGGGAAGAGAAGGGGAAATGAAACAAGATGAAACCAGAGAGGGAAACAATCCATAAGAGACTCTTACCCTCAGGAAACAGACTGAGGGTTGCTGGAGGGGAGAGAGGTAGGAGGGATGGGGTGGCCAGGGATGGACATTTGGGGGGTCTGTGCTACGGTGAGGGCAGTGAATTACATAAGACTGGTGATTCACAGACCTGTACCCCTGAAACAAATAATACATTATGTGTTCATTTAAAAAAATATATATATATATATACGTACACATAAATACACACACACACACACACACACACACACACACACAATTGAAGGACTATTTAAAAGCTACAAAGAATCATCCCACTTGAAAATACTGAGGACTAAAGACTGAAGTAACCTCTAAAATCACCAATAAGTTGTAGCAGAGTCCAGTATCCAAGTTAATGATTTTCTTACCAAATGCCAGCTGTTTCTGGTGGGGCAGGTGACCAGTGTTGGTTTTCCCTGACCATCATCTGTTCTCAACTCTTGTAATAGGAACCAGAATTTCCTTTGGAAGTCTGTAGTGACACAATGATGGTTGCCTACCCGAACCTCCATTTTGCTCCAAATGACTAGTCTAATTCCATCACGGAAATCGTATTCCTTGTGCTAAAGATTGGTTCAGAAATGATCATTTCTGTCTCAAACTGGCCAACGAGACCAGCAGAAGTCATGAGCGGTGGCTTCATGTAAAGGTTTCCTTGCTCACAAAAAGGATACACTGGTGATCCCTGCCTTCCAAAACTTGTTGTTATTCCTCTCTTTAATTATAGTCACTTTAGTAGGTATGAGATGGCATCTCATTGGGCTTTTCATGTGCATTTCCCTAATGACTAACAGTGTTGAGCACCTTCTCGTGAGTTTATTGGCCATCTGTAGATCTTCTCTGGGGCAATGTCTATTCAGATCCTTTGTCCACTTTCAACTGGGTTGTTTCTTACTGAATTGTAAGGTTTTTTAAAACATATTTTGGATAGAAGTCGTCATAAGATGCAAGAATGGCAGGTATTTTCTATTCTGTGGGTTATTTTTTCACTTTCTTATTGGTGTCCTTTGAACAACAGAAGTTTTCAATTTTGCTGAATTCCAATTTATATATTTTTTTTTCTTTTGTTTCTTGGGCTTCTGGTGATGTATCTAAGGAACCACTGCCACATGGAAGCCATGGAGACTTATCCCTATGTGTTTCTCCAAGAGTTTTATAGCTTCAGCTTTTACATGTAGGCTTTTGATCAATTTTGAGTTGATTTTTGTATATGGTGTGAGGTAGGAAGTCCAAATTCACTCTTGCATGTGTGTTTACGGTTATGCTAGAACCACTACTTTTCCTCCATTGAATTGTCTTGACATCCTTGTGAAAAGCCAACGGACCACAGATAGATGGGTTTATTTCAAGACTCTATATTCTAGGGGCACCTGGGTGGCTCAGTGGGTTAAAGCCTCTGCTTTCGACTCAGGTCATGATCCCAGAGTCCTGGGATCGAGCCCCACATCGAGCCCCACCCGGGCTCTCTGCTCAGCAGGGAGCCTACTTCCCCCTCTCTCTGCCTGCATCTCTGTCAAATAAATAAATAAAATCTTAAAAAAAAAAAAAAAGAAGAAGAAGAAGAAGAAGACTCTGTATTCTATTCCATTGGCCCATGTGCCTATCCTTATGCCAGGACTACTCTTGTCTTGACTACTGTAACTTGGTAGTAACCCTTAAAATTGTGAGTCCTCAAAATTTGTTCTTTTTCAAGATTATTTTGTCTAATCTGGGAACCCTGAGTTCCTATATGTATTTTAGAATACACTTGCCAATTTCTATTTTTTAAAAGCCACTGCGGGGGTAAGGGTGGGGTGCACCTGAATGTCTCAATTGGTTAAGCGACTACTTTTGGCTCAGGTCATGATCCTGGAGTCCCAGGTTGGAGTCCCACATTGGAGGGGGCAAGGGTGGTCCCTGCTGAGCAGGGAGTCTGCTTCTCCTCTGACCCTCACCCCTCGTGTTCTATCTTTCTCTTTCTCTCTCTCAAATAAATAAATAAAATCTTTTTTTGAAAAGAAAAAGGGTTCTGGTAAGGGCTTTTGTTTAATTTGTATGTCAATTTAACAACACAGGTCTTCTGATCCATGAGCACAGAATGTCTTTCCATTTATTTGGATCTTCCTTAATATCTTTTAACAATTATTTGAAGTTTTCAGAGCATATGTTTTATATTTCTTTTGTAAAATTTATTCTCAATTATTATATTCTTTTTGGTGCTATTATAAATTAATGGCTTCCTTAATTTCCCTTTTGCATTATTCACTGCAAGTGACCATACCATACTTGACTTTTGCCTATTGACCTTCTATCTTACAACTTTGCCGAACTCATTAATGAGTTCCAGTTTTTTTTCTTATTATGGTGAAAAATACGTAATGGATCTACTGTCAACAATTTTAGGTATACAGTACAATCCTGTCAACAGTACAATCTTGTTGTGTTGTACAACAATCTCTCTCCATCTTGTACGACTGAAACCCTACACCCATTCAACAGCAACTCCCCATTTTCGTCTCTCCTCCGCCCTTGGCAACCACCATTTTAATTTTCATTTCTACGAATTTGACTACTTTAGATACTGCATTTGGTGGAATCACGTGGTTTTTGTCTTTTTGTGACTGGTTTGCTTCACTGGCTGCAATGCCCTCAAGGGCATGTTGTAGCATATGACAGAACTGTCTTTTTATGGCTGAATAATATTCCACTGTATGGACCTACCATGTTTTCTTTTTCCTTTTATCCATCAGTGGACACTCAGGTTGCTTCCATATCTTGGCTCTTGCAAATAATATTGCAAATGGACTTGGGTGTGCAAATTTCTCTTCAAGTTCCTGATTTAAATTCTTTTGGATAAGTATTCAGAAACTGGAGTGCTAGATAATTTGGCCTTTTTTTTTTTTTTTAAGTAAATTTCACACTGTTTTCATAGTGGCTGCTCCATTTTACATTCCCCCCAACAGTGCACAAGGTTCTATTTTTTCTTCATCCTCACAAACACTTATTATTTCCAGTGTCATTTTGTTTTTCATAATGACCATCCTAATAGGTATGAGATGATGCCTCACTGTGGTTTTGATTTGCATTTTCCTGATGATTAGCAATGTGGTTCTCATTTTTAATAGATACCTTGGGATTTTTTATACACAAGATAATGTCATCTGCAAACAGAGATGGTCTAACTTCCTCCTTTCCTATCTGGGTGCCTCTGATTCATTTTCTCGCCTAATTTTCCTGGCTAGAACACGCAGTACAATGTCAAATAGAAGTGACAAGAGTTCCTGAACTTTCACCATTAAGTATGGTGTTGGCTGCAGGATTTTCATAGACGTTGTTTATCAGCTAGAGGAGGTTCTCTTCTATTTCTAGTTTTACATGTTTTTCTTTTTTTTTTTTAAAGATTTTATTTATTTATTTGACAGACAGAGATTACAAGTAGGCAGAGAGGCAGGCAGAGAGAGAAGAGGAAGCAGGCTCCCTGCCAAGCAGAGAGCCCGATGCGGGACTCGATCCCAGGACAGAAGGCAGAGGCTTAACCCACTGAGCCACCCAGGCGCCCCTCTAGGTTGTTACATGTTTTTATTATGAGAAAGTGTTGGATTTTGTCAAAGGCTTTCTCTGCATATACTAAGATGATTATGTGGAGTTTTCTTCCTTATTCTTTTTTTAAATTTTTTTCTTTATTCTAATAATATGATACGTGACATGAACTAATTTATTTATTTTTTTAAAGATTTTATGTATTTATTTATTTGTCAGAGAGAGAGAGAGAAAGCACAAGCAGGCAGAGGCAGAGAGAGAAGCAGGCTCCCTGCTGAGCAAGGAACCCCACATGGGACTCGATCCCAGGATCCTGGGATCATGACCCGAGCTAAAGGCAGTGGCCCAACCGACTGAGCCACCCAGGCGTCCCACGTAACATGAATTTAATTTCAGATGTTAAACCAGCCTTCAGTTCCTGAGCTAAGCCTCACTTGGCCATAGTCTGTTATCTTTTTTATAGTTACTGGATTTTGTTTGCTAATATCTGTTGGTATTTTCACTTCTAAATTCATAAACATTAGTGTATAGTTTCGTTTTTATTATGATGTCTTTGTCTAGTTTTGGTATCAGGCTGATACTGGCTTTTCAGAGTTGGCAAGTGTTCCCTCTTCTATTTCTTCGAAGAGTTTATAAAGAAATGGTTTTAATTCTTCTTTAACTGTTTGGTCAAATTCACCAGTGAAGCCATTTGGGCCTGGGCTTCTTTTTCTGGAAAGCTGTTTTTTGTTAGTAATTCAATTTCTTTACTTGCTATAGATCTATTCAGATTCTCTATTTCTTCTTGAAATTTGGCAGTCTTTATCTTTCTAGGATTTCGTCCATTCCATCTAAGTTATCTAAATGACTGGCATACAGTCTTTCATGGGGTTTACTATGGTTGGTAGAAATGTCCCCAAGGTATCTAATAATGAATTGGCTTTAATTAAATAGAAGCTGCAGGGGCGCCTGGGTGGCTCAGCCGCTGCCTTCGGCTCGGGTCATGATCCCAGGGTCCTGGGATCCAGTCCCACATCCTCTCTCTCTGCCTGCCTCTCTGCCTATTTGTGATCTCTGCCTGTCAAATAAATATATAAAAATCTTTAATAAATAAATAAATAAATAAAAGCCGCAATAAATCAGTTGAACCTCAAATAACTCTTTGGGGGTCAGACACTATGTTTTAAATCTCTTTCACTGGGGCACCTGGGCATCTCAGTGGGCTGGGCGTCTGCCTTCAGTTCAGGTCATGATCCCAGGGACAAGGGACCGAGCCCCGCATCAGGCTCCCTGCTCAGTGGGGAATGGGCTTTTTCCTCTCCCTCTGCCCCTCCTCCCTGCTGTGTTCTCTCTCTCTCTCTCAGATAAATATTTTTTTAAAAAAACCTCTTTCATTTTGCTGATAAGAAAAGCCATCCGTAAAAATAGACTCCAGAAATTACTCATCAGGTTTAGCAAAAACTTCACATGTGGCTTGTCCAGAATAGGCAAATCTATGGAGACAAAATTAAGTTCCCAGTTGCCAGGGATGAGGGGTGTGGGAAGGAGACAGGGAGTTACTGCTGATGAGTGCAGGGGTTTGTTCTTGGCGTGATAAACATCTTCTGGAACTAGATGGTGGTGATTGATACACAACTTTGTGAAGACAGTGAAGACACTGAACTGTACACTTTAAAAAGGCAAACTTTAGGGGCACCTGGGTGGTGGCTTTGGCTCAGATCATGATCTCACGGTCTTGGGATTGAGCCCCTTGTCAGGCCCCTTGCTCACCGGGGAGCCTGCTTCTCTCTCTCCCTCTGCCCCCTACTCATGCTTGCGCCCTCTCTCTCTCTCTCTCTCTCTCTAGGGCTCTCTTTCTCAAATAAATAAATAAAATCTTTAAAAAGATAAACCTTATATGATACGTATTATATTTTGATAAAACTATTTTTTAAAGATTACATTATTCTTAAATTTACTGTTTTTAATTTTAAGGAAGTAAATGTTTTGTTTCCCTACCATTCAATGAAAAGACATAAGAGCTCTCTTGCTGTCGATTTATTTTATCATTTTAAAATATAAACCCTTGGGAAGCCTGGGTGGCTCAGTCGGTTAAGCTGCTGCCTTCAGCTCAGGTCATGATCCCAGAGTCCTGGGATCAAGTCCCACACTGGGCTCTTTGCTCAGCCGGGAGCCTGGTTCCCTCTCCGACTCTGCCTGCCACTCTGCCTGCTTGTGCATTCTTTCTCTCTCTCTCTCTCTGACAAATAAATAAATAAATAAATAAATAACATCTTTAAAGCCACTTCTTTCAGCTCAGGTCATGATCCCAGGGTCCTGGGATCGAGCCCCGCACTGGGCTCTCTGCTCGGCATCAAGCCTGCTTTCCTTCCTCTTGCTCGGCCTGCCTGTCTGCCTACTATTTGTGATCTCTGTCAAATAAATATAAATATAAATATAAATATATAAAAATAAATATAAATATAATAAAAATAAATATAAATATAAATAAAATCTTTAAAATATATATATGTATATATAAACCCTTTTATAAGAATTATGAAATATATTTTGATAATTATGAGAAATGATTAATTACGCTTGGTGTGGGAGTTTAATGATATTTCTTCTATTTTACTCACTCAGCATTTTAAATTAACCTGATTTACACTGAAATTTATGAGATTTCTCATTCAAAATTTATTTTATTCCTTCAAACTGTAAAAAGCTGGTACGGCTTTTAGTTTCTGAGACAGCCAACACAACTTTCTATCTTCCTTCTGCAGAAATTAAAAAAACAAGCTTAAATTAAAACAACAAAAACAGTACTTACAACAGTTTCTAGACCTAAACATATCTTGGAAGTTTGTTAATATTTCCCAATTACTCCATTGCAAAATTTTGTATTGGCCTTGCCAACATTCCTAAAACTGGTTTTTCTCTTGAAGCTTCTATTTCAAAGACTCAGCTGAAGAAAGGGAGTATGTCCCCGAAGTCCGGCCTTGACCTTCTGGTTCCATGACTGAGTATGGTGCTAACCTTAGGTACCTCCCTGTCAGAGTCAGGATGACAGCCGGAGAAGTGTAAGAATGGGGGGTCTTGGGGCGCCTGGGTGGCTCAGTGGGTTAAGCCGCTGCCTTCGGCTCAGGTCATGATCCCAGGGTCCTGGGATCGAGCCCCACATCGGGCTCTCTGCTCTGCAAGGAGCCTGCTTCCCCCTCTCTCTGCCTGCCTCTCTGCCTACTTGTGATCTCTGTCAAATAAATAAATAAAACCTTAAAAAAAAAAAAGAGAGAGAGAGAGAGAACGTCAGTGGACTGGTAAGGGTGCGGAAAATCTTTCCGAGGAGATGGAAATACTCTAAAAGCAGATTGAGGTAATGGTTGTAGGACTTCATGAAGTGCCCAAAGTCATTTTTCAAGCACACAAATGGATGAATGTAAATTATGCCTCAATGAAGCTGTTTTGGGTTTTGGTTTTTAAAGCAGCCAGGGAGATAGAAGGAAAACCAGCGTGGGTGTGAGAGAAAGACTCTGTCCTTTGGAAGCTACAGAATCGTGCCCCTTCAGGGATGTCCACACCCACCCCCTGGAACCAGTGAATATTTGATCTCACAGAGGTAAAAGGGCTTTGCAGATGTAACTAAGCCTGCAGACCTTAAAAGACAGAGAGAATCCTGGATTACCCAGGTGAGGCCAATCTAACCACAGAAGCCTGGAAGAACACTCTCCCAGCGGGAAGCCGGAAAGACGTGGCAGAAGAGGAAGTCAGAGATTCAACAGGTTGCCGCCAGCTCTGGGATGGAGAGCTGTGGGCCAGCGAAGGACTGAGGCCTCCTGGAGCTGGCGGCGGGAGGGGGTGTGGTGGGCAGCAGACAGCAGCCAGGAATGGGGCCTCAGTCCTCCCTACAAACATGATGACCTAGATGCCGTTGACAACCTGAATGAGTGGATTCTCCACAGAGCCTCCAGATTCCAGCCAGCCGCCATCTTGCTTTGAGCCTGCTGAATCCCAGAGCAGGGAGACCCGTTAAGCCAACCTTGACTTCTGAACTGCAGAACTCGTGAGACAGTAAATATGTGTGGTTTTAAGTCTCTAAGTTTGTAGTGGCCTGTTAGGACCGCAGTAGAAAGCTAGTAGGATACCTAAACTATAAATCTGATGGCATACCCCATTTCAAACCTTGTTGCCTAAAACCAAATAGAGTCGAATCCCCTTAGGGCAGCACGGTTGGCCCTTGTGACCTGACCCGAGTCACTCATTAGCCAAAAGTTGCGGCACCTGCTCTGCTGCTTCTCCTCTCCGTCCTGCTCCCTGCCACACGCTGTCCTTCTGTTGGACTAGGCTCAAGCCTCACCTCTTCCAGGAAGACTCTCCTGTGTCCCATAGCACCTTCTGGATAGTTCCATCATTATAATCCAGTATGATAATAATATAGTGTATAATTACACTTACAAAGTGTTCAATGAACTTTTTATGTGCAAGTCCTCCCCACTAGGCTGTAATTTCCTTCAGGGCAGGATCAAGTCCTCCTCATCTTTGCTTCCCCCAAGGCCCCGGACACGATGCTCGATAAACATTATGTACATGTCCCATTTGTAAGAAGAAGTTTTGTTAACTAATAAAGAAGCTCACTATCGTACAAACAGGTTAGATCCTGAAGTGCTATTCACACGTCGGTTCATTTGTAAGGAAGCAGGGGGTTGTGCTTGCATCCCCGAGAAAACATGAAGCCCGACTGTGAGCTTTTTTAGAACAAGCTCCTCTTATCCTCCCTACAGATGTTTTACGGAACACTGTTGTCCACGTCTGTTGCAGATGCCATCCTGCTTCCTTTCTATCTCGAGGTCAGACGTACCTCCTCGAAGCCACGCCTATCCACGGTTGCCACCTGGTTATTCATCAGGACGAAGCCACGCCCATCCACAGTCTCCAGGTTGTCCATCTGGGGGCTGTCTGTGTCCGAAGGCCTTGGCGTATGAACCTACCAGTCGGGAGACTTAAATTTCCACACACAACCTTCACCAAGCCGAACCTGTTCAGTTTTCCTAACTCGTACCAAGCACATGGTCCTTGGAGGCATTTGGCGATCGCTTTTCCTCTTCTCTCGATGATGAACATCAATGACTCATTTCTGCTGGTTGTGTCATTGGATCTTTGTTTTTCAGGATGGACTTCTCTTGGGGAGAAATGAATCCTGCACACACACGACTCTTTACCATTTTCTCATGACTTATGATGACTTCTTGCTAGCGGCACACTTTCTCCTTAGTACTTCTAACCCTGATGAGAGATGGCAGGGTTCACAACATTTGTAAAACACCTCCAAACCGAGCACAAACCCAGGAAATACACCAGAGATAATACTGATGCTGAGTAATGCGAAAATGCTCACACACAACCACTAATCCCATCTGTTGGTTGGAGCAGAGCTGGCACGTACCTTTTCCCGGGTACAGCTTGGTTTTTCCCATAAAGGCTTAGGAGCTGAACAAGTGGAGAAAAGTTTGTGTCTCAACTTGAAATTAAAATTGTGTTATCATGTCACAGCACGCACATTTAGAGGCGAACGTTCAAAATGTTCGCCACGAGTTTCCACAGATTGTCGAGAAGGATAAATCCCAACCTGACAAGCATTTTGTTTTCTGTGCTTCCTCTCTGAATCTCCCCTCTGCCATATAGAAACACCAGATAGCCTCTGTCTTCGAATCTGTCCTGTAACCTAGAGGAGGCTGTGTGTTGGTAATGGGGTTCAGATTTGTGTCGCCAGCATTGCTGAGCCCTTGGCAGCACTGTCCTTTGCCTCACAAGCACTCACAGTGGCCGAACCCCGGGTACCATCCTGACACCCCAACGTCTACTTCTTCACCCACACTGCACCTGGGGAAATCATTTGACATCACTAACACCAACCAGGGATGTTATCGGGAAACAGTACAAATAGTCACATTTTATCTATTTTTGTAAATGTCCTCATTAACATCCCAATGTGTAAATGTTTTCGTGCGACACTCTGAAGCTGAGGAACAGGAGGGAATATTTTCTTCTGGCAGAAAAGCCAATCTTCTTACCCTAGGCCTCCCAATTTCTTTAAAAATCTGCCCCTTGGGCTCCTTTCCACACAACTCTTTTCTTGACTCCTTCACTTCAGGCCAATGCACTGTCTCTGGCCTTTGGGTTTCTCACCTCTCTCTTCTACCTATTCAAACCCAGCCCATATCCCAGACGTCCCAATGTTTCCCTAAAGCTATTCCTCTTCTGAACTTCGAAATACCC
This sequence comes from Mustela lutreola, assembly GCF_030435805.1. Classification (NCBI taxonomy): domain Eukaryota; kingdom Metazoa; phylum Chordata; class Mammalia; order Carnivora; family Mustelidae; genus Mustela; species Mustela lutreola. Next base: position 1,370,141 of record NC_081306.1, on the reverse strand, counting down.
AGAATCAGACAATTTAGTCACAAACTAGAGGTCTCTCCCTTATACGTCAAAAAATAATTTGCTGTTTGAGGCGTTTGGGTGACTCAGTCATTGAGCGTCTGCCTTCGGCTCAGTTCATGATCCCAGGGTCCTGGGATCAAGCCCCGCATCGGGCTCCCTGCTCGGTGAGAAGCCTGCTTCTCCCTTTCCCACGCCCCCTGCTTGTGTTCCCTCTCTTGCTGTCTCTCTGTCGAATAAAAAAATAAAATCTTGGGGTGCCTGGGTGGCTCAATAGGTTAAAGCCTCTGCCTTCGGCTCAGGTCATGATCCCAGGGTCCTGGGATCGAGCCCCGCATCGGGCTCTCTGCTCAGTGGGGAGCCTGCTTCCCTCTCTCTCTCCCTGCCTGCCTCTCTGCCTACTTGTGATCTCTGCCTGTCAAATTAAAAAAAAAATTAAAAATAAAATAAAGTCTTTTAAAAATGAATCAAAATTAAAATGCTATGTTAAATACCGGTATTTACCTCTACTCCTGCTGGATAATAACATAGCAGTCTGTGAGATTTTTCGAATGCCACAAACTCCAAGAGCGGTAAGAATGGGAGAGAAAATGGTAGAACACCATTTCTAAAGCCAGTTAATACATGGATATGTAGTAACTGGTTTACCAGGACTGAGAAAAAAAAGAATCTGGAGCTGGCCGTGGGAAAAATAAGTCCACAGATATCCTTTGCAGAAGCCACAAAGGACACAGAGATCGGCACCTTCGTGCAGGAAACTGGAAGAGCCTTCTGCAGGGAAGCTGGCCAAACCAAGAAGAAAGACCTGAAGACAGTGACATCAGGAGCTCCCTCATGGCCAGCTGGGTCCCTGTGGTGAAGGCCCCAGAAGAAGGCGGCCCACACATGCAGAGCTTCCATTTGGTTTGTAACTATCCCAGACTTATGTATGAACAGACACCCAGGATTCACCAGACCTTTGAGGGAAGCACCCAATCGGTGAAAAGACAGAGGCCAAATGCTTGAGTGGATAAACAAAATATGACAGACGCAAATAAGGAAATACTATTCTTCCTCGAGAAAGAAGGAAACTCAGACACATCCTACAACATGGATGGACCTTGAGGACCTCACACTAAGGGAAATAAACCAGTCACAAAAAGCCAGATGCTACGTGACTCACCAGTCAAATTCAGAGACAGGAAGTAGAAAGGTGGTTTCCAGGAGCTGGCGGGGGGCGGGGGACAAGGGAACGGAGAGTTGCTGTTTCATGGGGACAGAGTCTGAGCCGGGGAAGATGAAAGGAGTCCTGGAGGGCCCCTGGGGGGCTCAGTGGGTTAAGCCTCTGCCTTCGGCTCAGGGCATGATCTCAGGGTCCTGGGATCGAGTCCCGCATCGGGCTCTCTGCTCAGTGGGGAGCCTGCTTCCTCCTCTCTCTCTCTGCCTGCTTCTCTGCCTAGTTGTGATCTCTGTCAAATAAATAAATAAAATCTTTAAAAAAAAAAAAAAAAAAAGGAAAGGAAAAAGAAGAACTAATACATACAGAATGAATTTCCAGACTGACAGGGCCCAACAGGTTGAATGGACAGAGATTCTTTTTTTTTTTTTAAATTATAATCTCTAGGCTCTGGGTCTCAAGGCTCTGAGATCAAGAGTCACATGTTCTACCAACTGAGCGAGCCAGGTGCTGTGGACCAAGAAGCACTGGTACACTGGGGAAGACCCCGGCATTCTTCCTGAGAGACAAAACAGTCTTCTAATTGTCACAAACCAGAATGGGACTGGATTTCTGAACAGTGACAACAGGAGCCAGAGAACAGCTGTGCGCTCAAAATACCGAGGACAACTGATTTCCAATCTTGAATTCTCTACGCAAGGTATTAAACGAGAAAGTAAAATAAAGTCTCCTAAGAATGCACCCCAACTTATCAAAGTCCTAGGGAATGTACCCACCAAAACAAGGGATAAAGCAAGAAAGGGGAAGATACGGAATCCAGTAAAGGAGGGATCTAACTCAAGAAAACCAAGACCTTCCCGTAGGTGGTAAATAGAATTCTCCAGGAGACCGCTACACAGCGGGCCTGAAGAATAACCAGCTGGAAGCAGGCCAGAGGGCTACAGAGAGGCGTCCTTAAGAAAATAAAACCAATAGCAAATCTAATGTGTTTGAATGTAATGAGATATTTACACCTCAAAGCGGAGTTCAAGATGGAACTAGTGTTGTACACACAAAGCGAACAAACAAAACAGGAACAAACATAAGCGTTTAACTCAGTGGCCGGGAAAGGGGGAACAAAAAGTGCAGGAAAAGAAAAGTCACGGCATGGTTCAGAGGTGAAGAGCATTTGCATATTAACAGTGATGGGAACTGGGAATATCTGTGTAACCAATACAGTATGTGATACAGTAACATGGGGGGCGGGGAGTGAAGGTAGGAAGTGTAGGAAAGAGAAAATCGTTAAAGCCTCAGCTTCCAGGATAATCAGAGGTAATGTCTAGAAGCAAAAAAATCAAGAAGCAGAAATATGAGCATGCTAATTCTGAAAAAGATTTTATTTATTTATTTGACAGAGAGAGCCCGCACAAGTGGGGAGGGTGGGGGGCGCGATGGGCCAGAGGGAGAGGGAGAACCAGGCTTCCCGCTGAACACGGGCTCAATCCCAGGACCCAGATATCAGCCAGAGCCAAAGGCAGACCCTTAAACCAACTGAGCTACCCAGATGGCCTAACCTCTCAATTTTAAAATGGGCAAAGGACTTGAAGAAACATTTCTCCAAAGATGATGTACAAATGGCCCCTTGAGCACACAGCCATTAGGAAAATGCAAATAAAAACCACAAGCCACCACTTCACACCCACCAAGATGGGTATAATAAAAAAGACAAATAATAAGGGCGCCTGGGGGGCTCAGTGGGTTAAGCCGCTGCCTTCGGCTCAGGTCATGATCTCAGGGTCCTGAGATCGAGTCCCGCATCGGGCTCTCTGCTCAGCAGGAGCCTGCTTCCCTTCCTCTCTCTCTGCCTGCCTCTCTGCCTGCTGTGATCTCTCTCTGTCAAATAAATAAATAAAACCTTAAAAAAAAAAAAAAAGACAAATAATAAGAGGTGAGAAGAGAAACTGAAGTTCCCGGTGTTGATGAGCATCTAAAAGGGTACAGTCCCCACGGAAAACACTGTGGCAGTTCCTCCAAAGTTAAACACAGTAAAAAAAAAAAAAAAAAAGTTAAACATAAAGTTACCGTGTGATCGAGCAATTCTCCTGAATATATACTCCAGAGAACTTATATGTTCACACTAAAACTTGTACAGAAATGTTACAGCAACATTATTCCTAACAGTCAAAAAGTGGAGGAATGGGGCGCCTGTGGGTTAAAGCCGCTGCCTTCAGCTCAGGTCATGATCCCAGGGTCCTGGGATCGAGCCCCGCATCTTTCTGCTCAGCAGGGAGCCTGCTTCCTTCTCTCTCTCTCTGCCTGCCTCTGCCTCTCTGCCTGCTTGTAATCTCTGCCTATCAAATAAAATTTAAAAATTTTTTAAAAAAAAAGTGGAGGGCTGGGGCTCCCGGTTTCTGCTGGGGTGGGGGTCTCGTGGGCCGTGGGACAGAGCCCCAGTCTGGATGAATCTCGATAACATGCTAAGTGAAGCCAAGTCAGGTGGAAAAAGCCACATACTACATTATCCCATGTGTAGGCAATGCCCAGAATAGGCAAGTCCACAGAGACAAAAAGCAGATTAGGGGTTGGCAGGAGCTGGAGGGAGTGAGGGAACAGGCAGTGACTGCTAATGGCTACGGGGTTTCTTTCTGGGGTGATGAGAAGGTTCTGGAATTAGATAACACGACGGTGGCACAACCTTGCAAATACTACAAATGAGTGAATTGTACAGTTTAAAATGTTGAATTTTATGATATATAAATTATAACTGGATAAAAAGCGGGTTTCAAGGAATGAAGTATATTAATATACAGAACACAGATGAATCTCAAAGAAGTCAGACACTCCACAGTGTATGATTCCATTTATAGGAAATCCTAGATAAAGCAGATAAACTAGATAAACTAGAGTGTCAGAGGGGCGCCTGGGTGGCTCAGTCCGTTAAGCCTCTGCCTTCAGCTCAGGTCATGATCCCAGGGTCCTGGGATCGAGCCCCGCATCTTTCTGCTCAGCAGGGAGCCTGCTTCCTTCTCTCTCTCTCTGCCTGCCTCTGCCTCTCTGCCTGCTTGTAATCTCTGCCTATCAAATAAAATTTAAAAATTTTTTAAAAAAAAAGTGGAGGGCTGGGGCTCCCGGTTTCTGCTGGGGTGGGGGTCTCGTGGGCCGTGGGACAGAGCCCCAGTCTGGATGAATCTCGATAACATGCTAAGTGAAGCCAAGTCAGGTGGAAAAAGCCACATACTACATTATCCCATGTGTAGGCAATGCCCAGAATAGGCAAGTCCACAGAGACAAAAAGCAGATTAGGGGTTGGCAGGAGCTGGAGGGAGTGAGGGAACAGGCAGTGACTGCTAATGGCTACGGGGTTTCTTTCTGGGGTGATGAGAAGGTTCTGGAATTAGATAACACGACGGTGGCACAACCTTGCAAATACTACAAATGAGTGAATTGTACAGTTTAAAATGTTGAATTTTATGATATATAAATTATAACTGGATAAAAAGCGGGTTTCAAGGAATGAAGTATATTAATATACAGAACACAGATGAATCTCAAAGAAGTCAGACACTCCACAGTGTATGATTCCATTTATAGGAAATCCTAGATAAAGCAGATAAACTAGATAAACTAGAGTGTCAGAGGGGCGCCTGGGTGGCTCAGTCCGTTAAGCCTCTGCCTTCAGCTCAGGTCATGATCCCAGGGTCCTGGGATCGAGCCCCGCATCTTTCTGCTCAGCAGGGAGCCTGCTTCCTTCTCTCTCTCTCTGCCTGCCTCTGCCTCTCTGCCTGCTTGTAATCTCTGCCTATCAAATAAAATTTAAAAATTTTTTAAAAAAAAAGTGGAGGGCTGGGGCTCCCGGTTTCTGCTGGGGTGGGGGTCTCGTGGGCCGTGGGACAGAGCCCCAGTCTGGATGAATCTCGATAACATGCTAAGTGAAGCCAAGTCAGGTGGAAAAAGCCACATACTACATTATCCCATGTGTAGGCAATGCCCAGAATAGGCAAGTCCACAGAGACAAAAAGCAGATTAGGGGTTGGCAGGAGCTGGAGGGAGTGAGGGAACAGGCAGTGACTGCTAATGGCTACGGGGTTTCTTTCTGGGGTGATGAGAAGGTTCTGGAATTAGATAACACGACGGTGGCACAACCTTGCAAATACTACAAATGAGTGAATTGTACAGTTTAAAATGTTGAATTTTATGATATATAAATTATAACTGGATAAAAAGCGGGTTTCAAGGAATGAAGTATATTAATATACAGAACACAGATGAATCTCAAAGAAGTCAGACACTCCACAGTGTATGATTCCATTTATAGGAAATCCTAGATAAAGCAGATAAACTAGATAAACTAGAGTGTCAGAGGGGCGCCTGGGTGGCTCAGTCCGTTAAGCCTCTGCCTTCAGCTCAGGTCATGATCCCGGGGTCCTGGGGTCGAGCCCTGTCGGGCTCCCTGCTCAGCGGGGAGTCTGCTTCTCCTCTTCCCTCTGCCTCCTTCCCCCTGCTCGTGCTCTGTCTCTCTCTCTCTCTCTCAAATAAATAAAATCTTTAAAAAAAAAAAAAAAAGAACAAAAAACTCAGCACCCCTATGAAGCAAGGACTGTATCCTCTTTTCCAAATGACAAAACCAAGGAAGCACTTAAACCGGTAACGGGTGACAGTGTTCAAACTTGGGTAGGCTGATTCCAGAACATGTGTTTTTCTTTTTTTTTTTTTTGTTTAAGATTATTTATTTATTTATTTGACAGAGATCACAGAGCCACTCAGGTGCCCGTGTTTTTCTTTTTTGTTTGTTTTGTTTGTTTATTTGACACAGAGAGAAAGAGAGAGCGCGCGAGCCGGCGCACAAGCGGGGAGGGATAAACTAGCCCTTGGGAGGCACTCCGCTCCCTATCCAATTTGGCCACTGCACCCCTCCCCCAGCACAAAGGAACTCAATAAATTCGTGTTGAAATCCTATAACCCAAGAGTCTGCAGGTAATAGGAGTACCCCTCATCTCTCCACAGTTCTGGGACGTGAATTCACAGAAGCAGAAGGAGAAGGGACCCTGACAGCCCCCACCGGGCTCGTCACCACTCTGTGTCCCCTCACAGTGAAATCTGCAACGAGGAATTGTGTGGCAAGTTCCCCTCGAGAAAAAAACACCGCGAGGGAGGCCGATGGGGAGCAGATATTTCAGACTGGGGGTTTGGGGAAAGGCTCTGCGTGGAAGAGAATAAAATATTGGCCCAATACAAGGGAAGCAGTACTCCCACCAAACTCCCACGGGTTCGGCTACATATAGAAAATGGCATATTCTATTTTGGATGCTTCATTTTAACAGGAACACAGTCAACCCTGAGCTCATCTAGAAACGCGCTATCCCAGCTGCTGAAGGCTATGGGCAGCTCGCCATAAATACTCAGGCCCCTCGTTCAAAGATTGTCCACCGAGACCAAAACACTACTGGATGCTGGAGTGAGTTGGAAAGTCAAGACGCCCGCACTGCTACGGTCAGGACATTACATGACTTAGCAGGGAGGGAGGAATGGGCACATCGATCAATATAATGCGAATCTGACATTTGGTCGAAGACAGAAGAAGCAGAGATAAGGCACACGCAGCAGGAGGATCCCTGGAAATGCCTCAGGAAAGGGTGGTCTTCGAGCTGATTCTGGAGCTGGAAAGGATTCCTTTTACTGAAAAAGCCGCGCTGCAGAAGGAGCATCCCTAAGAGTGGGAAACAGCGAGAGCCGCGGTGCCGAAGCGGGAACGTGTATGGTTTTCAGGCCAGGGAGAAATCCAGTTTGGCTACAGAGCAAGAGGTTCATCTAGAAAATGAGTCCAGAAAGACAGATTTGGATCCAACTGAGTAGGGCCTTGGAAGTTTGTCAAGGAATTTGGACTTTATTTGGTACCTAATGGAGGAATTAAGAAGTTCTAATCAGGAGTGCCTGGGTGGCTCCATCGTGAAGCGTCTGTCTTAGGCTCAGGTCGTGATCCGGGCATCTTGGGATCGAGCCCCGTATGGGGGCTCTTGGCTCAGTGGGGAGCCTGCTTCTCCCTCTCTCTCTGCATGCTTGTGATCTCTCTCTCCGTGTCAAATAAATAAATTAAGTAAAATAAAACGTTAACATTTAGGCAGCGCTGATGAAGGGATATACAGAAATTCTTTGAAACATTTTTGCAACTTTTTGGTAAATTCTGAAATTCTCTAAAATGTTAAAAAGGAAAACAATTAAAATACACAGTTGGGTTTTGCGCCACAGTAGCGATGACGGCCCCAGGGACTATGACGGTCACAAAATGGCAAGGAGTTGGCTGGACAAACGAGACGCGACAGGGGCCGGTGCTGGGAGCAGTGGTGTAAGTGCAGCAAGCAGTCTGGAAGACAAACTGGTTCCAAATAACACGGACAAATCTTGCTGGATGTGAAAGCCTCCGTGAGCCTCCAGGTGAAGCTGTCTGACAAACACTGAAACTTTGCAAAGGGAGCTAAAGAGAAAGGCAATAGCTCGGGGCAGAGATTTCCGTAAAGGAAACAGCTGGGGGTGCCTGGGTGGCTCAGTAGGTTAAAGCCTCTGCCTTCGGCTCAGGTAGTGATCTCAGGGTCCTGGGATCGAGCCCCGCATCGCATCAAGCCCGATGAGCAGGGAGCCTGCTTCCTCTCTCTCTGCCTGCCTCTCTGCCTACTTGTGATCTCTGTCTGTCAAATAAATAAATAAATATTTTAAAAGATTTTATTTATTTATTTTTGAGGGAGAGAGAAAGAACACAAGCAGAGGCTGGTGCCAAAGGGAGAAGCAAGCTCCCCGCTGAGCAGGGAGCCCGACGAAGGACTCGATCCCAGGATCCCTGGGACCACAACGCCAACCAAAGCGGGCTCCCCATAAATGATGAAAAGCGTTCGGACCCGTGTTCGTGCACATTGGCTGCCTTCTCAGCTTGTGTCCACGGCTGAAGCTGCTGAAATGGGAATGCTCCCTTGTGCTCTTCAGACGTTACGCACTTGTTACCCTGGGCAAACTACCCACTGGCCTCTCTGGTGACCTTGACGTCACAGATAAGAACTGGGTTAAGCCTTAGTCTGGGTAGATCCAGAGGACAGAACTAAGCCAATGGCAGCCAATTGGAAAAACCCTTAACAGTGCAGTGAGCTGTTTGGAGAAAAGTATTCTTTTTTTTTTTTTTTTTTTTTTTTTAAAGGTTTTATTTATTTATTTGACAGAGAGAGATCACAAGTAGGCAGAGAGGCAGGCAGAGAGAGAGGAGGAAGCAGGCTCCCCGCTGAGCAGAGAGCCCGACGTGGGACTCGATCCCAGGACCCTGTGATCATGACCCGAGCCGAATGCAGCGGCTTAACCCACTGAGCCACCCAGGCACCCTGGAGAAAAGTATTCTGAAAGCTCCTTCCAACTCAGTAGTTCCCTAAGCTTCTGGGTTTGTGTGGTTTTTTTTTTTTCCTGTTAAGTGTTCATAGCATCTACTTCATATGGCTGCCGGAGGACCACGGGCCACCGAGGACACACAAGTGCCCGGCGCAGAGGAGCGGCTCCGCTCCATCTGCCGTTATCAGACCGGGAAACCCACGAAGAGCCCCACGGAAGTACCAGCCTCGGCCACTAGAGGGGGCTGCGCACCGCACTCCCTCGAACCGCAGCCGCGGCGGGCGGGGGGCTCCGCTGCCCGGCCCTTCCCCTGCCGGGAACCTCGGTCCGCGCGGAAAACCCGGCTCCACGTGCGCGCCACGGCGGCAGTATGCTCTCCCACAGCTGCAAAATGATCTGGCAAAAGTCCCTCCAAGGCTTTGACGGCTCACCGCGTCACAGCCAAACTCCCCGGGCCTCCCTCAGTCCGGCCCCAAGCGGCCCCTCCCGCCTGAACTCCCCGTAATCCTGGATCCTGCGGCCGCGCCGGGCCGGCGAGCTGGGTCTCTGCGCCGAGGCTCACGCGGCTGCTCCTTCTTGATGCCTCCCCTCTAGGCCGACCTTCCCAGACCCTACTGCTTTCTCCCCCATGCAAATGCTATCTCCTCCTTAACTCTGGTCTCACTTCTCTAAGAGAGATCTCGGGGCGCCTGGGGGGCTCAGTGGGTTAAAGCCTCTGCCTTCGGCTCAGGTCATGATCCCAGGGTCCTGGGACTGAGCCCCGCATCCGCATCCGGCTCTCTGCTCAGCGGGAGCCTGCTTCCTCCTCTCTCTCTGCCTGCCTCTCTGCCTACCTGTGATCTCTATCTGTCAGATAAATAAATAAAATCTTAAAAAGAAAGAGTGACCTCACCAACCCTGAGCTCACCCACCACACAGGACCTCCATTTATCTTGTATTACAATGATTTATTCAAGGTACACGTGCATCTTTTCATTCAACTAGATTAGAAACTCCATGGGTAGAGACCTCCATGGGTAGAGACCAGAGGGTCATCTGTCCAGGGTAACGGAGCGAGTCAGTGGTAAAGACAGGATTCGAACCCAGGAAATCCAGAGAGCTCTTGCTCTTACCCACTAATTCACAACCACATAGTAATCTTTCATCAGCCACAGTGCCTAGCTCAGAGCTTTGCACACAGTTCGACTTGACAGCTTATCAAATGAACAACTAAAAACAAAACAAAAAAGACGAAACCAAAAACCTCAAGCATTGATCTAATTAGCATCTTCTAAACCTTCACTGACTTGTAGGCTATTGGGAACCAGCAGCAACTCGGTCTCATTAATCTGCATTAGAGTGCCTGGCTGTAGATCTAATTATGAGTAATTTCAGAATCATAATTACTGTTCCATTTGGGCTCTTGATCTGTAATGCATATAAGGATCCACTCCTAGCTTCTAATGGATTAAAAAAAAAAAAAAAAAAAAAAAACAAGCAAACAAAAAAAAACCCCAAAAAACAAAAACATAATTACTTACTGAAGCCTGGTAGGTGTGTTTTGTGAAGCTTCCAGCTCACATCTTCTCTGTGAAGTGAGGGGGATGGACTGATGGTCCCGGAGGGCCCTGTCTTCAGTGGCCAACAGTCTATGAATCTGGGAGAGTGAACGGAATTACAAAGAGCCTCTGCCTCAGTGTCAGAAGATATCGTTTTGAGTCTCAACTCCCCAACACAGGTTCCCCATCTGTAAAATCTGATTCATCTAGTCAAAAGTCCGAATGTCTGAGTGCCAGCTACAGGGGGGATACAGCAGCCCCTGCTTATTCTGCGAAGAAAATCCGATGACACCTATAACGGGTTGTCCTATGTAAGAAACCCAGGGGGTTCAAGCATGGTGCGCACCGCAAGGTCTAGTACCCAATCAAAAGATGATGATCTGGCCAGGATTCCAGTTATGCCAAGTCCAGACAACAAAAACGGTACCTATTCTGCTGTTTTGGAAAAAAGCCTGATCGTGTATTTTAGACAAACCTAGTCAGCCCTGCAGGCCGCTTTCCCACCTTTCTGGTTCCAAGGAAAGGTGGGCGGAGGTTATCTGTCCTCACTTCGGGCCCTGTCCGGTTGCTGGCGGAGGCCAAGTCCCTAGCCCAGTCTTGCAGGCCTCTGTCAGACAGCCATGAGGCCGGGGGTCTGGACCTGTGGGTTCTCCAGCTCTTAGTCACCGGCCCCCGCTCAGGCTTCATTCACTGTCCTCATCTGTGAAAGGCAGGCCCCTTGGGTAAAGAAGCCATACCGACCGGACCGCTTTGCCATCGGGCCGGGCCTGGCTCAGGGCGGCCACACCCCAGAGGGCTGCTGAGGGTTCCCTTGGGGTTCCACGTGAGCCCCGGGGCCACAACTCGGGCTGCAGCAGAGCGGGGGGCCCAGCCCGGTCCCCACGCTCGCGCACACTTGCTGGGTGGCTCTGGGGAAGGTCACCGGGCGGCCCTGCCGGCTGGCCTGCATTCGACGGGAGGGCGCGGACCGTCTCCGGACCGCCCTGGGAGCCCCCGGGCTGCCTGGAGCAGACGGAGCGGGCGGGGTATCGGGGACCACCGCCGCCACAGCGGAGGGTGCACCGGGAGCGCGCGGGCGCAGGTCACGTGGCGGGCGCGGGGGCGCGCGGGGGCGGGGCCTGGCGCGCACCGCTCCGCGGGTGGCGGGGCGGGCGGGAAGGGGCGGGGCCTCGGGCGGGGCGGCCGAGGGGGGCAGGCGGGCGGGCTGGAGGGGAGGAGTGGAGATGGCGGCGGCGGCGGCTCAGGGGGGCGGGGGCGGGGAGCCGCGGGGAGCCGATGGGGTCGGCCCGGGGGTCTCGGGGGAGGTGGAGGTGGTGAAGGGGCAGCCGTTCGACGTGGGCCCGCGCTACACGGAGCTGCATTACATCGGCGAGGGCGCGTACGGCATGGTCAGGTGAGGGGGCGTTCGGGAGGAGGGGGTCGGCGGCGGGGGCCCGGGAGCGAGGATGCGCGCCGTCTGGGCAGGGGAGACGTCCAGGGCCCCGAGGAGGCGGGGGCTTCGTGGGGCTGGGGGGCGTTCCGCGGAGGGGGCCTTGGGGTGCTTACAGGAGGAGCGGCGCCTGTACGTTCTAAGGGAGGGGGCTTGGGGGCCAGAGACGCGACCATTCCGTAAGGCGGGGAGGGACATCTAGGTGTCTGCGGGGGAGCGGGGGGACCCTGAGGGACCTTAGGAACGCGGGATGAGGCGGAGACACTGAGTATTCTTAGGGAGGCGATACCCTTAGTGAGGACCGAGCGAAGGACCCTACTCTGGGGAGAGGATGCCTCGGATTCTCCCAGTGAGGCCTGCCAAGGAGTTCAGGAGAGAAGAGCAGAGCTCAGGGCTGGGCAGGGTAGGGCAGGGCTTTGGACCTGCGGCCAGGGGCCCAGAGAGCCGTGAGGGGTCCAGGAATGTGTCTTGCAACTTTCAGGAGGGGTCTGTGAGCTCTCTCTCATGCCCACTGTGTGCTCCGGGCCTTTGTTCATCTGGGAACAGCTCTCTTGCCCAGGTGCCTCGCCCTGACACCGGTGTCCACCTCATCCCTCCGATCCTGTCCCTCCTGGCCCGCTCCTCAGTGTGTCTGCCTCACTGTACCTCCTCCACTCACCTCCCACTCCCTGGACCTGTCCTGGGTTGAGAGAGCCCATCCTGGAGAGGGGAGGCTGAGAGGTCAGGGCAACTACAATGCACAGGGTTGAGGAGAGGGGAAGTCGGTGAGCGGTCAGTCTCTTCCTCTGTTTGTGAAGTCACTGAAGGGCCGCCCGGCCCAGCTTTCTCCCTGGAGATCCCAGGCCTTCACAGCAGGAAGGAACCAGCATTGTTTATGACTTGGCCAGAGTCCTCTACTGCTCCCTCCCATCAGGCCTGGGTGGGGCCACCAGGCCTGGACTCCCCCCCCCCCCCTCCATGTAAGGCCACACCAACATCTCCTCTCTGGCCCTCTCAGCTCAGCTTACGACCACGTGCGCAAGGTTCGCGTGGCCATCAAGAAAATCAGCCCCTTCGAGCATCAGACCTACTGCCAGCGCACACTGCGAGAGATCCAGATCTTACTGCGCTTCCGCCACGAGAACGTCATTGGCATTCGGGATATTCTGCGGGCGCCCACCCTGGAAGCCATGAGGGATGTGTATCCTTCACCTTGGCCAGATGGCTGGCCAGGCATGGCCTCAGAGCTGGGCTGGGAGAGAGCGCTGGCTTGCTTTCTGTTTCCTTCTTCCCTGCCACACTCCAAAACAAACCCAGTAAATGAAACTTTCCAGCAGGAAAGAGACCACAGGCTGTAAGAGTGCTGGGAGGCCCGAGGTGAATCCTGGCTTGGTGAATCCTGGCCTGCGGCAGCCAGGCCATGTGCCCTTGAGCGAGTCTGTTCTCCGTGCTGTGCCTCATTTGGGGGGAGGGCGGGGAGGGGTTCTATGGGACCTTTGTCTTTTGACATCTGCAGTTCTGTGACATGACCCGGCCTCTGCCCACAGTCCCTGTTTAACAGACGATGATTCTTTCCTCTCCGGGTCCCCAGACTGGAAGGAAGGCAGAGAGGAGGAAGACGGCCCGTGTCCGAGGGCCTGCTGTGAGTGAGGGCCAGCCAACGCCAAGCGCTTTGGCATTTCTTCCTCTCTCTCCCAGCTGCTATAGGAGATCAGTCTCACCAGCTCCATTTCAAAGATGGGGACACTGAGGCTCAGAGAGCCTGAACTCATTGGCTGCTGTGGCTGCCTCTTCTCACCCTCCCCCAGATGAGAACTTTCTCTGACACTTCCTGCTCAGGGCCTCACCCCAGTCACCTGTGGACTTGCACTTTGCCCAGGGAGGGACAGCCTCGCCTTTCCCTCCCCCACCTCCCACCTGGCCCCGCTTCCCTAGCTGGGCTGGTCGTCCACTTCCTGCCAGGCCCTGCTGTCAGTGGCTTGCAGCACCCGTGGCCTCTCCCCACCCGCCTGCCCCGCCCCCAGGCGGTCCCAGTTCTTCACCCAGACGTGGGGATTTGTGCGGGGTGTCGGCGAGCCCCCACCCACCGCAGGCTGTGGGCAGGAAATCTCCACACTCGCCCCCCAGCTCGCCATGGGACCTTCAGCGAGTCACTGCATCTTGCTGGGCCTTCTCTCCTGTCAAACAAGCAGGATTGGTCCAGACTCTTCAGAAGGCCCTTTCCGGGGCTGATTCTTAAAAGACAGTCCAGATGCACCGTTTCAGAGACCCAGCAAATGGCATTGATTTACTTACTTACTCACTTACTTAACGTATGTTTAATCTTTGTTTTCTCCTAAAATACAAAAGGACATGTACTCCTCCATCTTCTGATGTGTGGCCAAGCCCTCTTGAAGGAGGAGCGTGCTGTTGGGAATTTTCTCATTTGTCTTGCCCAAAGCATCCCCATAAGGCAGGCGTTTATTTTTAAGCAAACATTTATTGCATGCCAGATGGCGGTCGCACTATCTCATTGAACGCTCTCCACAGCCGTGTGGCTCAGGCATTTCTAACAGCAACACTAGTCCATGTTTGCTGAGCACTTAAAAGGTGCCAAGCCCTGGGCCAGGCTGGCTGACATAACGGGTCATCTCACCGAATCTTCAGGACTGCTCTCTAAAGAACCATGCTTTCCCCTGCTTTCCACATGGGGCAGTGGAGGTGTAGACAGGTTCAGGTCCTAAGGCCAGTGAGCAGGGATTGGCGGGGGAGAGGGCGGCTCAGACAGCCGCAGAATAAACCCCAGGGCTGTTGCTCTTAACTGCGAAGCTCTCTTGCCTCCTAGTTTTCCCAGTAGGGAAACTGAGGCCACAGATCTGAAGTACTCTCCTTCAGTGCCACCACCCGAGGTGTGGCAGAGGCCCTGAGCCCAGGGGCTGAGTCTGGGCCGTGTACAGTCTTGGCACGGGCTGACAGGTGCATCGAGTCTCAGGGGCAGCGGCTGGAAGGGCACATGGAGGCTAGCCACCAGAGCCTGTTCTTCTTAACCAAGTGTTCCCCACACCCCCACTCCGGGGGTCGACGGTGCCGCCCTCAGCTACATTGTGCAGGACCTGATGGAGACTGACCTCTACAAACTGCTCAAAAGCCAGCAGCTGAGCAACGACCATATTTGCTACTTCCTCTACCAGATCCTGCGGGGCCTGAAGTATATCCACTCGGCCAACGTGCTCCACCGGGATTTGAAGCCCTCTAACCTGCTCATCAACACCACCTGCGACCTTAAGGTCAGAGCACTGGGTGCCTGTCCCCTCCTCCCAGGGCTCAGGGGCTTCCAGGTGACCGGGAGCCCCCTTGAGTAGAACCTCACGAGCAAAGGGAACAGCGCGGGCTGAGACGTGGCGATAGGACTGCTTGGGCCTTGGGGCTTGGGCCTTGGGCAGCGACCTTAGCAGCCTGGGTTGGCTTCCAGATCTGCGATTTTGGCCTGGCCCGGATTGCCGATCCCGAGCACGACCACACTGGCTTCCTGACAGAGTATGTGGCCACACGCTGGTACCGGGCTCCAGAAATCATGCTTAACTCTAAGGTAGGGGGACCACCCACGCCTGAAGGGAAGGGGCCAGGTCCCAGGAAGCCCTGGAGCCACCTCTGAACCAGGCATGACCCCCACGATCCAGGCCTTGTCACAAGACTCCAGCTGTTAGGCTCTGGAAGGAGGCCGAGCATTAGGTCCTCCAGGCCTCTGCCCTCTTCCTTCCTGCTGGTTTTGAGTCTGGATGGAGCAGTGGCTTCGCCCAGACAGCAGGGCCCTGTTGAGGCCGGCCCAGGAGCCCACTGCTTTCCCCTCCTCCCCAGGGCTACACCAAGTCCATCGACATCTGGTCTGTGGGCTGCATTCTGGCTGAGATGCTCTCCAACCGGCCCATCTTCCCTGGCAAGCACTACCTGGACCAGCTCAACCACATTCTGGGTGAGGGGAGGCCTGGCCAGCTATGCTGGGGAGAGACTAGTGGGAGGTGAGGTTTCCTTAGAGCCCTCCTGCAGAGCCCCTCCAGCGTCTCACAGGATTTCAGTGAGACAGACACAAACCCCCTTCCACAGATAGGAGACAGCAAGGCTACACCGCACACTTCGAAGGGCTCACATCAGGACTTGAACCCGGGGCTGCCCACATCCAGAGCCCTTGCCTCACAATAGTACAGGCTGGGCCATAATGATCAGAGCTCATCGGTGCGGACTCTCGGTTTGGGTCCCTCCCGTTCCTGGACCAGAGAGGAGGGCACTCACCAAAGCCCCTGCCTTACCCACAGGTATCCTGGGCTCCCCGTCCCAGGAGGACTTGAACTGTATCATCAACATGAAGGCCCGGAACTACCTGCAGTCTCTGCCCTCCAAGACCAAGGTGGCCTGGTCCAAGCTTTTCCCCAAGTCCGACTCCAAAGGTGAGCAAGACACGGGGGCTGGTACCGGACAAAAGCTCGGGGCGGAAGAGGGCCCACAGGCCAAGCCACTGCCTCAGTAGACAGGACCCTGGGCACGAGAAGTGAAGCAAGTTCCTCTGCTTGGAACTCCACTGGGAGTTCCTCCGGCCCTCTCTCTGACCCCCGACTCCTTCTCTTCCCTAGCTCTTGACCTGCTAGACCGGATGTTGACCTTCAACCCCAACAAACGAATCACGGTAGAAGAAGCCCTGGCTCACCCCTACTTGGAGCAGTACTACGATCCAAGTGATGAGGTGAGCCGGCCGTCAGCAGGGGGCGCTGGCGGGGGGAAGGTGGGTGGCCTTGGGTCCTGGCCGGAGTCTGACCTCTACCACCCCAGCCAGTGGCCGAGGAGCCTTTCACCTTCGACATGGAGCTGGATGACCTACCCAAGGAGCGGCTGAAGGAGCTCATCTTCCAGGAGACAGCCCGCTTCCAGCCTGGGGCGCGGGAGGCCCCCTAATCTGGACAGACATTTCTGTTCCCAGGGGCCTGGTGAGTGCTCCCCACTGCCCATGCACAGGTTCACCCCGATACCAGTGTGCCCAGCACACCCCCATACAGTCACCGGCTTGTTCACGCCCACGAGGCAGGTGCATGGTGGCAGCAGACAGGCTAGAGCCTGCCCAGGCCACAGCTGGGGGCCCCTGCTTCTTCACACCCTCTTCCTCTCTCGGTCCCGAAAGTCCCCCACCTGGCTGCACCTCTTCATCCTCCTGGCCCTGTGGCCAGAGGTCCCTGAGGGTCCCTCTCCCCGATCTGAAGACCAGAGCCAGGTTTGGGCTCCCCAGTGTGGGCAGAGAGGCAGGTGGGGCGGTAGCTGCTCTGGCAGGAGCTGGCGGTCCCCGGCCCCGCCCAGATGCCACGTCCCTCGCACCTGGTGCCCAGGTCAGTGGTTCGCACACCCGCCCACACGGCTCGCCTTCCTCGAGTCTCTGTTCTGTCCTCCGGGCCAGCTACCGCCCACTGAGAGGAAGGCAGAGACATTCCTGCGCTCCAGCTCCAGCCCTGATGCTTAGTAAGACCCATGCAACATTGTGCGAGACTGCTCAGCTCTCTCTGCCTCAGTTTCCTGGGAGAGCTCTTAGGACGAGAGCAGACACAGAGCCCTAAGCACTGTTGTCAGGGGTTTGTATGTATTCACTCTCTGCGTTCTCCAGCTGTCCCCTGAGATAGGCACTGAGACCACCCCCCAAACCCATGCACACTTAACAGAAGACCAGGCTTGTCCTGGGCAGTCACGAGGAGAAGATGATGGAGGCCGAGGTCGGGGCTCCGGCTCTCTGGTGGGCGCTGACAGTTCTTTCCCACCTGCCTTTTTGTTTAGGCCTGGCCTGCCCCTCTCCTGCCGGACTGTTAGGAAACGGACCGCGTGCCCCGCCCCGACCCCCCCGGAGCCCTGGGCAGGGCAGAGGGTGCGCCCGGCCACCTTCCCCGGCTTCGCTCTGGCCTCCTGCTTCAGGCCGGCCGAGGCTCCCTGTGCCCCACCTCCCCTCCGAGGACCTGAGGGGCTTGGGTGGCTCCAGAGCAGGTTGCCCTCTGCTGCTTGCCTTCGTCTGCCCCTGCTCCCCCAGTCTCCGGTAGTTCTGGAACGGAAGGGATCTGGCCACCCCAGGACCTACTGACGGCCCCCGGTGGGGGTCTGGGGAGGACGGGGCCTGCGGAGTAGGGACTCGGGGCAGCCCCGACCCGTGAACCCCCCACCCCAGTTTCCCGGAAGGAATATTCCGAAGGCTCAAGGGCTAGTGTCCATGAGGAGCAGGGCCCAGGCCTGAACCCCCTCCCCCAAAGCCCCCCCGTCGAACACCCCTGCTGCCTCTGTGTGTGGGTGTCCAGAAGTGGAGCGGGGACGCGAGGAGAGCCCGGCGCCCTCACCCACCCCTGCGCCTGTATCTAATATATAAATATAGAGATGTGATTATGATGGCCATGGCTCCGTCTGTGTCTGCCGACGCCCCCACCACGACTGTTGCTTAGAGGACTGCCGCACCTGCCTGGCCGCTTCCCAGCTGTGTGGTTTTACACACTTCTGGTGACCACTGGCTCCCCAGCTGGCCGGGGTTGTAGATGGGATTGTCAGGAGCGCCACAGTCCTGCACAGCTGGGGTCCATTCGCCCTTAGTCACTGTCCTCTGCTCTTCCTAAGGGCTTCCCGTCCAACTGGCTGGGGGCGATTCGGGGCTGACTCAGGGACATCCTCCTCACCCCCGGATTCTCTGAAAATGGCTTGGGGCAGCCTGTCATATACCCCAGCCACAAGCCCCTGTGGCGGGGAGGGGGAAGCTTGTAGCATCCCCAGGGGCAGTGGGGGCCTGGTTTCCCCACAGTGTGGCCCAGGGGAAGCAGGGGTGCGGGGGGCTGGGAAGGGTCTCAAGGTCGGAGAGCCAGAGCTGCAGGAAGCTTCCCTCCCGCCTCTCCCGCATCCCCAGCCGAGCCCTGCAGCCTGGCCCCAGGCCAGGAGCAGGCTCAGCAGGTCCCAGGGGTGTGGTGGCGACCAGTGGTGGAGCCAGCCTAGCCCGGCCAGACAGTCCGCGGAGGTAGTACAGTCCATCAGGAACAGCGGCGTTCACGCGGCGGGAGCCCCGAGAGGCGGTGAGGCCATGAGCGCTGTGCTGTACTATGCTCTGCCCGCCCTGGGCAGCTATGTCCTGCTCTCCGTCTTCTTCCTGCGCCGGCCTCGCCTGCTGCACACACCCTGGGCGCCAGCCTTCCTGCCGCGCCTGGGGGCCCACCGAGCAGGTGAGCTGGGCACAGGGAGGACGAGAGAATGGTGGCGGCGGGTGGAGTCGGGAAGCAGGATGCCAGGGTGGCCGGCAGCGGGAGAAGCCCTGGCGGCAGGCTGTTACAGAGGCAGAGCCTGGGGCGGGAGGAGGAGAGCGGGGTGGGGGGGGCCGGACGCGGAAGGGGGAAGAAGAGGCAGGGGCTGGGGCGGGGGGGAGGACCCTGGGACCCACCCCGTTGCCCTGCACAGGATCCGGAGAGCGGCTGGAGCACACCTTGGAGGCCATGGAGAAGTGAGTGTGTGCACTTGCCCCCCAGGCTGCGCAGTGAGGTGGGCCCAGTGGTGCACTGTGTGACACCCGGGGGCACCACTCTGTGGTGGTCCACGTGACCGAGGCCCCCTGGAGGTGTGTCGCGCAGAGCCTGCCCGGCCTGCAGCGAATTCTGCCCCGCACTGCCCCCCCCCCCACCTCCCCACTGCCCCGTGGGCTGACCTGCCCCTTTCCCGGGGCCTCCGTCCCCCGCGCTGACCTTCGCTCCCACAGCTCCATGGCCCAGCGATCCGACTTCCTGGAGCTCGACTGCCAGCTGACCCGGGATGGTGTGGTCGTGGTGTCACACGACGAGAACCTGTCTCGCCAATCAGGCGTGAATAGGGACGTGAGCAGCCTGAACTTTGAGGTTGGCCTCGCCCTAGCCCCACTACTATACCCAGAGAGCCACCATGCCTCCACACGTGCCTTCTGGTGACGTCCCCCCTGTTCTCCCCAGGAGCTGCCCCTCTACAAGGAGGAGCTGGAGGTTTACTTCTCACCAGGTGAGAGCGTGACCTTACCAAGGGGGGTCATGGCCTCAGCCTCCTGCCCTCTCTTCTTCTCGGGGACTCTGACTCTCCTGCCCGGTCCCAGCCATTCCCTTCTGACCCCTCCCGCACAACCCACCCAGGCCACTTTGCACACGGGACAGACCGGCACATGATGAGTCTGGAGGATGTGTTCCAGAGGTTCCCTCGGTTGCCCATGAGTGTCGAGATCAAATCGGTAAACGAAGAGCTCATTCACAAGGTGAGGCCGCAGACGGGGGTGGCCGGGGGGCCCGGGGCTGGAGGGAGGCCTGACGCCCCGCCGCCCCTTCCTCCTCCTCTTCCTCCTCCTCGCAGGTCGCGGGCCTGGTGAGGCACTTTGGCCGCAGTGAAATCACCATCTGGGCCTCAGAGAAGAGCTCGGTCATGAGGAAGTGCAGGGCTGCCGTGAGTCCCTGCGCCTTCGCTGCTCCAATGGCCCTTCCTCCCAAGAGCCGGAGGCTGCAGGGGCCTAGGCTGGACAGGTCTGGGGGGCTGTGGAGGAACTGGCCCTGAGCAAGGTCTCAAAGGGGAGGATTTGGAGAGGAGAGGTGCTGGGGAAAGTGTGAGCAAAGGCGTGCTGGTGGGAAATGGGGTGGGGGGCAGCGGAGGGCGCGTGCAGTTAGGCCTAAACGCTGGGTCAAGCTCACACTTTTGATCCTGCGGGCACTAGCGCTTCCTGAATGCCCAGCACTGTTCCCCCCTGGAGCCTGAGGCCCCCGTCTGCTTTCCCAGGAACAGACTGACTCCCCGCCCCCCGCCACTTCTCCTTGCCCCCTAGAACCCCGAGATGCCTTTTGCCTTCACGATAAGCCGGGGATTGTGGCTGGTGCTGGTGTATTATCTGGGCTTGCTGCCCTTCGTCCGCATCCCGGAGAGGTTCTTCATCTGCTTCCTGCCCAGCATCATCAATAGGTACTCACAGTGTCCCGGATTCCCTTCTGCATCTCCCCTCCACCCCGGTCCCCCCGATGCTTCTGTCCTCAGATAAAGACCCCCTCCCACCTCAGGCCTCATGACGCAGGGTCCCCAGCTCCCTGGCCATCCTCAGGGATGACCCCCAGGGTCCTCTGAAGACTGGCTCTCAGCGAGCATTCAGGAATACCAAGGTGGGGGGGCCGGAGGGGACACAAACCCCTGGAAACTCTATGTGAATGTGTGTTGAGGTGGAAGGAGTCTTAGGACAAAGTATTCACTTATTCATCCATTCATCCAACAATTTTTTTTTAAAGATTTATTTATTTATTTGACAGACAGAGATCACAAGTAGGCCCAGAGGCAGGCAGAGAGAGAGGAGGAAGCAGGCTCCCCGCCGAGCAGAGAGCCCGATGCGGGGCTCGATCCCAGGATCCTGGGATCATGACCTGAGCCAAAGGCAGAGGCTTGAACCCACTGAGCCATCCACGCGCCCCACATCCAACAAATTTTTATTGAATGTCTGCTCTGTCCTAGGTGCGGTTACACTAGTAGATAAGATGTGGGTGGGGTAAGGCCCCCCTGAGCTTACAGTCTGGCTGGGAGACAAATATTAACCAATTATAGTATCATTCTCTGATTCTTGAAAGGAAAAGCAAGCTTCCTCCTGCTGGGGGACCAGGGTTAACAAAGTAACAGCTGGGTAAAGTCCCACCATTTGGAGACTTCGCCAGCTCTTAAGCCTGCGCCCCCCCGCCCCCCGGCTTTCTGAGTGCTTCCCTCTCCCCTCTGCTGGCCTGAGGGAGGCTCCCAGCCAGCCCTCACAGTCCTTTGCTACAAAGACATCATTAGACCACAGATCTTGGTCTTTGTAACTTTTATACCCAGTCTGCAAAGTGTCTTCATATCCTTTAGTTGATTAGAGCTTTACTTTGCGGCAACCCAGAAGTTAGAGGAATCGGGACCCCCACGTACCCACGGAGAATCTGAGGCTCAAGGAGACTCTGTAATTTGCTCCCAGCCACACAGCTGGAAGTGCAGGACCCGAGGTTGCCTGGGTCCCACTCCACAGCCTGCGCTGGCTAGTTATATAAAGGGCCTCCAAAGTCGTCCCAGTGTTATGTGCTGTGTTATGCCCCCACCCCCACCCCCGGCAGCTATGTCCTGCTCTTCATCTTCTTCCCGCACCGGCCTCTCCTGCCGCACACGCCCCATCAGGGCACGTAGCAGACGCCTTGAGCGTTGTCTGGCTACGGGAAGCCAGTGGGTCCAGTCAGGGGACCTTCAGACTGTGCAGCCAGCTTGAGACCCAAGCTGCGTTCTGGCCTTGGCCCTAGGGCCAACACCGGTGGGCTGTGACACCTTGGGCAGGTCCCTTCAGCTCCCCCAGACTCAGTGTCCACTTCTGTAAAACGGCCAGGAGGGGGCGCTTGCAAAGTGTGAGGCCCGGGACGTGGGAGTGGACTCTCCCCGATCAACGAGGGACCTGTTCTTTGGGGCACCTGCAAAGTGGTGCCCAGGGTAACCCTGGTCAGGGGTCACCACCGCCCCACCCCTGCGACAGAGTGAGATGCAGGGGAGTGACCACGACACCACCTCTCTGCAGGACCTACTTCCCATTTTCCCGCCCTGGGCTGAACAAGCTGGCAGCTGTGGTTTCCAAATGGTAAGGGGGTGAGAATGCTGGGTGGCGTGTACCTGTGGAGACCGCCCTGCCTGCTCCCCGCTCGTCATGGCCTCCGCCCGCCTCTCCCTACCAGGTTAATCATGAGGAAGAGCCTGATCCAGCACCTGGAACAGCGGGGAGTGCAGGTGAGGCTGGAAGGGCCAGACCTTAGCAAGTGGGGGGTCGCAGCCCGGCCACAGTTCTGCCGCCGACTGACCGCTCACCTGAAGTCTTAGTCTCTTGGTCTGTGAAGTGGGGGTAATGGTGTATTTAACTAGTACCTCCTCATGGTGTGGCCAGCGCTCGCCATTATCATCATGACGGTGGGGTGGTGTATCGCACCTGCTGTCCCGATTCCTGATGAGAGGGGGAGCAGGGCAGGGGAAGGACGGGAGAAGGGCAAAACCAGCCCGGCCTGCTCCTCGCCCCTCCCCTGGGCATCCGCTTTGACCAGGTCACTGAACTAGCAGACCCTTGTTGAGAATGCACTGTGTTGCGGGCCCTCCCCTCCCAGGGAGCTCACCATCAAATCAGGGGCAGAGGAAGGAAGTGAGGCAGACAATCGCAGGGCACCGAGTGGACAGAAAGGAAACAGCGCTGTGGCCGGTAGGGTCAAAGGAAGCCTTCCGGAAGAAGTGAGGAGCTGGCTCACAGGGAGCGGAGAGGGAGGGCGTCTCCAGCAAGAAGCTGGGGATGTGCGAGGGTTGGGAGAAGCCGGAGGCCAGGGCCCTCGGGGGCACTGAGAGGGGTTCCAGCAGGCCGCAGTGTGAGGGCTGGGGAAGGCAGCGAAGGGTGTGGCCGGCGGCCTGGGAGCATCCACAAGGAGCCCGGACTCAGCCTCGAGGAAGGGAAGCTTCTGAGGGCCTGAAACGGGAGAGGCTTGATCCAGTTGGGTAACCCAATTAAGGGTCACTCTGGCCACCGTGTGGCAAAGCAGAGCCTCAGGAGGCAGATGCTGTCACTGCCAGGTGTCGGGTGTAGGTGGCAAGCAGGGGGACAGGTGGGGGAGTTGGCAGTCAGGCCGGGACTCCCCCGCCCACAGGAGGGTGATTAGCACCCCCTCCCTCCCCCGACTCCGAAGGTTGCACCATCATTCCCATTTGTCACGTTAAGAAACCGAGCAGTCCGGTGACTTGCCCAGGGTACAGATACCACATGTTCCCACCTCCATGCCCACAAGAGCAGACGCGGGCGACAGGGAAGACGCCGAGCAGCAACCGACTGGGGCAGGCTGGGAGATGCCGGCGTGCTGGTAGATGTGCCGCAGCCGGCTTTGCAGCGGAAAGGAAGAGGGGGCTTGGGTCTGAGCGACAGACGATTTCCCTAGAGCAAGGTGCACGTGCTCTCACCTTGCCCAGTTTGCGGCAGCCGGCGTGAAATCACTGAGCAGAGTTTGGGTGGCATTTCCACCTGACACGCCCAACAGACGCGAGTAACCTCCAGAGGTCATTACCATTACCCGTACGTAATGGTAACATGCAGTAGAAGAGTTTGGAGTATTTATTACCTTCGTTTTTAAGATCATGATTGAATTACAAGTTTATAGAATTTAGTATTTCATAATGGCTGTGTTTAATAACTAGCTTGTGAAATTCCTGGCGGTCTCACAATCCACCCCAGTGTCCCAATGCCGGGAGCTCCCCACAGAGGAGGAGCGCTCCCCCACCATCAGATGCACGGGGAAGTTCCAGGTAAACTGTGTCAAACTGTGAGCCCCTCTGTCCCACCCAGGTGATCTTTTGGTGCCTTAATGAAGAGTCGGATTTTGAAGCAGCCTATGGCCTAGGGGCCACCGGCGTCATCACCGATTACCCCACAGCCCTGAGGCGCTACCTGGACAACCACAGAGGAGCTGCCCAGACCTCGGAGGCCCTCACCCTCTCCTCTGTGTCTCTTCCCCAATAAAGGTCGTCTTCAGAGTCACGTCTTGGTGTTTGGGGGGGCACAAGTGGGAGGAGATCCTTACCTAGTTGCAAGATGGCAACTGAGGGCCAAAGAGGCCAGCCAAGGGCCAGAGTTTGGGGCCCTCACAAGCCTGACCCACTGGTTGCACCGCATTCCAGACCCAGAGTA
Organism: Mustela lutreola; assembly: GCF_030435805.1. Lineage (NCBI taxonomy): Eukaryota > Metazoa > Chordata > Mammalia > Carnivora > Mustelidae > Mustela > Mustela lutreola. Next base: position 1,346,019 of record NC_081306.1, on the reverse strand, counting down.
ATGCCACCACACCCTGTGCCAATCTGGCCTCCACTCTCCTCAGGAATGTCCCTTGCAGGAAGGAGCAAGGCCTCCTGTCCCTTCAGAGCCATGGGTTCCATTCTCCTGAGGCCATGAAGAACCCCAGGCACACAGCAAGGGACTTCATCTGAGCCTGCGGACCTCCTCACCAGGCTGCAGAAGGTAGACGTGGCCTCAGAGGCCGAGTCCTCGGTGCCTGGCTCCTGCCTCAGCCGGTCCAGCCTTCCACTCCTGGGTCTAAGCCAAAAGTGGCCCCAACCTCCTCAGCCCTCTCCAGCCCTAGTACCTTATTCACTGACCAAATCGCATCGCACAACCATTTGTTGACTGCTCCAGGCCAGGCAGCATCCTGGGGCCATGGCAGGGAGTAGGAGGAGTCTAGCAGGGTAGATGCCTGCGTAACCTAACCGAGCCTGCAGAGGCAAGGCCACCAAAGGCGGCTTCCTCGTAGGGAGGATGCTGGGCAGTAGGGAACGGGCTTGCTCCGAGGCTCTGGCTCCCAGAGGCCTAGCGCAGACGGGCACCGTTCGCTCTTCTGTTCTGAGAGCCTTTCCCCGGTGCCTTTTGCTAGGGCGAAGACGGTGGAATCCAACCCAAGTGAATCCCAACTTTGCCCCTTCCCAGCTGGATCCCTCGGGAGAGGTGCCGGGCCTCTGTGGCCTCCGCTGCCCCGGAAAACGGGGACAATCGCGCAAGCCGCCTCGTAGGATCGCGGCGGGGATTCAGAGAGTGGGGCGCGGGCGGCGGTTAAACGCGGGTGATTACGGCTATCATCTCCCCGGGGGCGCGTCCGGACACCGTTCCCCCCCCAACCCCGCGCCGGGTCTGGCGCCGCAGAGCCGGGCCCCTTCGAAGCCCGCGGGAGGCCGGACGCGCCCCCGGACCCAGGCCGCGGGGCCGCCCCGCCGGGTTGCGGGGCCGCAGCCGCATTTCCGGGCGGGCCGGAGCGGGGAGGGGGGGGAAGGGCCGGCCCGGCCTGCGCCGGCCGCTGTGTGACGCGCCCCCTCATTTGCATGCGGCGCGCCGATTGGCCACGGCGACCGCCGGGACCAGAGGCCGGCCCCCTCCCCCTCCCGCCGCAGCGGCGGCAGCAGCTGGTCTCGGTGTAAACAAGTCGCGGCGGCTGCGAACCCGGGCCGGGGGGGACGGCGCCCACCAGGAGCGCCCCCCACTCCCAGGCCAGGCCACCCCGGCGGACCGGGCCCCCGCGCGCCCAGGCGAGGTGAGGCCCGCATCATCAGGGCTGCGCGTCGCCCCGCGCCCCCGCCCCGCCAGGGAGGACTGCCCCCTTCCCCCGGCGCCCGTCCCCGACCCCAGCGCCCCAGGTGAGCCCCGGGGTCTCAGGTAAGGCTCCGCGATGCAGGTAAGAGCCCCTCGGCACAGACAAGGCCTCAGCGGCCCCCCCCCCCAGGTAAGAGCCCCTCCCCTCCTAGGTGACACCCTCCACCTTCAGTGAGGGCCTCTGCCTTCTCCAGGGGAGGGACCCTCTTCCCACGTGAACTCCGTGTACCTCGAGTGGAGCCGCGTCACCCCCACCCCACCCCCGCCCTTGGCAGTTCAGGTGAGGTCCTAAGGACCATCCAGTTCCTAACCCCTCCATACTTTACCCCTAAACCAGAACCGACAGCTCATCCACTCTGAAGCCCCCTCCTCCAGCTGCAGCTGTCAGGTCAGCAGGGGTGAGGCCGGAAGTAGATGGGTGACTCACCTCAGGCTCCTCCAAGCCTCAGTTTCCCCATGATGCAACTTGAGGCCTCCTCAGTGAGTCAAGACTGAGCCCGCTCTGGCCCCCGGAGAAGCTGCTGGCTCTGGGGAGGAGACAGCAGCCAACTGTGACAGAGCATCCCCATGGCCCTGGGTGTGCCTGCAAGTGCGTGGCCCAGGTCCTGACCGCCCACTCCCTCCCTCCCTGGCAGGCACTGGGCTCCCTCTGCTCCCCGTGGGCTGCTCCCCGCGTGGGGCCACTGCCCCCGGCCCCCGCCATGGTGCGGATTTCAAAGCCCAAGACGTTTCAGGCCTACTTGGATGATTGTCACCGGAGGTATAGCTGTGCCCACTGCCGCGCTCACCTGGCCAACCACGACGACCTCATCTCCAAGGTAACCAGGTCACCGTCGGGGCTAGACTGAGAGACTAGAAGGGCTACGTGGCAGCTCTCCGCCGGCGACCCTGACTCCCTTCCTCTCTCCCTCCCACCCTCAGTCTTTCCAGGGCAGTCAGGGGCGTGCCTACCTCTTCAACTCTGTGTGAGTATTCGGTTCCCCTTCTTTCTCTCCGTGACCTCTGTTGGGACCTGTGGCCCCCAGCATCACGCTGAGACTCCCAGAGTCCCCCGATTGCAGCTGGAAGATGCGATCGCCCTTGTCTTGGATGCTAAGGACAGACACAGTCGGATACAAGCTAGAGGGGGGCTTTGTGATGGCGGGACCCTCCCTGGGACTCCCCCCGTGTCCCCGCAGGGTGAACGTGGGCTGCGGGCCAGCCGAGGAGCGGGTGCTGCTGACGGGCCTCCATGCTGTCGCTGACATCCACTGCGAGAACTGCAAGACGACTTTGGGCTGGAAATATGTGAGTCCATGACCTCTGACCCCAGGCTCCCCTTGACCCAAGCTCCCACCAGCTCCTCTTCACAGGCAGTGACACAGTAATCTCTCAGAGCCCACAGGCCCAGCTCCCACAAGTCAGACTGTCTTTTCATGCCCTGCCCATGCTCTCTTCTGTCACATCCTGCAAGGGCTTTCAGAACTTTTCTCTCCACCCATCCCTCTCCTCACAGACACACACGTGCCCGTTTTACAGATGAGGCCATCATCCGGGTGGCCATTTATTGAGGGCTTATGGGCCATGCACTGTTGTGTGTGCTTGGCACACTTTCTCTGATTCCGTCATTACAACAATCCTGTAGGTAGGGTCTATTGTTAACTTCACTTTACAGTAGCAAAGAAGGCCCAGAGATGTTAAGTAACTTTCTCAAGGTCACACAGCTGTAAGGGACAGCATAGGGATCAGAATCCGGGTGGTGTGTTTTGTTTTTAACTCCACATCCTTGATGGCCAGCTTCCACTGCCGTTCAGAGATTCCGGGAAGTTGCCCAGGACCCCACAGCGACATGGAGCTTGGGTCCATGCGCCTCCTTTTCACTGCTCTCATTGCCACAGCTGCTGTCCAGGGTCTCATGTCACGACCCTGCGTCTCATTTCCTTATTTGGCAGTGGAGGCAAAGGCCACAACCTGGCACCCAAAATTGTTATAGGGATCAGATTAGATGCAGCAGAAGAAGACGCTCTTGGGAAATGGCAAGGGCCAGGACTCCTCACGCACTACTCGGGGCTGCGGGCCCTCTGTGGGGTGCATGTCCCAGGTGGAGGCAGTTCACCTAACCTGAGTTCACCCTTGGCCTAGCCACAGATTTGCTCTGTGCCCCCAGACGGATGGCTCAACCTCTCTGGACCACTGACAGAAAAAGAGATGGCCCAGTCCAGGGGTCAAAAATTCAAGGGCTTGCAGGTCTAAGCAAGTATACAGGCTTGCATACTTTTTGGGTTTGCAAAAGGGGCAGCATAGCTCTGCGGAGGGACGGGGCAGTCTGTGGCGAAATGGATTGAACTCAGCCCACCTGTATTTTAGTATTTCAAAGTCATTTTTTCTAAACTCTGCTGCTTTGTTTTTCTAAACAAAACACATGCATAGGTCAAAACTGGCCTTCAGCTACCAGTCTGTAATCCCTGGACCTTTTAGAAACTTCCATAGTCTCTCTGTTGGTATGGACATTAGTACTTAAAAACTACTGGTACTTCAGAAAGCTCAGTCTGTCCCATTAGCGAGAGACTGGCTCTGTCAGTTACTGGCTCTGTGTCTTGGGACCAGGTGGTTTGGCTTCTGTGCATGACAGCTCTGTCCTATGTAAAATGGGGCCAGGCATAGCTCCTACTCAACCCTGATCCCTTTTGGTAAAGCCCTTGCTCCAGAGATGACGTCCTCTCCCCTCTGTTCAGGAACAGGCCTTCGAGAGCAGCCAGAAGTACAAAGAGGGGAAGTACATCATCGAACTCAACCACATGATCAAAGACAACGGCTGGGACTGACCCCTGCTCCCGCCGCATGCGGCTCGAGCCCGGCCTGGCCGCCCGGGGGCGCCTCTGGCTTCCCTCCGCGAGAAGGGAGCTCTGGACCCTCAGGGCCCCTGCAGAGGAAGGATCCAGCTCCTGTACATATATTTTATTGCATGCACTGTGACCTTGGGGGGCGATCAGAAGGCGGAAGACACCCCCGCACCTCCCTGCGATCTGGCTGGCTTGGATCTCGTTTTTAACCCCTTCGTGCCCCGCCTGCCCTATAGATATGGCCTGTGTGCTGCTCCCCCGGCCCCAGTGCACCGTCTGCCCTGTGAACTCCTCCCACCGGGCCCCTCTTACCCCGCGCCCGTCTGCTGCCCTCGTTCTGTAGCGTTTGTACATAATAAAACAATGGAGTGGAGACAGCCCCGGGCTCACGCGGAATCCTGGAACTGGGGACTCCAATGCGGATTCCTGCCTCTATAGACCTGGTCTTTTCTGGGCCCCACGTGGCATGGGGTAGGCACTGCGGTCAAAGCCGGGAGTCTGCGCTCCGCGGGCTCAGCCACCCGAGACCGAGGACCGATCCCACAGCCCCGGCGCTTCCCAGCCCCACTAGGCCTACGGAGGCCTTGACCTCGGCTGATCGGCGCCTTCTCGGCTTGAGCGTTGAGCCGCCGCCTAGAGGCAAGCTCTCCCGGGAGGCGAGCGCGCCGCGGGTTCCAGCGCCCCTCGTCGCGACTACACGTCCCAGCGGCCCCAGCGGCAGCTGTCCGTCTCCTCTCTTCCGAATCTCGGCGCTGGGCTTGCTGGGAAGTGTAGTTCCGAGGGGCCCCCAGCGCGGGACCTTCTGGGAAAGCCCGGCTCGGGCGGTCAGAGACTGTCGAGCTGCGCGTGGCCCCGCACTTCGGAGTTCCTGCGGAGGGCGGAGGTTTTGCGGAACCGGGAACAGGAAGGAAGGACTCCAGGGGTTCGGGCCTCGGCCGCGGACTCCTCGAGGTCCCCAGTGCCCCGCGTGACAACAAGCTCACGCCGAGCGCCTCCAGCCCTGCTCTTTTCCGCCAGTCATGCTTCGTCCCTCCGAGCCCTGGCTTCCAAGTGGAGGGGGCAGGGGGAACCCGCTAGACGAGTCTGGGGCGCCAGGGTCTGCCCCCGGACTCGAGGCTCCATCCCAGGGTCGAGGCCCCGCCCCTCAGTAGCTTATCCCTAGCCGGGGCTCCCCCCGTGGGAACGGGGACCAGCTGGCCGGAAGCGCCAAACTGCGTCCCTGTCGAGCCCCGGGGGATCAATCAGGCCGAGGAGCTAATTATGTAATGAGGGGGCAGGGGGTCGGAGCTAATGAAGCCCGGAGTGGGGGGGAGAGAAGGGGAGGGTACCCAGGTATCCGGCCCCCTCTTGGACCCCTTCCAGTCCCCAGGGGTCTCCACCCCAGCCCAACTCCAGGGCCCCAAATAGGGGAGGGGCTGTGATCCTGGGTCTGGAAGGGGCTGAGCTGTGAGCTATAAAGGGGGCATCTCTCAGCACCAGGGGACTGACTCTAGGCAGCGTGACCTGAGGCCAGACGGGAGCACTCCATGTACCATCCACGAGAGTTGTACCCCTCTCTGGGGACAGGCTACCGCCTTGGGCCCCCCCAGCCGGGGACAGATTCCAGCTTCCCGCCTGCCCTGGCAGAGGGCTACCGCTACCCTGGTGAGCATGGGGACCAGCTCCTGTGTCGGGACCGCTGGGGGCTGTGACCCTCTGCTGGCTCCTCATTCTGCCCCCCCACCCCTTCTCTAGATCTGGACCCTCCCAAATTGGATTGCTTCCTCTCCGGGATTGAAGCTGCTCCCTGCACCCTGGGTGCTGCCCCACCCCTGCCCCCGCTCCCCCCAGCCCTGGGCACTGAGCCAGCCCCCCCAGCCCCTGAGGCCCTTCATGCACTCCCCGGAGTCAGCCTGAGCCTGGAGAACCGGGAGCTGTGGAAAGAGTTCAATTCTGTGGGAACAGAGATGATCATCACCAAAGCTGGGAGGTGAGGGGCGGGGCCAGGATGTGCCCGGGGGGCGGGGCCAGGGTCAAGGGGCCCAGGGTGTGCCCGGTGGGGGTCTCCTGGGAAAGGCAGAGTTCCTGGTAATGGGGCTAGGTCTAGGGGTTGCTAGAGGGTCTAGAGCTCTGCCTAAGTTCAGGGGGCGAGTGTGGCCTGGGTCAAGGGTGACTCTAGGGCTGGATCGGAGTCAGCTGGTGGCAAGGGCCGAGAGTCAGTCTGTGGAATCTGTAGCTGGTTTAGGGACCAACCTATATAGCAAGGGTCCTAGGTCAGTCTGGGCCTGGGTCAGAAAGTCTGGCTGGGTGATAGGTTCATTTGTGGCCCAAATCGGGGGTCCACCTGCGGCCAGAGCCAGCACTGACACTACCACTAGGGTCAAGGTCCAGCCAGTGACTGGCATTCAGGGAAGTCTGGCCAGAATCAGGGTCAGTATGTGACTAGGTCTGGGGTCCCCCTGGAGGCAGGGATGTGGCCAGTGTGTGGCCCGTGTCTTTCCAGGCCGGGAACTCAGACCCGAACATGCTAAGTCCTCCGTCCCAATGCAGGCAGGACATTTTTTTTTTCCTGAACCAGGTTTGGCCAGCAGTGTAGACTCTGGTGCTGGAGATTAGGTGAGGAGACCAGAGTGGGGAGCAGCAGACTCCCGGCAAGATTAGAGGGACAGAAGTGTGTCACCACTGCTTCTGTGGATGGAGTTGGAAGGGGCCAGGAGTCAGGGGTCCTGGCTCTGGTCCTAATCTGCCCTGTGACTCTGGTCAGATCTCCTGTCTGTTCTGTTCCCCGAGTGTAAAATGGGATGAGACAAGCCTCCGGCTCCAAGACCCTGCCCTCTGAATTCTAATTCCACCTCCGTGGACGTTTCTCTGCCAAAGCTGGGTGAGCCCACAGCGGCTGTGCCCCCTGCCGGCGCTGTGCCCCCTCCCAGCCCCAGCCGGTAGCGCCAGGCCTCTCCCATCCCTCCCCTGTCCAGGCGCATGTTCCCTGCTTGCCGAGTCTCAGTCACTGGCCTGGACCCCGAGGCCCGCTACCTGTTTCTTCTGGATGTGGTTCCAGTGGACGGGGCTCGCTACCGCTGGCAGGGCCGGCGCTGGGAGCCCAGCGGCAAGGCGGAGCCCCGCCTGCCTGACCGCGTCTACATTCACCCCGACTCTCCTGCCACGGGTGCCCACTGGATGCGGCAGCCTGTGTCTTTCCATCGTGTCAAGCTCACCAACAGCACCCTGGACCCCCACGGCCATGTGAGGCCCCAGCTGGCGGGGAGGACAAGTTGAGGGGTGGGTGTGGGGGCCCCCCTGGGCAGGCGGGGCATCACCCTGGGCAGGCGGGGCATCACCTCGCTCCTTCTCTCCCAGCTGATCTTGCACTCCATGCACAAGTACCAGCCCCGCATCCACCTGGTGCGGGCCGCCCAGCTCTGCAGCCAGCACTGGGGGGGCGTCGCCTCCTTCCGCTTCCCCGAGACGGCATTCATCTCTGTGACAGCCTACCAGAACCCGCGGGTGAGTGACCGCTTTGGGGGGGGGTGGGGAGGGGATGGAGGGGTGGGCTCTGCCCTGGCCGCGGGAGCTTTGACCCTGGATGTGTGTCCCCAGATCACACAACTGAAGATCGCCGCCAATCCCTTTGCCAAGGGCTTCCGGGAGAATGGCAGAAACTGTAAGAGGTGGGCACTGTTCATTCATTCCCTGGTTCGTTCAACAAATGCTTGTGAGCCGACCACCGTGTGCCAGGGACACAGCAGTAAGTAAAGACATTTATTCCCTCGCGGCTGCCCGTTTAGCACCTGCTGTGTGCCCGGCACAGTTCTAGACGCTGGAGACCCATCTGTGAACAAAACCAAGGGCCCTGCCCTGATGGGACTGGTCCTCTAGGGGACAGAGTAGGCAGGTCAACAGAGAGAAATAAGTGAAATATAATATGTCAGGGATGGGTTCTAAAGAGAAAAGAAATAAAGGCAGGAAGGAAGAGAGGATGGACCGGAGTGAGGCCTGTATTAGTTTTAGAGGCGTGGTCAAGTCCTGGAGGACCTAGAGTGGGTATCTGAGGAAGAGCGGGCCAAGAAGGGGGAACAGCCTGTGCGAGGGCCCTGAGGGAGGAGCGTGCCTGCGGTGCGACTGGAGAGGAAAAGGCAAGAGCGGTGAAGGGGAGCCACGTTGGACAGTGGAGGTGTGTTTAGGACTCGGCTTCTATTCTGAGTCGAGTTCAGCTCCCTCAGAGCCGTCCTTTGCCGTCAAGGCGGGGACAGACCGGGAGCCGGCCATCAAAGGGTCACCCTTACAAATGTAAACTGTGGACCCATGACGAGGGAGCTTGTGCCATGCCACGGGAGGTCGGGAGGACTTCCCTGAGGAAGCGAGACAAGAGCGGGAGCTGAGACAGTGAGCTAAGGACGGGAGCAGGGACAGACGGACGGAAGAGGGCTCCGGCGAAGGGCGGCTCGGCAAGCCGGGTGGGGGGGGGGGGGTGGGAGCCGGCTTCGGACCACGCCCTCGCCTTCTAGCTTGGAAGCCTTTTCCCAAATGCAATACACGCAGCAGGAAACCACTGGAAAGTTTTAAGGGGGAAATCGAGCCTGACTCTGCCACTTTCTAGTCACTTAGTTCTCTGGCCTTCGGTTCCTTCGTCTGGAGAACAGGTAGAATAACAGCACCTGCCTGACAGGGTCCCTGGGAGGGTGAAATGCTTGGCACCTGGCAGGTGCTGTTATTACCATCATCATCATCATCATCATCATCACGTCGTCATCGTCCCTGTTCTCCAGGGAGCGAGATGCCCGTGTGAAGAGGAAACTGCGGGGCCCGGAGCCTGGAGCCGCAGAGGCCTATGGGAGCGGAGGTGAGCGCAGTCTCAGGAGTGACGGGGCCGGTCCTCAGGTGCCAGTCCCCCTTAACCCAGTCTGTCCTCTCCATCTGCCCAGATGCACCAGGTGGCCCCTGCGACTCCACGCTGGGTGGGGACGTCCGTGAGTCGGACCCAGAGCAGGCCCCGGCCCCGCGGGAAGCTGCCCCGGCCCCAGCTCCTCTGTGCGGCGGCTCCAGCGCCGAAGCCTACCTGCTGCACCCCGCGGCTTTCCACGGAGCCCCCAGTCACCTTCCAACCAGGCGAGTGGGACAAGGGCACAGAGCTCGGCTCCTCCGCGCTGGGGGTCCCTTTCCCGCATTCTGACCCGTCTCTTTACTTCAGGAACCCCAGCTTCCCTGAGGCTCCAGACTCGGGGCGTCCAGCGCCCTACTCGGCTGCGTTCCTGGAGCTGCAGCCTGGGCCAGGGGGCTCGGGGTACCCAGCCGCTGCTCCCCCAGCACCCTTTGCCTCACACTTCCTCCAGGGGGGCCCCTTCCCCCTTGCCTACCCTGGCCCTGGGGCTTACTTGGATGTAGGCTCCAAACCAATGTACTGAGGTGTCCCTGGGCCCTCTGCCTGCCCCCACACCCCATCTTCCATCACAGACCTCTGCCACCCTTCCCCCAGGCCTGTGGCCCCATTCCTTCCACTGGCCCCATCCCCCATGCCAAATGGCTGCCTGGGGCCTCCCCCACCCCACTTCACACTTTGATTTCACTCCCACCCACCCCGGCTTCAAAGCTCTGGCTAAGCTGCTGGGAGTCCAGCTGGGGCCAGCTTCCCCTTCCAGGCTCTCACCTCGGTGTGAATGGAGGGAGGCTCTGCCTGGCCAAATGGGGCCACTGCCCAACGCTCCCACCTCCTGGGCCTCACCCTTGGGCTCTGCAAGTTCTACCCCCTGGCCCCAGTGCAGGCCACACTGGTCCGCTGTCAGGACCAGAGTATTTTTGTTAATAAACCTCCAAAGACCTCGGTGCTCTAAAAACATCAGCTAATGCTATTTAGCCGTGGGCGGGGCTGGGTGAGCGGAGGTTTTGTGGGGAGACCTGGGCCCCGATTTTGACTTGCCAGTTTCTAGCTGCTTGACCTCATGCGTGTGAATCCACAGCTCTCGGGCTATCTCCTTTTTAGGGAAGTGGGGAAATCAGTGTCCTGATGCTCACTTGAATTAAATGAGAATTAAATAAGCTGCTTCTGAGAACCCAGCCCTCCACCTAGCATGTGGCAAGCCTTCTGGAAACAGTCACTGTCACTAGATCTAGACCAGGAAGCTCTGGGGCAGTCAAGGTCCTCTGTGCCCCCAGGGCCCAGGCTGGCGTTGCTGCTTGTGACCGATCAAGTCTGACACAAACCCAAAGACCATTTTTCTCCTTTTATTAGAATTTTTCTTTGTTTTCTCTCAAAATTTTTTATCTAAAAACAAACAAAAAAAAAAAAAAAGGAAAAAGGAAAAAAGAAAACCAGAAAATTATTGGAAACTCCATGGTTCAAGTGGGGAGAAAGGAGAGGAGCCTGGAGCTGAGGCTCCGAGCCTCTCCAGAGAGAAGTCCTCACCCTCGAAGTGCCCTCTCCGGGGGGAGAGCAGAGCCGAGACAGCCCCCGATGCCCAGCCTCAGTCTGGAGAAGAGGGCAGAGTCACAGTGGTCCGAGGGCCAGGGGGCTGGAGGGATCACAGGAAGTAATCGGCCACGGGCTTCTTGGAGGGGATGCCCCGGGTCTCCTGGGGAGCAGCCTCGAAGATGATGAAATCTTTCTGGAGATGCTCATCCAGCTCCAGGATGGCGGCCACATTCCCGCAGCTGGAAGCGGGAGGCGGGGGGCGTCAGCGGCGTGTCGCGCCCGGCTCCCCACCCCACCCCGACCGCCTGGCCCCGGTGGCTCACCGGTAGCAATAGTTGGGCGCCGACCACACGGTGAGCACAGTCTCGTTGAAGTGCCACTTGTAGCCTTCCATCACCAGCTGGTGCGCGCGGCAGATCATGTCAATGTCGTTGGCCGCGTTGAACTGGGCGACCACGTCGCTGCCGAACAGGTAGCCGGCCCCACGGGGGCTCACGCCCCAGCCTGTTGTGTCTGAGGCAAAGGAAGGCAGGGATGGGGGGAGGGGGTGTCCTCCAGGCCCCTCCAGTACCCACCGCCCTTCAACAGAGAACAAGCCATCCCCTTCTCCCAATCAGGCCCGTGGGGCCGGACCAGGGCCCGGGTGTGCGCCAGGGGATCCCGGGGACAGGGCAGCAAGTGTGGGAGCCGCTAAGATCCAAAGGAGACAGAATGTTCGGACAGTCGGAGCAACCCCATCATCAGTGACCGTGTGATTTACTGGCTGTGACAGGTGTACCCGAAAGTAGAAGGAAGTGACCACGCGGGAGGGTCCAGCCAGTGTGAAGGGGGCTTTCCCGCCCCCCTCCCCCGGTTGGGCTGGCAGGGCAGTGAGGGAGCGGATGCTGTGTGACCACAGAAGGAGTTCTGGACTGGGATTGGGGAGACTCGGCTTTCAGTCTCAGCTCTGCTCCAGACGGGCTGGGGAACCCCACAAAATGAGGGCTCCTCATGGGGCCAGTGTCCCGGGAGTCCACCCTCTGCAGAAGCCCCTCCACACTGAGGGCGCAGAGGATTTTGTCCCCAACAAGCCTCTGAGCGATGAGACACACGCCCAACCCCTCTCTGAGCTTCAGCTCAGCCCATGCTCCCCGGTCCCCACCAAGGGTGCTGGTGAAGACCCGGCCCTGCTCCGCTCTTCCCCACCGCCTGGCCCGACCGTCCGTTCCACACTGTCACCTTTAACTGTCCCTTTAACCACAGGACTTCCTCAGTCTCCTGCCAAACTGAAGGGAGAGCCCGCCTGCCGGCCCGCCCGCCCTCACCTTCGGGGTCAGACCAGAGCAGGTCACACATGGGCCCGTCATGGGGCACCTCTTGCTTCCGGTCAATCGTGCGGATCTGGTCCAGGGTCTGGATAGAGGGGGACAGGCCCCCGTGCACGCAGAAGATCTACAGGAGGACAAGGACGGAGCAGAGGCGCGCTGAGCCCCATGCCTCTCCCGGTGCCGCCCCTCGCCCTCCCATCCCCGCAGGGCCTGGTGGCCGGCCTACCTTGCCATCGATGATGGCCGACAGGCTGAGGTAGTCAAAGATCTCAGTGCAGTAGCGCCACACGGTCACCGAGCCGTATTTGCGTAGACACTCGTCATAGAAGCCGTAGACCTGCGTGATCTGGCGGCTCTCATGGTTGCCCCGGATCAGGGTAATCCGGTCAGGATAGCGAACCTGCGGGCAGCCACCCACACGGGGCTGGGGGCTGGGCTCGGTCCCTCCCTTGTCAGCTCACGCACCCCTCCCGGAGCACCGACCTCGCAGGCCCGTGTCCCTCCTCTGGGGGATCTGAGGCTTACCCCACTCAACCACGTACTCACGGGCTCCTCTATCCCCAACAGGTGCCTACCCAGACCCCCGGTGCCCTGTCACCTCGCCCACCAACAGACACCATACCTAGGCGAACTCCATGCCCTGCCCCTGCCTGAACACAGGGGTCCTCTCTTCCCTCCCCTCCAATGCGCAGCTCCTGCTTCTCCTCCAGGGGCCCCATCACACGCCCTCGAGGCAAGGGAAGTGGCTATGCCCACCCCCTGGCAAGCCAGACCCCAGCAGAACAGCTCAGAGCTGGGGGCGGATGGGTCAGGAGACCAGGGCAGAAAGGAAACAGGTCAGGCCCGAGGGCCCAGCTGGGAGCACCCGAAGCCTGGGTTCCCACCTTAAGTGCCAGCAGCAGGAGGAACGTTTCGACGCTGTAGAAACCGCGATCCACAAAGTCCCCCATGAAGAGGTAGTTGGTCTCAGGGACATCACCACCCACCTGGTGGGGGGGGGTAGAGGCAGGAAGATTTTGGTTGGTCCCAAAATGTCCCACACCACGGTGGCCTCTTTGCCCATCAAGCGGCAGCCCCCTTCCGACGGCCCACCTAGCTAGAGCCCCTCACCTGCCCGCCATGCGCCAAACTCACAGCTTCCGCTCTCAGTGAGGGGGGCCTCCCAGTCAGCCCCCAGGCCATCGGTCCCCAAGTCACCCCACACTTACTCTGAACAGCTCCTTGAGGTCATAGAATTGCCCGTGGATGTCGCCACACACCTGGGAGGTGAAGAGAGGCGGGCTGGACCTCAAGAGTCTGAAACTCCGCTCCCAGAGACCAGCCTTTAAAACACCCGCAGCTGCAGGAGCTCCTCACCGCTCCTGGCCAAGTCTCGACTTCTCAGGGCCAAGTCTACTCCCCTACCCTGACTTCGCCTGGTCTGGATCACACCCCATCCCGCCTGGAGTGCCAACTGCTCTGGGAGGGCAAGAGCTCGAGCCAGGTCTACAGCCAGACCCACAGCTTCTGGAAGGCCCGACCCCCTCCTCTCCCTCTTCCCCTTCCCCTCAGAGAGCCCAGAAGAAAGCTACTAGGACAGAGAACACACGCGAGCGTGTGCAGCACAATCACTGCCACGGTAAGAGGCCTTCTGCTCAGGCCAAGCACATGCCCCCACAGATCAGAAGAGCCTTCCCACAACATCCACTTCGAACAGCAAGGCTCCCTCGAAGGCAGGAGAGGGAGTAGACACACGGCCTCCGGGGCTCTGAGGGATGAGGGGCAGACCTCGGCAGCCGCCAGGAGTAAGGGGACTGCCCGGGCCCCGAGAACGCACGCCGGGCTCCGCGGGGGCGGGCGGTACTCACGGTGACGGGCGAGTCCACTCTCTGCACGTTGCTCTCCTCTACCAAGATCTCTCTGGAGACAGGAGAAGACCAGGGTCACCACAGCCGGGCCAGCCCAGCCCGACTCCTCATCTCTCTGAGGAGGTCAGAGGCCAGGGCGGGCTGACCGCGCTTCCGCAGGCCGGAGCCCAGACTCCTACTGCATCCGAAGCCCTTCCAAGAAGGCAGCGGCCTTCCGAGCCTTGACCCTCCCGGCTGCCCTTTCACACGTCCAGGGCTCCTTCCAGAAACAGAGCCCTCTGCTCAGGCGGCTCTCTCAGCTGGAGCGCTCTGAGACCGTGGCCCCCGCGGAGCCGACAGTCCCTCTCTGCCCGTCACGGAGGCCTCGCCCAGGCCGTCCGAAGGCACCCAGTCATCAGACACAGCGTCACGGACCTGCGCTGTGCTCCTTCCTTATTTAGAGGGGGTGACAACGTTGCGCTTTCATTTCTCCCTGCAGTGGAGTCTACTACTCCTTGGGAGTTCACGACAGAAAACCACTTGGTCGGTAACAGCCAACGGAAGAGGCGCCATGCTTCCGGGTTTCCACCTTGATGACAGCGGCAGGGACCACTCCAGATCACGCCCTGCCCTGGGACCGCAGGAAGAGCTCTCGTCCATGACGGAAGAGCCCACCCAAAGGCAGACACTGTGGCGCCGCCCACTGCTCCGAGGAGTAAACTGGCCAGAGTCCAAAAGGGCGGACTTGAACAGGAGGCCTGGCTCTGGCCTCTGACGCTGTAATCAAACCGCTCTGGTGTGGGAGGGCCCGGGGCACTTGCCTACCTTTCCCTGCCAGCCTCCGAGCAGACTAGGGGACCCCGAGCTCGGGTGGTTTTCCTATGTCCCCGAGCGTACGCTGACAGAGGCAGCTGGAGGGAAGCGTGCGTGCTTGGCTTTCTGGCAACAGCAAGAAGCCTTGGCCGGGGTCTGAGGGCCCATCTGGCAACCAGGCCCTCCCACCAGGACTGGCTCTCGTGTCCAGCATCTTTCCACATCAACTGCTTGTGACGACCTTCCCAGCTGACCAGCTGAGGCTCTTTTCATCCTCACCTGACAGAGAAACCGAGCTTAGAGAAAAAAGGGCAGGATCAAGGTCACAAAGCTGGAGAGTGAAAGACGTAGAATTCAGAAGCCTAATGGACGAAGAATCTGTGCCAGTCTCATCCACAGATTCCGGTCTCACGCGCCCCACCGACCGGTGCTAGCAGGGCCCAGCACGCTCTGGGCACAGGGGCCAGTCTCTGACCCCAGCTGTCACTCACAGCGCACCATCTGCCCTCTCAGGGCTCACACCTGCCCACCGCCACTTCCGCAACACATGCCACCGTTAGGACGTGCCTGCCGAAGTCCCAGTCCCTTTCCCCGCAAACGCAGAATCCCACTCGAGCTCCATAACGACATCAAAGTTCTGAAGAGGTAAAGTGACTTGAGCAGGGTCACACTGTTTACAAGTGACAAAGCTGGAATTCATACTGGAGACCACTTGATTCAAACCCTCCGCTCTGGGGCGCTGCTGTGGCTCAGTCCATTAAGCATCTGCTTCAGCTCGGGTCATGATCTCAGGGTCCTAGGATCGCGCCCCACGTCAGGCTCCCTGCTCAGCGGGGAGTCTGCTTCTCCCTCTTCCTCTCCCCCTACTCGTGGTCTCTCTCCCTCTGTTTCACTCTTTCAAATAAATAAGATCTTTAAACACACACACACACACACACACACAAAACCCCTCTGCTCTCTCATTACGCTAATCCATCCGGAGCACGTGGCGACTAGTTCTCTAGATGCGAGCACTAGCTACCATCACCACCAAGTCAATCCAGGCCCTTGGGCAAGGTGAGTCTTACAGGAAAAAGAAGGGTGCCAAGCAGTAATTGGTTCCTAAAAGTGCCTCCCAAGACTGAGAGAACAGGGGTGACTAAAAACACCTCGGGGCCGGCCCAGGCAGGGAGATTTTCTTGAGCTGGCGAAACACAGAGTCACAGACACGCATTTAAAACGAGGCCGTGCCGGCTCGTCAAACAGGCCTGGTCTGGCCGCTGTGGGTCTGTCTGAGGTAAAGCCAAGCATGGGGCTGAGAGCCACCCGTTCAGAAGTCAGGCGGCCACTTTCTCTCTGGGTGACCTCAGTCGGGTCACGAGGCCTCTAGGAGTCATGTAAAATAGTCCAACCTCAGAAGACTGCCGTGAGAAGACAGGAGTGGCGTGTCAGTGGGAGGCCTGTTGTAGGACGGCGGGCCTGCTGTTCAGCAAATGTAGGGTCATCCTGCTGGCCCTTTCCCCGCAGAACCATCCGCAGTGTGATACAAGCCACAAAAAGTACCTCAGGGGAGGCGGGTAAGTGGCCTTCTCACTGTGCCCACGCATCTCAGAGCCTCCACTCCGCCTGCTCCTAGAGGCCTTCCCTGGTGCCATCAGTCCTCGTGGGCGGTCCCCTCGTCCTACTCGGTACTGACAGCAACACCTGAAGACCGCCGAGCTTACGTCGTACCAACGCGCGGCGCCGAGCTTGTCCCAAGCACCAGCTTACTGGTGCTTCACCACCGTCTTCTTAAATACTATTATTCCCTCTTGACAAGTGAAGAAACTGGCCAGCGACCTCGCGATCCCCGTCCCAGCCAGTAAGCGGCGGCACTCACATTCCCACCTAGAACCACCGCGTTCTGAAGCCTGAGCTCGTAACCACCCGGTCATCCTTCTTCCCGGGGGGGTCTCCCGCCGCGTCGGGTTTAATGCTACTCTGGCTTATCCGCTACCATTTCACACAGAACACGAGGTGACCCCACGCGGCGGCCTGGAGACAGGACCTGGAGCGCTGGCTTCAGGCTCCATCCCTTACTTGCTGGCTGACTCTGAACACGAGTCCCTACCTGCAAAACGGGGACAGCACCAGCCGCCTTCAGGAGCGGTGCTTAGAGTTAAAAGAGTTTTATAAGCCAGAGTGTTTTGCTTTCCTGCCTTGGACTTTTATCCTGGTGGACACTCCCTTTCATCGTCTTACTCTTCGAGGCCTATCCCCAGAGTTCAGTTCTCCCAAGAAACCTCTGTTCCCCCGACAAGTTAGGGCGGCCTCCCTGAGCTGCTCCAATACTTTTTACGAAAACTCTCTAACGCCACTGAAAACACATCCCCTAACACTGTGAGTGTCCTTCTCCGGGTCTGTCTTCTCCCAACAGGCCGGCTGCTCCTCGAGGGAAGTGGCCCTAGTCTGCTCCTCTCCGGGAAAGATTTCAGGACGAGCGAGGCCCCAGGTCCTCAGCTGGGTCTGCCCCGGGCCGGAACCCCCGCAGAGCGGGGCCACCGGGCTCACCTGGCCTTAGCGCACAGGGCCTTGACTTCGCTCTCTTTGATGAGCTCGCAGCGCCGCAGCTGCTCGATCTGCCGGTCCAGGTCGCTGATCTCCGCCATGGCCCACCCCCCCCCGGCGCGGGTCAGAGCCGGGGGCGCCGCCCCCTCCGCACCGCACAGGGGTCTCCTGAGAAAGACGAGGACGCGCCCGTCGATCAGACTGTCCGCAGCGCGCCGGGGGCGGAGGGACTGAGGCAACGCGACCCTGGAGCTGGCCCGACCCCCCCGCCCCCGCTCACATCGGCCCCCGATCCCCAGCCGTCCCACGGCCCTGGCCGCTCCCCGCGAACTCCCGTCGGAGCCGGCGGCCCCGCGTTCGGGACGGTGGCCTACAGGGGTCTCCGACTATTACCGCCGCCGCGACTCCGGCTCCCGCGCCCGGGCTCCCTGCCTTCCTCCTTCCCTTCGCTGTGGGCCACCGCCGCCGCCGCCTCTACTTCCGGCCCCGCCGCGGAAGCCAAGGGGGACAGTTCCGCCGCGCGCCGGATGTGGCGTCATACACACCCGCCCCTCCCGCGCCGCGCCCCGAACCCCACCTCCCGAGCCTAAGAATGGGCGCGAGCGGAGGAAGCGGAAGTCGGCGGCCTGCGGTGGGGGGGGGGGCGCGGGCGGAGCGGGCGGGAGCGGTCGGGCGGGAGGACGCCTCGGGCCGCTCCCCTCCGGCCTCAGCGAGGGAAGCCAGCCGAGCTGCGGCTCCGCGTGGAGCTTCGCTGCACGTTTTATCGGACTCGGCCTCCCGCGTTCCAGTCCCGGGGGTCCCACCTGCAGCCCCGGTGCTTAGAACACGGCTGAGCCCGGCACGGCGAAGCTCAGTGCAAGTTCGACGGATGGAGCCAGCCTGGCCCAGCCTCCTTCCCCGGCCGCGGGGAAATCCCTGCCGTGGAGGACCTCTCCGTGAGAGGCAGAAAGGCCACCTTGCTCACACCTGGCTTCCGTCTCAGTGTGACCGATTCCAGAATAGCCCCAGACATCCACCCCTCCGTTGCTTCCTCTGGTCTGCAGGCTGTAGCCCATTTCAAGGAATCCGCTCTAGGTTCTCCTCCATCTGTCACTTACACGTTCTGGAGTTCCCTGTTACTACAAAAGGTCCAAAACCCCCAAAGTGACATTTGAAGGGAACGGCTGGTCTGTTAAGCATACTTCATGGTGTCGGGAGCCTTTGCACAGGCTGCTCCCTTTTAGAAAAATCCTTTTGGCTATCTTCCGTTGACCTTCAATTTTTGCTTTTCTTGACTTTCAAAGAGAGCGGAAGTGAAGCCAGGCACAGAAGTGAGGCCGAGGTTTAGAGGAGCACTCAGGGTGGGCTTGGTTTTGTATGTAGGCAACATGCAGATGTGCATCGAAGAAAAAGGACAGAGTCCCTAACTCTGGCAAGGTCCTAGTCCGTTCTACAAGCATCAGCACAGGGATTCTGCTAGGTCCAGAGAGACCACAAAGTCAAGATTTTTTTTTTCTTCTCTAGCAGGAAGCGGACACAGTCAAGGGCCCGTTATCAAGAAACTCAGGAAATGGCAAGACTCATTCATGAGGTCCCCGGTTATGACCAGGATCTAACAGTTCAGATCCATGTAGGTAACTGCTCCACCCCAGCTAGAAGGGTTCAGGGCATGGCACGGGTCAAGTGCAGGGCCTTCACCATGGCTTCATGTAATACAGCAGCTACAATGGCTCAGGGCTTAACCTGGAACCTGAGCCCCACAGTTCTGTATGCGTTGCTGAGGTCACTGTTGCAAAGGGATTCTGGGTTTCTCAAGGGCTTCCCCGCCCCAAAGAAGATTAAGCAAGCCAGTTCTAATCTCATCTCCTATTAAGATGGGAAAACAGACCAGCTCAACAGTGTAGATGAAGGACGTATGTATTAATAATCTTGTCTTCATCAAGAAAGTGCCATCTCAAGCAGTATGGCCTTAAGCATGAACACCTACTCATAGAGCTCACTTGTGTGG
Source organism: Mustela lutreola (assembly GCF_030435805.1). Taxonomy (NCBI): domain Eukaryota; kingdom Metazoa; phylum Chordata; class Mammalia; order Carnivora; family Mustelidae; genus Mustela; species Mustela lutreola. The sequence goes on along the minus strand of NC_081306.1, from coordinate 1,327,051 downwards.
CCTGGCTCACAGTACTCGGGAGATGTTGGCTTTTGTCAGTGACTGTCGTTCTCACAGGAGCCTTTCTCCATCTGTAAATTCTGGGTCTGAAAGCGCAGCTGAGCCTAACAGTTCACATGTAGTCCCCAACTGTGGGCCTTACTGGGTGCTGCTGGCAAAAAGGGGCAAAAAAAGCCCTTGATGGCGGAGAAAATCCCACAAGGTCTCTTCCTGAAGACATGGGCAAGAGTAAAAGCAGGAAGGTCCTCTCCCAAACCCATTTGATTTTCTCCTGCCTCTCAAGGACAAACAGAGAACAAGGACTCTTCCAGGCGCTGCCGCCTCCCCCAGCCGTCCCCTGGCCCGACCACCACACAGACAGCAGACTCCCCCTTAAATAGTTGTTTATTGGCAGTGGGCTGGAAAGAGCAATGGAGTTAGCATATACAGACAACACCACACACCAATGTCACGTGGGAGGCAAAGTGATGGGAGAGAGCAGCCTGGAGCCCTGCTGAGGCCCCCCTCTTCGAGAGTGACGGTGGAGGGGCAGGGGCTGGAGTGTTGAGGGGGTCGCCTTAGGACACCTCCGCTTAGTAGGCGTGGTTAGAGATGAAGAGGGACTCGCTGGCTGCAGCCCCGGCCTGACCACTCGGGGTATACTTTCCTTGGCAGGCAAGGCTGTTGGCCTAAGAGGGGAAAGGAGCCAGAGTGAGGTCTCATCAGAATTCCACCTGCCCTGGCACCCTGCCCACCTCCATCCAGTCCCATCCTTACCAGGGCTCGCTTGATGTACTCCTCCTGGGCAGCCTTCAGGTTCTCCTTCTTCCCACCCCAGGCCTTCAGGGCAGAAGCCTGGAGCGCTCGGCCATAGGAGAAGGTCAGGGCCCACGGCTTCAGCAGGGGGCACTTGTTGATGGCGTTGAGGTTGATGGATGCCTCCTCCTCACTCTGGCCTCCGGACAGGAAGGTGATCCCTACCCAGCAAGGATTGAAGTGCAGTTAAGTGGCTGTACGCAAACACCTGGGGTTTGGTAGTCGCTTCTACAATCTGACCAATGGGCTAAGGACTATGGTTGTTGTCCACCTCCCACAGGTCAAGAGGAGGATAAAGCTCTCACCAGTGACAGCAGGGGGCACTGTGCGGCGCAGTGCTGTGACGGTTGCCATGGCAATCTCCTCATGAGAATATTTCTGGGTGCAGGCATGGCCTGGGGTTACCATGTTGGGCTTCAGCAGAGTGCCTTCCAGGTAGATATGATGGTCACTCAGAGCCTTGTACACGGCAGCCAGCACCTAGAGCAGAGCAGGGCCACAGTGGAATTGAGGTGGAGTTGGGGGCGGGGTGGGGACAGAGGTCAGTCCCCAGGCCCGAGGCCCAGCTGCCTAGCCACCACGCCACCCACAAAGGCAGGCACCTTACCTTCTCGGTTACATACTGACAGCGTTTCAAGTCGTGGTCCCCGTCCGGGAGGATCTCAGGCTCCACAATGGGCACGATGCCGTTCTGTGGAGGACAGGGGAGCCATGAGTCCCCCTAACCCGGAGCCCACCTGCAGCTCTCCGCAGCCATCAGCCAAGACCTTTTGTCCATGACAGAAACTCACGGCTTCACAGCCTGCAGCGGACCTCAGGAGACAGGGATCTCCTCTGAGCCATCCCCACAATCATACCCCCACCCCACCCCGGCTCACAGGGCCCTCGGGTGTCCTCCATGGGCCCAAGCCTGACGCTTGCTGAGGCTCCAGAACAGCTGCCTTGGATGCAGGTGTGGTATGTATCCTGACAGATGAGCAGCAGGCTAGCTGACGTTCTGGAACCAAAGCAGGTGGGAGGTGGCCTGCTGGGGACCCACCAGCCCACCTGCTGGCAGATGCTGGCGTAACGGGCCAGAACATTGGCATTTTCCATGATGGCAAGGGCTGAGGGGGTGTGTTCCCCAATCTTCAGCACACAGCGCCACTTGGCAAAGTCAGCTCCGTCCTTCTTGTACTGGGCACAGCGCTCGGACAGCCCATCCAGCCCTGGAGTGGGTACAGAGGAGTCAGAGCATGGCAGAGGAGGGGGGCAGGTGGCAGCCAGAGGGGTCAGGCCTGGAATGGGTTGGTCTGGAGGGCAGGGAGCGGAGCAGTTTCTCACCTTGGGTGGTAGTCTCGCCGTTTGTTCCTGCCAGGGGCACCACGCCCTTGTCCACCTGTTGGGAGTTAGGGGGGTGTGATTAACAATGTGAGATGAGGAAGTGCCCTCGAGCACTGCACTCTGCCCTCACCTTCCTCAACCTGAGCGGTAGGTACCTCGCTTTGCAAACGTTTTCACGTAGTCACAATACTTGATCCCAGGAGGTTTTAGAAAATACATGGGGATGTGATCAGAGCGAGCCTGGGCTCCTAGTCATTACTAACCCGGTGAGCCACACGCATCATGCCTTGAGTTTCTGGTTTTGGTCTGTACGACGGAAGAATACTGGGCTGAGAATTACAAGGATTAAAAATGCCAAGCAGGAGCACGTATCTGGCTCAGCCAGTGGAGCCTGTGTCTTCTGATCTCAGGTTGGCTGGGAGTTTGAGCCCCACAAAGAATGTAGGGCTTACTTTAAAAAAAAAAAAAAAAAAGCCAACAGATCCTCTAAGTTTCTCACTCTTCACATACGCTTTGGCAGTGACCTGGGGCAGACCCCCAACCCGACGCCCGCCCCAGCACAGCCTGCAACTCTGGCCTTCTCTCCCCCATCTGCGTCACCTCTCGCACCCCGAGACCCCGCCCCCTCACCTTGATGCCCACAACACCGCCCTTGGATTTGATAACTTGGGGGAAGGGACGCCCATCATCTGTCTTCTGGTACAGGGTCTCGTGGAAGAGGATGACGCCCCCGATGCAGGGGTTCACGCGGTCATCAGCGGTCAGCAGCAACTGGCGGTAGAAGCGGCGGTTCTCCTCTGTGTTCTCAGTGCCGATGGACTGCAGCCGCTTGGCGATGCTCCCTGCAAAGGGGCAGCACGTGGAAATAAGGGGTCAGCCGGTCACCCTCGACCCTAGGCACTCCTCCTCCTGCGTCCTGCCCATACCAGTGGACTCATCTGCAGCCAGGATGCCCTTGCCCGGAGCCACGATGCGGTGAGCGATGTCAGAAAGCTCCTTCTTCTGCTCCGGGGTCAGTGCTGGGTATTGGTAAGGCATGATGCCGGTCGGTTCCTGTGCAGAGGCAGCAGACGGGGAGGACTGGTTAGCTGGGTCTCATGTGGTCTCCCGACCAGCAGGACAGGACCCCTCTCCTGGAAGTCCAGACAAAAGTTCCCTACCTCCCCTGCTCCACACTGGCAGGTTTCTGGCCACTTGCTGTCCCCAGCCCTCCCCTGCACCCAACTTCCCTATACTAGGCCTGCCTCCGGTACCTTTCCTAACTCTGTCTGTTGCTGGGTGTTTCCCAGCTGTGGGTGGGGTTGCGTACTGGCATCTGGGGCAATGCAATAGGCCAGAGCCATAGACAGTCGGGTCATGTAGAAGCCGGACCCTTCTTGCAAGCGCTCTGCCATGGGGTCACTTTGCCTAGAAGCAGAACCGAACCGGAGTATTTTAGAATTTAGAGAGGGCACACAGGCAGAGGGCCCAACCCAAGGGCCCAGAAAAGGGAAAGTTCAGTGCTTCAAGTCCCACAGCACAAGGGCCAGAGCCGAGATTTAGAACCCAAATCCTCTGGTCAGGGCCTTCCAATCCACCCAGGATCCCAGGGCTGGCCCAGGCTCCAAAGCCTCAAGGACACCCCAAGGTCAAGCTTCTCCCCCCAGGGTTGGGAAGAGTGTTCAAAGAAAGGGCAGTTCAATAATCAGAAGCCAAGGAAAGGGCAGCCGAGGAAGCCCAGCCCAGGGTGGCGTTAGGAGGAAGGTTTGCCCATCTCACTGCTCATACAGGTTGAGAAATGGTAGCGAAGCAAGCGGCCCACCCCTTCCCCAGAAAAGGCTCCAGTCGGCTCGCACCGCCGCAGCTGCTCCAGGCTCACAATCAAGGTCACCCAATAAGGAAAGACACGGGAAGTGTTAACGGGGCATCAGGCGCCTCCATGGGGTTCCCCCCTCGTCGGGGGCGCCCACCCCCCAGCGCAGGGCCCAACCACGCTCTCCGGAACCCTCAGGCAGTCTGGGAGCTGGCCCCCTCCCCTCGCTGCCTCTTCGGACCCCCGCAGAGGCGGAGGAGCCGGAAGGCTTAGCACCTGGGGTCCGAGCAAGAGGAGGACAGAGAATGGCCCTCCATCGCGCCCGGCTTCCTCCCCGCGCCATGACTCAGCGCGCGGAGCCGCTGCATTGCGCAGCACACCGAGCTCGGCTGGAGAAGGCTGCGGAGCCCGGGCCGGGAGCCTACGTGTAGGTGCGAGCGGGGAGGGCGCGACGCTGGGCCCGAGCTGCGTGGGGGAGATGGGGTCGGGCTGCCGACTGCCCCCAGGGTCCTCCTCTCCGGGCCCTGACCTTCGCACGTGGCGAGGGGCGCTCACCTGGCACGGGAGGGGGCGGACGTGCGGCGGCGGAGGGCGGCGGAGGGCGGCGCGCGGGCGAGCGCACGAACGGAGGGAACGCGACGGTCGTCACCAGGGCTCTGGTTCTGCGGCGCGTTCCAGCAGGAACGCGGCCGACTCGGCTCCCGAGGGGGCGGCGCAGGGGGCGGGAGGAGGGAGGTGGCGCCGGGCTTTATAAAGGCGCCGCGCCAGCCTCCGCCGGTGATTTTCCGTGAAGGGGGCCGGAGGCGCCCTGGCGTCCAATGGCAGGCGCGGAGCTGTGCAGAGGCCGCCCCCGAAAGGCGAAGCCCGGAGGCGGCGCTTGGGCGGGGACAGCTCGGCGAGCACACGATCCCGCCCCCGGCCCCCTAGGACGTGACTCGGGCCACATCCTGCGGGCCGCCTGGGCCCCCGCGTCCCTCCCCCTCCCTCCCTCCTCCTTCCCCCTCCCCCCCCCCAGTTGGCGCGTTCGGGGGCACCGTGACTCAGCCGATTCGGGGACCGGAGGGGATGGGGCGTGGGGGAAGCGGGTGCAAGAGCCTGGAAAGACGGAGGCTCAGCCTCCCCGCCCCAGGCCCGGCCGGGTGGCGCGGGGCAGCCCCCGCTTCCGGCCTGCGCCGAAGGCCGCGCGTGTCACCCCGGGGCGGGCCCAGAGGTCGGGCGTCGGCCGGCCTCGCCCGTACGCTGCCCTTGCGGGCTCCGCGGCGCGGGGCCGCCCCTCCCAGGATGGCCAGCCCGGACGGAAGAGCGGCGGCTCCCGTGGTCCTCCCGGAGTCCGAGAGGGCGGCGGGGCCGTGGTTCCCGGGCCCCCCCCCTCGCGGGTGTAGGCGCCGCGGCCGCGCCCGTCCCGCCGGCCCCGCCACGCGTGCGCAGGTCTCTCCGCCGCGGCCCGCACCGACCGGCCCCGACCGGCCCGCGGCAGCCACCGCTCGCCCCAGCAAGTCTGGGGATGTGGCGCCAGAGGGCCTGCGAAGACGTCTCCCCGGAATGTGACTTCCCCGTGCAAATCAGATCTGTCCCTAGCTGGTTAGTCCCCGACGCATTTTGAACCCCTCATCCTATCGGCCAGGTTTCCCCTCCTAAACCGGACCCATTAAGCCCGACCCCGACCCCATCCCTGCTGGGTCCCGCCGCCAGCGCCCACCTGCGAGGAGGCAGAAGAAGCGGGCAGGGCCTGGTCAGCAGCGAGTGAGCCCGGCCGCTCCCGGGCTGGGTTATAAGGCCGCTCCTGCCCTCCCCCCAGCCCATGTCCCCAACTTCCCCCGGTGCCCTCTGCCCTTTCCTTGCCACGGATCCCCTGGCAGGGACCTATATTTAGGGAAACCTGAAGCCCCTGACATTCATGCCAGCGTGGGGCCTACAGTGAGGAAAGGAAGCCCTGGGGCTGCCCTAGTTGGGGCGCACCCCTGCCCACTCGCCAGTACCTTAGAGGAAATTTTCTTGGAAATCCAGCCTGAAGCCCTCAGAGGTGGTCAAGAGAAATCGATCTCTGCACAGGGATCTGTGGGGAGGGAGAAGAGGAAAGGAGCCTGGGATCTGTGGCCCTCCCGGCCGCCTTCTCTAGCCTCCCGCCCCTCTGGGCCCTGAAGGAGGCTCTTCTGATTCTGGGGAGACCATTCCTTTGGCCGGGAGAGCAGATGCAGGCATGACACTCACCGAGAATCCACAGCAAGGTGTGGCTGGGGCAGCCCTATATCCTCATACTGCAGGTTCAAGTCTGTCCCATAGGTGGTCTGTGGTGAGCAGTGTCTCCCACCTCACCTTCAATGATAACGGTTTACATGGAGAGGAGGATAGGCCCGTGGGGTCCTCTGCCAGAGTGCTAGCCCCTCTCCCTCCTGGCCCTCCAAAGGACAGTCCAAATGGCCAAGGGCTCTCTGAGTCCTGCTCTGCTGGGAGCCAGGCTCTGCACAGCCCAATGAGCTAGCCAGGCCATATGTGGTTCCAGGGGCCTGGAGAAAGGTGCCTGGAGGCCCCGTCAGGGAACGGGGCGTGGGGGCCCCGGGGGTTGGCCACTCTCCAAGGGGCAAGGACTCCGGGTCCTCATCGGATCTTGATCTCAAAGCAGAGACAGTTGAGGCTCTGGCAGTCAGGCAGCTGGCAGGCGCAGGCGCAGTCACAGAGCGGGCAGCAGCGAGGGCAGCGGGGGGCCCAACCCTGAGGGAGGGAGAGAGGGGCGGGGAGGTGAGCAGGGAGAAAGACAACCAGTCCCCTAAGCTGTTTCCCTCTCCAGGGAGAAAGGAACAGAGAGGCCTGGGAAGCCACATTTGCCCAGTGGAACAGAGGGTACCACCTACTACTCTTGGGAACAGATCAATTCCCTGCGCTGTTGGGACATGAACAGGGAGGCAGCGTTCCAAACAACCGAGTCCAGGAGCTGGAAGACATTATTCGGCGGCGGGGGGGGGGGGGGGGGGGAAGAGGGGTGTGTGTCTTTCCTTCTTCCCCTTTTAAAGGCAAGGAGACTGAGAAACCAAGTAATCCTGTTCCATGAAGTCCTGACATTCCGCTCAAAGCTGGTTCTGCTGTATCCCTGTGGCCTCACTCAGTTCCCAGGGAGCAAATGGGGGAGAGCACACACAGATTTTCCTTCCATGACAACAAGAACCTGGTTCTGTTTTCTTCCTCGGTGTGAGACCGAACTGCAGGACCCCGCCCATTATTTCTGAGTGTCGGCTCCCTGCAAGGCACAGACTGTAATCATGAATGATTCTGAAAAATCTCAGTTGTCTTTGAAAATGGTAACTGGCAGATTTTTAAAAAAATGTTTCCGAGAGCCACAACTCTTTTATTTATCAGAACCTTGCATGGAGACCTCTTTCCAAAAGAGGGAGCGGAGGCTCAGAGACGGAGATCCCCCATGACTCCACTGCCTCCCAGGCCCAGAGCTATCACCTTCTGCAGGGACAGGGGACAGCTCGTCTCCTATCCCCGTTGAGCAAGCACGAAGACTCACCCTCTGCAGGTACATGAGGCACGAGTGAATGCCCAATGAATGGAGCAATCAAAGCGTTTTCCCCTCTTTGGGAAAAGAGAGAACTCCTCAGCTCCCGGGGGAAAAAGAAGGGTCTGTCTCTTGGGGAATAGGACTGCGTGCCCTTCATGACAAGAAGAGAGAACTGGTCTATTTCAACCTACTCCTCTCCTGCCCAGCGACGGGGGTGATCCGCCACTGCTTCATGCATGGACTGGAGCCCGGCCAAGCGGCTGGAGTGGGACACACCCAGGATGCGCCAGGATATTGGCTCCTTGAGGCCTGAGGCCCAGCTAGCTGGCAGCCACAGTTGCACGGCTCAATCAGATGCCAGGCCAAGCCAAGAATAGGGGAATGACCTTTGCAACAGCTGAGGTTTGGGGGTGCGGTGTCAGATGACTGCGGAGATCAGATATCACTAGGGGCTCCAGTGAGGGAAGGGGAGCTGCTGGAGAGAGGGACAGGGGTCTGAACTGGGCTGGCGTGGCCTTCAGCAGGACTGTCTCCCAAGGAGGAGACTGGAAGCCCCATGGCAGAAGGGGGAGTGAAGCGGTTTCCTTGTATCTGATGAGGGGGTGGTTTGGGGCATCCCTGGGGAGTCCCAGTTTGGGAAGAAGTGGGCTCTGTGGGTTTGGGGGGGCCACACCGTCATTCCGTGTGCGGCGCTGTGTGCTCTGCCACCCTCACCTCGGAGAGAGGGAATTAAAAGCATTTCTGGGCTCTGCCCACTGGAAAGGTTTAGAGCGAGTCATTAATAACTGTCTAATGGATTTCTCGACTCTCACAAGCGGCCATGTGGCTTCTGGAAGGAATCTGCTACTTCAGTACATAAACAAGAATGCCACAAGCCTGTTAACCCTTGTGTGCCTCTTGAGACTCTACAGCTTCGGCTTGGATTCCCTTTCCCCGGATTTTTGCAACGCTGTGGTGTCCAGAGCTCAGGCCTGGATTTGAACCAAATGCATGCCCACCTTGGGCCTGCTCATGTTCTGAGCCTGTTTGGTCATCTCTGAAACAAGTAAGAATGCCTGCTTCAGAGGCTCACGGCGGGGAATCAGTGGAAGGAACTGAGCCCGCTGCCTAGTACATACCGAGCACTCGAGAAAAGGAAGGGATTCTTGCCACAGCTCTCCATGGATCCCTTGCCCCAGCCTGACCTCCTGGGTGGGGGGCCCAGAGGCCTGGCTTTGTGTCTGTCTCCTCCACGTCTCTGATCACACACAGGGCTGAGACCCAGCAATCTCACTATATACCACCTCATTTCTCCTGCTCTAGTGTAACTGCCCACTTCTTCCTCTCTGTCTTTTGCTGCAATGGAAGCCCTATGTGGGTTGGGGCCAGGTCCAGGTTGTTTTGCAGAGCCCCTAGGGCCTGGCACCGGGCCCTGGTGATGACTGCGTAGATCCTTAAGTAGGTGAAGGAGTGGGTGAATGAGCGCGATCTCTGCCACTTGCTTGGCGAAAACAGCAGGGCAGGCAGGTGTCTCCCCCAGAGAGGAAGAGAAACTCGGGTTTGCATCCTAGCCTGGGCCTCAGGTAAGTCACTCCAGCCCCTGGAAGCCCGTTTCTAACAGCTGTCAAGTAGACAAGAGCCTTGTCCTATTTGTGGTTGTTACTGTTACTATAAGGAAACTGAAGAACAGATATTTTACTGTACTTCGTGCAAAGACAGCTCAAAGACAAGACGATCCTGCCCTGTGGCCATTCTAGAATCCTTCCTTCCTGGTGCTGGCAGAAGCCAGGTAGATCAGGTCCTAGAGTGTGCAGGTCTGCAATCCCCTGCACCTTATTCCATTGTCACCCTGCCCGAGCAGAGGCCCGGACGGACAAGAGGAGGCAAGGGACCGCATACCCTGGACAAGGGGCCATAAATCGTTTTGTAATTGAGCATTTCCTATAAAATAGGGATTTTTTAGGACCCAGGGTTGTCTTTTCCCTCTTCGGCCCCTTATCCTCATCCTGGGCTCCCTTTCCAAGCTACCCCAGGAAAACAGAAGAAAACTCTATTTTATTTATTTTTTTTTTTTAAGAGAAGAGCCTCTGGTCCTGTAATTTCCTTTAAGACTCAAAACATCTCCTAGGAATTTGACCAACTACAGTGAGCCCAAGTTATGAATTCGCTTAATCATTGATGCTCCCTCTTTCCTCCTGGGCAAGGTCACCACTTCAAGGGCACGAGCGTCCCTGCCTAAATCAGAGCCTAAAATAGGAAGGTGGTCAACTCCATTCACCGTCTTTCAACCCACAAAAACGAAAGTGGCCTGTCCTCCGGGAGCCAGGCTTCTCCCCGAGGACTGTTTCGACACACAATGGAGCAATTCGCTGTGCTAGCCTCTGCTGTGTAACATTGTAGAAGTGACCAAACCTCCCGCAGCCAACTCCTCCCCGCCCCGCAAAGAGAGGACAGAAATACTTACCTGTCTACATACACAGGCGCAGGACGGTTGGCGGTGGCGGGGAGGGGGGTGTCAAGGTGTGATGTCAAGTCAAAAAGGCAAGTAGCAGAAGGGATGAAAGAGTATCTGCGGCAGGACCCCATCTTTGCCAAATACTGGCAGGTAACAGAGCAGGGACAGCTGTCTGTTAGTACACGAGGGGCATACACAAAATGTAGCTGCCTTGGTTAGCGAGCTTTTTTCTACGCTGGTGCTTTCTATGTATTTCTACATGCACACTTTGTAATCAATGCTTTTCATACTCAGAACTATACGTATCCAGGTTTTTAAAAATACCGAGCTCTCGGGGCTGTTGAGTAAATGGTAATGTCCATAAGGGAGCACGGGATCTGCGGCATTGTCCTCACTCGGTGAACGGAGGCGCTCTGGGCTGGGCTGATTTTTCTTTTAACCACCATCTTCAGAACCCCGTATGCCCTTCAGGTTACACACCTGCCCCCAGCTGCCACCCTTGTTTTCTTTTCTCCAAGTAGCTTGTGGCACCAGAGAGTATGTAATATGCTGCCGTTTGAGGTGTCTTTGGCTGTCTCCCCACTGACCCAGTCCCCAGAACTGAGCCCAGCCCAAAGCAGATGCTCAGCAATCCATGTTTGTTGACCACCACCAACAAAAGAATGCCCAGAGAGGGCCCAGGGCAGGGCTCGGATGGGAACTCACAGCTTCCGTGGGCTGGGGGCAGCAGGCATCCAGGCAGTGGGCTGGGCTGGGCAGAGGGAAGTCACAGGCTTCTGCACAGGTCCAGCAATAGTCCTGGGGCCTAGAGGCCCCTTGCTTCCTGCAGGGGGAGCTGCAGTCGGCACAGCAGCCCTGGGCCTAGGTAGGAGATGGAAGGGGGTTCAGACCTGAGCCAGATGGTGGGAGGACGTGGGGGCGGGTGGGAAGACACGGGGGGGGGGGGGGGGGGGGGCGGCGGGTGGGAAGACACAACTGCTAGGGGCAGATGCAGGGACTAAACAGCATAGGAGCCTCAGGGTAAAGGCCTGCAGATGAGGGCACTGGCGGCCCATTTCCTCTTCCCCGGAGCCCACCCGTTGGCCTCCACCAGGCCCCTCACCAGCAGGCAGTGCCTAGTCAGCAGCACGACGCCGAGCAGCAACAAATAGATGCCCACAGCGATGAACACGATGGCAGGGACGGGGAGCAGCAGGGAAGGACTGCTGATGGGAGCCGGGGTTGGATTCCACGGGCTAGAGGCGGCCTGGACAAGCACAGGAGGAAGAGGTGACAAGGAGGTGGAGGGGGCTGTGGGGAACACAGAAACACCAGGAGGGACAACCTGACCGGCCGGAGCTGGTTGGGATGAGGGGAGGAACAGCCCCTGGATGAGGGGCATTCATTCATCAGGCCTACACGCTCTTGTTTCCCAAATTCCCATCCCCATCTCAGGCCCATCCGGATCTGTGGGTCATTTGAGAATTTTCCAAGACTTGTTGATCTTGCTCTCAAAATGCCTCTCCATAGGTACCTATTATCTCTGACTCCTCGGCTCTAGGGTGCCACCCCTCAGGTGACGTTACTGTTCCCCAAGGGTCTTCCGACTTGCAATCTTGCCCCCTTCCACACCAGCTGTGTTGCGTACCCTCCCTTCCTTACAATCCATCAACGGCTCCCACTGACTCAGTCCAAACTTATCTCAGCGCCTAAGCCCCAATCCAGCCCTGCCTCCCCCTCCCTCCCTCCCTCCCCCTCTATACTCCAGCCAGACTGAAGTCCTAGCAGCTCCCCAAACGTCTAGGCGCCCTCCCACGCCCGAGTCTCTGCCCCGGCTGTTCCCCCAGCCCGAGATGCCTTTCCTCCTCGGTTACGATTACGAGGCAAGCGTCTCGTCCCGCCAGAAGAGCGGAAACGTGCTCTGCCCGCGAGGGCTATCTATCCCGGGCACGCTCTCCCAGCGCCGGTCCTGAGCTCGCAGGGTCTCTGTTGGGAAAACAGTCCCCTCTCCAGTCTGCGCTGGGGCAGGAAGTGACCTTCAGGCCCCGAGGGGGCCGCTGCAAGAAAGGGTGAGGGGCCCGGGACTCACGTCCATGGGTCAGGACAGCGCCGTCAGTCCAGGACCTGCAAGCAGAGAAAGTCCGGGTCTCGGAGGCTGAGAGGGGCCATCGGACCGGGCGTGCCCACTACCCAGCCCCCCAGCTCCCACTTGGAGAAACTGAAGCCGAACATCGTCCTGGTCCGGACAGTGGGGGGTCAGGGGCCCGGGGAGGCGTCCCCCTCGCAGGCCCCAGGCTGACCCTGGCCACACCCCCGGCTGTCCCCGCTCCCTGGCTCCCTCCGGGGACCGGTCCCCAGCACCTGCACCCTCGGGGCCGGGGGGACAGTTCGCGGATTCCGCGCGGCGCTCGTCCAAGGGGCCGCGGCGGCGGCACCGCCCAGAAGCTCCCGCGGCTTCTGGCCGTTGCCATGGCGACCCGAGCGCCGCTCCTACGGCGGCCGCCGAGACCCAAATTCCTTCTCGCGGCCGCGCGTCGCTCTGCCCGGGCTAGATCCGGGGCGGCCCCCGCCTCGCTTCGCCGCGGCCGGCCGGGTTTTCCCGCCGCCAGCGGCCCGGGTCGAGCCTCACCCCGGGCTGGGTCCTGCGGCGGCGCCGCAAAGGGGAGACCGAGCCCTGGCGACTGGCCAGCGGGCTGCGTGACTCGGACGCGGTCGCTGAACCGCGCCGAACCCCCCTCCGCCCCCGCACCGCTCCTGCCTCGCGGGGATGTTGTGAAAAAGCCGCCGGGTCGGTCGTGGCGCCTTCTGCTTCCCGTCGACCTGACCCCGCTCAGTGTTTACTGGCGGCGCTCCAGTGTAGACCGGGCGGGTCTCCCCAACCTTCGGGTCCCAGGCCAAGGGATCCCCCCACTCAGATCCCGCGTCTGTTCTATTTTGTTTTTTCTTAAGATTTTATTTATTTATTTGACAGATCACAAGCAGGCAGAGAGTCAGGCGGGGGTGGGGGGAGCAGGCTCCCCGCTGAGCAGAGAGCCCGATGCGGGGCTCGATCCCAGGACCCCGGGATCATGACCTGAGCCAAACGCAGAGGCTTAACCCACGGAGCCACCCACGCGCCCGCGTCTTTTCTATTTTAAACCTCCAAAGGACAAAGTCCAAATGCTTAGCGGACTGTCCACCTCAACCAGGCTGGCCCGCTCCTGTCTTGCCTCTGTTCAGGAACCGCCTATCTCCCCTAGACTCTGGGCCACCAGCAGAGAATTAAGCAAATTCCCTGCCCACGTGTGGCGCACATTCCCCTGGGGGAGGAGGATCTGGTGATCTGGAAACAAGTCAGACTCTTCTGTGTTCCACATTCTTCCAATCTTCTCCTTGATGGGATCTGGGCGAGGCTCCTGAGCCCGTGCAAAGGTTTCCACAGCTCCACACCTTTGCATATACGGTTCCGCCTGCTAGAACAACGCCCTTCCCCTGTTTTCCCCTGAGGAACTCCCTCAACCTTGAGGAACTCCCTCAACCTTCAAGCCTCTGTGGGATTTTGCCTCAGGGAGGTCTTCCTGCCTACTGCCAACCACAGGTGGAAGTGGCTGCTTTGGGCGCCTGATTAATATACAAGCTTATTCCAGCACTGATGACAAGGTTTTTGAATTCTCCCCTTTGGTGCTTGGCTCCCCGTTAGACGGTTAGATGGCAGGCGCCTGGATCTGATTCATTCCCGTATCCCAAGCCCTGGCAGTTGGTAGGATCTTGGGGGCCTCCAGCAAGTACTCAACTGATTCCATGAACGAATCAAATCCGATGCCATCCACCAAGAAAGGGTTATTACCGAGATGCCCTAGTCCTCCCCTGGCTCTCAAGCCACCTGGACTCCCAACTTGCATTCCTGCCCTTTTGGGATCTACACATACATGATTGCACTCTGTATGCTCACATAAGCACACAGAGGACTCGGGCTTCATCCACATGTCCTGCATCCGGCACGTCCCCTGAAAACAGTGATGTAGGGAAAAAAGTTAGAGTTCCAAGCCTACGGCCAAGAAAGAATTCTTGAGGCATCTTTAGTGCAAAAAAGTGATTTTATTCAAGCACTGGGCAGGTCCTGTGGGCAGAACTGCCCTGGGGTCATGAGGAGTGGCCCACTGTATACTTTCAAGTTGGGAGGAGGTCTGGGATAGTGTAAGTCTCTAAGGAATTTTGGAAGCAAGGGAGCCAGCTGCTGTTGGGAAAGGTCATTTATTCCGTCTAATAAAACCTTAGGCATGAGACCCTTCAGCTGTATATCTATGGGCGATATGCTTGGAGGATGATTGCCAACATGCATCTTGGGGGACTCAGAGATAAAGGAAGTTTTCCAAAGAATTTTTGAATGTTAAAGTAGGCTTACAGGATCCCCGGAGGTGGGGGATGGGCTAGGATTGCCTTTTGCCCTTGAGACAGTTGAGTCCCAAGAGGAATGTCACTCTGCCTGTTTCAAGGACTTGTCGACAGGCTGTAGGAAATTAAAAAAATTTTCTTCCGCCTTTGTTTTCCACATCAGCACCATATACCCACCTTTGTCCATGGCCTCCACCCATTCCTACCTCATCTCTGCTGCTCTCCCTGGGGATTTCCTGCACCACGAGGCAACCCCAGAAATTGCCAGGGTTTGTACCAAATCTCCCTTCTCACCTTCAGCCACAGAGTCCCACCCACCATTGCTCCGCCACCCCCAGCCCTCTCAGAGGCTAGCTGTCCCCAGTGTCACCACTGTTGCCTCTAGAGTCAGACTGCCTTCTTGGGGACGTCTTCTTGTCTGCCCTGTATTCTTTGCAGAATCCTGAGGCCCAAGACAGGCAGTTCCCACCCCAGCCCCAGGAAAGGCCTCAGGTGACACAGACTCCCTCCCTCTGTGCTGTTCCTGCCAACAGAGAGACGTCAGCCTTGGCAAGGCCTCTGGACACGTCCACGGCCTGCAGTGGTCAGACTGACTGCTGATGGTACTCTGTTCCTACCACGGCTCATACATTATGTAGGATGGTGGACAGCACACCGGGCCTCCTCTGGGCGAAACAAACCAATGGACGGGTGACGTACACACCCACTATGCCAAGACCACTTCTGCCCACATCACACCATTTGCTGGAGGCAGGGAGAAACTGACTTCATGACAGCTGCACAACCACAAGGTCTCCCTCTCCTCCGGTTAAAGCTAGAGATGTCAGATAGGACCATGTGACGTTTTGCACAGCCCCCAGGAAGGAGAGAAAAAGATGAGGGACTCTCCGTCCTTATGGGGCGGGCAGGAGATCTGAGACCCACCGAACACCCAGGAGGTGAGAGACACCCAGCCAGGCCTGCCCGCAGGCATGGGAACGGAACCTGGAACCCAGCCGCTCCGATTTTTTGATCTTAGACTTTCCACCCATCCTGTGGACATCAGACGATATTGCCTCCCAGAGACTAAGAGGAGGTTATCAGCATCCTTTTAGGAAAATGAAAGTCCTGTGCTCAGGTAGTGACTCCCAGGGAATAAGAAGTTAGGGTGACCAGAGCTAGAGTAAGCATCAATCAAGCCCTTCTCCCAGACTTTATCTTATTTAATCCTAACAGCAGACCCGAGTGGCATGAACCATTATTTCCATCTTACTTTAATTTTATTTTAATTTTTAAAAGGTTTTATTTATTTATTTGAGAGAGAGAGAGCAGGAGCAGGGGGTGGGGGAGAGGCAGAGGGAGAAGAAGACTCCCCACGGAGCAGGGAGCCCAATGCGGGGCTCCATCCCAGAACCCTGAGATCATGACCAGAGCCGAAGGCAGACACTTAACAGACAGAACCACCCAGGTGCCCCTCATTACTCCCATTTTATGGATGGAAAAGAATCCTGACCCGGTTGAAAAAGAATTTTAGGACAGGCGATGGATTCTAATTGTGCCACTGTGTATCTGTGTGACCCTGGGCAATCAGCTGACCTCACGAGCCTGAATCTCGCTCATCCGTAACGTGGGGCTCGTGATAATCGGAGGAAAGGTATGTGGAGTCCCCAGCATAGAAGACAGGCTCATGAAAAAGAAAAAAAAGAACCAGAACAACTCGGAATGCATATCCTAGATTTACAAGGGCCCACATAGGAACTGTGCTTTACACACATCTCACTGACTCATCCTATAGCCCGAGGGAGAGAGGGGACTGCTCCTGTCCCTTTCCTTATTTTAAGAAGCAATAAATCACTTGCATGAGTTCTCCTCATGCAAAGCTACAATTTGAGCCCAGGCAGCGGAACTTGGTGTGTATACAACTGAGTCTCAGAGAGGTTCTGACACTTGACCAAGATCACACAGCCGGTCTGTGGGGGACAAAAGGGCCAGACTCGTCATTTTCTCATTCCACTCGCCGATGGGGCCCCTCTGCTTTTTCTACTGCACAGGTAAAGGGTGGGACTGGGCTCACTTCGAACAGTGCCTAACCTGCGACAGGTACAATAAAAGTACTAAATAATAAATGCTCTGGCACACTGGGTGCGACTCTCCCCAGGGCGCGGGTAGGGGGAATTGGACCCTTCCCTGGGTATCATGTGGGAAACAGGCCACTTCTGGCTGCTTACTGTTTACTTACTCAAGGCCTTCGGTGATACCGCACCTGCACGCCCGCCTCCTAGGGCCAAGGCTCCGAGCACCCAGGCGGAGAGGATGCCCAAGACAGCATTTGGACATAGGAGCCTGGAGTAGTAGGAACCGGTAAACTCTACCCTCTCCACCCCCCACCCCCCGCCCCAGCCGTGAATTGTGTGACAGGTGCATGAGGACGGCGAGCGTGCGGGTGAGAGACTCTTCTGGGGAGCCAGGCTGGGGCGGAAAACAGCCAGAGTCCCTGGATGGGCACCTGGGGGAGGGCCACCCACACGGCCCCTCTCCTTGGGCGCGGTCCCAAGGGCTGCTCCCCGCCCCCCGCCTCCGCCCCCAGAACGGACGCGGCCTCCCCTCCTCCTCCTGGGAGTTGAGGCACCCCTAGAACATCCTGACAAGGGATCACAGTGCGTGGAACACGTCCGATCTGGGGTTTATTTTACACTCTTCACCCATCTGCAGGACAGGGTGCGCACGCATGTGCGGGCGCAAGCTATCCTCTTCAGGTTCCTCTTCAACACTTCTGATTATTCCAGGAGCATGTCTCATTTTGCTGCCAGAAGCCCTTTAACACCTCTCTATCCGTGCTTATCTTGCCTTGTCTTGTCTTTAACAAAACAGAGTGCAGGCCTCCAGCTCAGAATTCCTAGCAGGTGAAAGTATCTAGCTAGAAGGTTAGAACACTTTTTTTTTTCATTGTATTAATTTTTTTTTGTTACCTTCTATTTACGCAAGTGATATTGGTATTCTATTTTCGGTAGTGATAAAGAGTTTCCTTTTCAAGTGCGCGGTTAGGAGTGGGTACTCTGCCAGTCAGACTACGAGGTTCAAATCCTAGCTATGCCACTTAACTGCCTGTGTGACCTTGAGCAAATCACGCAACCTCTCTGTGCCTCGATTTTCCCTCTGTAAACGGAAAGTAATAATGTTTAGGTTATTAGGTTATTTAGGTTATATAATCTTTAGTATCTCCTCCTTAGGTTATTGTGACGACCCCATTAGCTCGTTTATGTATAGGGCTAGTATGCACTGTACAGATATTTGCTATTATCCGGTCAAATAGGGCAAAAACAAACGGACAAAACAAACCCTGAGGTTTAGAGAAGACCTCGTTGGACCAATCCCACCATGTTCCGTGTGAGAAAGCGCAGTTTTGAAGAAGATAGTTAAGTGGCTGAGCTAGGATCTCCGTAGGTCTCTGGATTCCTAATGCATTTACCAGCCATTTCAGTCCTTGATCATTAATGCAGCGTCTCGCCGCGTGCGTCTGTGAAATGGGACCAGCAGTGTTTCATCGGATGCTGAGATGGTGTGTTCGGGTGTTCTGGCTAAGAACCTGAGTGGGGATGGTGGCTCTAATGGACCTTCACAGGGCTAATATCGCCCCCATGGGGACACAAATAGGTTCTCGGTGGCAAAAAAAAAAAAAAAAAAACACAAAACAAAACAAAAAAAAAACACCAAAAAACCAAAAAAAAAAAAAAAAAAAAAAAAAAAACCAAAGCAAACTAAAAAAACCTCTTTTTAGTATACTAAGCACAGATATGCAGTTTATCTGTGTTATCAGAATTTCATGGTGAGACATGGTGACTAGGAAACAAAATGTCTAAAAAGGCTGCTTAGGGAGGATAATGGCAGAGAAAGGGCGGAGAAACACGGCTTTAACCCAAACATTTCCGACTTGAGTCGTTACCCATGATGGGTTATGCAGTCAGGGCAAGGGGTCCTCCTCAGAGGATGAGGAGAAGATGGTTGGGAGAATGTTTCATTCGGCCACTAAAGGCTTCATCTTTAACAGTCTTATCTTGTGGCTGGGTTCCGGGGTCAGGCTCCCTGCTCAGGAGGGAGTCTGCTTCTCCATCTCTGCTCCTTTCTGTCTGCCCCTCCCCCTCCTTGTGCTCTCTTTCTCTCTCAAATAAATAAATAAAATCTTAAAAACAAAAAACGAAAACAGGGGCACCTTGGTGGCTCAGTGGGTTAAAGCCTCTGCCTTTGGCTTGGGTCATGATCCTGGGGTCCTGGGATGGAGCCCCTCATGGGGCTTTCTGCTCAGCAGGGAGCCTGCTTTTGCCTCTCTCTCTGCCTGCCTCTCTGCCTACTTGTGACCTCTCTCTCTGTCAAATAAATAAATAAAATATTTTTTTTAAGTATCTTAAAAAGAGTTAAAAAAATTTATAGAGACCAATGCAGTCAGAAAATAGGATTTTAAAAATCCTCGTTCTCTTCCTGTGTAACCTTGGACAAGGTACCAAACCTCTCTGTGCCTCTGTTTTCCCATCTCTTTAAAATAGGCACAATAATACACAACCCGCAAAGCTGTTCCTCTGCTAATGGGGAAATGAGTTATTTGTAAGCACTCAGATCAGTGTCCGGCCCACAGTAAATGTTCTGTAAGTATCATTTAATGACCTGGTTTCATTTTATACCAGCTTCACAGATGAAGAATTGAGGTCCACAGAGCTTGGCCCACCATCATTCAGGGAATGGAAGAGCCTACATTTGTTTAGCATTTTAAAAATTAATTCCAGCTTCATTTAAATAAAATGCACACATTTTAAGGGTACGCCGTGGGCACGTTTACCTGTGTGTACACTCCTGATCAAAGTAAGGGCAATCCCAACGCTTCCGAAGGCTCGCAGGGGTCTCCCCTCGGTCAGGAGCTCCCCAGCAAGTTAAGCGCTGATTTTCCACCAAAGATTTTCTGCCCGTTTTGAACTTCATCCAAAGGGAGGCCTACAGTCAGTTTCTTTTATTATCCGCAGTCGGATTTTGAAGCCCAGATGGTCCCACTCTAGAAAGTGCCATCTTAACTATGATCCTCTACTGTACCGCCTGTTACAGCCGCGAGTCCTGGGGCGCTCGTGTTCCCCCCTCCCCCCTTTTCCTGACCCCTTTTTCAGCGGGGCCTGAAACGGAGCTGTCCATCAAGCCCGCGACGAATTCTAATTGGTCAGTTCTGTGTTCGAAAGCCCCGCACAGCCCACCCCCGCCAGAGGAGCATCTGATAGGGCGCATGTTTCAGGAGGCGGGCCAATGGGGAGGAGAGCCTCTTCTACACCGTCCACCCGCCCACCAATGGGAGCGAGGTGTGCCCGCCCCCTTCAACTGCCTCCGCCCAGCGGCCTCAGCCTCGTGCCCTTGCAGTTTGACACCCTCCTGGTGTCCTGAAAGAAGGTCCCCTCGAAGCTGCCTAAGAGATGCAGGATGGCGGGCCCCGACTCCCTGCCTCACCCCTGGGCCTTCTGCACCCCTCCCCTCCCTGCAGTGGAGGGGAGGGGAGGCTCTTCCAGGCAAAAATAACACATATGTAAATATGTATGTTTTCAGGGGGTGTGTTTTCTTGGGGGTTTTTTGTTTTGTTTTCTGTTTTTTTTTTTTTTCACTTCCCTTTGTTAATGGGATAATGCCTTGGTTTTTCTTTTTTAAGAAGCATTATTTTTAAATTTCAAGTATCTTTACCATTTGAACACCCTCTTTCCTTTTTCTGAGTTTTGGGTGCTGGGGAGAACCGCCAGCCTCCGTCTGTAGCCTCCACCTTGCCCCTCGAGGTGAGAACCCAGGAAAAGGGAGAGGGGAAGGGAGGAGCTCGGGGGCGGGCAGAGGGCGGGGTAGCGGGGAGCTCCCAAGAAGGAGCAGGCACACATCTTTAGGGTTGAAGGATGAAGAGAAGAAATTTTAAGGTGTGAGATGCATGGGGAAGTGTAGACCAGCACCAAGGATTACAGGGAGAAAATGAAATTGTCGTAATTGCTTGATTTAAAAAAAAAAAATCAAGATGTCCAACTGTCCTGGATGAGGGATATTTAAAGTGAAATAAAGGTCCTGAAAAGGAGCACATGGATGGTTCAGTCAGTTAACCATCTGCCTTGAGTTGAGATCATGATTTCCTAGTCCTGGGATCCTGGGATTGAGCCCTACCTTGGGCTTCCCGCTCACTGGAGAGTCTGCTTCTCCCTCTCCTTCTGTTTCCCCCCCGACCTGGTCATGCTTTCTCTCTCCCTCTCAAATAAATAAATAAAATCTTTAAAAGAAAAAAAAAAAAAGATCCCAAAGAGATTAGGGGAGAGCAACACCTGATGGCTTACAGATGGATGGATCCCATGGGGCATTGAGTGATCAGGGTGAAGGGAGTCTTAGAGTCTGAGGGACACCGTGTGTTCTCATGCTCATCTTTTCTCACCTTCTCTACCCCAGACAGACATGGCCCTGTTCTTTGTACTGGGCTGCATTTTCTTCCCACTGAGCTTCACTGTCCTCTGCTGGGGCCTGCAGAGCCACTCCAACCTGCGGATGGAGAGAGCAGAGGCTGTTTCGGTGGCGTCCAAGTAAGAGGGCAGGGTGAGGGTATCCTTCTTGGGCTGGGGCTGGTTGGAGCTGGGCTCCTGCTTTCAGGAAGAGTTAGTGGTGAAAGCAGAAGCAGGAACAAGGCTGTAGGCTGTTTGGGGATGCCTGGTGAGCTTGAGGACTCCATGCTTAGCCCATCCATGGGGCAGCAGCTGGTTGACTCCATCCAAACGCTACGGAACTAGAATAGGGGGCTCCATGTTGTCTGACCTGCTTCTTTCTTAAAATAAGTTGAGCTTTGATGTGAAATCTCTTAATTTTCAAACGCTGACAAATAAGTTAGAATTTAAGAAAATACTATCCTGGCAACACCATACGGCTAAACAAAGCATGTTTGTGGGCTGGATTGGGCCCTTCCGCAGCCAATTTTTGACCTGTTCATCATAGCTTAATATATACATGAGCTATCATGGAAACCAGTGGGAGAGGGAGCAGGCAGAAGGCAGAGTTTATGTGGGTGTCTAGGTGGATTCCTGGAAGACAGGAAAGTGTCTGTGTCTGCTGTAATTCATGTCATCCAAAGAGAAGCCATGATTGACTAGGTTTGTAGTCCTGAGTCAAGTAGATAAGGAGCCCTGTGATCATCCATCCTCCCCTCAAACTCAACTTTGTTCTTTGGCTTTGGAACTATCCATTTTTGCCAGTTCTCATAGCTGTGTTGTCTTGGGCAAGTTTTTTTTTTTTTTAATCATTTTTTTTCCCCTCCCCTAAATCTCTGAGCCTGTTTCTTGTCTATAAAATAGGTCTTACCATCTGGGAAGATTAAATTAAGAATGAACATAAACCACCTTGCCTCTTGCCCAGCACGTAGTAAACACTTAAGAAGTTGGGTCCTGGGCCGCCTGGATGGCTCAGTGGGCTAAGACCTCTGCCTTTGGCTCGGGTCATGATCCCAGAGTCCTGGGATGGAGCCCTGCATCGGGCTCTCTGCTGGCAGGGAGCCTGCTTCCCCCTCTCCCTCGATTTGTGATCTCCGTCTGTGAAATAAAATCCTAAAAAAAGAAGAAGAACAAGAAGAAGAAGAACAAGAAGAAGGAGAAGGAGAAGAGCGGAGAAGAAGG
Organism: Mustela lutreola; assembly: GCF_030435805.1. Lineage (NCBI taxonomy): Eukaryota > Metazoa > Chordata > Mammalia > Carnivora > Mustelidae > Mustela > Mustela lutreola. Next base: position 1,305,218 of record NC_081306.1, on the reverse strand, counting down.
AGAAGGAGAAAGAAGGAGAAGAAGGAGAAGGAGAAGGAGAAGGAGAAGGAGAAGGAGAAGGAGAAGGAGAAGAAGAAGAAGAAGAAGAAGAAGAAGAAGAAGAAGAAGAAGAAGAAGAAGAGGAGGAAGTAGTAGTAGTAGTAGTAGTTGGGTCCTTTTCCTCCCGTTAGGGGAAGCCCTGAGGTCAAGAAGCTAGGGCCACTATTATTCCTAAGTTGTGCCTAACTCCTTCGGCCAAAGGCTAGAGACCTCTCAGGGTCTGTTCCCTCTGCGTGCCACTAGAGGGCAGCACAAAATTGCAAATCCAGCCTTTTGCACCTCTTTTGGGGAGCAAAGGGAAAGGTGTTTGGACAGGCAAAGACAGATTGTGTGGTGGTTTTTCTTAAAAAAATTTTAAGGATTTATTTATTTGACAGAGATCACACGTAGGCAGAGAAGCAGGCAGAAATAGAGAGAGGGAAGCAGGCTCCCCGCTGAGCAGAGAACCGGATGCGGGGCTCGATCCCAGGACGCTGAGATCATGACCTGAGCTGCAGGCAGAGGGTTTAACCTACTGAGCCCCCCAGGCGCCCCCCAGGGTTGCTTACTGAAGTGCACCATAGCATAGGCCTGGAAACCAAAGTCCGTTTGGGGTACAGGCCCCACATCATGCAGAAGTCCAGAGGACAGTGGGGTTCACGACAGGAAGGCCAAATTCCAAGAAGCAGCTCAGAGCCCCAATGGGGTTCCAGCAGGGCCTTGGACGGACATGCAGCATGACCTGGGCTAAGTCACTGTGCCTCAGTTTCCTCACGGTTGAATGAGAGGTTTGAACCAGCAAATCCCTGGGGTCCTTTCCCACAGGGAAACTACTATTCTTTGAAGCCCCTTCTCCCCCAGGAAGGGGAGACTGGAAGATAATAAACCTGAAGGAAAAGAATGTGACCAGTGCTGAGGGGAGGCCAGGCAAGGCGAGGCAGCCTGAGGGACAAGGGCAGGGACATCCTCCCATTCTAGGCGGGTTTTCGGAGGGAGGAAGTTTTCCTCACCTTCTTCAAACCCCGCGCGACTCAGATACCCAGCATGGGAGGGCTCCCGCCTCTCCTAACTATGTGGCCTTGGGGAGGGCCACAGAAGGCTTCAGGACCACTCCTTGACCTGTTAAAGCCAGACAGGTGCTTTGCAAATGTTAGACAAGATCAGGAGACAGGCTTGCCGCCAAGAGGGGACCTAGGGGCGTGTCACCCACACCTTCCACTTTCCCCCCTTCCCATTGGAGTAAAGGATGTGGGGGGTCTCTGAGCCTGAAGGAGGCCGTGTTGAGGTGTTTTTATTCTCATCCAGTCCTTAAACTCATCCTTCAGAGAGAGCAAGCTGCGCCACTTTGTCTCACTCCCTCCTCCAAGGAACCCTTTTTCTCTCTGCTGGAGTGACGCCCCTGGACTGGGGACCCCAGCGGACCACTGAGGGGCAAGCTTTGGGAGGCACCGGCAGAGGAAGAAATGGCAGGCATTTGAAATGTGCTGGTGGGAAACAGGGTCCAGCCCCCATCTGGGGGCTCCAAGCCCCCTCCCAGCTGGCCAGGGACCCCAGGGACAGCTTCCTCCCCAACAGGAGAACCAACCCTCCCTCGGCCCATGTCCCCAGCAGCCCCCTGTGCCGCAGCTGCTGTCTCTTTAAGGGCCTCCCCCTCCCTCTTTCTCTGCTCCCCCCCATCTCTGTCGCAGCCGCTGCTGTGGCTCAGAGCTGCATGGGGAGACGCTGCTGCAGGTCCGGTTTCTTGGTGTCTGGTCGGTGCCATCATTCCCCACCCCTCCCCCGCCCTCCCCAAGCCGGTGGCTCCCCCTCCCCCTCCCCCTCCGCACCGAGGGGGCAGGGGGCTGGGCAGGAACTCTCTATAATGCCCCGTGCAGCCCCCGGGCCAGGCGGCGGGGACCGTGGCGGCAGAGGGAGGCAGGAGAGCGGGGCTGACCGCTGACCCCTTGCCCGGCCGCTCCTCCCGGCTCCCTCCCTCCCTCCTGCCTCCCTCCCCCCCCCCCCCCCCAGGGCTGGCACCACAGTCCCACCCCGCCTTCTCGGGTCCTCCCAGCCTCGGCACGTCAGCCCCCCCCCACCTGCCTCCTCTCTCCCTCCCCTCCCCCACCGCATCTTCCTCCCCCTCCGGTCCCCTCTCCCCGGCTGTCCTCTTACCCAGTCCTTTCCTCCGGCCTCGCGCCAGCCCTCCGGCCGGCTTCCTCGCGCTCCCCACCCCGGACCCTCCCTCCACCCAGTCTCGCCCCGTTTCCCCCAGTCTCATTGACCCCCTTTCTCCCTTCCTCGGTCCGACTCGCGGCCCCATCCTGTCCCCATCCTGTCCCCGCCCTGTCCCCTTTGTGCCCCTTTTTCCTTTTTCTTCCTCCCTCCCTTCCTCACCTCTAACTCCCTTCAGCGTGGCCTCCCTGTCCCCTCGCGGCCACCAGCCTCCCTGCCCGTGGCCTGAGCCACCATGCTGACCCCAATGGTGGCTGGGGGGGTGGTATTCCCCGGACTCTTCCTCCTCTCCAAGAACACGCTCCAGCGGCTGCCCCAGCTGCGCTGGGAGGAGGCTGACGCGGTCATTGTCTCGGCCAGGTAAACTGCGTCCTTCCCCTCGGCTCCTCTCCCCTTCTCAGGCATTGTCGGGGTGGAAGGGGCCCCAGTCCTTCCCTGGACCCTTGGCCCGTTAGGGACTGGGGGTTCCTGAAGCGGTTGGTGGGATGTACCTCCACGCTTCCTGCCCCCCTCGCCACCTTCCTCACTGTCCCAGGAGACCGGGTTCAAGCCCAGCCATCTGGTCTACTAGTCTCCAGACTGCTTTTCTTTCCTCTCCCCCATTCACCCTCCCACCCTCCAAAGCAGGACCAGCATGTGACTAAAACATTCCTGTTAAGATATTAGGGAATCAGGCAGGGGGCAGAGAGCTGTGTATTAGTCAGGGCACATGTTTGGGGGGACAAGGGACAGAGGAGTGAACAGCAGAACTCTGTACATGCTGGAATGAGGGCCAGAGTTGGGGAGGGCAGCCTGGGGACAGTCAGAGAGGGAGCGGGAAATTGGCTGGGGGAATTTGGGGTCACCAAAGAGTGACATGGTGACGGATGGCCTAGTGCTGCGAGAACAGGCCTGGGGAACCTCCTTGCCATCCAGTGCTGTCCCTGTCCCGACCCTCCCAAGGAAAACACCTTGTTAACAGCATTGTCTCCTCTCAAGATGACCTCCCTGGTGTCTTCCTGAGAGGAGGACCGCTCGGGAACACCAATGACCAAGGGAAGGCAGGCAGCAGTGAGGAGTGCGGTGTACTGAGGAGCAGCAGCAGGACAGGTCCCGGAGCCTGAGGTGGGGGGCGAGCCCCGGGCAAGCCGGCCTCAGGCAGAGATGGGCAGACACTGGCCCGAGGCACAGGAGCTGGAGAGTAAAGACAAGAGAAACCAAGAAACCTTCCTCTACCTCTGCTCCCTCTTTCTCCCCAGGCTAGTGTCCTCTGTCCAAGCGGTCATGGCCTCCACCGCTGGCTACATCGTCTCCACCTCCTGCAAGCATGTCATTGATGACCAGTAAGTGCCACGAGACCAACTTTGCCCAGGTTCCCGCAGCCCCGTGTGTGCGTGTCACTCCCGAGGACCCCAGGTCTTCTAGGGGACCTCTTCAGTGGTCCCCCAAGCCCTTCACTTGGGACTGAGCAAGTTAACTGCATTAGCTGCAACTCAACACCCAGGGATAAATTTATCCATGTCCTGTCCTTAAAGGTCAGAGCCAGGAGGAAGAGGAGAGGGGACCAGAAAGGGTTGTCAGAGCGTCTCCTAGGCTTCCTGGACCCTCATATCCTAGTCCTGTGTGCCCTTTCCTCCCCGCTTACCTCCCTCAGACCCCTTTTCGAACCAGCACCCCAACGGGGGTGCCTCCCTCCCATGCCAGGCTCACCCCTCTGCCCCCCTCCCAGAACCCAGGTGTCCGGTCCCAGCTCCGTGCGCACGAGGGAGACAGAGGAGCGAGATGGCAGAGACAAGGCCACTAACGGTTGGGCCGTGGGGGGTGGGGGGGCGGGGCAGGGTGAAGAGGCCAGCCTTTGGCGCTGACTCTGCCGCAGTGCCCGGTGCTTGCCAAAAAAGCCCAGGCCTGAGAGCTGGGGCGGGAGGAGGAAGCAGAGGGGCCCTGTCCGTGGTGCTGACGGGCCCGCTCCAGGTGACCCCTGGGCTGCTGCAGGATGGCCCGGCTGGGTGCTGAAGACAGACACCCCGCGCTTAACTTCCGGTCCTGACCCCCTTCTCTGGTGACTGTTGGGCAGTAGGAGCACAGTCTGGAGGACCCTGACCTGCGGCGCCCCTCTTTCTCCACAGATGAGTTCACTTCTCTGTGGAGTGAGGCACAGTCCCTTCCTGGAAGGGCTGCCCTGAGGAGGCGCTGAGCTGCGTGAGCCCAAAGCAGTTTGCCCCTTGCACAGTGGGCACTTAACTCTTTCTTCAGATTCCACTGGGGCACTTAGCTTCTCTTCCCCTCTGCCCTTCTCCTCCAGCCCCGGACCCAAGAGGAGCCTTCTCACACAGAGGTCACCTCTCCACTCATCTTTCCTACCCCCCTCCCCGGGTCTGTTCTTGTCCCTTCCCCTGTAATCCTCAGGTGGGTGGGGAAGATCAGGGTTGATCCGGGGACAACAGCTGTTCCTGCTCCTGAACACCTAGCTGCTGAGAGTGGGGGGGACGGGTTTAACTCTTCAGGTTAAACCGGGACTGCTCCCCCTGGCCCCCCGCAAGCCACACTGGCCCCTGGGGCTAGCTCTCCCAGCCACTCCTGCTCCAACTCCCCCTGGGCCAGTCGAACCCCTTTCCACCAGGGCTCTCCCTGCTTTCCTGCCCTGCGTGTCTAACCTGGGCTGCTGCTTCCTTTCCCTTTTGCCTTTCTTCATGCTCCAACATGGGTCCCAGATTCTCTTTGCTCCAAATCATCTCTCCTGGAGTGGGATACCTGTCCCCTTGCTGGCTGGTCTTCCCAGGGTTTGCATTCTGTTTCCCTCTCACCCGATCCTTCGCTGGCCTCCCCCCAGACCCTCATTCCTCTTCTCCCTTGGGCAGCTCCTCCTATGTGGTCTCAGCTCCTTCTCTGCGTCACTCTGGCTGACTTTGCTTTCATCCCTCCACCTAGCTGGGCCGGTTCCCTGACCTCAGACCTGCCATGCGGCTATAACGCTTAAGAGAAAGTGCTCAATGTGCTGAGTCAAGAAGAAAAATGCAATGTTGCATATTTGTGCACTTTTCATTTTTGTTTACTCTCAAAGTACACAGAACTTTCTCTCTTCTTGGCACCTTTTGCTCAGCATTTTCTTCTTAATGCTTGGCTGTACCTGAAAAAAAAAAAAAAAAAACCACCACCAACAACAACAAGAGCTTGGGCCATATTCAGGCAGAACAGGCAGCATTGATAGTACCACCAAGTCCCCAGTGAGGCTTCTCTGTGATACCTATCTTGAATCTTCTAGGGACAGTGGCGGCAGACTTCCCATGGTTGGTTATTCCTTGGCCAAGTCACCTAGTCTCTCAGTTTCCTCATCTGTAAAATGGGGGTGGTAACCAACCCCACTCTGTATAGGGCTTCTGTGGGGAGTGAATAAATTTAGGCATGTAAAAGGTTTTGGATATTAGAACAGTGCCTGCGTGTCGATGGATGTTGCCAGTACGATCCGTCTCCATTGCTTTTGCCTCTTCTGCTGTCATTTGTCCTAACCCCACCTGTCTCTCAGATCTTGCCTGAGCTTGCTTTCTCATTCTGTCACTGCCCTGTGGTCTATGGCTGTCCTTTGGTGTCTTCTCCCTACCTCCCCTCTCCCCATATTGCAGAGAGAGAGAATATGAAAGAAAGAAAGAATGAATGAATGAATGAATGAATGAATATGAAAAAGGGGTGGGTTCTGAGGTCAGACAGTCTGGATTTGATTCCCAGCACTCCTACCTACCGGCGTTGTGACCATCTGACCTTGGGCCAGTTTCTTGCCGTCTACCCTTGGGTTCCACTACGGATCTCAAGAGTCCACTCACACTTCCACAAGTGTGAGTATCCCTTGTGATCTGACTCCGGTGGCACATCCAGGGCTGACCCAGGCACCTGGCCACTGCTCTGTCCATGTCCTTTCCTCTCTGATCTCCCCTCCCCTCTCTCTGCCCAACAGACACTGGCTTTCCTCTGCCTACACGCAATTCGCCGTGCCCTATTTCATCTATGACATCTATGCCATGTTCCTCTGTCACTGGCACAAGCACCAGGTCAAGGGGCACGGAGGGGATGAAGGGGGGCCCAGAGCCCCGGGCAGTACCTGGGCCGTGGCGCGCGGCTACCTGCACAAGGAGTTCCTCATGGTTCTCCACCACGCCGTCATGGTGCTTGTGTGCTTCCCGCTGTCGGTGGTGAGTCGGGGTGCCGAGAGCCAGGGCTCCCTGTCCTGCTCACACCAGTGCTATAGGAGCCCGGGGAAACCTGTGGCCAGGTCCGCCAGCAGCAGGGCAGTCCCAGGACGGAGAGGGTTTCCTGAGCACCAGGCTAGCCCCAAGCACTGAGAGGGTCTGGAATCCCCTGGCCCCGGGCTGGATATGCCCAGCCGTGGGGCCTGGGAGCTGTTGTTGCAGGTCTCTTGGCCTTGGTTCCCTTGTCTGTAACAGAAGCTGTAGAGTCCCCCCTCCACACCCACAGGATGGTTGGTGGGATACGGGGCTTCCCGTGAATAGGGTGAACACAGGTGTTCAGACTTTCCGAGTTGAGCATCTCCAAAAGTGGCCCCAGAGAAAAGAAGGGAGGGAGTCCAGGGTGAGGCCAGGCTAGTTCCTCCCTCTTCTCCGCAGGTGTGGCGTCAGGGCAAGGGAGATTTCTTTCTAGGCTGCTTGCTGATGGCCGAGGTCAGCACCCCCTTCGTCTGCCTTGGCAAGATCCTCATCCAGGTGAGAGGGGCCTGCGGGTGTGAGAGCCTCAGCGGACGGCACTTTCAGGGAGCTCCAGGGGTTCTTCAAGGCACCAGGTCTGGGAGGGGCTGCAGGCTAGGGTCAGGGGAGGCGGGGTCCGGGGAGGGGGCGGAAGGGGAGGGGGGCGGAGTCGGGGCCCCGCCCGCTCCCTGACCGCCCCGCCCCCTGCCCGCCCCCCCGCAGTACAAGCAGCAGCACACTCTGCTGCACAAGGTGAACGGGGCCCTGATGCTGATCAGCTTCCTGTGCTGCCGGGTGCTGCTCTTCCCCTACCTGTACTGGGCCTACGGGCGGCACGCCGGCCTGCCGCTGCTCGCCGTGCCCCTCGCCATCCCGGCCCACATCAACCTGGGCGCCGCGCTGCTCCTGGCCCCCCAGCTCTACTGGTTCTTCCTCATCTGCCGCGGGGCCTGCCGCCTCTTCCGGCCCCGGGGCTCCCGGCCGCCCTCTCCCTGTCAGACCCAGGAGTGAGGGGGGGGGGCGCCCGGGGGTGGGGCGCTCCCCTGCCCCATCCCACCCCCCCACCTTGGGGCCGGGGCTTTGGGGCTGCCGGGCAGAGGGTGGGAGCCAGGAGCCTCTTGCCCTGACAGCCTCGGGACTGACAGGTGGACAGCAAAGGGGTAGGACCTCTCCCCCAGGGGCCGAGGGGCGGGGGCCAGTGACAGGCCGGGAGCGGAGCCTCATCTCCCAGCAGTGCCTGAGCCGAAGGTAGCTAACCCTTCCTGCACACCCCTTCTCCCGTCACCAGACCTGGGGCCCTGGGGAAGGAAGGACAGAGGAAGGGGCCATCACTTCCCGTCCCCTGAGGGCTAGAGGGCCGCGGGGAAACCGACTCAAGGGGACCAGGACTCAGAGAATGTGGGGGAGGCCCTGCTGCCCAGGGCATCCCAGCCAGCCCCCCGCCGCAGACTCCTCTCAGTTCCCCACCACCACCCGGGAGGGAGCGACACCCTAACTAACCTCCCCCCACGCAGGCCTTGCTTGGGGCTAGCTGCCTGCACGGCTCCTCTCTCGGGGAGGCCGGCCTGACGAGTCTTACTTTATTTACTCGCCCAAACCATACTAGTCTCTGGGGGTGGGGGGGGAGGTGGCTGCTACTCCCCCACCTTCCCAGTGCTGAGCAATCCCGGGGGCAGGGGAGGGGGCACCCCGTCTCTTCCCCTTTAGGCTGCACATCTTGCCCTCGGGCCCTGGCATGTCCCTGGTGCTACAGACCTCTCAAGGCTTCCTCCGGTCTGGGGTCAGGGGACCCTGGGAGGTGCTTTCCAGACCGCTAATAAAGACGATCTGATCTGCGTGAACGCCAGCAAGGCCCTCTCCACCCAGTCGTTTGGTGCGGGGAAGGGTGGGGGGTCTGGGGGTGGAAAGCGCGGATGACCCCAGGACGGGGCAGGAAGCCCTGCCTAGTTACGGAGCAGTCAGGGAAGGAAAAAGTAGACTTTTATTCATCAGCAGGAGAGGAGGGTGGGTTTGGGCACTCAGGGCAGAGTCCCGGGCCCTTGTGCGGCTCCTCAGGCCCCTCTCTCACAGCTCCTGTGGGATGGAGACAGAAGTGGGGGCCTCACCCCTGCCTCTCTAGGCTTTTTAGGTCCGACAGTCTCGCCCAAGGCCGGCGGAGGTGGGAGGGGCCGGGGGAGGTGGGAGGGGCCGGGGGAGGTGGGAGGGGCCGGCGGAGATGGGAGGGGCCGGGGGAGGTAGGAGGCCGAGGTGGGCGGGGCCAGCGGACGGGGCGTGCGGGGGGGCCCTTACATGTGTGTGCAGAACTGGTAAAGCAGGAAGAAGAAGGCCACTACCAGGGCGCCCACCAAGATGTGATGGAAGAAATCGGAGGTGGATCCTGTTAGACGAGGAGGAGGAGATGGGGACCTGGTCTCCTCTCCAACGGAAGGGCCAAGGGCAGCTCTTCTCCAGGCCCTGGGAAGGAAGGCAGCCCCTTCTCAAGTGGGTTCATACCTGAGTTAACAAAGATGACCGGTTTCTCTCCAATAAACTGGGCCACAGCCAGGAGCCTGGCTTGGTCTGAGTCTGGGTAATCAAAGAAGTCGGGTCTGTCTATGAAGTACAGAGACTCTGCTCCCCGAGCCAAGGTGTTGGTGCTCTCCTGGCTGGGTGCTAGGGAACAAAGTCTATGTCAAGAACCAAGCAGACCCCTGCCCTCCATCCCAAGAAGCTGTAGCTGACCCAGGACCCTGCCAGGCCACACAGCGTTAGCGTGGCTGGGAAGGGGCCTGATTCTGTTCCAGGAGCTTCTCAGGGATCAGCTGAGCTCTCCATGCGAAGGATGAGGAGGGTAGGAGACATGTGGAGGGCGAGGAAGGCCCTTCCTCAGCCTCCCAGCTCCTAAGGCAGATCGACCCTTCACCCCAAGACTGCCCCCTCCCCACCGCTCCCAGGGCAGCTTCCCACCTGTTTCCACGGCCGCCAGCCCAGCCAGCCACGCCCATGCCCACGCCCACTGCCGCAGCCTCATGACCCTTCCGCTCCTGGGACAGGGTTGGGGGCTCTGTGATGTCATAGCCTGGGGTCATTCTGAGCATGAGCTCTGCGGTGAGGGGCGAGAGAAAGCACTGGGAGCTGGGACCCTTCCCCCAAGTCCCCGCATCAGAAGACACTTTAGGACCCCCCCTTGCCCAGGGCCTTCATCGTTGGGGCGATGCCAGTGATAAAACAGTAACGGGGCAGTCCCAACATTTAGAACTAGGAGGGACCCGGGACAAGCTTGCTGGAAGCTGGGACTAAGGAGAGGTGCAGGCACCGTCTTTCCTGGGGGGAGGGGCAGGGATAAACACTTCCAGGGACCCCCCAGCCCCATCCACTCTCGACACGGACTCCGTTACCCATCGCAGCTAGCCTGTCCTCCATATACTGAAAAGGGAACCCAGGCACAGAGGAGCAAAGTCATGTGGGCGACGCACACTTCCCAGGGCCGGGCATTTTCCTCTCTGAGGCAACCCCCTGCCTGTGCCCCCAGATTCAAGGGCATGGGGGTGTCCCTTAGCGCTCCGCGGAGGATGAGCCTGGGGCTGGGAGCCAGGAGAAATAACAGGCGTGTCCCACTAGGTGGCAGCAGTGCTCCCGGTCGCCGGTTTCCCTCCCCGCCGCGAGGGCCCCGCTCCAGCTCCTCCAGGCCCTCCTCCCGCCTCTTCCCGCAGGTGCCGCAGGAGAAGGTGCTGCTGCGGGAACGGCTGGCTTGGGGGTGGTCGGAGGGAAGGCCCGCCCATCTCGAGGCAGGCCCTTTGGTCACCCACAGCGCCCAGGCAGGCTCCCCTCTCTGGGTGGGGTCCCCCAAGGACCATCCCGTTCCCCATTTCCAATCCCCGCTGTTGGCTGTCTGTCACTTCCCAACAGCCGCCGTCCATCCTGCGGGCCCTCTCGGCCTCAGAGTTAGCTCTCGTCTGATTGGCAGACGGGCCTGTCCGTCACCGATGTGTTCCGCCCCCCCCAGTCCAAGGACACTTCAGGGTCTTCTTGGTTTGACTACACAGATGCCTGTTGGACAGTCTCTGCCAGTGCGGGCTCTGTGACTTCCCCCAAGCCAGGCACGTGTCCGTGGCGTGTTGGGGGGTGGGGGTGTCTTCCGTCCCGTGAGGGAGGCGCCCTCCTCCCCTGGATCCCCACTCCTCTTTCTTGCCCTCGGGCTTCCCTCTGTGTCCTCACAGTAGCCCGCGGTCAGGTGGGTCCTGGCTCTGCTCAGCTTCTATTTCCTAAACGACGAAGCTCAGGGAGGAGAAAATGGGCGGAGAGGAGGCACAGGCTGACGTCTGACGTCCAGGGGTGTCCTGACGGCCTCTCTCCCCTACCCTGCTCTCTCTTCTAAGAAAGAGAAAGTGACTTACCCAAAGTCCTGGCCCCCGTTTAGCCAGGAGAAGGGCTCCAGAGCCTTAAGTCATGGGAGTAGATCCTGGCGTCTCCTCACCCGCCCCGACAGAGTGCAGCTGCTCTCCACCAGAAAAGACCTTTTTGACACTGACAGTGAAGTAAATGTATTGCGTTCCTGCTCTGTGCCGGGCTCCATTTGTGGCCTAGATAGGAATCACCAGGGCTTGGTCCCTGCCCTCAGGGATCACAGGGGAAAGAACTCTTGGGTGCACGTCATTCGGGTAGAGACAGATGTGATGTCTCCGCTTCTGTTCTTCAACCCCTTCCGACCTGGCTCTGACCTTACCACTCCACTGAAGCCACTTTTGCCAAGTCTAACAATGACCTCTTAACTTGCCCAAACTGATGGTTAGTGTTTTTCATTCCATCCGTCTCGTCTCGCAGCAGAACCGTGCCCTTGCCTCTCGGTGTGAGAGCCGTGCTCGCCCATTTTCAGGGTTCTACCTTCTCCAGCCGGCTCAGCCTTGGACCTTTCCTTCTGTCTATATTCTCTCCCCCTAGGTGATCTCATTCAGTCTCCTGGCTTTAAATACCATCTATATGCTGGTGACTCACAAATGTATATTTCCAGCCTAGTCCTCCCCTCTGAGCTCCAGACTCCTCTACCCAACTTCCTGCTTCGTGTCTCTCTATGTCCAAAACCATCTCCAACTCAAGAGATCACACATGGGCCTCTCGGTTCTCCCATTCCGAACTGGGCTCCTGCTTTCCATTGCCGCAAATGGGTCTCCCCGTTCCTTGAGCCAGGAGTTACCTTAAGCCCCCACCCCCCACCCCCACCCCCGCCGCAGACAGAGCAATCATCAAGCCCTGGTGGCTCAGTTCCAACATAAACCTCAAATCCGTCCTCCTCTCTCGTCCTCCACTGCTGCCCACTCTTCCCAGCCAAGCCCAGGCCTCCCCTGGTACTTTCGACAGCCTGTGGACTGGTGGACTCCTCTCCGTTCACTCCTCCTTTGGGGAGAACAAACCAGAACACTCGGATCCCCTACTTAAACCCTCCAACGGTTTCCTGCGGTGCCCGTGTGTTATGAACTTCTTGCCCTGACCTGCAAGACTCTTGCCCAGCCCCCTCCACCCACCAACTTGAGCTCTTGCACGACTCCCCTCTCTCAGCACACTCCAGGCTTTGCACACACCTGTGCCTAGGACACGCTTGCCACCACCCATGAATGGGTCAGCTTCTCCTATCTTCTGAGTCTCAGCTGAGCCCACACTTTGCGCAGGAAGGGAACTCCCACGGCCTTCGGATCATGCCCTGTCCATCTCACTGCTTTGAAGTTGTCTGTGTCTTTGTCTTGTTTCTCCTACAAGACTGTGAAGATCACTGCTCTTGGTCATAGACTTGCACCAAAGTATACAGTAGGTGTCCAATAAATGCTTATCGGCTGAATGGATGGATGAAAAACTTTCCACCTGTGGACAAGCCGGGGCTAAGCGCTGTCTGCTATTTGCCCGGTAACTGGCTTGAAGTCCCGCTTCATGCTCTCCTTGCCACCACCAAGGTGAAGCGTGGTGTTGGACCTGAGCTAAGCTATGAGCAGGCAGCAGCCCATGAGGCAGGATTTCTTGGCCAGGTTTCTTCTCCGACTCCCGCAGGTCCAAGTCCGCCTCTTGGCAGACCCACCAGCTATGTTCCTGGACTGAGGGGGGGGTCTCCCTTGGTCCTGCCTCCCCTCTCATCTGGATAGCCCCAAAGAAAACCTGATGATTGCCTTTAAATAGATACTATTTTAAAATATTCTTTTGAATGGGGAACAGAGGCAAATGGTACAAAATTCAAAGTGTACAAAAGCATAGAATATAAGTCTTTCCTATTCCTGCCCTACCCTACCCCCCAGCAATCTCCTTGGAGCTTGGTTACCACTTTCTTGGGCAGTCTTCCAGGGATAAGTTAAGCCCACAAAAAAACCAAACTCGTATGAACTCTTTTCTCCCCCTTCCATTCATACTGTTCTGTGCCTTACTCTTTTAGATTAAGCTGAGATCGGGAAGACGACTCTATATACGAGTGTGCCTACAAGCATGAGGGCCTCTCTCTCTTTCATCATATGAAACTGGGTCAGAACGGATTGAACCGACCCCCCCACACACACCTTGTGGACGTTAAAGTTGTTTCCAGTCTTTTGTCATTGCAAACGGGCTGCCTTTAAGAATCCTGAACTTCAATTATTTTGCTCATGGGCCAGCATATCCGTAGGATAAAATCCTACAAGTAAAATTTCTGGGTCAAAGAGTCTGTGTATTTGCCATCTTGGTATCTACAGTCAGAAGGGCCTCCGTAGAGGTGGTGCCCATTTCCCCACAGCGTTGTGTGCATTGTGTGTTAACAGATGCTTTGAGTTTTGTCATCTGGTCGGTGATGAGTGCTATCTCAGCGTGGTTTGACTTTGCATTTCTCTCGCTTTTAAAAAAAAAATCGTTTATTTTTAAAAAATACACATATTTCTCTCTTAACCACTTGCAAGCATACAGTTCCGTGGTGTTAAGTACATTCACATTATTGTGCAACCACACTTCTCTTACTTTTAAGTCACAAAACTTCAAGATGCCAATTTAGGGCTAGGCCCAGCTTGGGGGAGCCTCCAAGGCACTCCCTCGTGGTGGGGGACACAGAAGTGTAAACAGGAGGGAGAACTGAGCCTAAGGGAGCACATTGGAAACTAGGGGATGGTGAGGGGATGCTCCAGGAAGGCTTCTAGGAAGAGGTGACCCAGGATGACCACCGGCCTGGGAGGTCCAGGGAGCCAAGGTCCAGAGGCCTCGGGGGATCCAGGTGTGTTCTAGGAACTGCAACTAAAATTCCTGCCAGACAGCCCGGGATCGGATAGGAGAAGTTAGGGTCTTGGGCCGAAGGGCCTAGAAGGCCATTGTGAGGACTCTGTCTTGCGGGGCAGAGGGTTTGGGACAAAGAGGAGCAAGGATCCCAGGCTGGAGTTTGACAGGCGGGTGGCAGGGTTCAGGTGGGAAAGGGCAGACTGTGAGGGACCTAGCTGCAGGGCTCCGGGGCATTCGGAAGGAAGTCCGACGCCCCGCCCCATCTGATGAACAGAACTGGAGATGGCAGGGGGTGGGCTGAGGGAGGGGGGATTCCCAAGGGTGATGCCAGTCCTGAGGAGGGGACCCGGGCCCTTGGGGTCTGGGTTGGGCCACAGGAGAGGCGCCTCAACAGCTACAGAGAAGAGGCGTGGGGGAAGCCGCAGCCTCGGACCTGTCCCCTCCCTCTGACTGTGAGGTTCCCCAGCAGGGCTCGGAGACCCCCAAGTCCCAGACCGGCGTGCCCGGGAGGATCCGATCCCCGCCGCCCGCCCACCCCGGGATCACTGCGGATCTCTAAGCCCCGCCCCTAAGGACGGGGGAGGGAGAGGCCCGACAACCTTCTCCCTCCCCCGCGCCCTCTCCGTGGGGGAGGGGCGTGAGGATGCGCGGGGGGCGGAGGAGGAGGGGGAGGAGGAGGGGGGGGAGGAGCGGCGTCGCCATGGCAACCAGGCGGGGGGTCCGGCCCGGCGGACCCGGGAGGGAAGCGGGAGGACCGCGGAGGAGGGAGGCGCTGCGGGCTCGGCGCGGGGGCAGGGGCGGGGGCCCGGGGTCTCCGGGGAGCTGGGGAGCCCCGGGCCCTTCTGGCCGCTGGTTCCCGGGTGTCGGCGAGTGTGTGCACGCGAAGTTCTCCGCCTGGGTTAGTGGCTGTGTGCGAGCGTGCGCACGTGGGCGCAGGCGTGTGCGCGGGAGTGCCAGTGGGTGGGGGTGGGTGTGCCCTCGCGGGCCGCGCGGACTGGGCCGGGCGGGCGCCGGCGGGAGAGTCCCGCCCCCTCCCCAGCCTCCGGCCGCCCCTCCCCGCCCCCCGTCGCCGGCGCCGCGGCCGCCTCGCCCGCACCGCGCTCACCCCCGCCTCCCGCACTTTCTCCTGCTCTCCCTCCCTCCCTCTTCGGCGCTCCGAGCCGGACTCCGCGCTCTTCTCGCTGGCCGCCGCGGGAGTCGCCGGCCGCCACCGCCCAGCCCGCACCTGCCGCCCCCCCCCAGGGCCTGGGCACCTGTTGGAGGCACAGACACAGGTGCAGAGGGCTGGGCCGCCGGGGGCGTGAGGGGGAGGGAGGGCGCGCGCGGTCGCCTGGGAGCCCCCGCGGGGGGGGGGGGTTAGGTCCCTGGAGGCTGCAATTTCTGGCGCCTCTTGGAGAGCCGGTCTCAAGAGGAGGCATCCGAGGCAGGGGTCCGCCCGAGGGGCTGGCTACAGGGTGGGGGGGACCCCGGCAGGCAGGCAGGTAGGCAGACAGATCCTGGGGCTGAATGAAGGGCCAGTGGGCCGTGGAAGCCTGGAGGGGTGGGTATCGCGCGGACCAGACAGGCTCCTGGTGCGGACGGACGGACACAGCCCAGCCCAAGACCGGCAGAGGAGGGGGCCTGCGGGGCTGCTTCAGAGATGGCAGGGCCCAGGGGCAGACGGTGTCCCGGGATGAGGGGCAGGGGCTGGGAGGATGGCATCGGCACTGTCCAAAGGTATGTGGGTCTGGCCGGCGGTGGGGACCAGGACCCATCTGGGGAGTGGGCTGGGGACCCCGTCCTGGTGCAGCACAGCTGGGGGTCTGGGGCCCCCCCACTGGCGCAGACTGCCCACCCCCTCCTCTCCCGGCACACCTGGGAAGGGAAGCCAGGGAGGGCCCCACCCCCTGGGGAGGTCACCATCTGGCCCTCAGCCAGCTGCCAGCAGGTAGGGAGGAGGAGTCCCCCTGGGGCTCACGCTCTCTGGATCGTCTGGCCCCGCAGCCCAGGGTGCTTGCTGCATGAGGGCCCGCAGAGGCGACCGCATGACCATCAACATCCAGGAGCACATGGCCATCAACGTGTGCCCCGGGCCCATCCGGCCCATCAGGCAGATCTCAGATTACTTCCCCCGCCTGGGACCAGGACCCGAAGGCGGGGGCAGGGATTTCAGGGAGGCCCCTGCCCGCCTTGCGCCTCTGGCTCTGGCCCCGCCTGCAGCCCTTCTTGGGGCCACCACGCCTGAGGACGGAGCCGAGGTGGACAGCTACGACTCGGATGACACCAGTGAGTCTGGGGGAGGGCAGGACCCCGGGGGGGTTGGGGGGCGCTGGGGCCCCGCTGGGCGTGCTGGGGGAGGCAGGCTCTGCCTCCGCAGCTGCAGGCAGTGTGGAGATGACAGCTTCAGAAAGGCTCAATATTCAATATTTCTGCTGAGACACTCAACCACCCACACAGCCCCTTGCGGCCCAGCCAGGGACCCAGACGCTCGTGTGCACGCGCGCGCGCACACACACACACAGGCCGGCAGACACCTTCCCCAGCCGCCCAGCAGCCGGCCGGCCCACTGGTCTCACGCACACACACCTGTCTTTACACACTGACTCACGCCAGTCTTCCCGCTTCTGCAGCCGCGCTGGGCATGCTGGAGTTTGACCTTCTCTACGACCAGGCCTCCTGCACCCTGCACTGTAGCATCCTTAGAGCCAAGGTAAGTATCCAGGCCTCCCCAGCGCGTTTCCGGGTCCCCAGGTTGGGCCCCCTCCTCCTCCTCCTGGCCCCTGTGCCCCAGCACCCTTCTTCTTGACTCTCTGCACCCCGAGGATCCACTCTGCAGGGTGGGGGGGCAGACAGGGCTGGGAGCTCGCAGCCCTCTTCCCCGCCCCCCTCCCTTGCAGGGCCTCAAGCCCATGGATTTCAATGGTCTGGCCGATCCCTATGTCAAGCTGCACCTGCTGCCTGGGGCCTGCAAGGTAACGGCCTCTTCTGTCCCTCAGCCGGACCTGGCTGGTGGATCTGTCCCCAGCCTGCCCCCGCCTTCAGCCTCTGAGGGTCTGGGGGACGTGTCCTGAGAACCTTCTTCTCCACACCTCAGGCCAATAAGCTCAAAACAAAGACTCAGAGGAACACGCTGAATCCCGTGTGGAACGAGAATCTGACGTACAGTGGGATCACAGACCAGGACATCACCCACAAGGTGCTCAGGTGAGGGCTCCGTGGTCCCTGCTCCCCGGGGTCCCAGCTCAGCGCCTCCTCCGAGGGCTGTCATTGCCACTTCCTTTGGTTGATCCGCCTCCCATTAAGGCCCTCTCACATGCCCTGGAGCAGTCACTGGCCCCCCAGTTCCTCTTCTTTGGCAGCAGGAAAATGTTTCCTGGCATTCCTGCCCTCCCAAGAATCTCCTCCTCCTGTTGCTCCAAGAGAAGACTGCCCACTCACTTGCAGACCGGTCAGGTTCAAGACTCCTGACCTTGGCCTGTTGCGTCTCTTCCCTGGAGAGTGCTCCCCACTGTGCCTCCTCCTGGAAGCTTTCCCTGGTTGCCAAGAGCCCTCCTCATAGCCCCTGACAGGTCAGACCTATGTAGCAGAGGTCTGCCCGTGCGGTTTCCTGTGCCCCCACCAACAGCCAGTGCCAGGGAGTCAAGTCTTCAGGGACCGGAAACTTGCTCCATGGTCCCAGGAGGTGGAGCTGTGGGGCTTGTGGTCCCTCACCGGATGGAGGGGCTCCACAGGGCAGGCTTGTGAGGCCTTTAGCTGTGTTCTTGGCAAAGGGGAAGTGGGTGGGGGGGGGAGGGTTGGCATTGGGGGCCTCTGGGGGTGAGGTCAAGCTGGGTTTTAGAGATCACCCTGCTGGCTGTGAGGCCAACTGGGGGTTCAGGAGGAGTGGGAGAAGACAGAGGCAGACCCCAGGAAGTCTGGCTCATCTTTCAGATGTGAGTGCAGGAGGCCTGAGCAGCTGAGTACTCACCGGGGCCCGGCCCGGGGCTATGCACTATGACATTCATTTCCCTTGATTCCGATAGGTATAGGGGCTGGGTACTGATAGCTCTGTTTGGTAGATGGGAATTGAGGCACAGGGAGGTTAAGTGACTTAGCCAAGGTCACACGGCAGCTAGTAGGTGGCAGAGGTGGGAAATGAACAGCTCTCGGTGACAGTTTCTCAAGACTGTCAGGACAGAAGGGAGCACGGGAAGCTGCAGAAGGGACGGACAGAACTCAAGGCAATCGTGTCTTCAAGGTTTTATGAGAGAAAGAGAGCTTGCGAGAGCACACTAGCAGGGGGAGAGGGAGAAGCAGGGAGCCCGATGGCGGGCTCGATCCCAGGCCCCCGGGATCAGGACCTGAGCCGAAGGCAGCGGCCTAACCCACTGAGCCACCCAGGCGCCCCGGAAGCGATCATTTCGTGATCGCTGGGCTCACGTGCCTCTCCCCGCTGGTTCCCTGCTGCACGCAGACAAGGACAGGAGTGCCAGAGTGTGGGATCCTCTTCCGACCGCCCAGGGCTCCTCCAGGAGCTTCTAGCGCTTGCACACTGTCACCCACACCTCCAGTGCCAGCTCCGGGCACCATGTTCAGTTGGGTCCCGTCCCCAGGCTCCGACCAGAGGCAGCGGAGGGTGGGGGCCCTCGGGATTTGTGAGGGCTTTCTGCAGAAGCTGCTCAGGTTCCAGTGGACCAGGGCTGGCCTGGGAAGCCGGAGAGGGGGGCAGAGGACGGGGCGAGTGACAGCCCCTAGCACGCTCCAGGCCGGCCGCTCCCGCACAGCCCGGGAAATGGGGGCGGTGTGGAGGGTTTGGGGCAGAGCGGGGACTGGCTTCAGGCGCTCAGGGTTGGGTGGGAGGGCCTTCCTACCCGACCCAGCGGACCCTGAGCCTGCAGTTCCCTGCCAGGATCTCCGTCTGTGACGAGGACAAGCTGAGCCACAACGAGTTCATCGGGGAGATCCGAGTGCCCCTCCGCCGCCTCAAGCCTTCGCAGAAGAAACATTTTAACATCTGCCTGGAGCGCCAGGTCCCGGTCTGTGTGGGGGCTGGTCTGGGGTGTTGGGGGGGGGGGGTGGAGGGCAGTGGCCCCGGGGAGGCCAGGTTTCCAGAACCTTCTCTCGGTCCCCGCAGCTGGCTTCCCCATCCTCCATGTCAGCGGCTCTGAGGGGCATCTCCTGCTACCTGAAGGAGGTGAGGTGCCTCCCCGGGCGGCAGGTGTGGGTGGGTGGCGGCGCAGCTTCAGGCTGAGCCCCGAGTCTGTCCGGCAGCTGGAGCAGGCCGAGCAGGGGCCCGGGCTGCTGGAAGAGCGCGGCCGCATCCTGCTGAGTCTCAGCTACAGCTCTCGGCGCCGGGGCCTGCTGGTGGGCATCGTGCGCTGCGCCCACCTGGCCGCCATGGACGTCAATGGCTACTCGGACCCCTACGTCAAGACGTGAGCCCGCCGCCCGGCCCTGGAGCCTCACCCCTGCGCCAGCCTCCCTGGGGACCCACCAGCCCCTGACCCACCTGCTCCCCCGCCCCACCTTCCTCCGCAGGTACCTGAGGCCTGACGTGGATAAGAAATCCAAGCACAAAACGTGTGTGAAGAAGAAGACTCTCAATCCAGAATTTAATGAGGTGAGCAGGGCAGGGCCCACAAATTGGGGCTGGGGGTGGGGCCTGGGGCCTGACCGAATATGTGGCCTGCTCTGCCCCAGGACTTCTTCTACGAGATGGAGCTCTCCACTCTGGCCACCAAGACCCTGGAAGTCACAGTCTGGGACTATGACATCGGAAAGTCCAACGACTTCATCGGTGAGGGAGAAGCGTGCTGGGTGGGGGCTGATGGGGGGGTGCGGGGGAAGGGGGGTGTCTGGCCGAGAGCCCAGCCCTGAAGGTGCCTGCCGCTGCGTGTCGCCTCCCAGGCGGCGTGTCCCTGGGGCCTGGGGCCCGGGGCGAGGCCCGGAAGCACTGGAGTGACTGTCTGCAGCAGCCCGACGCAGCCCTGGAGCGCTGGCACACCCTGACCAGCGAGCTGCCCCCTGCCGCCGGGGCCCTGCCCTCCGCCTCCGCCTGAGTGCACGGCCCCTGCCCGGCACGGGCCCTGTGGGGCCGGAACCCCACCTTCGCACGAGTGTGTTGCACGTTTACACGGGGTGGATGCCCCGCCCCCCACTACCTGTCTTCTTTTCGTGAGCGTCTGCGTGACCGTGGGTCTGTCTGTCTCGTGAGGGACCGTGGCGATCTGTGTTCACATATGCAAACTTCCTCCTGCCTGACTCGCTCCCACGCAAATATGCAAACACCTTCCCGTGTGCGCCCAAGGGGGCTGTCGCGCCTCCCTCCTGCCTCTCCAGGCTGCCCCGACCCCCTCGGCCCACAGGGAGGAGGTCGGATTCGGGGGGGTTCGGAGGAGGAGACAGTCTCCAAAAAAGAGAAGGGCAAAAAACCCCACAAAAAACAAAACCACAAACAAAGAGCCGCTCCTTTAATACAGAATCCTCGTTAAAAACCAACCAACCTAGCCCTGTACAGCTGCCCTTTTAAATGGGGAGCCCACGGCGGGCTCTCTGCCTGTCCCAGCGCGGGCAGATGGCCGTGGCCACTCCCTTGAAGAGCCGTCCCCGGCTGGGGCCTCTGCCTTGCCCCACAGGGACCCACCTCTCTGGGGGGGGGACATTCGTGCATGTTCACGCCTCTTCTGATTGTGTCAGCGGCCGCCGCATGGCAACTGGACGCCAATAAACGTCTCTGCGGAAGTGGGGGGCGCGCGTGCTGACTCCGGGCACAGGGTGGGCGCCGGGCCAGAGCGCGTGTCACTCTGGGATGTCGATCACCAGGTCGTCGTCCCCGTCCAGGGCGTCGTCCCCGCTGCCCGCGTCGCTGAACATCTGCCGAGGGACGGCGCTCAGGATCGTGGGGGGGGGCATCTTGGGGGGGGGCAAGGGGGCCAGGGCCGCCCCCACCCCGGCCCCAGAACCCCGGCCTGGGAAGGTCAGCGGCCCTCCCACGGGGCAGTCGGGGGGTCCCACGGCCATCTGCAGCAGGGGGAAGAAACAGAGGGAGGGCTAGTCAGGGAGGCACAGGACCTCTGGGAGGCTGGCGGGGCCTCTTCCCGCAGCCCTGGGGGACAGGGAAGGGGCGAAGGCTCAGGCCGGGCCAGCCAGTGCTGGGATCGGGATCGGGGCCCTGCCTCCCCTCAGCCCCTCGAGTCTCAACCCAGCGAGTGCCTGTAGGTGAGGGGTGGTGATGGAGGCGGTGATGAGCGGGGTGGCGGGGGTGGGGGGGTCTCACAGGACACCGGGAGGGGAAGGCTGGGCCACCCTCTCCAGGGAGGCACCTCTGCTACCCTGTGAGAGCACTGGGGGCCGGTCAGAGCTGGCCTGCAGCGCCCGCCTAGGACCCCACTTGGCAGCACTGGCCGCCTCTCCCTTCTACTTGAGGACTCCCTGGGGAGGTGGAGGGGGTCCTGGGTCTGCCCCGCCCGCCAGGTGAGGCCCCTACCTCTTCTATCTTGGACGGGCCCCTCCTTGGGATCCCCGCAGCCACCGGCCTAGGCCAGGCCCTCTTCTCGGCTCACCTGGACTACGGTACCAGTCTCCTAACTGGACTCCCTGCCTTCAGCCTCTCCCAGAGCCAGCTCCTCCTCCACACTGCAGCCCGAGCGCGCTCTCTAAAACACAGACCTGAGCGCGTCACTCCTCCACTCCAGGCCTAGGCGGGAAGGCGCACCTGAGAACAGGCCAGTCCCTCCACCTGGAGTGTCCTTTCTAGTTACCCAAAGTCTTGCTTTGTCCCCTGAGGCTGGGAAGTGGCCTCTGTCCGGCCCAGCCCTCCAGCCCCCGCCTCCTGCTAGGTGTGAGTCCCCCCAGACCCCAAGAGAGCTCTTTGGCCCCAACTGGGAACCTGCTACGTGCCAGGTGGTGGCCACTGCTAAAGGTCAGAGACCACCCTGGGAGGGAGAGGGGGGCACAGCCAGAGGAGGAATCCGAGACTTGCAAATTAAGACCCTGAGCCACAGGCCTGCTGGGTTCCCACCAGGCTGTCTGTGTCTTTGCCCTGGGGCCGCTTTCACACCTTCCGCCCTCACAGCCTCAGGCCTGCCTCTCCAGGAGCCCCCAGCCCTGCTGCTGTCCTTGGGGTGGTGGCAGGCCAGTGCCTCCAGGTACAAGAGTCAGCCAGGACCAGTGACAGACAGGAGGCCCAGCTCCATGAGGGCAGCCCCTCTTCTCTGGCGACAATCCACCCTGCCTGGCCTTCGCCAACAGTTTCTGCCTGACCAGGAGCAGCTCCCGTGGAGCCCCAGGCACTGGGCTGTGTGTTTGGTCTCCCTGAACTCACTTTGTTCTACCCCCACCCCACCCCACAGAGAAGAAAGCGGAGTCTCGGAAGGGAAAATGAGCTGCCCAAGGTCCCACGGGGAGTGTGTGGAGGACTCAGGCCCACTCTGACCGAGGCCCAGGCCCTTAACAGAGCCCTCCTGTCTTCACGGCTGTCCCTTGTCTCCTCAGACCAAGCCACCCAGGAACTTCAGTGACCCCCACCCCTTTATAAGGACCTCCTGGCTCCGGGCACCCGGGCGTCCGTGACGCCTCCCTCGCCCCCTTCTCCGCCCCCAGTCCTGCCCCAACAATACTTCTGCCATGTCCCAGTCTTCCTTCCACTCCTGTTAAGCCTGAAATGTCCAAATCTCCTCTCCCCTGGGCTCAGATGGGACCTCTTCTTTGAGGCCTTCCCCGATGTCCCCCTTCCTGCACCACAGCACGTGACCTGGGCCCCTCTCTCCACCAACCACACTTTCCCTCCTCGATGGCCACAGCCCCGCTGCCCGTCCTCTGGACGCAGGAGCCACACCTCAGGACACCTCGCAGTGCCACACCGCCCCCAGGCCTCTCCTGCACCCAGCACCCATGCCAGGCATCACAGCCCCTGGCCTGCCGCACCAACCCGGCTCTACAGGCCAGAAGCAAACCCCTCCCGGGCAGAGTGCAGGGCCAAGGTCACACAGGGGGTAAGAGGCAGCGCTGGGCTCTGAACTCCAGAACCCGCACTCCTCACCACCACAAACATGACCTCCCAATGTGCCTCCAACTCGGTCTACCCAGCTTGAAAGCTGCCCTGTCCAGTCCCAATTCCACTTTGACTCGGAGCTGGAAGGGGGCTGTGCCGCCCGAGCCCTCACCTCCCCCGGGGCTCAGCGCAGGCCTCTTCCCGGCTCCGTCCGCGGTGACCCCCAATCACGCAGCTCCGCAGAGGACTTCAAAACATGCACCCCACGAGCCCCAGGCTCCTGGTGTCTCACTGGCCTTTCCGGACTGCATGTCCCAATGTGTCTTCCCTCCCAAAGCTGCGCGCCCCGCGTCTCAGAGCGCGGCCACCCCACTCCTTCCGTTGCTCAGGCCCAAACCCTGCAGCTGCCCCGGGCGTCGTGCCTTCCCGCAGCCCGCGCTAGCCTTCCCGAGGCTCCATCTTTGAAATCGGTGCTCCCCACCTGCTCCCTGTGGGGCCCTCCCCAGAGGTCCCCCGACTTCCACTCTGACCAGGCGCCTCCCTGGTCCCGTTCTCTGCACAGTGGTCAGTCCCGTAAGGCAGAGCGGACTCCTCTGTGCCTGACCTTCTGCGACGGTTCCCCCGTTTCATTCATAGAACAAGCAAAGTTTCTGCGACACGGAGAGGGCGCTCCACGACCGCCCCTGGTTCTCTCTCTGACCTGCTCACCACCGCGCCCCCAACCCCTCCCTTGCCAACTACCACACTGGCCTCCGTCCTGGTGGCCCTCCTCGAGGCCTCTGCGCTGCCTGCTCTCCCCGAAATGCCTGTTCACGGAGCCAGGGGTCATTTCTCATTTCTTTGAAGCCTCTGACCCAGGGACGTCCCCGACTGCGCCCCCCAAAACACCGGCACCTATCTACTCTGGAGCTCCCCCGCCCCCTCTACCTGGCCCCACTTCTCAGCCCCGACACCCACTTATCTTGTCTGCTTCCACCTCTCTTGCTAGCATCGGGGCTCTGTGACAGCGGGGCTGCCTCCTCTGCAGAACCTAGAACAGTGCCTGGCACGCCGCACGTGTTCCCAAAATACTGGTTCGTTACACGCTGTTTGGTTACTCAGTTACAGACACAGGAGACCTGGAGGGTCCCAGAGACCTGGCTCAAGGTCACATGGCTTTTAACTGGTGCAGCTTTGCCCCCAGCTGCCATGGCTCTGCCCGTGCTCTGGGGCCGCCCGGCATCACAGAGCACACGGTCTTCACTCGGGGGTGCCCCAAGGCTGGTCCGGGCCTTGTTCTTCTCCACGTCAAGCCCGGGGGCCAGGACGTTTCTGACCCTCCCCTCGGTGCCTAGCCCTGGCTTGGGCCTCCGGCAGCCCCACATCGATCCTTGGAAGTTCCTCGACGGGCCCCAGCCCGTCCTGAGCCTCCCTCGGCTGGCGGTCGTCCTGCCCTCCGGCCCCTCCCTGACATCCCCCAGCAGGGTACCTTGAGTTTCCGGGGCAGGCGGGGCCGTTTCTCCCGCTTGGGCCTCAGGGGGCTGGGCTCGGGCAGCTGCAGGGCCAGGTAGTCAGAAGGGAATGGGGGGTAGGGGGGGGACGCCAGCTGCAGGCGGGAGTGGGGGATGGAGATGGGAAATGGAGCGGATGGGGGGGGGCGCAAACAGGAGGAGGAATGGAAAAACAAGAGGTGGTGATGAGTGTGGCTGCTGAGAACGGAGGGGGAGGGGACAGCAGCAGGACCGTGTCCTGAGCTCCGCTCTCCTCGGTCGCGCCTGTCCCCCATTCCTACAGCAGAGAGAAGTGGGCAGCCCCGACGCACACCCCTCCGATGGACGCTGGCTGGCCACACCCGGACAGGCGTCCCCGGAGTCGGGCCGGCCTCCTGCTGAGGCCTGTCTGCCCGCCGATGCCCGCCGATGCCCACCTCGCTCCCA
Organism: Mustela lutreola; assembly: GCF_030435805.1. NCBI lineage: Eukaryota > Metazoa > Chordata > Mammalia > Carnivora > Mustelidae > Mustela > Mustela lutreola. The sequence continues at coordinate 1,280,754 of NC_081306.1, read as the reverse complement.
GGCGCTTCGGTTACCGCCTCCCAGCCCTGACCGCAACTCACCGAGCTCAGGTACGCGGAGGAGGCCGTGGAGGCCTGAAGGGGAAACCCCGCTGGAGGAGGCAGGGAGAGGCTGGAGGGGGAGGGGGCGCCCCCCAGCGGAGGGCTTCTCTTCCTGGAGAAAGGACAGGGGACGGGGCGGGGGTCAGAGGCAGCTCTGCGGCCGGTGCCCCCCGCCCCAGGAGGAGGATGGCTGCTTCTCACCTCTTAGGGGCCGGCGTGTCTGACAGCTTGGGCGTTCCCTCGGTCTCGCTGTTGTCTGAAGATGCGGTGGCATCGGAGTCTGTGGGGGCAGGGCTGGTCAGAGAGGGCTGGGGGCTCTGGCCTACCCGAGAGGTGCTACCTCAACTCTGTGGAAGGGCCCGGGGCGCCGACGTGCTCTTCTGGGGAGGCCCCCAGCCTCCTGAGACGTCCTCGACAACGGATTCCTGGCTGGACTCCCTCAGGACACATCTGTCAAGCACTTAGCTGCGTGCTAGGCTCTGGAAAGTTCACTGCTGCTCTGTGCTCCCAGCCATCTGAGGAGGAGGGTGAGGGCATCACGTCCTCTTCCAGAGGAGGTCACCGAGGCTCAGAGAGTCGGGCGAACAGCTGGGACTTGAAACCCCATCTCTGGCCACTTCTGCCACGCTCCCTTATGAGCCTCTCAAGCTGCCTTCAGGTCCTGCCTCCGCTCCACTCCCCAGGTCCAGGGTCTGGCTAAGCTGCCCCTCACACCTGTCCTATGTTTATCCGCTGCTCCTCATCGCAACGACCACCGGCTCGGGCCACCATCTCCCAGTCGCCGGCTCAGCAGTCTCCTCTCTCCTGCCACCCACTGTCCATGCGAAGTCCAGAACCATCTATCTGGAAAGCTGATCCCAGCCTTCCTGGTGACAGCCCCGACTCCCCGCGAGCCTTCAGAGGGCTTCTTAATCTGGTCTCAACCTACCTTTCTGGTCTCTTGACCGAACCGGCCTCTTTCTTCACATCATTCCCTCCAAAAAACAAATTTATCTCCCAGTTCCTCACCTCTATCTAGAAAACCCATCGTTCATTTCATAAACAACTGATACCCAGGACATAGGCGGTCCCCAGTTTCTCTGCTCAGATCCTCAGAATTAAACACCGCCTCTCCGAGAAGTCTTCCAGAATCCCTTCAGGCTCAGTTACTTGCTGGCTCTTCCCAAAACTCTCTGCTCTCACTTGTCGGGGCTCTCTTCACACTGCGCTAAGATGTGTCATGTGTGGGTGTCTCCCTGACCAGACGGTGGGTTTTTCCAGGCTACGAGTTGTGGTTTACGTCTCTGGCTCTCACTCAAGATTTACCCCACTCTGACCATGAACGTGCTGTTTTTCTCATGGCTCCTGTCCTCACGTCCCCCTCAAACAGGAAGTCACCTGGAAGACCTTAGGGAAGGCATAGGCAGGCAGTGAGGAGCAAGGCTAAAAGCCAAACAGTGCGCCTTGACCTACATGAGCGGGCTTCCGGCCTATTTCTCTGGCCCCACCCATCACCCACCATCCCACTGTACATAAACTCATGGCCACTGGATATTCCAATAAACCTTATTTACAAAAACAAGCCTGCTGACTCCGCTCCAGACCAGTGTTTAAAGGCACCGTGGAGAGAGGTGACTGTATGCGTCATGGGTTATGAGGACCCCAGGCTGGAATCAGACTGCAAATGCCCACCTTAGCACTTTTTCAAACCGTGGGTCTCAACCCCTCAGTGGGTCATGAAGTCAACTTGTTAGTTTGCAACCACCACTAAGCTTAAGGGGAAAAAAAAATAGTAAAGGAAAAAAACCAGTCTAAAAACCACCAGAACAAATGACATACGATGACCTTAACGTTTCATTCTCTTGTCTCATTAGCAAGGATGCCAGCGGGACCTTGGTCTGACACGATGAGAAGTGCTCAAAGCAAAGCCGCCTTCCACGCTTCAGCCCTTCTGCTCTGCAGACAGCTCGGTCCCTTCTCACCTCGGGGCGTCTACACTGGCCATTCCCGCTCCCTGCACATCTCTCACTTGTATCTTCACAAGATGGGTTTCTGCTTCTTACCTAGGTCCCGGCTCAAACTTTCTTTCCCGAGAAAGGCTTTCCTGGTGCTCTCTACTGATACGGTCCCTGCTTTTGCCTCGCCTGCCAACTAAAAACGGCTTTTAAGTTTTTAAAAGTGGGGTGAGGGCAGTGGACTCAAAGGAAAAACACTACTTAGGACATGTGGAGATCACGTGAAATTCAAAGTCCAGTGTCCATAAATAACGTTTCACTGAAGCACGCCTGTGCTCATTTATTCGCACATCCCCTATGGCTACTTCTGCACTGCACAGCAGCCCTGGGTAGTTGCCAGCGCTCTGCGAAGCCTGAAGTAGATTTTTACCTGGCCCTTTACAGAAGAAGTCTACCAAGCCCTGCTCTACGCCGATCGCTACCACACGACCCTGATTTTACTCCTTTCAAATCTAAGATCCTATTTCTTTGCTGTCCTGTCCCCCCGGCCGGAACGCAGGTTCCCCTGCAGCCCTGTGCGAGGCGACCAGTGCTCCAGGGAAGGGAGCGGCGGTGAGGGGCAGGGAGGGCTCGCAGCCCCGGAGCCTGTAAGGAGGGGCCCGTGAAGCTTGCTGAAGGGCCGGGCGGCTCGGCCTGCACCGCGGTTCCGTGCCCCGCTCACCCGAAGAATCTTCATCCACGTTCTCGTACTGCAGAAGGCGGTCTAGGAGGAAACTAGGGAAGAGGCGGGGGGCAAGAGCGTTCGTCCCCGGCGCAGCCCGTCCCCCGGCCCTGCCCCTGCCAGCCGGCACGCGGGGTCCGCTCCCCGGCCCCAAGCCCCAGTTCCCAGGAGCCCCGCCGCGCGCAGACGTCCCCCCTTCCCCCCGCCGCGCCCCACCTCTTGTCCCGGGACACCTTCAGCAACTTCCTCTGCGCCTTCCTCAGCTCCTCCTGGAAGCACTCGTGTTCCTGTATCACAGGCGAGGTGGACGCTGAGCCAGGGGCCATCCGGAAAGGGGCCCGGAGCCCGGCGCCCGGCGCCAGCGCACTCCCGCTCCCTTACGCGTGGGCGCACCGGGGTCCTACCAGCCGCGGCCCCGGCCCCGGCCCCACCACCTCTCATCCCAGCGCTCACGTAGATGAGGAACTTGAGCTTCCGCTTCAGGTTCCGGTACTTCTTCTTGTAGTCCACTTCGCCGTCCGCCGGCCCGTTCATGACCCGCCCCGCGGGCAGCGCCCCGCAGCGATCGCGCGTCCCGCTGCCCAGAGCCTGCGCGGCGCGGCCTCTCACGCCCCCGCTTCCGGAGACTCCGTCAGGCCGGGTCCGCCGGGACTACAACTCCCAGCGTACCCCGCGCCCAAAGGCTCTCCACCGCAAGGGCTGCCCTCTCAGGAACGCCGGGACAAGAAAGGAGCTTCCCGGGGCTGCGCGGAAGATGGCGCCGCAGCGACGCGATGATGTCATGAAGATGGCGGACGCCGCAGGTCCCTTTCCGGAGTCCGGAGGAGCTTAGCCGTCGCAAGACGCGGCTTCCCCCAGGGAGTCCGAGTTTTCAGGCGAGGATATCCGGTCCCATCTGCCTTTCGAAGTCGCGGCGGCCTCCCGAGTGCCCGCGGCCGCGGACGGAGGCCGTGTCGCGGACTGATGACGTTCAGCCGAGGCGGTTTCTAACGAGAGCTTTGAAAGAAACGCGTGGCCCTGCGGAGCGGGAGGAGCCGCGGACGCCTCCAACCGCTCGAGGCGAGCAAGCTCCGTCCGGTCCGGTGCCCGGCCCGAGCGACCCGCGGCCGACCCCCAACGGTCCCGCCCTCACGGCGCCGCGGCCCCGCGAGTGCGCAGGCTCCTGTCCCACGCGGTGACGGAGGCCGAGGAGACAAAAAGGCGGGAGCCGCCAGTCCCGGGCGGAGCAAAATGGCGCGGGAGCACGAGATGCGGGCGTTCCTCCGCGGCTTCTTCCGAGGCCGCCCGGACCTCAGGTGCGCTGGGGGCCGGGGCTGCGGGGGGAGCGGGCGGGGCCGGGCCGGGCACGCCGCGGTGACCCGTGTCTCCGCAGCGCGCTCACGCACTCCGTCGTGCGGCGCGGGTTCCTGGCGCACGCGGGCCGCGCCCACCTGGAGCCCGCCGAGAAGCAGGCGCTGAAGCGGCTGGTGGAGCAGGAGCTGCTCCAAGCGCAGGTGCGGGCGCGCGAGCCCGGGCCGGGGGGCGGGGCCGGGGGGCCGAGGAGGCGGGGCCGGGGGCGGGGCCGGGGCGGGGCCGCGGACTCGGCGGTGTTTTGCTCGCGCGCGCACAGGTGGATGAAGCGGGCGCCGGGGAAGAGAGGCCGGATCTGGCCGAGGAGGCGAAGGGGCCGCCCGCCCCCAGCCGTGGCCGCGGGAGGAAGAGGTTCCGTTTCAGTTCGGAGTCAGGTCAGTGCCTTCCGCGTCGTGGGTCCATGGAGGCAGCATGTCCCGTGCGTGGATTCGTGCCCGGGCCCTCGAGGAGGGCACGGGGCCGCGGCGTCAGGACCCGGGAACGGGGCGGACTGATGGATGGCGCGGTTTCCCGTTGCCCTTCCTCCACCGGCCCGAGGCCAGCGACCCTCCGTGGAGGGAGCGGCACGGGCGGAACCGTCCCAGCATCCTGTCCCTCCACGTCCCAGAGCCCAGCTCTGCAGCCTCCAGTCCAGACCGGTCCGGCCCGTCAGCACAGAATGGGATGGCGGCCCACGTCCGCCCGGCCGAGGACGAGAGGCCAAAGCGAGCCTCAACGAAAGCCACTGAGGAGAGCGGTGATGAGCAAGAGCCGCAGAGGGCACCGGCTGCCCAGGCTGCGTTGGAGAAGGCGGCGGCCCGGGAGAGCGGTGAGGACGAGGAAGGGGGCTCTGCCGGGACAAGGGAGGTCTCCCCGGACGACGGCGGCGAGGAAGAGGAGGAAGAGGAGGAAGAGGCGGGGGCGTCTCCAGGCGCGATTAGGAAGGGAGCCGTGACCACGAGTAAGCGGGCGCCCGGCACAACCTCAGCTGCCGGCGAGCAGGCCAGGGACCCCGAGGACAGTGAGGAGGAACCTGTGCAGACCAGGAAGAAGGCGGAGGGAAAGAAAGTCGCTAGAAGCCACCGGGCAAGGGAGGAGGCCAGTGAGGACGAGGCCCCCCTGGCCAGGAAGACAGACAGCAGCGAGGAAGAGGAGGGACACTGGAAAGCTGGAGCCCGGGGCAGCGGGGGGGGAAGGTCACCTTGGGAGGAGAGGAGCTCTAAGCAGAAGAGCAGAACAGCAGGTCTGCCGGGACACTCGGAGGACAGACAGGGGCCAAAGGAAACAGCGGCAGCGGGCCGCGGGGATGACAGCGGGGGGGATGTCGAGCCCCGGGTGCAGAGCAAGAGAAAGGACCGAGCCTCACGGAAGCGTGGGAAAAGGCAGCGCGGAGGCGGCGAGGACGGGGCAGACGGCCGGAGAAAGCTGCAGCCGGCTCCTGAAGGCGCTGGAACGACCGCCAAAGCGGGCAGTATCCGCGGAGAGGCGAGCGACTCGGGGAGCGAGGTGAGCCCCAGTGAGGCAGAGGGTAGCCCCGAGCGGGAGAGGGAGAACCCCTCTTTCAGGAAGGGCTCCAGGAAAGGCAGGACACGAAGCTCCTCCTCCTCTTCCACGGATGGCAGCCCGGAACCCAAAGGCAGGAAGGTGAGGGTGACAGTGGGGCAGGAGGCCACCTTTAGGGAGGAGGGAGACCCTGACTCAAGTCCAGAAGGTCTGGCCTGCAGCCGCGGTCTTTCTCCGGCAGGCTGGCTCTGGTCGCCGCGGTGAGGACCACCCGGCTGTGATGAGGCTGAAGCGCTACATTCGGGCCTGTGGTGCCCACCGCAACTACAAGAAGCTGCTGGGCCCCTGCCGCTCACACAAGGAGCGCCTCAGTGTCCTCCGGGCAGAGCTGGAAGCCCTGGGCATGAAGGGTGAGGCCGGGTATGCCCTGGGGGCTGCAGGAGAGGGCCTGGGCGGCTCGGGAAGAGAGGGTCACCAGCCTCTTCTGCCCCAGGTAATCCTTCCTTAGAGAAGTGCCGGGCCCTGAAGGAGCAGCGGGAGGAGGCGGCCGAGGTGGCCTCCTTGGACGTCACGAACATCATTAGTGGTTCAGGTGAGGGGTTTCCTCCTACTGTCCAAGAGATGAGGCTTGGATTTTCTCAGACAATTCATTTGCTTTTCCTGCCCCGCAATCCAGGCCGACCACGTAGACGCACGGCTTGGAACCCTTCAAGAGAAGCAGACACCCCAGGGGAGCTATACTGCCGGACTTTGGGCTCAGAGGATGAGCAGCCCCGGGCCCCACCCCCAGACTGGTCACATATGCGCGGCATCATCAGCAGTGACGGAGAGAGTAACTGAGCCCCTCCGCTTCCCCGGGGGGCTCTCCACTGGTAGAAAGCAGACACAGCACCCACAACCCCCGTGCCAATGTGTGTCTGCAGAGCAGAAGCTGCTTTCTTCAAAGAAGACTTTGCACTCCCAGGGACACAAGTTTTGGGGTCCTATTTCTCATGTCCTCAGTTTAAGGGGTTTACAGGGGTTTATTTTTTGACTCAATAAAGGAGTTGTTTGAATCACCTCATCAAAAGTGGTCACCACTTGGGGTGCCTGGCTGGCTCAGAGGAGCACGTGACTCTTGATCTTGGGGTCTCTGACACTGGGGTGTAGAGAGGACTTAAAATTTCAAAACCAGTCCAAACCAAAACGGTCCCCCCCCCCCCCCACTCCCTGTACTGTGAGTCAGGAAGGCGAGTAGCTAATGTCCCCACCCCAGTTTGGTTCCTTTATTGACCCCAAGTTCTCCAAATGAAGGCCCAGCCCCTAGCCCCTGCCGTCTAGTCGGCCACCAGGCTCTTATCAGAAAGGAATGTGGCTCCTACCTCCCTTTCTCTGGCCGGACCAGCAGGGCCCTCATCATCCTGCTTTCAAGCTGTGTGACATGCCCAGCTGGGGAGAGTGAAAATCTGGCCTTAAGAAAAATGTGAAAAACAGTGAAATGACTTGGGGACAGCCGATGTTTACACCTTCCTTCTCCTCATCTGGAAATAGCCACTTAGTCTCTGGGCCAATTCTTTTCACCTTAAAGGAGTGGGTACAGGGCGTAGACCTAACCAATCTGAGTACCGCAGGCCTCTGCCTACAGACTGAGCCACTGAAGTCACTTTAGGGCTTTGCCGGCATTCTCACTGCTGAGACGGCTGCTAACATGTAGGCCTGGAGCCCGTGTGTGAAAGTGAACCTTCTGAAGATCTTTGAATCCCAAAGCAAAGGGAAGTAGAAGCCAGAAGACTGATGAATTCCTTTAAAGCTCTGGATCCAGCCATGCCCAAAGTCATTAAAACCACTGAAATTTTCAGTTACACAGCCCAATAAATTCCCTTTTTAAAGACAAGTAACAATATGACCTCCCGCCGAACAGTCCTTAATCCACACCTTGGACAGAAACGGTGAGTCCTGGGGTCTGTTAGAATAACCAACAGTTTATTAAAAGCTTGCTGTGGGGCTCTGTGCCAACCCCATAGCTGGGAGGGGCTCCCATGTCTGCCCCCAGGTCTGGGAGCAGCCCTTTCGAAGGTCCTTCCCTTGTTCCCCTGCCCTAGCTCTGATCTCAATTAAAAAAAAAAAAAAAAAAAAAAAAAGGACAAGACGGCACAGGACGTCAGACAGCCACGGGGGAGATGGAGAGACCAGGCAACCTGACCCCAAACCCCATCCTGATCCTTCTTTCCTAGGAAGGCCTTTTCCTTCTGTTCTCCCCACCCCAGACCTGCTCTGCCACACCCCAGGTCTGGGGGGCCTGGCATCCCCAGTCCACGGCCCCATGACACAGGGCAGTATAGTTCTCTGAATATAATATATCTAGACCCACCCTTCCCCTCCCCCAGGGGACCAGATGAATATTTGACACGCACATCTCCCTCCTTTCCCGAGGCTGTGGAGGAGAGAGACCCTGGCACCATGGTGGGGAGGCAGGGGCTCCTGGTCAGCCTTGAGGCACCTATGCCCAAGCTGGCCCTGGGCCACTGGCCAGCCCAAGAAGCTCATGAGATGAGGCGGTCTGAGGGGAGCTGGAGCCAACATCCTGTCCCCCACCCTCGGATGGGCCTCCCCTTCCAGCCCTCCAGGATCAGGCTCCACCCACCCCTGCCCCTGCCCCTGCCCCTGCCCCATTCATCTGCTCCTCCATCCTGCACTTCAGGAATAGAAGTGGGAGGAACCATTGAGGATGTGGGAAGCGACACTGGTGCTGCGGCTCAGAGGCCCAGGCACCGCAGCGGCAGGTGGGCCTACACTGTCACTGCCACTGCCCCCCGAGGCCGCCCGCCGCAGGGGCTGAGGGCTGTTTCTTAGCAGCAGCAGGGCTCCACCACGGGGTGTTCCACTCTGTGTGGGGGGCCCCAGCCAGTTTGGGGGACCTGGAGGAGCCAGCAGAGAGGGCTGACGCCAGGCTGGGGGGGGCATGCCCGGTGGAGGAGGACCATGGCTCCAATGTGCCCCTGATCGGGGAACAGGACGGGAGGGCCAGGCAGGGGCAGGGGGTGGAGCGGGATAGCCCTGGGCAGCAGCCTCGGCTGGGATGCCCCCCAGAGCCATACTGGAGAAGCCCAGCCTCATGCTCTCAGCATCGAAAGCCTCGATCTCACGGGCCTGCCGCTCGAGCAAACTCCGGATTCGCTCGGAGCGCCCTGTCTGCAAGGCCAGCAGCTCCTCTTCCACCTGGGACACCCAGAAGAGAGGTTAGCACGTCTGCGGGCGGGACGTGGGGAGCCCGCCCTCCCCGATGCCCCCTGGCGTCAAAGCCCCTTACCCGCTGCTCCAGCAGTGCCCGCCTCAGAGCCACCCGCTGCTCCAGCTCCCGCAGCTCCCGCTCGTGCTGACCCTCTGTGCGGATCTTGATCTTGCTCTGGTAGGCGTTGAGCAGCTCCAGCTCCTGTTGCAGCTGCTGCCGAAGGGCCTGGAATTCTGCCTCCTGGGTCTCATCAAGCCGCAGCTGGCAAAGAGGAGAAGGCATGTTAGGGGCCTCCCCCCCGCCACACACACCCCTCCCCCGCCCCAGGTAGGCTGGGCCCTCGGGTTTCAAGCAGCAGCCAGTCTCAACATCCAGCAGAACGAAAGGTCGCCATACCCTGTGACACAGCAATTACACTTCCAGTAATCTATGGCCCTGGTACACTCGCACAGGTGCTCGGAGGAGCTCCCCGAAGCGCTGTAATAGCAAAATACTGGAAGCAACCTAAATGTCCACCAATAAGGGATGGGTTAAAGAAACGATGGTACCTTCATACCATGGAAAATTCTACACTGTTTCAAAAATGAGACTTTTCCACATGGAAAAGTGTCCAAGAAATAGAAGGTGGAAAAAGAACAGTACGTACAATACAATTTCAGATTAAGATTGTACGTAGTTTTCCAAATATGCATAGGGAAAAAAAATCTAAACTACAACTATTACCAGTTCCCTCTGAGAGGTGGGCTTGGGCGAGAGAATGGCAGGGACTAGGGCACTTCGGTGTTCTACGCTACGTGTCGTTTTTAACTGGCCCATTCCAGTGTTGTTGTGTGATCACTCTTAGAACAGCAATCTTCAAAATCCTCCAGAAGTCTGAGTAAATCGGCCCAAGGGCCACAGTCATTTTGATTTGCTCCCTGTTAACACGTTAAACTAACTCAAGCCCAGGAAAAAATTATAGCCACTCTTTGCTTGGTGGTTCTTGGTAGTCAGGCTGGCTTTGACAAGACCTCAAGAAAATACTTGAGAGAGACAATGAAACCATTGCGGAGAATACGGCCAGTGGGAGGATCCAAGTTTCCCCCCAGAACAAAAGCCCCGTCTCTGTCCACACTCCCCACTCCCACTGCCCGTAACGAAGCCGGGCACACGGAAGCCAGCCTCCACGTGCTCCCTCCCTGGACCCCAGGCCTCACCGCCTGTGAGCTGAGCATCTCGGAGATGGACTGGTCGTACTGCTCGGCTAGGATGGCCAGCTTGCGGGTCTGTTCTTCCTTGAGCCGCTTAAGGAGGCTCTTGTGCTGAGCTTTGGGCGTGGTCTCCAGCAAGTGAGCCCGCAGGGCCTTGTACTGCCGAGTCTGGATCTTACACGTCTCCTGGAACTGCTTCTTGATCTGCAGCTCCTTAGACTATGCAGTGGACGGACCAAGGGGGGTGGGGGCAAGGAGAGGAGGAGGAAGAACAACCGGGGAGAGGGGAGAAGAGAGAGAGAGAGAGAAGAGGAGACAGAAGCAGAGACAGGGAGAGGGAGAGAAACAGAAAACATGTTAGACAGAGGGGGCGGGGGGAGCTGTATACAGACAGACACGGAGAGATGGGATCGTGTTGAGAGAGATCAGGCAGATGCTCGATGGGCAAGAGACACGAAGTAAACAAGACAGGTTCCAAGAGCAAGTTCAGAGTTGGGTAGAAAACTCACAAGGAACAGCAGGAGAGTTTATGGACAGGGAACTGAAAATCTTAAGGGTACTGAGTGTACACAAGAAGCTCTGACCATGCAAAGAGGGAGAAAATACAACCCAGAGACGGAAACCCAGGAGCAGACACAGCATGTGCACAAGAGTGAGAGAACCAAGTCACACATCACACCCATGGAAGAGAGCGACACAGCTAAGGAAAGACAGAGAAGTCCCAGGTTCAGCACCTCGGGAGGGAGGGAGGGAAGGCGGAGAAGCTCCAAGCCAGAAAACGGATAAGGAGTGCCCCATCTTGGGCCACACCAGGGAAAGGGCCAAAAGAGGTGGCCAGGAAGGGCCTGACAGGCTCGCTGGGCCAGCAGCGGCTACCTGACCAGATCCTCACACTCCGGCCCCACCCCTTGTGTACTCAGCTCCCACTCCAAGCCCACAACCAAGCCCCTTTCCACGGGCCCCCCAAACTCACCACCCCTTACTGTAGAGGATTTGCAGATCCATCCCCAAGCCCTCTAGGGTAAAGCCTAATGCCAGGAGGGAAATCCAGCTCCCAGACAGAAGGGAACCACCGAGGGGAGGGGCCGGAGTGAAGGCAGGGGATGAGGGCAAAAGGACCCGGAACCTGAGGACTCTCTGGAGAGAATCCACCAATGGGGCGACTATGGGACCAAGAAGTTCTTGGAAGCTCAACAGGGGCTCAGACCTCCGAGCTGGTGGTGGTCATGGCGCAACGAAGCTATGAAGGCAGAGAGGATGAGGCTGAGGAGTGGAAGGGGTTAAGATAACGTAGATGGGGGTGAAGAGGTCATGGAACTGGGGGCCAAGGGTCCAGATTGGGGGGCATACCCGGGAGGCTAGGCGGCAGGACAAAGCAGACAGAGGCAGCCTGGGCCAAAGGTACGGTTCCGCTCAGATATTTTATTTGTGTTTGTCTTTTTCTTTTCTTTTTTTTTTTTGGTGGGGGAAAGGGGACAGGTTGGAAGGGAGACAGAAAAACAAAATCAAAGAGAGAAAAAAAAAACATGACTTCCCACCCACCGCCACCCCTGGCCCCAGGCCCGAGTTGATGAGGGTGAGGATGAGCACACACACAGCGGGAGAACAGCAATAATTTAGGGTGGGGGAGGAGTGTCGGGAGAGCACAGACTGTAACTTCCGGACTCCACGGGGGGAGGCTGCCTGTCTGCAGGTCCGAAGGGCCGGGGCGAGGCGGGGAGGCACACTAAGGAAGGAGGGGTGAAAGGGGGGGGGACTGGGACCGGAGAAACCTCACTGAGGAGTGGGGGATAAAGTGCTCGATGCTCCGGATTCGGGCTGAGGAGGAGCTAGAGGTGGTTACCTCCAGGGAGGCAGGGCCCGGGACTGGCGGGTTCGGGATCGCCGCCCAGTTAGAGTCCCAGGTGCTGGCTGGCGAGAAGCAGGAGGCCCTGGCCGGCGCTGACTGCGCGGCAGCAGCCGGGGGATACGGCTGGGCCTCTCGCCCCGGAGCAGGCCCCAGCTGGCCAGGGTGTGGATGGCCCAGGGGGGCAAGTGCGAGGCTAACCCCTGGCTGGCCCGTGCCAGGCGCCAGTTCCAGCCCTTGCACAGGGTCCAAAACCTTGCCAACAGGGCTAGTGGGTGTCGGGCGGCGCGGGAATTACCCCGCCGGGGCCCAGGGACAGGCAAACGGCTGCGGAAGCCATCCTTGTTGGTTTTAGGGTACAGTGCAAACAGGCCCCGGTCCCCCACAGCCCCACAGCCCTGCAGGGCACGAAAGGCCATGGGCGACAGGCGCAGCAGGGCCCGTAACCAGAGTCGAGAGATACCCCGGCGCATCCGGGGGCCCTGCTGCCGCACCCATTTGCCCCCAGCTGCAAGAGCTGCCAGAGGTAGAGCCAGACCTGGCCAGGCTAGGAGCCAGGAGGCCCCAAGGCCCAGAGGGACACCCATAAGGCCACGGCGCCAACTCAGACCCAGGACGGCCCCCAGTGCGGTGCCCTGGGCCAGGAGTAGGAACAGACTGGGGGGCAGGTGCAGAGCTGTACAAAGAAGTAGGTAGGAGGCCCCCAGGCCCACCAGCCCCACCTCAAGGGCCAGCAGCGATGCCTGCAGGCCACCCCCGCCCTGCGCTGCCAGCAGTGGGAGTAGCAGCAGAAGTAGTAGGGGCAGGAGGCCAGAGGAGGACCCCACTGCAAAGGACAGGCCTGCCAGGAGACCGTGGGACAGAAGTCCAGGGAGCTGGTTAGCAGGGCTGTGCCTCAGATGTGTTGGAGGGGGTTCAGGGGGGATGTCTGGTGAGGGACAGCCATCTCCAGGATCCCTCAGGGTCCTAACCGGAGCTCCCTCCTCCTCCTCCTCCTCCTCCTCGGGGACTGGGGTTAGTGCTGGGCCTGGGATCCAGCCAAACTCAAACTCCTCATCCAGCAGGCTCCCGCCCTGCTGGCCCCATAACCTCCACTCCCCAGCTGCCTCCTGGCCTACGATGCTCCTCTCCTGGGGGGCCACGGACGGGACTCTAAGTTCTTCTAGCTCCTCCTCAGGCAGACCCCAAACTTCCTCATCAACCAAACTCCTATGTTTCTGTGGACCGGGACTAGAGATTCCTGATTCTTCCCCCAACATCCTCTGTTCCTCTGGCTCCAAGGTGGCCCCTTCCTTTCCCAGAATCCTTCTCTCTGGAACTGCTTCCTCCTCCTCTCCCAGAATTCTTTGGTTCAGTACTGCCTCCTGGCCAGATGAGCAGGGCTGCTCTTCTCTAGGGGTGCCTGTGCTGGGTGGTCCCAGAGCCCCAGGAGTGGGGAGCGGGAGGCCCGGGGGACGCTGGCCTGCACGTACTTTGAGGCTCTTGGGCTGCTGGCGAACCTGGGCCGCGTGCTTCTGCCGCAACTCCTGCTCACGCCGCTTGTTGTACTCCAGCTGGTTACCCAGCTCCGTCTGGTGCTGCAGGCGGGTGAGCTCGGCCCGTGTGCGCTGGACGGCCTGGAGCTGCCGTAGCTCCAGCTCCCGCGTGGCCTCGTGCTGCCGCAGCAGCAGTGCACACTCCAAGTCCTTCTGGGTCTGCTTCTTGTTCAAATCCTGAGGCAGAAGGGAGGCAGGGCCCCGAGCCCAGTCAGGAAGCCTTGTTGGTGTCAAGAGAGCCCCAGGACTCCCCGGCAGAGGGAGCTGAGCACAGGGAGCTAAGGGATGTAAGGGAGCCAAGCTCCCGGCTGGTGTGGGAGCAGAAGCCTAGGGAGCTCTAGCGGGGTCTAGCGGGGTCTGGCAGGCATGAGGAAACAAGCCAAGCTGGCACACGGCAGAGGGCAAAGGGGATAGATGAGCCCAAGTGAGGCAAACGAAGGGGTAGGTGCCTGTGCTGTGGGCGGGAATGGGGGACGGGGTGGCCCACCTCGCGCAGCAGGTCCTGGTCCAGGCTGTGACGCGCCAGAAGCATCTTGCGCTTATACTGGCGACACTGAAGCTCAAAGTACTGGCGCTGCCGCCGCAGCAGCCCTGCCTCCTCCTCCGCCTGGCACTGCTGGAGCTGCTCCTTCTGCCGCAGAAGCCACTCGGCCTTCTCCCGCTTGGGGGTGCTGGGGTTCTCCTGGAGCTCCTGGGCAAGACAGTGGGGAGGGCAGGGGGTCAGGGCGCCTCGCCCAGCACAGCACCCCCCCCCCACCACGGCTGCGGCCCGGGCCCACCTCCTTCAGCTGCTCCTTCCGCAGTTTGTATGTTCGCTTCTGAGCCTCCAGCAGGGCGGCCAGCTCCTTCTTCTGCTGCCCGAGGATGTGCTGCTGGAACTTACGCTCCTCGGCCTGGGCTGCTCGGGCCTCCTTCTCACCGATGGCCTGGTGCCGCCGGGACAGCTTTTCTGCCTCAGCCCCAAAGCCAGCGCGCTGGGCCTCGAGCTCCCGCTGCAGCCTCGCGCTATGCTCCTCCCGTTCACCCCGCAGCCTCGACTCCAGGGCCAGCAGCTGTTTCTGGTGCTGTCGTCGCATCCGCTTATAGCCGCTCAGCTGCTCCCGCAGCGCCGAGTCCTGCTCGTGCTCCTGGATCTGGCGGCTGACCTGGGGCAGGAGGGAGAATGAGAAGCGGGGCTCAGCTCTGCCCACCTCGTTAACACACACGGCGCAACGGTCGCTGGGCTCCACCGGAGAGCACGCGTGTCGGACTCACAGGTTGAATTCTTATCTGGCGCTTTCCTCACACTCAGCCCCCGGGAGCCTGCTGCCTCCACAGGATGCCGGGCACACAGTCCAATTCACAGACTGCTGAGACCCAGGTGAGACCCCAGGCCCAGCACAAAAGTGGCAACAATTCAAACTAAGTCGAAATCAGAAATACCTGGGCTATACGCCCACTTACTAACTTACTAAGCCTCAGTTCCCTCGCCAGCTCAATGGGGCAATGATCTCCTTTTGTAGGAAGCTGTGGAGATCCAACTGTGATACAGATGAACTAGTGTCTAATAAAACGCGCTGATCTAGCAAGTGTTGGCTTCCTTCCATTTCACCAAACACTGAAGTGTAATAAGGAGTCGGTAAGGACTCCTTACACAGCCCCGGAGATGGGAGCTCGGCCATGAGATGCTGGAAGTATCAAGAACACTGGGCCTGGATGTCCCCACCTGAGGTTTGGAGCTCAGGTCCCATTGTCAAGTAGGCATGACTCCAACCAGTCCAGGTGGCCAAGTCCCTGGAAGTTACAGACCTCTCTGCACAGCACCAAAGCACTGAGCATCACAGGATGTGAAGGGCTGTCCCAGCACAACACTCGACCACAAGTGTTAGCCACAGAATGCAGCAGACTGACCACTGGCCTCTAAGGTAATCGATGCTGGTGCCCGCAGCTAAGCAAAAATGTCATCTAATGGTGCACTGAAAGTGTGGACGAAAACTACATTCCGTGAAAAGTCTATCATTTTCTCCTGTGAACGGAGAAAAACGTCCCCGTGACTTGATTTTAGGAGGATCGAGGTCCTGCTTAATTTGAAAATTTGAGAACCACCAAAGGTGTTTGGGCAAGTGCCTTGGACAAGAGCACGTCTGAGTCACGATTCTCTCATTTCTCCAATGGGCTGTACCCTCTCCCCGCAAAGGAGCTGGAAGGATGAGAGGCAGGCATGAGTGCGGGCCTGAGAGCCAATCACTGGTATGAGGCAGACACTGGCCACCATTCCTTGCCCTCCAGGGATGTAAAATCCAGCACATCTGTCATAATGCCATGTGGGAGCAACAACGCACAGAGATGTGAAGCTCCTGGCTGGCCAGGAGCCTGGGAAGACGCCACAGGACATACTAATTAAGCCTAGCCACGAGGATGGAGCAAGAGTTCACCAAGCTTGGAATACCCATATCAGGCGATGTAACCAAAACATTCTGCTGAGAGTCTGCTGAGTGGGGAAGGTTGAGGAGAAAAGGTGAGAGAAAACAACAGAAAGTGAGGGTGGAATCTGCACTTAATCCAGCACCACAGCTGGGAAAAATCATCTCTGGACTCGGAGTCTGGGGCATCCAGGCTGAGGGCGGATGGCCACGCTTACCAGGGAGGCAGTACGGATGGTGGCAAAGTGGTCCCGGTTGCGGCAGTAGGCCCGGCGGCGGGCAGAAGAGGTGGCAGAGGCGGGAGCCGGGGCGGCCGGCGGCTGCAGAGGGCTGGGGGTCATCTCTGGCTGGTAGGGGTCATCATACAGGTTGTCAGAACCCTAGAGGAAAGGAAGGTAAAAGGGCTGTCCAAGGTTCAGAGGCTACTGGGCCCAAAGGGAGTTCCCCGGAGACCCCATGAGACTTAGCGAAGCAATCACACGGGAGGGAGAGCGGGGGACCGGCCGTGGCACCGCCAGGCTTACGGAGGGCAAGGCGCGCACCGGCAGTCGCTGGATGACGGAACCGTGGGAGGTGACCGTGTGCTCCCCCTCCTGCATCATGGCCAGCTCTCGGGCTTCGGGCCCGTCTTCCTCCTCCTCTTCCTCTTCCTCCTCCTCCTCCTCCTCCTCCTCGTTGTCTGAAGCATCCGCTAGGCTGTTGACCGAACTGCTCTGGCTGGAGGCGCTGATGGACATGCTGGGCACTGAGTGGCTACTCTCTAGACTGGTCAGCGTCCCAGCCCGGTGCATGTAGGGCTCGGCCTCCTGCGGACAGGGCGCAGGCTGTCGGGCGGGGAAGGGGAAGGACAGGGGAGGGTGTATAGGGGCAGCACAGGGAGACAGGGTAGGAAGAGGGAGAGGGAAAGTGAGCCAAGCGGCTGCCAGGAGGCGAGCACAACACGGCGGTATACGGGGTGCTATGGTAAGCTGGGTCACCTCCTCCTCCTCTGGGGCCTCAGCACCAGGGCCATTGGGTGCCTCTTGGAACAGTATCTTCTTCATCTTACGGTACTGCAGGTTGTCTAGCTCCCGCACAGCATCCTTAGTTCTCTGGATTAGGTCCATGATGACCGTGGGTGGCCGTTCCCGGAGCACAAAGCGGTGCTGAGGGGAGAGAATGCTGAGGCCTGCTGCCAAGCACCCTGCCTCCCAATATCCCATGGGCTCTGGTGTTCCCTCTGCCCTGAGATACTTCCCTGGGACTCATGTCCACCATGAACTGATGCTAGCCTTGTCCTAACCCCTGCTCCTGCATGAATTTTCACCACCCAATCACTACTCCCGGGGCAGTTGCCTGTTCTCCCAGGCACGGCTGATAGACAAGAACAGTCAGGAGATCTGGATTGTAGTCCAGGTCGTCTGTCAAAGTGCTGTGTGCCCCTGGACACATCATGAGGCCTCTCTGGACCTCATAAGGTATCCCATGATTATAAAGCAAATAGGCCAACCTAGACTGTCTTCATCAGTTCCCAACTAGAGTTCCTTAGGCCTCCATGGATCTGTGAAGGGACTAGGGGCCCCTCTACTTTTGGTAACTCAAAAAACACCTAAGGGAAATCATACATTTACCCAAGACAAGGCTACACAGGCTTTTGGCTTGAATTACATCAGATCAGTGTGGCAACCCTGGTTATCGCACGCAGACCAGAAGCTCTGGCTGGCAATTACATACATCTTTGATTAATAAAAGATGGGAAAACAAGTTATTACTTAATAAGTAAAGGCAGTCTTCTAGACAAAATCTTGCAAAACACAAAGTCCACTGGGCACTGGGAAGGGGGGTGGGAATTCGTAGGTGAAGTGGCTGGTGGAGGAAGAACTGGGAATCCCTAATGTCACTGAGGGCTTCCTCCAGTGATTCTAACGAGCCACAGTTCTAGGAGACTGCTAGGGCAGTGAGCCCTCACCTTCAGAAGAACCTCTGAGGTTGGTCTGTCTTGAGGGATCTTCTGAAGACAGGAGTCAACAAAATTCCGGAAGTACTCAGACCTAAATGTCAGGGGCGGGTAAGGGAGAGGTGGGAAGGGCATGAGCCACGCAGCCTCACCCTCTGGAAAGTCGAACCCCTGGGCCCAGGAATCCCCGTCCTCACCAGTGTCCTGACTGGAGCACGGGGGACTCATTCTGTGCAATGTGGTATAAGGCACTCATCGCATTCATGTTGAACAGCGGTGGTTTCCGTTCCGCTACAGAAAAAGTCAACAGGCAGAAGGTGAGAGGTGGCAGGTAGGCAGCGGAGGCTAGAACGGAAATCAAAAGATTTGGGTCCAGGGGCGCCTGGGTGGCTCAGTGGGTTAAGCCGCTGCCTTCGGCTCAGGTCATGATCTCGGGGTCCTGGGATCGAGCCCCGCATCGGGCTCTCTGCTCAGAGGGAGCCTACTTCCTCCTCCCTCTCTCCCTCTGCCCACTTGTGATTTCTCTCTGTCAAATAAATAAATAAAATCTTTAAAAAAAAAAAAAAAAGATTTGGGTCCACACCTCAGCTCCCTGACTTCCTTGCTGACCAAGTCTCATAATCTCAATTAATTCCCTCTGTAAAATTCAATATTGACCCTTTCCCCTGCACACAGTGGAGGAGAGATCAAAGAAAACAACATGTGCGTAAGCACGGGAGGAGGCCGAAGGAAACAGTTATCAGCCCGGCTAACATTTATTAGGTTCCAAATAGGAGCCAAAAACTTGCTAAGTGTTATGGGGAAGTTAAGGAAAAACAAGACAGGGGCCCTATCCTCGAAGAACTTCCAGCCCAACAGGGAAGGAGACAGAAAAACGGCTGGAAGTGGGGTGTGCATGGCGGGCCCTCAAACTGGTACCCAGGCAGGGGATCGAGGGCAGGTCTTTTGGAAAAAGGGATACTGGAGCGAGGCCTCAGCTGAGAAGTTAAAAGCCAGGAGGAGTTCCTTGTGGGCCAGACACATGTTTTGTGGTGTTTATGTTTTTTGGCCTGAACACTTTTTTTTTTTAAGATTTTATTTAATTTATTTGACAGAGAGAGAAAGAAACAGCGAGAGAGGGAACACAAGCAGGAGGAGTGGGAGAGAGAGAAGCAGGCTTCCCACTGAGCAGGGAGCCCGATGCGGGGCTCAATCCCAGAACCCTGGGATCATGACCCGAGTAGAACGCAGACACTTAATGACTGAGCCACCCAGGAGCTCCTAAACAGTGCTTTTTTTTCAAAAAAGATTTTATTTATTTATTTGACAGAGAGAGAGAGATCACAAGTAGGCAGAGAGGGAGGCAGAGAGAGAGAGAAAGGAGGAAGCAGGCTCCCTGTTGAGCAGAGAGCCGGATGCGGGGCTCAATCCCAGCACCCTGAGATCACGACCCGAGCCGAAGGCAG
This sequence comes from Mustela lutreola, assembly GCF_030435805.1. Lineage (NCBI taxonomy): Eukaryota > Metazoa > Chordata > Mammalia > Carnivora > Mustelidae > Mustela > Mustela lutreola. Next base: position 1,261,661 of record NC_081306.1, on the reverse strand, counting down.
AGGCTTAACCCACTGAGCCACCCAGGCACCCCAAACAGTGATTTTTGAATAAAATTCCAACCTAACAATAACCATCATCATCATCACCACTATCATCTAAATTTCAAGTTTCCCCTAAAGAATTAGATCTGATGAAAAGGAGCTGACATTCCTGCACAATGACGGGCTAGAACTAAGCAACAGCAATCTCCAGTTTGCCAGAGCCTTCTCCTCATTGCTTCTCTGATACAGAATATCAGCTGTCATTTATAATCAGGACTGATTGTTTCTTTGGCAGTAGAGAAACAGTCTCTGCATTCATGTCTCTACCAAAAACTAGAAATATAAAGGACAGCTCCCAATTTTTCTCATACCTGGCCTGTTTCACATATTTGCAACACCTGTCCGGCTGTGGCCTTAAATGGCAAATGCAGACATGTGGAGATGGAGAACAAGAATACGTGCAAATCTCGGCCTTCGGGGAGAAGACACAATATAAACCGAGGCAAGACAGTAGAGAAGTTCCCGGCAAGCTCAGGAGGAGAGAGCCAAGCTTCCGGCAGCAGAAGCTTCAGCTGGGTGGAAGGAAGGCTGGGGACGGCGTCAGTCTTGAAGGCAATGGGGAGCATTAAAGGCTTATGGAGGGGAGCGAAGCAGCAGCAGCAGCACCCAGCTGGGCGGGTCTCTCCGTAAGAGAGACCGGAGGGAAGAAGAGACTGTAGGTGGGAAACATCAGCACAGGAGGAAGTCACTGATAAGAGAACCTAAGGGCATTTCTTTTTGCGGCAACTAGCTGTGCCGGGCACCACGTTGAAGGCTTCACCAACACTACCGTGCAAACGGTTGTGTGAGTAGCGTAAGCTGGACAGGCTCCAAGGCCTCATGAACTCACTTGAGCCTAACCTCTGGCCTTACCACTCAATGCTTTTGACATGGCATTACGTGCAATATTCCAAACAACTGAAGCCAGGCTCGGCTCCCCACGTCTGCTCTTTCCTGTCTGGAATGCTCTTCCCTCCAGTCTTCACACAGCTACTATTTGTCTTACCATTCTGCCTAGACATCTCCAGTACGAGGAGACCTTCCCTCAGCCCCTGAACTAGGTCAGGTCCCTTGTTCTACGGTTGTACTGTTCCTGAAACTTCTCCTTCCAGCTTCTATCGCACTGAGAGAAAACATGCCTGTTTCCCCAACCAGAAGGTAAGTTCCATGAGGGCAAGAACCTCATTCACGGCTCTACCCCCAGAACCTGCTGCCATAGCATGGCACTCGGTGGGCATTCAAAAAATATAGAGGGGCGCCTGGGTAGTTCAGCAGGTTAAGCCTCTGCCTTTAGCTCGGGTCATGATCCCAGGGTCCTGGAACGGAGCCCCACGTCGGGCTCTCTGCTCAGTGGGGAGCCTGCTTCTCCCTCTGCCTCTGCCTGCCGCTCCCCCCTTGCTTGTGTTCTCTTTCTGTGGGATAAATTAAATCTTAAAAAGAAAGAAAAGAAGACAGAGAACTAGAGTAGTGGACAGGAAGGGAAGAGTGGTTCGAAATCTTCAGGTCTAAGAGCTGTTAGGATTTGACAGCTAACTGACTCGGGGACCAAGGGTAGAGTCAAACGGACAGGAGTTTGAAAGCCTGCGGAGGAGACGGTGTGGGGATGGTAAGAGAAAGAGAAAGGAGTGGAGAGGAAAAAAGGACGAGGGCACAGAGGACGCGTCCTCACCCAGCTCGATGCACGTTATCCCCAAGGACCAGACATCCACCTTGCCATCATACTGCCCCTCGTCCATTGCCAGGATCACCTCCGGAGCCATCCTGGGAGAAAGGTCAGAAGAAAGAGGCTGATCGGGCACCCAGACTCTGCCAACTCCTGCTCCCAACATCCTGGGGACTCTCTCCACTCACCACGACTCCCACTCACCAGTACGGGGTGCCCACAAAGGAGTTGGCGGGTGCCATGATCGACGCAGAGCCGAAGTCCCCCAGCTTCACCAAGCCTGGCTCCGACAGCAAGATGTTTCCGGCCTTCACATCCCTACCAGAGACAACGCCCGGGGGTAAGGCACGCGTCTCAGGAAGGCTGCGCAAGGCTTCAGCACCAAGTTTCTATGAAGGCCACAGCCCAGCCAAATGAGCAGTGGAGACTGCACCCCTCACAGCCACCGTCGCTGCAGCTCGTACCTATGGATCATGTTGTGGGAGTGCAGGTAAGCCAGACCCTGAAGGGCCCCGTGCGTCACAGCCGCAATCTCCACCTCCTGAAGGGGCTTCTTGTGCACTGGGGAGTGAGGGAGAAACACCAAACTGAAGGGAGCCCAGGGGTGGGGATGGAACAAGCTCCCTTCCCCTACAGCGTCTTTGCTCTTCTCCCTTCTCCCACTTGTTGGCCAGAGCCACTTACCTTCTAGAAGGTCAGAAGCTGAGCCCAGGCAATACTCCATCACCAGCTAAGAAAGGAGAGCGGGTCAGAGATCCAGCGCCCCCAGCCCCATCTCCCTTGGGCAGAGATCCAGACAGTGTCTCTGCCCATCCTGCAGTCACTGCGCCCGGGGGTGAAAACAGAGAGGGAGGACGACCGAGAAAGCGACATTGCTGAGAGTCCCTAGAGCCAGGGCGTCCTCTAGAAACAGCCCAAGATGCCACGACTCCCAACTGAATCTCTTCAAAGCCCCATTCTAGCTCCACTTCCTCCAGCCCATGTGCCCCTTTCCAACTACTAACAGTTTACGTCCATCTTCAAACCAGCCTCTCCTTCTGGACAAACACTGCTATTCATGGGTTTGTCTGAGGACTAAAGAAGTTGGGGGAGACTTCCTCCTCTCCAAGGTCCCTATAACGGCACCTGGAATAGGGCCCGCCTAAGAGACTGGACCAGGACAAGGACGGGGGCAAAGATCAGGCCAGAGTCGGGGGCTAGCTCACCCAAGCCGTATGCTCTCTCAGGTAACAGCCCCGGTACTGAATGGTATTGGGGTGCCGGAGCTTCTGCAGGAACCGCACCTCCTTGATGATATCCTGCCACTTCTGAGAGGTCAGAGGAGGAGAGGCTTACTCAGCCTCAACATTGAGATTGGGGTTCCCTGCTCTGCCCCCCAGCAGTCTCTTCAAACCTAACCCACCTCATTGGATTGCTTCCCACTGTAGGACATCTTCTTGATGGCCACCACCTCACTATTCCGGACATCTCGGGCCTGTGAGACCAGATCAGAAGGTGGTGAAGGCCCCTGGTGAGAACTGGGCAGCGGGCAGTCTTGTTGGCCCAGCAGGGGAGGGCAGGAGAGGCCGGCGTGGTACAGCCGTGTAGCGGGCTGTGGACCCAGGTCAGGAAGAAGGCAGTGCCTGCCCCTACCCCATTTTCCTAAGCCCCAACTCACAAAGTACACAGCTCCAAAACTGCCATGGCCGATTTCCCGGAGATCAGAGAAGAGCTTTTCAGGGTCATCCTTGAAGAAGAGCTCAGCCACATCGGGGTCCTTCAGGCTCCCGGCCCGGCCCCCAGCTGGCATGATGGCCCCTGGGGGCCCTGAGAGTGGGGCCTGACCTGGAGAATGAAGAGCAGATCCTTAGAGCAAAGATGGGACAGTAAGAGGGAGAAAGGAAGGGGCCTCTCAAGTTTCTGCCTTCTCCTCCACTAGTTCCCTGATGAGGGGGAGGCACGGCAGAGGAAGGGCAAGGGGGAGATTAGGAACAACATCAAAGCTCCAAAAAAATGAAGTTGCCCTGGCAACCAGAGCACGGGGGCCGGGTCCCTGGAGTCCCTAAAACTGCTAGGAAGACTGAGAGCAAAGCATCCTCACCACCGCCAGCCCCCAATAAGATCCATTTCGCTACAACCCTTACTTCCTGCCTCAAGAATAAAAGATCCCACCTCCTAGCCAGAACCCCGATTCCCAAGTGTCCTGTCCGACAACTCCCATACCCCCCATATTTCCAGGCACCTTCCTGTTCCCCTTGGCGTTGAGGCCCCTCCTCCCTCAACCTCTCACACCCTGGAAGAGAGCAGGAAACAGCCAGGCCGGAGGCAGTGGAAATCCGGCCTTTGTTAGAAGTGGGTACTGGCCCACAAGGGCCAGAGGACTTGCTCTCAAAAAGGGTTAGGGACACTGTGGTAGGAAGGAGGTGTAGAACGGGAAGGACAGGGACCGCAGTGACCGCTGGCTTTTCGGGCCTGTGACCTGGGCCGCCCTACTTGCCCAGTCCAACCACACGTGGTTCATGAAAAGGTCCAGAACGTTTGCGGGGTACCAAGATTCAATCCTTCCCACAATTTTATGAGAATTTACTATTACCCCTATCTTGCAGATGGGGAAATAAACTCCGAAAAGGTTAAGTCTTGCCCAAAGCTGGTCCTCTGCTGCTGTGCAGGAAAGAAGCAGGGCCAGACAGTGGTCACCATTTTACAGACTCTGTGACTGAGGCACAGAAAGGAAGCAGGATTTCTCCAAGGTCAGAGAACAGGATCCTCTCTCCGTCAGGCCAGTGTGCTTATTACTGTCTTAGCAACTCCCCTCAAGCTCCTGCCCATCCTGCAGGAAGCCTCCCTTGGCCAGTCTAGCCTTGAGGGCGCGCTCCTAGAGCACACAGCCCGGTACCCCCAGAAAGCTCCCGGAGCAGGAAGAAGCCAGGACCCCGCCCCTCGGCCCCAGGGAATTTCAGGCCAGGCTCCCGGCTAAGCACTTGTTGGAATTTAGGCACAAAAAGAGCTTAGAGCAGAGCTGGACTCCCAGGGCAGAGTTCTAGCTCCTTTAAAGCACCTAACAATTTAGCGTGTAATTATATTCTGCCGTGCATTGTTTCCTGTTGTGTGGTTAATTTGGTCTCCTTAGCCCAACTGGAAGCTGGAGGGCAAGAAGTAAGCCTGACTCTTCAGTGGGCCCCCAGGGTGCAGAGGGCTTAGAATAGCCTAGGAGATTGATTGACTGCCCTCAGCCAAGCCCTCAGCAGCTCCCAAGCTGCTCCAAACAGGCCCCTCTCTCCACTCTCCCGCCAGCCACACCGCCAGCCACCTCTCACCCCCACCAAACACCCACTCACCAAGGCAGGGGCTCACAACTTGCCACAGGAATCTTCTTGACCTCTTTACCAGCACCCAGCCCAGAATGCCGACCCAGGACCCCAAGCCACGCACGAGGGATGCCAGCAAAACATCACACTGGGCCCCTTCCTCCAATAAGGAACGTGTGTGTGGCTACCCATGTCTGAGCGAAATCACAGCCACCTTCTCAAACAATGTTCCCACCCTTCTGCAGATGAGGAAACCCAAGTCCGCCTGTCCCTCAGCTACACTCCCAGTCCAGCTCGCCAGCAACATCCAACAACAGGGTTTTCCGGAGGCTCCTTATACTTGGTCTTCTCTTTGATAAAATGATGGCAGCACAGGGCTGTTGTGAGGTGTTTAATGAGATCTCGAACCTACAAACACTGTGCAGACACTTGGCATATGGACCTCTCCTTCCCTGCCTCCAGGGTCAGCACAAGGATTTCATACTTTGGGGACCATCCTACCCCAGCAGCGTGGCTTCGACTGTGAAGAGACCCCACGATGGCTATCATTTGTCACAAGAGAGAGCCCTCGCAGGAACCCAGGCCAACGAACGGAATCAGGGTAACGATGAAGGTCACAGCCGAGAGAAAAATCCACAAGACAGAAGACAGGCGTCAGAAAACGCTTCGGAGTACAGCCCTCCCCAAAAGGAAGCTCTTCTTCCCCTCACTCTTCAGTCTCACCCCAACTCATTCGCCTCTGGATCCCTGACCAAGAAGAGATGCCCAGAGACAGGGATGGAGCGGGGTGGGGGCAAAACTCGATCAAGAATCTGGGTTTCAAAATCCTAATTCTGCCACTGTGTGACCTTGGGCAACCTCTCCAGGCCTCAATATTCTCAACTGCAGAATGGGAAGACTGCAAGGAAAGCGGCCCCCGGGGGAGTGGAGGGGGAGGGGTCGCGGGAGAAAGCCCCTGTAAAGCACTTTCTAAATGACAGATCGCTCACACCATCCGCGGGAGGCTGGAAGGTAACGATCCAGCTAGGAGAACACACTGCCAGGCACTCCTCAACACAAATGCACACACACACACACACACACACACACACACACTGCCTGGAAAGGACCGTCCAAGCAGACCAAGCCTAAGACACAGGTAGGTGGACCCACCCTGCAGCTCAAAGGCAAGGGATCAGCCCCCCAAAGCCATCCAGAGGAAGGGGTACAATCAGAGAACAGGCAGCTGTAAGGGGCCAAGTGAACACAGACCAGGAGAGTGCAAACCCGTCTGGTTAGCTCAGGCACCCTAGGGTGTCACCCCCCCCCCCGTGACATCGAAGACCCTGTCTGTCACCTTAGGTCCCCCATCGCACGGACATAATGAAGAGGAACAAGGTGGCCGCAGAAGGCTCCGCTAGCCAGAGGCTCGCCACCGGCCCACGGGGCTTCATCCTGGGAAGAGGGCCTACCCAGGCCCCGTTCCTCCAAAAGGAGCACCCTTTCTTCTCAATGCTAGACAAGGGACCCGCGCCCCTGCCCCCCGTGTCTCACCTGGTAGGGGTCACTATGGTGCCCCAGCGCTTCCGCCTGCTCCCGGGGTCCTCCAGCGGCTCTGCCCGGCTGGGAGAGGGGCAAGGAGACCTCTCCCCTTGCCACCTCTTCCTCGGCTTCCGCCCTTCCTGAGGGGCGGGCCCGGGAAGCCTCCCCTGGAGGGGAGGGGGTGACAACCTGATCTGACCTCGCGGTCCAGTCCTCCTCCTCCTCGAGGGCGACCGTTGCTGAATCCCGGATTTCTGGTTGTGGGGTCTGAACCCCAGATACTTGGGCGAAGGGAAGCTGAATCTGGTATCTGATCGCGCGGGGAATGAGCCCCGGATACCGGTGCGCGCGGGGCCTGAACCCCAGGTTTCTGAAATCCTATGAAACAGAGCCCCAGGTTTAAAGAGGCTGGGGCCCGGGTCCTGGATATGTGGGGTCGGGGGGCTGATGCCCGGATATCTGCGAAGCGAGGGGCAAGCCCGGAGATTCGCGACCGAAGGGCCTGAGCCCCAGCTCTCCGGCCGCCGACAGGGGCCCACCCCGAGGACGTCCGGCCGCACGGCCCCTCTCACACCGGGGTCCGAGGGTGACAGCCCTCCCTCCCGCCCCGGCCTCCTCCCTTTCCCCTTTTCTCCCCTGAGGGCAGCTGAAGGGTTGCAGCTACGGACGGTCCCCGCGCCTCCGCTCCCCTCCTCTTCTCAGGCTCAGCCTCTCTCCGCACCACGGCCCCGGGCTCGTCCCGGTCTCCCTCTCCCTCTTCCTCCCAATTCCAAGATGGAGACCGGGCGGGAGCGCGCAGGCGCGGTAGGGACGCCGGGCCAAAGGGGGCGGAACCCCCAGGAAATGGCCCCGCCCCCCTATCCTCACTGCCGGGGCCAGGGAGACGGGCAGCTACCGGGCCGGAGTGCGCGCGCGCTCCGCCACGCGGACCCTGGGTGGGAGGAGGCGGGGAGAAAGGCTAGGCTTGGAGGGGGAGGAGCTCAGCAAGCGGTCCGACAAGTGGCCGTGGAGAGAGCTGCGGCGCATGCGCTCGCCCCGCCTCAGCGCCGAGCCCGAGCTTGTTGCTAGGGGAAGCTCTGAGGGGGCGCGAGGGGGAGGAAAGAAGCGGCCGGATCTGCGCCTGCGTACAGGGCAGCGGTTGGGAGGGGCCAGGGAAGGAGGCTCGCTGGGCGCGGAGAAGGCGGGAAAACGGACGGCTCTGGGTGGTCACCGCACAGCCCGGACGCGGGCTCCCGCGCTCGAGGCCTCGGTGCTGGGGACACGCAGTCCGTCCGACCCCTTCCGGACGCAGGCCTTTCGCAGCTGCGCGACCCGCTCGGGCCCCCGGCACTGTCCGGCCTGCTCGTGGCCATCCCGCCGGAGGCCCTCGACGAGGGGCGCTACCGAGTCTCCGCTGACGAGAACCCGGCACGGGGCGGCGCGGCTGCGCGAGACCCAGGGTCTTCCGAAGGCGGGTCAGGGCGGGGCGCAGCCGCGGCCACCGTGCCTCACGCCGGCCGCCGTCCCCCACCGGAGCCGCCGTCCCCCACCGGAGCCGGAGCCGCGGCTCGGCCACGCCCGCAAGCCGTCTGCCCCGAAATCCCCGGCGCCGCCCCGTGCCCAGTAAACTCCGCGGGCGCCGCCGGGCGAAAGAGCCTTTTATTCCCCACATTCCGGCTCTCCGTTTCCTCCACCTTCGAACAAAGTCCGCAGAAGCCGATTCACACCTGCAGAAAACGGAGACTGAAAACGGGCAGAGGGCGCCCCGGAGGCGCAGCTGGTTGAGCGTCGGCCTTCGGCTCGGGTCACGGTCCTGGAGTCCCGGGATCCAGCCCCCGTGCGTGGGGGTCCCCGCTCAGTGGGGTCCGCTTCGCCCCGGCTCCTGGGTGCTCGCCCGCTCTCTGCCTCACACACAAACAAACACAAATCTTAACTGGAACAAACAGGACAGACTAGACGGCTTCGGGGGAAGCTCCGCGCTGGTTGTAAGGAGTGAGGAAGGGGGCGCCCCGGTGGCTCAGGTCATGGTCCCAGGGGTCCTGGCATCGAGTCCCACAGCGGGCTCCCTGCCCCCCCATCCCTCTGCCTGCCTCTCTGCCTACTTGTGATCTCTGTCTCTCTGTCAAATACATAAAATCTTAAAAAAAGAAAAGTAAGTTAGGAGCAGAGGAAGTAGTGACTACAGATGGGCACAAGCACCCATCCCAGCCGGGCGGGCCCTTCAGACCCCGGATCTGCCAGGAGCCAGAAAGCCTTCACGTCCCAGTCACTCAGATCCAAGAACAGCGATGAGGGTCCCACTGTCTCCTACCCACGTGGGTGGAGCCTAGCCCTGAGCAGAATCAGCAATGTGGACCTCGAGCGTCCAGTTCCTGTGGCCAGAGCCCTTCCCTGCGCCTGGGCTGTTTCTGCTTCTCCCGGGCCATCTCCTAGGGCACCGCAGCTACTCACTGAAGCTGAGAACAGTTTAAGAGCTGGGCACACAACAGATGACTCTCAGATTATATGACTTCCACCTGACAGAGTGAGACTTTTGATAGAAATATTCTTTCCTTAATGAGCAGACACATGGACTAGTTAGCCAAAAGGTTCCCCGCCCACTGCCACCTTTGTTAGGTGTGTTCCTCCAAAGACTGTGGGCAAACTCAACTTTTTCTAAATGCAATGAAGGCCGATGGAAAAGAGAAAGTGCATGTAAAACGCTTCGGCACATACTTTGTGCCCAGTAGATGGGCGTCATCAATCCTTTTATCCTGTTCAAGGTGAGTTTTACAAAATCTGCATCATGAAACTGGGTAGTAGGATTCCAGGACAAAAGCGAAATAAACAGAATTCATATCCAGGACGCATCCTCAGATCGGAATCCTGTTAGCTCACCACGGTTGCCAGAAAGCTTGGATATGAACTACAGCTCCGGATGAATCTCAAAATCCGCATGTTCACCGCACGAAGGCGGTCACAGAAGAGTATGAACATGAAGTTCAGAGATAAGTAAAACCACTTTGTGTACGAATGACCCTGTCTCAGTTATAATTGCCACGTCTCCCCATCCCTACTCCCACAGGACTGGGGCAAAGAACCTTACCTGAGAACAAGACGGGAACTAGGCCAGCGCCCTCAGAGCCGCGTTCTAGACCAGTGGGACTCCCGGCGCGGGTGGAAGCACACAGCACTGAGACAGCAGAGAAGGCCACAGAAGAGAAGCAGGAAGGAGCCCAAAACAAGCAACCTGGAGCCACACAGAGCCAGCTCCTCCTAAGGACGGGCAAAGGGAAAGGAGGAATGAATATCTTCTCCTGGGAAGACATTTTATCCCCGGGGCCAGGAGCTATAGAGAAAAGCCCCTGTGCGGGGAGAGGGCTCTCTATATCCAAGGAGCAACCAAATGGAAAATGTAATTTCCATACAAGCTAATGGTCTCAATGGTCTATGAACTGCTTTCTCACCCAACCATCGGGCGAGCCGCTCTGATGTCTCCATGAGATAGGAAAGTTCACTACTGCCATTTTAAATATGCTCGAGCAGGGTTAGGTCTGGAAACCAGTATTTTCTCTGCTTTAAGCTCCCGAGTGGTGTTCCCCATGGGGTCTTTGCACATGTGAGGGAAAAGCACGCAGCAGCCTCCTGTCTCCTCCGCTCGGTCGGTCCCTCTCACCCAGCATCAGTGGCCCCCATGGCCTGTACTATTAAGTCACAGAGTTTTAGCCTCAAGTTACGGAGCCTCACAGTCAGGCCCCTGCCTCTCTCCTGTCTCTTCCCCTCAGTCTTTCCTAAGCCCCTCCTCATGGAGTGCCCTCGAAGGCCAGACACTTTTCCATCTCTAGGTCTGTGCTCACGCGGGTCCTTTGGCCTGGGATTTCTGTCTCGTCTCCAGAATCCCCTCTATTGCATTCTCTGCCCACATCTTCCTCCTCCTCCAGGGTCACCCTGAAAGGGCAGACACAGCCCGGGACTGCAGTCAGAAGGCACAGGCTGTAATCCTGGGTCTGCCACTTAACCAGCTATGTGGCCTGGGGCAATTCACTCCCTCTCTCTAAGCCTGTTTCCTCGTCTGTAAAATGGGATAATAACAGCTACCTCAAAAGGCTGTTTTAAGATCAAATGAGATAATGAACCTGAAAGCACTTTGTACATTATAAACTACTGTACACAATTCTCTTTCTTAAATGCCACCTTCTCTGTGAAGCACTCTCCATAAATGTTCAAGTTAGGGTTAATTGCTCCTTACTCTGTGTTTGAATAACATCTCTATGATAGCGATTAGCCCGTTCAGCCTCTCATTACAGCTTCTGCATTCCTTTAAGGTGGAGATCATATTTTATTCTGTTTAAAGACAATCGTTAACAGTAATAGCTCTCACTCATCCAATCTGTGACGTAGCAGGCGTTGTACTGGGCACCTGACATTCATTCTCATTCATCTTTATTTGTTGGCATCAGGAGATAGTATCGTGTTTTCCATTTTACAGAGGAGGATGCTGAGGCTCAGAGAGGCTCAGGTGCTTGCTCAAGGTCACACAGCCTCTGGGGCAAAATTAAAGAGCCCGTGCCTTTTCTATTAGGTAAAACTGCCCTCAGTGGCCTTCAAGGCAGAGCGTTCAGCCGGCAGCATATGAAATCCCAAAAACCCGAGGCTCTTACCGAGGTGAGCAGCTTGGTGAGCACAAGGCCTTCGTGGCTCCAGACGCTGACACACTCCTCAGTCGTCTGAAGACTCAAGGTGGCATTTCCTGTTCCCTCCTCTGAGCAGGAGAGGGGCGGCTGGCTGGAGGGCAGGATTTCTGAAGCAGCACTAAAATACAGGCACGTTCCTGGGGTCCTTTCTGTGGTCACTCTGGCAGTAATGAGGACCCGCTCTTCCGCAGAAGATCCTGCGAGAGGCACAGGAGAGGCAGTGGAAGAAGTTGGAGGGCGGGGTGGAAGCTATCTTCAGACTTCCATTCATTTCTAAGGCTTCCTTCAGTACCAGCTGTTTTGGCATTCAATAACGTACTCTGTACACTATCACTGGGTCAATAAGAAATAACAATAACTATGTATCCGTATAAACAAAAAATTAACTTTGCTTACAATCAGTAAAACAATCCCGCCAGTGCTCACGAAGTTGCAGTGAAACTGGGGCAGACACACATTGCCAATGTCAATCTGTATAAAGGAGTCTGTCCCTTTTGAGAAAGCAGTTTCCTCGTAGGTACCAAAATCCATGAAAAGGTTCACATCCCATTTCAAATTAGCAGGGAAAGGATGGTCTATTTCGTCAATGCCCTTGGGACAATTTCCATGGGGGGGAGGGTCAGACTCATCTCATACTATAAAATAAAGTCCAGATGTGCTAGAGACCTATACAAACAAATTAAACAAAACAAAACCCAAAGAAAATTCAGAAGAATATTTTCTAAGTTTACAGTGGGGAAGGCCTTCCTAAAAGACACAAGACCTTGACAAGCCTGAGCAAAGAATGCGAGCAATAAACTTAACTTCGTAACAGTTGAAGGCTTCTCAAAGATGAAAGGTAATGAAAAAAAAAAAAAAGTAACAGAATGGATAAAAATACCTATCCAGGGGCGCCTGGGTGGCTCAGTGAATTAAGCCGCTGCCTTTCGCTCAGGTCATGATCTCAGGGTCCTGGGATCGAGTCCCGCATTGGGCTCTCTGCTCAGCGGGGGGCCTGCTTCCCTCTCTCTCTCTGCTGCCTCTCTACTTGTGATCTCTTTGTCAAATAAATAAAACCTTTAAAAAAAATACCTATCCATTTTTTGTAAAGATTTATTTATTGGGGGGCACCTAGGTGGCTCAGTGGGTTAAGCCTCTGCCTTCGGCTCAGGTCATGATCTCAGGGTCCTGGGATCGAGCCCCACATTGGGCTCTCTGCTCGGTGGGGAGCCTGCTTCCCCACCACCCCCACCACCTCTGCCTGCCTCTCTGCCTACTTGTGATCTCTGTCAAATAAATAAATAAAATCTTAAAAAAAAAAAAAAGATGTATTTATTGGGGGGGTAGCAGGAGAAACTTCAAGCAGACTCCCCTCTGAGCAACGAGCTCATGGGACTTGATCTCATAACCCATGGGATCCTTACCTGAGCTAAAACCAAGAGCTAAATGCTTGACAGACTGAGCCACCCAGGTGCCCCAAAATGTCTATATTTAATTGGCAAAAAGGTTTACAATCCAGAATAGATAAGGATCTTCTAAAAATCAAAAACATAAAGACAAGCAACTTAAAAGACAAATGAGCAAAGGATACGAACAGAAAATTCATGGAGGCATGAAAATGGCCAATGAACCTACAAGAAGATAGTCAACCTCACTCACAATCAGAAGAAAGTACATGAAAACAATCAGGCAATTTCTTTGCTCATTAAATTGGTAAAAATTAAAAAGACTGATAATAACAAGAGTTGCTGGGGCACCTGAGTGGCTCAGTCATGGTCCCAGGATCCTGGGATCGAGCCCCGCATCGGGCTCCCTTGCTTAGTGGGGAGCCTGCTTCTTCCTCTGCCTGCTTCTCCCTTTGCTTGTGCTCTCTCTGTCAAATAAATAAATAAAATATTTAAAAATAAATAAATAAATAATAATGAGTTGCTGAAGATGTAGGGAAATGGGCACTCTCAGTGAGTGACACCTTTTAGAAGACAATGTGGCTGCATCTATCACAATTTTAAATGTATACAGACTGTGCCTGAGAAGGCACGCAGGTGGCTCAGCCATTAGGGTGCTGCCTTCGGCTCAGGTCATGATCCCAGGGTCTTAGGATCGAACCCCGCATCGGGCTCCTTGCTCAGCAGGAAGCCTGCTTCTCCTTCTCCCACTTCCCCTGCTAGTGTTCCCTCTCTTGCTGTTCACTGTGTCTCTCTGTCAAATAAATAAAATCTTAAAAAAAAAAAAAACAACAAAACTGTAGACACTGCAGGAGAGGTGAGACAGATTTTTACGTGGGCTTTTTATACTTCTTTGTGGTCCGAATCCACAACAAAACAAATCTATTAAAAAAAGGTCCATACCCTTTGACTCAGTAATACCATTTATAGAAACTCATCGTAAGGAAAGGATTCAAAAGAAAGATGCCAAGTATACCAAGATGTTTACTGTGTTTCTCTCTCTCTCACACACACACACACACAAAATAGGAAGCGATAAGATGTTTAACACTAGGAAAAGAGTTACAAATGATGGTCTAACCACTTAATGGATCTTTCCAGGTCCATTGGTGTACATCCATTAAAATAATAATGTTCAGACCAGGCAGAAACTAAGAAAATGATGTCATAAGTGAAAAAAGAGAAATACAAACCCCTGTGTATGTATGTGTGTGTATATATTGTGTGTGTGTATACATACAACATAATGACTATAAAAAATCTACATGCAAACTTTCCAAGAGAACGATCCCCTGTTTCTCTACATTCCCCAGATCGAACCATCGACCAAGTCCACCCACTGTCAACGTCTCTCTAGCATCAGTCCCCTTCTTTCACGGCATTGTCTTAGTTTGGGTGTCCTCATCTTCTTTCTATTGTAACCACCTCCTACCTGTCTTCCTGCCATTGGACACACTTCTACCAGGCAGTCAGCCAACAGAGTGTGATCTTTGTCAAAGAACAGCAACAAACTCATACTATTTTCCTGACAAAAATTTGAGTTTGCCCAATGCACCAGATAAAGTTCAACTACCTGAGCTTGGCACGTGAGACCCTCCAGAGGATTCTGTCTGCTTCCTCAAATACATCTCTTGCCACTCATTCAACACTCCTTCCCCTGCAGCATTCGAACTGAACCCCTTGGAGTTCTCAAACATGCTATTATGGTCCCCGTCGGCATGCCTTTGCATATGCTTGGAAGAGCATACTCCTAACTCTCCCTCAAGCCTCGGCTCCAGCACTGAATCCTTGGAAAAGCCTCTTCACTAACCCTGCGTGACAGACTCCTGAGTATTCCCACTGTAACCTGTATGCTCCTTCACACGTTTAAAGGTATTTGCTTCTGTTCATATCTGTATCCTTGCTAGACTTTGTAAGCTGCTCGAGGCCAAGGCCCATGTCTTACATGTCTCTATATTCCCCTTGCTTGGTATATAGTAGGTGCTCAATAATTATTGCTTAGATAATGCAGTCGTATTTTTATTCTGTTTCTAACCATTATAGAAAGAAGAGGGCTTGTCTGCAGAAGCAGAACTTGAGAAGCTGATTCTAAAATCCACATGTAATTAAAGGGATCTGGAATAAGCAAAAGAATTTTTAAAAAGGAGAACAAACTTGGAGGACTCACATTTTCTGATTTGAAACTTAATACAAAGCTGCGGTAATTAAGAGTATGGAGCTACCATAAGGACAGACACGTAAATCAGTGGAACAGAACTGAGAGTCCAGAAATAAACCTATATATACATCCACGGTCAACTGATTGTCAGTAACGGTGCCAAGACTATTCAAAGGAAAGAACTGTCTTTTCAACAAAACATGCTGGGACAACTGGAGAGCCACTTGCAAAAGAACAAAGGTGAACCCCGTCCTCACACCATTCACAAAAGTGAACTCGAAATGGATCCTACAGCTAAATGTAAGTGTTAAAACTATAAAACTTTAATAGAAAAGATGGGGGTAAATCTTCGTGAGGTGGAGTTAGGCAAAGCTCTGCTTAACCAAGACATTAAGAGCACAAGCAACTAAAAAACAAACAAACAAACAAACCCTAAAACAAAACTTTGGGGTGCCTGGGTGGCTAGTTGGTTAAGTGACTGCCTTTGGCACAGGTCATGATCCCCAAATCCTGGGATCCAGCCCCACATTGGGCATGCTGCTCAGCAGGGAGTCTCCTTGTCTCTCTCTTTCTGCCCCCTGCCCCCTCCTGCTTGTACTCTCTTTCTCTCAAAAAACATCTTAAATGAAAAAAAAAAAAAAGAACACCATCAACAAAGTGATAAGAGAACCCAGAGAATGGGATAAAATATGTGCAAATCATACATCAGATAAGAGACTTGTATCTAGGGGTGCCTGGGTGGCTCAGTAGGTTAAAGCCTCTGCCTTCGGCTCAGGTCATGGACCCAGGGTCCTGGGATGGAGCCCCTCATTGGGCTCTCTGCTCAGCAAGGAGCCTTCTTCCCCTCTCTCTTTGCCTGCCTCTCTGCCTACTTGTGATCTCTGTCTGTCAAATAAACACATAGTATCTTTAAAAAAAAGAGAGAGCCTTGTGTCTAGGAAAACAAACAACTCTTACAACTCAATAATTAAAAGGCAAATTATCCAAAATTTTTTAAAAGGCAAAACTCTGAATATACATTTCTTCAAAGAGGATAGACAAATGAGAAGCCATAAAAAAATGCTCAGTATCATGAGCCATGCCAATCAGAACCACAGTAAGATACTACTTCCCAATGACTAGGATGGCTAGAATTAAAAAAGATAATAACAAGTGTTGATAAGGACATGGAGAAACTGGAATTCACACACTGCTGGGGGGAAACACAAAATGGTACAGCCACCTTGGAAAACAGTCTGTCAGCTCCTCAAAAGATTAAACACATAGTTATAATATGACCCAGGAATTCCATTTCTTGGTATTTTATTTCCCCCAAGAGAAATGAAAATGTACGATCACACAGAATCTTGTATGTGAATGTTGACAGCAGCATTGTCTGTAATAGTCAAAAAGTAAAAACAATTCAAATGTCAAACAACTGATGAATGCATAATTAAGATGTGGAATATCCATACAATGGATGTTATTCAGCAACAGAAACACAGAATACGGATGCCTGCTATGACATGGATGGACCTGGAAACATACTGATTGAAAGAAGCCAGTCACAAAACAACACACATTGTATGAAATGTTCCGAATGAGCAAATCCACAGAAAAAGAAAAATTAGTAGTTGCCTGGGTCTGGGAAGCTAGGAGGAAAAGGGGAGCAACTGCTAATGGAATGAAGTGCTCTAAAATTGATTGTGGTGGTAGCTGCACACTTCTGGGATGATACGAAAAGCCATTGAATGGTACCTTTTAAATGTGTGAATTTTATGTTATATGATCCTATCTCAATACAGCTGAAGTACATATATTTACAAAATAAAAAGAACAGGAAAAAACATCTCGAGTCTGTATGTATCAGACCCCTTCCTTTACTCTCTTTGACCACACAGATGTACACCTGGACATTGGAGACCTTCCCCTGCATGCCCCCCCACAAAATTCACAAGGGAATCTTAGAATGATAGCATCGGAAGACAGAGTCCCGCCTTTCTCTCCTCCCCTTTTCATCCCTCCGATTTCAGACAAGGAACCTGAGGCCAAATCCCACACAGGAATCAACGGCATCCACTGACACCCCCCACCCCTGATCATTTTCCCAGAAGACTCTAAGCTCTGTGGGAATGGATGACGTCTAATTTGTTCTGTATCCTCCATCCTCCACAGCACACACAGCTGTGCTAAGAACAGAGCAGGCACTCAACGCACTTGGTTAATAGAACAGGACATGCTTCTTGAACATCCCTGCGGAACAAGAAGGTGCCTCTAAGAGGAGTAAGCCAGAGGGATAAAGAAGGAAGAGAAAGAACATTAGGGCAGATCTACCCCATCTCATCACACCTCCAAGGAAAGACTCAAAGAACCTCAGAGCTGGAAGGGCAAAGAGCAAACACCTACAGGGAACCCACAGGGTATCACGGTAGTTACTGAAAGAATGTAGCCCTCACTACAGCAGAAGCGACTAAGGCCTTGGGATATGTCCAAGGTCACCAGCCTGGAGAAGTCAGAGACAGAACCCAGCCCCAAGTGTTCTGATGCCCAACCCACAGTGCTCTTTGATCTCACCTTTCAATCCCATGTGACTACCCTGGACCATAGTTTGGAATGTCTGTGTCTTGTTCCTGTCTGGACCATCTCCGAAGTTCAAGGTGGTCAGTAAGCCCACGACCTGAGGCCCATGCCACTTCCCTGTGACTGTCCCATTCACGGGGCACAGGGTCAGCTGGCCAAAAGATCTCAAGAAAGAGACCCAGTCCTGTGTGCAAAAGAAAGGTGGGAGAGAGGTGAGATTAGCAGCACGAGCAAGGACCTGTGAAAAGCATGAAGAAGGTACTCACCTGAGGGATGTCAGGGCTGCGCAGGCCAGTGCTGTGGGTGAGGAGAAAGCCGCCAAGGCCCAGGCCTGACAGGCCAAGAAGCAGCAGGATCAAAGTGGCACAGACCAGGGGTGGGTGGTGGGCCAGACAGAGATGCAGGTTGTGCCCTGCCTGGCAGCTGCCCATGGGGAGGAGAAGGGTCCGGGCCTCCACGGAGAGCCTGCTGGAGGACAGGAGGGGAGAACTGGACAAGAGCCTGCCAGTCAGAAGGCACTTACCCATTCTATTCAAAGGGAAACTAAAGCACTAAAAAGACAAGGGGCTTGCCCAAGGTCACGAAGTGGCAGAGCCAGGACAAGAATCTACGGCTCTCAACTCCAAGTGTTCACCCCTCTGCACCACTTGATCGATGTTTGCTGCAGCTGATTTCTGAAGTAATCAAGGCAGAAGCAAAGCAGAGCACACTGTGTTGGGAAGAGGAACCCAAAAGGAGAATTCTCAAGGGGAGAGATTCAGGAAGCCGCTCTTGTGGGGCTAAGGTTTGGCTGAGGAACAGCTCCATCCAACAGCCCAGACAAAGGGAGTGTCTGATGAAAAGAACTTCAGTGGGGAGCACAAGCGGCTCGGTCCGCATCCTCCTCCGCCACTCACTGGCGATGCGAGACCAGTCAGCTAACCTTTGCGCGGGTAGGGGCCTGGGACAGACCGGCCGACAGTAGGGGCGAGATGGGACGGGTCAGGCAGGCTTGCAGAGCACGCGGCCCTGCAGGAACTCGGTCGTGTCCACTGCCTTTCTGTTTCACCGTGTCATACTGAACTTGAAAACTAGGCCACGCAAGGTAAGAAAATACGGTCGTGGAAACTGAGATGCGGGGACTTTCACAGAGGGGCGGCGGGGCCGAGCTCGGAACCCGTCCTCCGCGTCCAGGGGGAGCGCCCTTTCCCAGGCAGGAGGCCGCAGGCTGATGAACAGGAACCCCTGCAAGACGGGACCGACGTCCGGGGTGGGTGGGGGAAGGCGGGCTCCAGGGAAATGCGGGTGTCCCCAGCGCCCAGTCCCTGCCCGGCCTCCCGTCCCGGCTCCTCCGGGGAGGGGGAGGAAGCGCGGAGGCGGAGGGCGGAGCCTGAGTCCAGCCGCAGGGGCAGCCCTTGGGCCTCCCCTCCGCCCCGCAAAGCCCCTCCTGCGGGAGCTCAACACCCGCACCATCCCTTCCCGCGCCTGCCGCGCCGGATCCGCCTGCCGCTCCCGCTCACCGCTCGCAGCCGGGCGGAGGCCGGCGCCCCCCGCGACGTCACGCGTGGAGCCGCGAGGGGGCGGGGTCCGCGCTCGCCCCACCCCCCGCGGGGAGGCGCATGCGCGCTGGCCCCGCGGGCGGCTTCCCGGCCCCGCCCAGGCTGGGCGGGGGCGTACCAAGGAGGACGCGGGTGAGGGGTCCACGGAGCGGAACGTCCTCCGCCGCAGGTGAGTCGGAGGGAGAGACGGCAAAGCAGCGTCTGTGGGGACGTCGTCGGAGCTAACGCCCCAGTCCGGGGACACTGGGGCGCCTTTGAGCGAGAGTCGCGGAGCAGGCATTTTTCGGTGGCCCGCTCCCCTCCCGCGCCAATCGCCCAGCCCGGCCGCGCCCGGGCTCCGGGTCCGAATCGGGGTCCGCCCGGCTCGCGGGGCGGCGTGGGGCCAACGTCGCGCCCGGAGCTCCTGGCCTGGCAGACTCGTCGGGCTGCGCTTCTCCCGGCGCCTCCCGCTCGGTGCCCTGGTTTTGGGGCGTCCGTCGTGCCGAGGTTCCTGCCGCGGCCGGACTGCTCAGCAGAGGCTCGTCACGTCCGCCCGGGCGCGAGGGACGACGACGCCAAAGGCCGCCGTCCCTGAAGCAGCGGGACGCCCGAAGGGGCCGGGAGCCCGGGGCTCGCAGCCGGACCTTGTGCCCGCCTCCGCGCGGGCCAGGACCTGCTCCCGTGGGCAGCGGAGTTCGGTGAAGGGTTCCGCCCACCGACCTCGCTGGTTGGATGGGAAGCTTAAGAGACCAAGGGTGGGGGGCGCCTGGGGGCTCGGTGGGTGAAGCCGCTGCCTTCGGCTCAGGTCCTGATCTGAGTCCTGGGATGGAGCCCCGCATCGGGCTCTCTGCTGGGTGGGGAGCCTGCTTCCCCCTCTCTCTGCCTGCCTCTCTGCCTGCTTGTGATCTCTCTGTCAAATAAATAAAATCCTTAAAAAAAAAAAGAGAGAGAGAGAGAGAGAGACCAAGTGTGGGAAAACATGGCCCAGTGTGCACTGAGCACTGAACTGCGCTGGGCAAATGCTCTTTCAAACAAAATCTTAGTATTCAGCTCTAGCGAGTTGCTAAGACAGAGACCGGGTCACTCCTGTGACCGCTTCCCAAACCCTTTCCATATGGTAAAATAAGATTCAAAAAGGGGGCCAGGACCATTCCTTGAGGTAAATCTAGTCTTTGCAACAGACGGTATTGGGAACCGGATATTCACATGTGAAAGAATGAAGTTAAACTGTTACTTTACACCACTTAACAAAAGTTAATTCATAATGCACCGAAGATCTACATGTAAGAGCTGGAAGTGTAAAACTCTTAGAAGAAAACAGGAAAGCTTCGTGACATTGGATTTGGCAATGATTTCTTGGGTATGACACCCAAAGCACAGGCAGAAAAAAAAAAAAAAGGTAAGTGGACTACACCAAAATTTCTGTGCATCAAAGGACACAACGGAGTGAAAAGGCAACCCATGAAATGGGTTTGCAAATTTGCTTTGCAAATATTTACTGCTAAAGAGTAAATGATATATAGAATATGCAAAGAATTTTTTAAAAGATTTTTTTTTTTTTTAATTTATTTGACAGACAGAGATCACAAGTAGATGAAGAGGCAGGCAGAGAGAGAGAGAGAGAGGAGGAAGCAGGCTCCCTGCTGAGCAGAGAGCCCGATGCGGGACTCGATCCCAGGACCCTGAGATCATGACCTGAGCCGAAGGCAGCGGCTCAACCCACTGAGCCACCCAGGTGCCCCTAGAATATGTAAAGAATTCTTTTTTTATTTATTATTTATATTTAAAAAAAATTTTTTTTTAAAGATTTTATTTATTTGAGAGAGAATGAGTGAGAGAGAGCATGAGAGGGGAGAAGATCAGAGGGAGAAACAGACTTCCCAAGGAGCTGGGAGCCCGATGTGGGACTCGATCCTGGGAGTCCGGGATCATGACCTGAGCCTAAGGCAGTTGCTCAACCAACTGAGCCACCCAGGCGCCCCGAATATGTAAAGAATTCTTAATGGTGCAACACAACAACAAAAATTCTGGTTAAAAAGTAGGCAAAGGACTTGAAGATATTTCTCCAAAGGCCGATAGGCACAGGAAGAGAAACTCAACATTATCATTAGGGAAATGCAAATGGCCCTAACTCCGGCCTTGATCCTAGGCCTCCAGGATCATGACCCAAGCCGGAGGCTATTGCCCAACCAACTGAGCACCCAGGCGCCCCCAGAGTCTCAGTTTTGCAAGATGAAAAGAATTCTGGAGATGAATGATGGTAACAATCGTACAAGGTGAATGTAATTAACACTTCTGAATTTCTACACTTAAAAATGTACAGTAAAAATGGTTAAGATGGTAAATCTTTATGTTATGTATATTTTGTCACTATTAAAAATAACATTCATTAAAAAAAAATCCTTGGTGTGTATGTGGGGGGGAGTTTATGGCACTGTCCCCTTGAGCTTAGTGGCTCATGAATGCCATTGATTGACTTAATTGAAATTCCAAACATAGGAAAGTCTTTTCTTCTCAAAGGAAAAAAATAAGTGTGGCAGACAGAAACTGGAAGGCACTCCGTAACTGAGCAAGTTCAACAATAACCACCCCCACCCTCACTTTCTTTTCCAGATGCTAAACTGATGTCTGGAGAAGTTAAGGGACTTGCCCCAAGTCTCCCAACCAGTTAAGCCTCAGCGAGAACAGAACCCAAGTGTTCCAACACTGAATCTAGTCTTTTCCCACAAGACCCTCCTTGCTCAGTCCTGTCAAGAGATCTCTTCTGAAAACCTGCAAAAGTCTCTGCCCAACCAACTCTCAGTCACACCCGGCCCAGTCTGAGCCGGTGAGGTCACCTTTCCCTAGTCTTAGTCTTGTCTCCCCAGCCAGCACCTCAGTTCCTGAAATAGTATGCTCCGCAAGCCCCGGGTCTTTTCATAGTTTTGTTTTGTTTTTTAAGATTTTATTTAATTATTTGCCAGAGAGAGCACAAGCAAGGGGAGCAGAAGGCAGGCAGAGGAAGAAGTAGGCAAAGGGAGAAGCAGGCTCCACCGAGCAAGGAGACCACGTGGGACCTGATCCCAGGCCTCTGGGGTCAGGACCTGAGCAGGTACTCAACCTACTGAGCCACCCAGGTGTCCCTCTTTTCATAGTTTGAGCACAGTATTTACTCAATAAATATTTGTTGTTTAATGTATTGATAACGGCTTCTTACAGGCCAGTTTCCCCTGGAACTTAACAATTTTCAGTTTCATTTTAAGATTGAAAGCACATCTGCCTATGCTGAATATTTGTGAAATTCAGCTTAAAAGGTAAAAGAAAGTTTATTTGGTTGACAGTTGTTTTTTAGTGCCTACTATGGTCCAGGCACAAAAATAATATCCATATAGCAAAAACTTCATCAATGTTTCTACTTAATGACAAGTCTAATTTGAAGGGTAAAAGATAAGGCATGAAAGTGCCCAGTGTAGTGCTAGTAAACAATAAGAAGTCAACAAATGTGAGTTTCCCTTCATTATTCTTGTAATGCAGAATAATTAGACATATTTGGAGAGCAGCTCTTGTAAATGACCACAATTGACATTTACTTATGTAGCCCAATGAACAAATTCTACGGACCACTAGAGGCTAACTGGTTAGAGCAAGGAATTGCCTGAAGGCCTGGGAATCAGGGTAAATGGATATAAACAAATGTCTTATACAGGAAAAAAAAAAAAGTTGGGGTGGGGAGGAGCACAGAGGACACAAAATTGTGCACTGTAATCTACCAGCTTTATACCAGTATTCTGACTTGGTAATCCACTCATCAGATCCTGAAGGTGGATGTTATTGAAGAAAACGTGTCCTAGACAGCTTAAATAATTCAGACAAGGTCACCCAGTAATAGGAGGCAGAAGCTGGCTTATGATTCAAGCTTGACTACAAACAAATGTGAGAATCAGAAAGTCAATTGAGAAGGGAATCACCCAGTCTTTTGGAAGGAATGGGGGAAGGGATTCCTCTCTCACTCCACAATGATAGGTTCTTCTAGGTGCTCTGGTCCAGATAAAAGCTCTCAGGGATCTCTTTGATTTTTTCCCTTCTATATTATTTTTTCTCTATTTTAAAATATTTATGTATTTTTATATAATTTCCTTCTATATTATTTTTTTCCTTCTATATTATCAAGTTCTAAAGCTCTCTGGAGTCACAGACTCCTGTGAAAATCTGATAAAATCTAGGGGCGCCTGGGTGGCTCAGTGGGTTAAAGCCTCTGCCTTCGGCTCAGGTCATGATCCCAGGGTCCTGGGATCGAGCCCCGCATCGGGCTCTCTGCTCAGTAGGGAGCCTGCTTCCTCCTCTCTCTCAGCCTGCCTTTCTGCCTACTTGTGATCTCTGTCTGTCAAATAAATAAATAAAATCTTTAAAAAAAAATCTGATAAAATCTATTCATTCAGTCAGATATTCATTCAATAAACATCTCTGAGCTACCAAGCAGTATTCTGGAAGCTGGGAATACAATGGTGGACAAAGTAGTCAAGATCCCTGGCCTCCTGGAAAGTAATCTGCCTATGAACCTTCTCCGTAGAAAAAGGCACTTTTGTCTGAATGTTTATATACAGTTTCAGTCAGCCCTCTTGGAGCCTCTTGGAGCCTCTTGGAGCCCATCCTTGCACAAGAGCCCCTACATATTTCAGAAGGTTTCTTCAATTGGACTTCAATTTTGTGTTTAGTTTCATATCAAGACTGCTTGATAAAATTAATCTTTCTCCTTTAAATTCTTGGTTTTATCCTGTGTTGTTCATCTATTCAATCAATTCATTCATTTATTCAACCGACATTTGAACACTTGTTTAATGCCAGGTGCTTGGTTAGGCACTGAGGGAAGCCACATATCTAACAATGAAAAACCTTAGTGAAAGAGACAGATGCACAAAAAATTATGATAAAATGTCAAATACTATAATAAATGATACCATAATATAAAAAAATAGCTACTCTCTTCTGAATAACTTCTAAATGGGTCAAAGATTTAATGGCCCTCAAATGTCATCTTATCGATAAAAAAATGAAATCAGCATTAGCCCTACTTTACAGGTGAGAAAACCAAGGCTTAGCAATGTTAGGAAACTCATCCATGGTTTTCAAGTAGTCAACAGCTACATGTAATACACACATACAAGTGTGCACACACACACACATTCACACACATACAAATGTTGAGGAAAAAATAGAATATGTTTGCAAACCTGGAGTAAGATCTTCTAACACAAGACATAAATACCGGAAACTGTAAATGAAAAAAAATGGATCAACTTAACCATTGGAAATTAAAAGCCTCTACAGTAATCTCTTGGACATCAGCCTTAGTAACATATATATGGATATATCTCCTCAG